>NC_140209.1:24382158-25097658 GCF_951802725.1 Rutilus rutilus
GTTCTTCAGCTTGGTTCACTGCAACTCGTTCCTGTTCTCTGATCAGCTGCTTCACCTCAGTGTGACGTTTCTCGATGGAGCGGATGAGCTCAATGAAGATCCTCTCACTGGCCTTAACTGCCGTCTGTGCAGAGCGCTGTTATAGACCACACATTGCAATCTGCTCTTAATGGCAGCTCACACAGACATAGAGCTCTAGTGTTAAACTCTTTAAAAAAAGTGTTCTTAAATGCTTCTTCATCCAACTGTAGGGTTCCATGAAGAAACTTCCTATTGTGCAAAAGGTTCTTTATAGTGTAAAAAAAGGTTCTTTTGAATAGACTCAAAAATAATGTTGACATTAGTGGAATTACATAGTAAGGTTAAATCATACTTATCTGATTATCAATTTGTAGCAGTAAATGAAGGTGTCATATAGATCACAAGTACAGTATGGAGTACCACAAGGCTCAGTACTAGGAGAGTTGCTTTTCACCCTGTACATGTTACCTTTGGGAGATATCATTAGGAAACATCTATATTTAGCTCTATATTTCTTTGCTGCCTGACAAAACATACCAATTCACATGACTAACGAAATGCATATAACAGAACAGAAGTTCCCTATCAGTGAGTCACGTTCAACGTTACATTAGAACGACTGACGAACTGGGATCTTGCCTGAGAGTTTCTGTTTCAACAAAAGAGCATTCCAGCACCCTGCAGGCTTTGACTGAGTCTTGCACGCTGTGCAGCGACCATCTCCTTGTGCACTTCAGCACTAAAAGAGCTTTCCCTAAAAGAGCAAGCATGTGTGTGATTTTGCGTCTTTTTAAAGATGTCATTCCACCCTTGTGTTTCTGGATGCTGTCGTTTTCGGTCTCCACCTGACAGTCACAATTGCTGCCTCATCTGGGCCGAAATCACATTGGGCTGGCTTTCGTGTCATGCACCCACTACAGGAAGATGACCCTTTTGATGCCGCAGTCGAGACTCGCTTCCCTGCCTGTCTCGCTGGTTAATTCGGACTGTCAGACTTGGCTATGAGATTTAGGTCATCAGGCATCCCCCCAGGTTCAGCGGCATCTGGTTCACCTCAGTGATGTTCCTGTCCTGCGTGCAGAGATTGCAGTCCTACTGGCAAAAGATGCGATACAGCGGGTCCCCTCCAGGTGAAATGAAGGTGGGGTTTTACAGCCCCTACTTTATTGTACCCAAGAAAAGCGGTGGGTTACAATCAATCTTGGACCTGCATGTCCTGAATCAGGCCCTGCACAAGCTCCCATTCAAGATGTTAATGCAGAAGTGCATTTTCAGATACATTTGACCCCAAAATTGGTTTGCAGTGATCAACCTGAAGGACACATACTTTTATGTCTCAATTGATCTCAGTCCTCGACAGAAACCATTTCTACACTTTGTGTTCGAGGGGTGAGCACATCAGTAACACCCTTCGGGTTGTCACTGTTATCCCACATCTTCACGAAAATCGCGGAGGCGTCCCTTGCCCCTCTGAGGGAACAAGTGTTCGCATCCTCAGCTACCTTGACGACTGGCTCATCCTGGCCCACTCATGAGTGCAGTTGTGTGGAACTTGGTGATCAGGCACCTAAGCCACTTGGGCTTTGAGTCAACTGGGAAAAGAGCAAACTCTCTCCCATACAGAGCATCTCTTTTCTTGGTATGTAGTTGAATTAGGTCAACTATGCAGCGCGTCTCACAGACGAACACGCTCAGTCGGTTCTGAACTGCCTGATCTTGATCAGTGGCAGGACAGTGGTTCCACTGAAACTATTTCAGAGGCTCCTGGGGTATATGGCATCTGCAGCTGTAGTCACACCACTTGGGTTGCTTCATATGAGACTGCTTTTCTATGAGCAGTAGAAGCATGTTCCAGCTGGGGTGTCATGTGCAACAGGCATGCTCCCTTGGGCTCCTGGACAGGACCTTGAATGCAGTGGGACATCATTTGCGTCAAGTTGCTAGCAGTACGGCTCATCCTGCACCACTTCAGATCACTGCTACAGGGCCAGCCTATACTGGTCTGGATCATCAACCATCAGGGTGGTCTACGCTTTGTTGCATGTCACATCTGAACCATTCACATTCAGGGCGAAATCATTCGTGCAGCCGATGAGCTCTCATGACAGCCCACACTCCTTGAAGAATGGAAAATCCACCACCAGACAGTCAAGCTGAATTGGAAATGTTTCGGGGTCACACAGGTAGACTTGTTTGCCTCTCCGAACACGTCCCACTCCCAGTTGCGCTGACACACATCTGGCAACAGGACCTACGCAAGTATTTGTTTCCCCCAGTGAGCCTACTTGTACAGACACTGTGCAAGGTCAGGGAAAATGACTAGCAGGTCTTGCTAGTTGCGCCTTACTAACCCAACCGGACCTGGTTCCCAGATCTAATGCTCCTTGCTAAAGTCCCTCCCTGGATCACGGATCAAGGACCTGCGTGTGGGGGACTTGAGTTATAGTGGGGCAAAAAAGTATTTAGTCAGCCATCAATTGTGCAAGTTCTCCCAATTAAAAAGATGAGAGAGGCCTGTAATTTTCATCATAGGTATACCTCAACTATGAGAGACAAAATGAGAAAAAAAAAATGAAAATCACATTGTCTGATTTTTAAAGAATTTATTTGCAAATTATGGTGGAAAATAAGTATTTGGTCAATAACAAAAGTTCATCTCAACACTTTGTTATATACCCTTTGTTGGCAATGACAGATGTCAAACATTTTCTGTAAGTCTTCACAAGGTTTTCACACACTGTTACAGGTATTTTGGCCCATTCCACCATGCAGATCTCCTCTAGAGCAGTGATGTTTTGACTGTCGCTGGGCAACAGATTTTCTATGGGGTTGAGATCTGGAGACTGGCTAGGCCACTCCAGGACCTTGAAATGCTTCTTACGAAGCCACTCCTTCGTTGCCCAGGTGGTGTGTTTGGGATCATTGTCATGCTGAAAGACCCAGCCACGTTTCATCTTCAATGCCCTTGCTGATGGAAGGAGGTTTTCACTCAAAATCTCACGATATATCGAGATTTTGTATCTTAAGATTTTGAGTGAAAACCTCCTTCCATCAGCAAGGGCATTGAAGATGAAACGTGGCTGGGTCAGTCGTCCTGGTCCCTTTGCAGAAAAACAGCCCCAAAGCATTATGTTTCCACCCCCATGCTTCACAGTAGGTATGGTGTTCTTTCTCCTCCAAACACGACGAGTTGAGTTTTAACCAAAAAGTTCTTTTTTGGTTTCATCTGACCATATGTCATTCTCCCAGTCCTCTTCTGGATCATCCAAATGCTCTCTAGCAAACTTCAGACGGGCCTGGAAATGTACTGGCTTAAGCAGGGGGACACGTCTGGCACTGCAGGATTTGAGTCCCTGGCGGTGTAGTGTGTTACTGAGGGTAGCCTTTGTTACTTTGGTCCCAGCTCTCTCCAGGTCATTCTTCCATTTTCTAATAATTGCTCCCACAGTTGATTTCTTCACACCAAGCTGCTTACCTATTGCAGATTCAGTCTTCCCAGCCTGGTGCAGGTCTACAATTTTGTTTCTGGTGTCCTTTGACAGCTCTTTGGTCTTGGCCATAGTGGAGTTTGGAGTGTGACTGTTTGAGGTTGTGGACAGGTGTCTTTTATACTGATAATGAGTTCAAAAAGTTGCCATTAATACAGGTAACAAGTGGAGGACAGAGGTCAGCCTCTTAAAGAAGAAGTTACAGGTCTGTGAGAGCCAGAAATCTTGCTTGTTTGTAGGTGACCAAATACTTATTTTACAGAGGAATTTACCAATTAATTCATTAAAAATCCTACAATGTGATTTTCTGGATTTTTTTTCTAATTTTGTCTCTCATAGTTGAAGTGTACCTATAATGAAAATTACAGGCCTCTCTCATCTTTTTAAGTGGGAGAACTTGCACAATTGGTGGCTGACTTAATACTTTTTTGCCCCACTGTATATACTGATCTACCATTGGGAGATAAGGCACGCTTACACTCTGAAGTGGAACCTGTTCGTTGAGTGTTGTTCTTCTTGCCGAGAAGACCCCCGAAAGTGCCCGATCGGATCGGTCCTTTTTCTGGAATTGTGCCTGGAATTTAGCTGGCTAAAACTGATCTTGAGACCACGGCCTGGATATGTGCCTAAGGTTCCCACCACCCATTTGAGGGAACAGGTGGTGAACCTGCAAAAGCTGCCCGTGTAGGAGGCAGACCCAGCCGGGACTCACCTTCTCAGCTCCTCAGCGCAAAACTTAACTGAATGAGTGCACCGTGCTTCCTTGTATACCTGTCCCGCGGGCGGGTTTGCAATGCAAATTTCGCTTTCCAATGTCTATTAGCTTGTTTTGTTACACTCAAAGGTGATTGGGCTCTCAGGCGAGATCCCAATTCTTCAGTCGCTCTGATGTAACGTCTCTGTTTCTAGAAATAGCGAAACTGTTGAGCAAAGGGGCCATAGAGCCTTTATCTCAAGTTCAGAGTGAAGGGGGTCTATACAGCAGATATTTTCTGGTACCGAAAAAAGACGGGGGTCTCAGACCTTTTCTAGATCTGAGACAGCTGAACAAAGTGCTTTCGAAACGCCGGTTCAGAATGCTCACAACCAGGAAAATCCTCACACAAATTTTCCAAGGGGACTGGTTTATGTCAATAGATCTGAAGGACACGTATTTCCAAATACAAGTAGCGTCACGTCACAGGCGATTTTTGAGATTCGCCTTCGAAGGCCAGGCATATCAATACACAGTCCTGCCGTTCGGCTTGTCCCTAGCACCCCGTACATTCACAATGTGCATAGACACAGCGCTCGCACCCCTGAAACTCCGGGGCATGCGAGTTTTGAACTACTTGGACGATTGGCTGATTCTAGCACGATCACACTCAGAGCTCATAGAACACAGGACCATATTACTCGAACATCTCGAGAATTTAGGTCTCAAAGTCAATAGGGCGAAGAGTTCACTGTCTCCCAGTCATAGAAAATCTTTTCTGGGCATGGAACTGGACTCGCTGTCTATAGCCCTATTCGCACGGGATTAGTATTACCCCTGGACCTCTGTAATTAAGAAATTACCCCCTGACGTCTGTGTTTTTGGTGGCTCATTCAAACGGGCAAATAAATGTTCGTAATTCCCTCGAGTTTACGGACTTTACAGCGCGCGCGCCCATTCACACTTGACTAGCTAAACGTGCTGAAACGAAGATCGCGCTGCAGTATTGCAATTAAAAAAAATAACATATTTCTCTAATAAATTGGTTTTAAATAAATGATATATATATTATAGAATATCATATTATTGTATAAATATATAATATATCTTCTTTTTCTTTTATCCTTTGTCCATATTTACAACAAGCCTGCCTGAAGAAGGTATTATAAATACTGAAACGTCGCGATAGGCTTGTTTTTCTATTCATTTTATTTGGTTTATTTCATTTTATATAATTTTTACTCTTTCACACTTTGATTTCTTGAGATACTTACAGGATGGACGCCTTTAGAGGCCGTGTGAGACAAAGAAATGCTCCACGATACAGACTACTAGTTACACTACCACAAAAAGCGTCCAAACTTTCCAAAATAGCTTCCATGTTGCGCCAAAATGCTTAATTTGACGTTTCCATGACAACGGTCCGAGTTGAGCTTCCGGATCACGTCTTTACTGTAGTTTGTTTTCTCTTTTGCAGCACTTCATAGTTTTTATAAGAGAAAAACTATAATCGGATTGGAGTAGGGCATATCGAGAGATTTTATTGTTAATATAGTTTTAATACAGATGTAAAATGGACTGTTAAACGGCCCATAATGGTTATTACGTTCTTTAGGAAACGATAGGCTCACAAAAAAACAGCCCAAATCACAGACATGGGGATTCGCACGGGACTGGTATTATCAGAGGACCCCTGTGTTGGCCGAAATACGGTAGGTAATTTTCGGGGGAATTTTTACAGACATTTTTACAGACATGGCAGATTCGCACGGGATAAAAATCACAGACGACCTCTGCGATTATTACACATTACCGGAGGTCCCTAGGTAATACTAATCCCGTGCGAATAGGGCTTATGACAGCACAACTATCGCCATAGTGCAGACTGAATATTCAGCGCATGATGAAATCCTTCCGCCTATAGTCTATAGTCCCGCTCAGAAGGTTTCAGAGAATGCTGGGTCTCATGGCCTCAGCATCATCAGTGCTCCAGCTGGGTCTGCTTCGCATGCGCCCGCTACAGTTCTGGCTAAAAGCGCGAGTACCACGGCAAGCATGGACCTCTGGTCTTTTTCGCCTCAAGATTGATCAGAAATGCGTCTCAGCTCTGAAATCTTGGAAAGCAACCGACTGGTACCGGTCAGGTGTAAGCCTGGGGACTTCCTTGAGTGTGAAGGTGGTGTCTACGGACGCCTCCACCTCGGGATGGGGAGCGCTGCTCGAGGGCAGACCGTTCATCGGCCAGTGGTCAGAACGGGAAAAGTTTCTACACATAAACTGCCTGGAAATGATGGCAGTCGACAACGCGCTGAGGCGCTTCTGTCCCCAGATAAAAGGTCACCACATTTTGGTCCGTTCGGACAACATGTCAGTGGTGGCCTATATAAATCGCCAGGGAGGCATCAGGTCCCGAAACCTTTACAGGCTGACGGAGCGCCTCCTGGTTTGGGCTCAGCACAATCTGCGCTCGTTGAGAGCAGCACACGTGCCAGGCCACCTGAACATGGGACCAGACCAGACAGACTGTCCAGAAACAATGTTCCGGCAGGAGAATGGTCTCTACACCCGCAGGTAGTCCAACTGCTGTGGGAAAAATTTGGTAGAGCGAAGGTAGACCTGTTTGCGTCTCAAGAAAACGCTCACTGTCCAGAGTTTTTCTCCAAGAGCAGGGATGCGCTGGCCCACGCCTGGCCCCACTGCCCGCTCTATGCTTTTCCCTCTGTCACGCTCCTGCCTCAGGTATTAGAGCGAATCAGGAAAAACGGATGCTCAGTGCTACTTGTGGCTCCTTTCTGGAAGAACCAGGCTTGGTTCCCAGTTCTAATGCAGCGGGCAAGCACTGCCCCATGGCCGATACCAGTGAGGAAGGACCTCCTTTCTCAGACCAAGGGCTCGATCTGGCATCCTCCCCCAGAGCTTTGGTCCCTACATGCATGGGCCATCAACGGGTACCCGCTAACCTCCCGGAGGGAGTGTTAAACACAATCTCGCAGGCTAGGGCCCCGTCTCTCTATTCCTCGAAATGGTCTGTGTTCTCTAGCTGGTGCGCAGCTCGCGACATATCACCCCCAGACTGTGGGGTGATGGAGGTTCTCTCCTTCCTGCAAGAGCTACTGGATAAGGGCAGAACCCCTTCCACGCTCAAAGTTTACATGGCGGCCATAGCAGCGTCTACTAGACCGACACTTGAACAGTCACTGGGGAGGAACAATCTGGTCATCTGCTTCCTTAGAGGAACTAAGAGGTTAAACCCTCCCAGACCCCCCTCAGTTCCCATATGGGACCTTTCTACGGTTTTGGAAGCCATGAAAGGTGCCCCATTCGAGCCAATCCAGTCAATAGACATCAAGCACTTGTCTTTCAAGACAGTGTTTCTTCTGGCTCTCGCTTCTGTAAAGCGTGTAGGGGACTTGCAAGCGCTCTCAGTGAGCGCGACGTGCATGGAATTTGGGCCAAATGACTCGAAGGTCATACTCAAACCAAAGCACGGGTACGTTCCTAAGTCCCTCAACACACCGTTTAGGGCTCAGGTGATTTCTCTGTCGGCTCTGCCGGTCTATAATGAGGAGAAGGACACAAGCTTCCTTTGCCCGGTCAGGGCATTAAGGGCTTATGTGTCTCGCTCGACTGTCTTCAGACAGACGGAGCAGCTCTTTGTTTCGTTCAGCGGATGTTCTAAGGGACTAGCTGCGTCGAAACAGACCCTATCCAGGTGGATAGTTGATGCTATAGCGCTGGCTTACACTTCTTAGGGCCTGCAGTGCCCATTAGGTGTCAGAGCCACTGATCTATATAATGACTGGATAGCTCATGATGTTCTAAACTGCCACTAGTCAGTGAAGCCACCGGAAGTGTTCGAGTGGCCATCTTACGATTCCCTACCAGCAGAGGGCTCCAACGCCCGTTATACAGAGATTGGTAGCTCTGACGGCACTTTTAAGATGACCCGATGTGCAGCATACAAGTGTAAGACGACGTTCACAAAGGGAGGTAGAACAACTGCCCACAGGTTGTAATTCAAGCCCTATAAATAGTAATTTATATGCAAAATTGTCACTATGCCCGTGTTGTTTTCTCCGAGGCAAGAGCTGCTGCTTCTTCAAAAAACAACGTTAAAACAGTCAACAGTAGCCTACAAAAACCTCAGAGCAGCAATAATCACAATTAAGTGTCCAATAGCGACACCATTTGACAGCTTCAAAAGAGCTTTGTGCAGAGTCCGTTTACCGTTACATTAAACCCATACAATTTGTATTAAGCATTTCCTGAACATGTACTTGCTAATCAAACACTTTATATGAACAAACTACTAATCTATAAAACACAATCGGTCTTCCGACCTTTTACTATTGTGTCAAATGATGTTGATATGCGCGAGGGAGAGAGAGCAATACAGCGCTCGGGTTGTTTGAAGGCGCTGAGAGTGCGCGCGCGCGGCCGGGGCTCTCTCTCTGCTTGTATGCGCTCTGTCCACTGATCTAAATAATTCGTTGTTACGACGACTTATTCTCTCGTTTTAATAAATTGTGGACACGTTGAACTAATTCCCTCCCTCATTTTGATTTAACGAATTACAACGTGGCCAGTGGCCACAATATAATAAAACGAGGGAACAAATTAGTATTGTGCTGAGGTATTATTAATTCGTACATGGCTACGAAATAATATTCACATGAATATTCACCCATTCACAAAAATATAGGTCTTTAGCATTCACTATTTAATTAATAGTATCAAACTGTTTTTCTTACCTGTGAAGATAGCTTTTCAGTGAAGGCCGACTAGTGTTCTCGTACAGCTTTTTATTCCTTTTGCAAAGAAATTGCCGTTTTTTAATAAGCAGGAAAAATTTCCAACTTTAAACAAATACCCATTTAAATGCTTAGGATGTTTGTGTTGTGAGAATGTACAGGGAGACTTTAGATTTAAAAACTGTGTCTCGTTAGGCAATGTTTTTTCAGTCAAATCATAAAATTTCCTATTGATTCAATAGAACGCGTGAGCTCACTAGGGAATACCAATATGGCGGCGCGGTGGCTTCACTGTTCATGACGTCATGAGCTATCCAGTCATTCTATATGGATCAGTGGTCAGAGCGCACTCCACTAGAGGCATGGCCTCGTCGTGGGCTTGGTATAGTGGGATTGTCTTGCAGGATATCTGTATGGCGGGAGGCTGGGCCTCCCCGTCTACATTTATAAGGTTTTATAACCTAGAGGTTCCCGCTTTGCAGGCTAAGCTGCTTTCGATCTAATAAATCAGCATTATCTGCCCCGATGCTATCGGCTCAGAATACTGAAACTGTTCGAGCACCGCTCGCGGATCGATCGAATAACCCTAACGGGCAGTGTGTAAGACCCATTATATTCATCTGTCCAGGCCGAATTCTCGCCCTGACAGTGTGGAACACTATCGATTGCTCCTTATAAGGTGCTACTTATTACGGGAATGACGCTGTTAGCCCTCTCCCCGGACTCTCTGCGAGTCCCTGGTGATCTCTGCCACACCCGGGACATGACGCAGTGGGCGCGAAGTGCCCTTATTGGATCTGACGCCACGAAGGGCCTCTCTCGATAGGCTGCTGCAGTTGCCGCAGGGCAGCCAATAGGCGCGCGAGCCGTCTTGCCTATGTCTGCATGCTGCCGCAACGCGTTTTACATTATTTCAAAATTAAGGATAATTTTTAGCGTAAGATATTACGCAGTACTTGTTCCCTCTTCTAGAGAGAACCGAGGTTACGTTAGTAACCGAGTACGTTCTGCTGTACTGTGTTTTCCTTGCCTCTGGATGGCGCTTGTTCTCAGTGTTGTGGTTTCTATGAGTCGCTGTACTGTGTTTTTTGTCCTCTACACTAGACGGCACTGTTGTGACCATATTAAGACACACGGGATGGATTGTCCATATTAAGACAAAGACCATATTAAGACAATGGCGAGACGTGGAGTGACTTCTCGGTTGAACTCTTCAATTCAATTCATTCTCAATAAGAACTTCTGTAGACGTGACAGACATAAAGTCAGACTGGTTAGTAATAAGTGAAGCTGGTAATGCTGTTTGTGGAGTTGTTTAATCAGATCTTCAGAGAGTTAAAGGAGCTGTATGTAAGAAATCTATTTCAATTAATCATAAAATGGCCCTGATGTGTCACTAGACATTAAGAAATCATGTTAATTTCAAATACTTATATCACTGACAACAGTAGTATGGCTAGGATATTGTCATTTAAAAAGTGGACTTGCAGCCCTCAACTGATGTTGATGTTGTCATTTTGTGTTTTGGCCTGAAGCGCCTCCCTCCACCTATCTACCAATCACGAAGTCAGTAGTGTTTCGGGATCCGGGTTGCCAGCTTTGCTCTAACCTACCCTAGCTCTAGTCGGATAAAAATGTCTAACGTTACTAAATCAAAAAGACCTCGTTATAATTCAGAAATTCGTCGTGACAAAGTCCGAAATAAAACCAGAATTTGTATGCAGAAGATGCTTTTGAAAGATGGAGACAGCTGAAAACGGAGAAGAATTTGAACACAGACGCCAATGTAGCTAATTTTCTCCTGGACAGGTAAGATTCATCTAACATGTGCTTGGCTAACTTGTACTTGATGTCAATGCACATATCATATATTCATGACAGTCGAACAAAGTTATGCATGTTCGTGCAAAGTAACGTAACGTTAGCTCACATGGACGTATGCTAACATTAGCAATGCATAGGAGCCCGTTTCTCTGTCATTATGCTGAGACGCTGAGGAAAACAACATTATGGCAATTTGAAACGTTGAGACAGAAGCCTAACTTTACCTCAGAAAAAATGATTCGTCATTCGTTCTTCACGTATATCGTGGACTAAGTTACACATGCTGCAAGTTGACCTGTATTTCACATCACATATTTTAGCATGTTATGGACGCGTGCTGCAGGGTAAGTAAAAAAATACAGCTGGTCACTTTCACTTATAGCATCAGCTAAATGAATAGCTGTATTACACATAGTGAGGCTTGTGCTTGTACTTACATTAATGACAGATACATAACGTTACAAGTTAGACTTACAGCTACCGTTCTGTCTGTCACATACGAGCATAACGTTACATCTTTACGATTATACTGTCACATACGAGCATACATCTTTACGATACTGTCACATACGAGCATAAATCTTTACGATTATATTTAACTAATGACAATTAGTACATTTTTTAAATACATAATTACTTATCAAAATATCTCTCATGATGCATAAACATAATTAACAGAAAAAAACTTACTGTGTACGTCTCGTCGGAAGCTCATTGAAGCAGCCTACGTTTCTGCTAAATTCAGCTTATCTGGCAACCTCGAGTCAGGGGGGAGGGGGAGGGGATACACCGCTCTATAGTATTTTTAAAGTGATTGCAGTACCAGTTTTGGCCACAATCCTACATACAGTTCCTTTAATGTCTTTTATCTTCAGTTCATGTAAGGCTGTGTCTGAATAAAGTTGTAGTTTGTGTTCTCATTACTCTTTCGAAAGATGATTGAAAGAATGTTTCAGGAACATCATACTAACCTTTAAAGGGCACCTATTCATTCGATTCACATGACGTCACTGTAGCTTTGCGCCGCCATCTTTGCGACCGACGGTCTGAATATGCCTGCAATATGTTGTGCGGTTGGCTGCAACAATAGCCGAAAGAGGAACCCCGAATTGTTATTCTATTATATACCTAAAGAAAAGGATAGAAGAAAGAAGTGGTTTGCTGCCATTCGAAGAGATCACTGGACACCCACATCTCACTCCTTACTATGCAATGAACACTTCGTGTCAGGTAAGTTAAGCCTTCAGCCCATGTGATGCGTTTGTGTTGTATTATTTGCTATTTGTATTTAGGTATGTATGTCCCTACATGCACACCGAAGCATTGAGAACTTTGTAAGTGTACAGAAAGTTTATTAAAAAGATAGCTAGATTATAAAGACTGCGTCCGATTGAGTCTGCATGTAAACATGTAACTTAACGTTACGCTACAGTCTTTATAATCTTTTTAATAAACTGTCAGTACACTTATAAAGTTCTCAATGCTTCGGTTTGCATGTAGGAACCCCCATTATGCTACCGATGAAGTGTTGTGCTATTTTGAGCCTTTTTAGTGGTATAAAATAGTGATTTAACGTTACCAAATGCCCCGAAAGCTAGCGTTAGCAGCTAATCTCCGGTTTGCATGAAAACAAACATGTCCCAGAGAATGGTCGACTCGGTACACATTATTAACTCCTAGGTTCATTTGGCGTCAGAATTGTCCTTTAAATCTATATTTCACATTTAACACAAATCCTGGAAGTAGGACAAAGTTATTTTTTTCAGTCTACCTATGCAAGTCCCTATGTTTAGCCTATGTAGTAACTTCATGAAAAGATTAAAATGAACTAATTATCTACATAGGTTCTAAGAGAGAGAGAGATTTAGGTTGGACAATATCTCACACATGTAATCTTTTTTTTTTTTACTATGCTCTGAATTTCTAGGAGCAAAACAGGACAATCCTTTGAGCCCCGATTTTGTGCCCAGTCTTTTTGCACACACCTCGGCGAGGGAGAGGGATAAGCAACATTATGCCTGCAAAAAGTTTCAGCAGACTCAGCTGATGAAGCGCAAGATACGTGAGACCTGCAGCAGTCGTGCTGACCCTTCAACCTCCGATGTGGCTGACGTGGAGGAGCATGAGGTCACTACTTCCACTGACCACAACTACACAAACAACACAGGCCCTGGCATCGTAGAACAATGCGTGAATCCATCCTGCCAGGCTAAGATGTCAGCACTGGGAAGTGAGTGTGCACGGCTCCGAGACGAGATCCGTGAGTTAAGGGCCAGGGCAGAGGAGCGGTCCTTGAATGAGGAGGCATTCAGGGATAATGACACCATGGTGCTGGAACTCACAGGTCTTCCGTCCTTTGCCAAATTATTTGTTTTGTTTAATTTTCTATCAGAATTTCTTAGAGTTGGACAATTAATCACCCCATTCCAATGTTTGATCCTAACATTAATGAGACTGAGGCTTAATGTGCCGCTTTACTTTTTTGCTTACTTTTTTGGAATATCTAAGTCAACTGTCGTCAGAGTGTTCAATAGCACATTAGATTTAATGTATTTCAGATTATCAGATCTAATCTTATGGCCACCAAAAGAGCAAATTCAAAATAGTCTCCCAATGTGTTTCAAAAATAACTTTAAGAACTGCACCTCCATCATTGATTGTTTTGAAATATTTATAGAAAAGCCAAGTAACCTGAGATGCCGTGCACAGACATACTCACAGTACAAGCACCACAACACTGCAAAATACCTGATCTCAATAACACCACAAGGTGTTATATCTTATGTGTCAAAAGGATGGGGTGGTCGCACAAGTGACAAGCACATTGTGGAAAATTGTGGCTTTCTTGGTAAATTGTCACCAGGAGATGTCATTCTAGCTGATAGAGGTTTTAATGTGAAAGAGACAGTGGGTCTGTATTGTGCTCAATTGAAAATACCAGCGTTTACCAAAGGCAAGCAACAGATGCATCCACTGGAGCTAGAGGCAACAAGGGGACTCGCAGCCGTCAGGATCCACGTGGAGCGAGTCATTGGCCTGGTGAGGAATAAATACACTATTCTTCAGACCACCATCCCTCTGTCCCTCTGCCAAGCCGACGCGCAAGGACAGCTCTCCATTGACAAAATGGTAACAGTTTGCTGTGCTCTTTGCAACATTTGCCCATCTGTCGTCCCTAAAGATTAGAGAGGTAATACAATTGCTTTCCTTGTAAATTTTACTGTATATAGTATCTCTTTTGTATTTGCGTGGACTCTGAACTACAATGAATATTCATGCATTTATTAATCATTTGTTTATTGTCCATTTGTGGATGTATGGATCAAATGTATTTGATACATGCCTACAAACACATGCACACAATACAACATACAATATATACAATTTCAAAACAAACAAGTAATATATCAATTAATTCATTTATAAATTCATTCACTGTAACTAATCGTATTTTATCTGTTTTAACCACTCTTTAATGTTGCTGATATGTGCTATACAAATAAAACTACCTTGCTTTGCCAACTTCATTTCTTGTTTGTTTGCTTTTTGCATTCTACACACTTCCAACTCTTTGGCACCCTGCTCAGCTTCAGACATGACTTGTGGAAGCACTTTCGTTTGCATTGCTCGGATGTGCAAGAGAGGATGTCTGTGTCATCAACAGGGTTTCCACAGTAACATCCCTCAGGTGCCTTCTCAAGGTTAGCACTTGAGGAGAGGTGTGGCACAGTAAACCATTTACCCAACAGCTCAGGTAATACCCCTGTTCTAATGAATTCTTCCACCCTAGTGTAGGCCTCATCAAAAAAGTATTGATCAAATTGTACTCGTTGCTTAAAAACTTCTTGTGGTGTCCACACAACAAAATCTCCGTACATTACCTCAGCTACACGCA
Organism: Rutilus rutilus; assembly: GCF_951802725.1. Lineage (NCBI taxonomy): Eukaryota > Metazoa > Chordata > Actinopteri > Cypriniformes > Leuciscidae > Rutilus > Rutilus rutilus. The sequence goes on from NC_140209.1 coordinate 24,396,832, forward strand.
TTTGGGCCTGCAGTTGATACATGTAACTATGATCTTGCTTGAGGTTCATACCTTCTGCAGACACAGTAAGGCAGAAATGTGGGTCGCTGACACATTCCTTGAGAGCACGGCCATTAGCATTAAAAGGACATTTTATTTCAAGCACACCACTTCCATGGCAATCACAGGTCACCACACCATCTGGCGATGCTCCTAGCCATGGTAGGTCCGGGTTGATAATGAGCCCTGATGCTGTAATGCTGAAGTTCACATGGAGATCTTGCATGGCCTTCAGGTACGACTCCCTGGCAGTGTCTTCATTTTGCAGACCCCATCTGATGAAAACATGTAAGTCTGTCAGCAATATTTTTAACTTTATGTAAAACCAACTAACCTTCCTTTGGAGCACAGTCTCTGTCTCGCATGCGCGCTCGCTCTAGATTCCGGGAGATTTTAATTCATTTGCGGCATAACTAGTTGATCATGAGTGGCTCAACAGGTAGATCTATAGATAAACTAATCTTTCAGGCATTTGACCGACACGGTTACATAAAATATAATTCCTGGAGTGTATTCATGATGGAATTGCAAGAAAAAAGCCATGGTTAATATGTCTTACTTTCTAAACCGTATACCTGGTTGCTGTTGTTGAAAAGCGGGAAGACTGGGGATAGCAAACTCTCTTTATCAGCGATGAAGAATTCTTTGTCCTGGCTGCCTCATGAAATGCTGATGCGGTAACTCTCCCTGCTCTCTGATCAAACCATACCCTGGACTTTCTCTGCTCTCTTGTCTTCTCCTCAACTAACAAACACTCCAAAAATAACCCAATCATCAAAATGGTGTAATGGTAATTATTACAAAAAGCATGATGTGTTACAGTACAAGTGGAGCTTGACAATTACCACCCTTCATGGTGGGGAATGACAAGAAAAAGTTTGAGAACCACTGTTAAAGAAGTCTTTTTCATATCTTACCTGCTCAGGAGTGAGATGCAGCTCCTCAAAAATCCTAGCAGCCTCCTCCAGCAGTGCGGGCAAATCCAATTCAAGCCTGGTGCTTGAGTACAGAGTAGGAAGAGGTGGTGGCATGTCCAACTGTACAGTCTTGGGCATGTATCTGATAGAATGGCCTTCAACAACTGACAAAATGGCACTTTTCTTAGGGATGGCCTCCTGTTTTTCACTGTGGTGGAGCTGTTCAAAAAATAGCTTGAGCTCATCAGTGGATGCTTTCAAGTGATGGTGCTTGTCTTGTTTTTTATCTTTCTCCTTATTTTGAAAGATGTTTGATAGTTCATCATATTTCACAAGTTTTTGCCTTGGCTCTTCCCATGCACATGCTTTATCTGTGCATGCCTGTCCCTCTTTGCGCTCAACAGCAGCTAGAAGTGAGAACATTAGTGCTGCGGCGTGGGAGCACACCTCTCCCAGTCCTGCCATACAAGTGCAGTGTGCTGTGATGACAGTCCCTGCCTCCTGCACCACTACCCATGGCCATGTCGGCTTAGTATTAAGAGCCTGTGAATGATGGACCTGTTAAGTGAAGAACAAACTGTTAAATAATAACATAATAATACGCTTCTATGTTTATTGGCATTTAAATGTCTGCTGTGACACTTTAGGACTTTGTTAAATTTCATACCCAAGCACAAATAAGGACATTAGAGCTTTCTGCGGTCTTTCAGATTAGCTACATTAATGGTTGCTGTGCCTAATTTTAATTGTAGTCACATATACACACTACACATGCAGTTATCTTTACAATATCTAATCATTAATCATGCATTTGTACAGTAAACTGATTTTGAAATATAATCATATTTATTCTGATAAATAGCATGTTTATTAATGATATTCGTGATATTTAGCTCAAGCTGTTAAAATTCTGTGAACGTAAAGTCCGCCTACTTTGATTTGATTGGTCATTTAAAATATTTTGACATATAGACCAATGAGGCTGAGATGAACACACACACATACTCTCTGTTTGCCGCTGCGGATGGAACGCACTGATTATAAGCCGAAGCCGGTTTCATAAAGTTTTGTGTGCAAAGGCAAGCGTGTATTTAAAATAATGAAAACCAGGACATTTTCATCACTTTTTAAAAAAAACAGCCAGGACAGGGCGTGAAAACAGGACATGTCCTGGGAAAACAGGACGTTTGGTCACCCTAGATTGATGACAGCTGACGTTAGCCGTGTGCCGGCCCGTGGCTACCAGCTGTTAGCCACTTAGCTAGCTAACAACTCGCTACCTAGTCAGAGCAAACTACCACCAAAATCATACATTTGAAATTGTTTTTATAAAACCTACATTTCCCATGATTAAATATAAATCCTTGGTGGCCAGGTGCCGCACTTTCACGTTTTTCACCCATCCAGCCAAAGCATATTGATAAGCATCTGTACTCTTGAAAGCCTTCAAGCGATCCCCACTGTATGGGGAGGGGTTATGTACAAGATATATATATATATCATGGAAGGCCAATTTGGGCAAGTCTGGGGCAGATAATAATGGACAAAAGAAAACTGGGGGTAACAAATAAGGATCGGAGCCTAAAATAGAAATTTTCTCCAGGTATCTCTGTCTCTCTCTCTCATTCAAATGGGCAGTTTGGGTGGCCATACCGGGCGAGTCGGTCGCAAAGATGGCGGCGTTCTATTTGTAGTGACGTAGGTGGCATCTATGAATTATGCCCCTTTTTAGAAGATGTAATATTGGTCTTGGGTGTCCCCAGAATGCATTTGTGAAGTTTCAGCACAAAATACCCCACAGTTAATTTATTATAACCATTTGAAAATGTCATTTTTGGGGCCTGTTTTAAAAAGAGCTGTTTTGTGTGTACCACTTTAAATGTAAATGAGCTGCATATCCCCGCCCTGCTGCTGGACCTAGATGAAGAGAGTCTGGCACAGAATAAACACGAATGAGAATGGACTAAACGTCTCGGAATGGTTATTTGATACATTTATGTACTTACAAAGTTTTAATCGCGTCCCCTTTGCCATTATGGATGTGCAACACACACACACACACACACGAACTGTGATAACGTTCGCGCAATTTTTTGAAACTACACACACACACACTACTGTGATAATGTTTGCTAAGTACAAACGATTTATTTATTTATTTCTTAAGGGGAGGGAGATAGACATTTATATAGCCTATACTGTCTATAGAGCAGACCTTAATTTATTTACATTTGTAAATGCTGCAAAAAAATGCCTACGTGACATAAAACTGTCTGACGTGGTTTGTTGAGACATCCTATGACGACGACAATAAATAGCTTTAGACGTATTTGTTGTTGAACTGGCTGACATCGATTGAAATGACTATTTGCTCAAAAATCATAAAATACACTTACTTTTTCTGGAGGTGACGTTGGATCGCGAACTGTAGGCAACGATCCACACTTGAGGATTAACTTTGACCCTCATTCACTAAACAGTCAGTCAGAAAATGAATCTCGTATTTAGGAAGTTTAAATGGTGCCTTTTCTTCATAAATAAAATCCATCCGCTGCGTTTTCGGTGGCTCTGATGTCAGTGAAGACTAGTATGTCCATTCTTACATCCCACAACAGAACACCTACACTTCTTAGGAGACATTACCGGCTGTCGTTGAAACAATGGAGAATGCAGATCACCGAGGGCGGGGTCTATGCCAAAACCAGATGTCAATCAAATCACGTCGGTGGGGCTTAGCTCATTTCTACGTCACAGTGAGGGAAATCTAGAACAGGGTGTTCTGAGACAGTGCTTATGATTTATTGAGATAGTAAAAAAACTACTGGGTGGATTTTTATCATTCTAGGGTGGTTTTGCTCACACACTGCCAACACACATTTATGTTCAAACACCATGTAAAAGTGAATTTTGCATAGTAGGTGCCCTTTAAATAACATTCTAGTAACATTCAGGAAACTGGACATTTTTATGTTCTTGGAAAGTTAGAAATCAACGTTCCTATAATGTTGAATTTTAAATCAAAATTAACCCCTTAAGCCCTGAAGGCATTTTTAGAGTTGTTTTGTCTGAGTGACACACACAAAACTAAAGACTCATAACTCCAAAACTATAACAAGGAGAGTCAAAAGGTAGGTATTGTTTGATAGAACACTTTAAAAAAATAAAGTGTAAAGTGTAAAGTTAAATATAAATTACATTACATTTGGACATTCTACTGCCGAGAAACTGCTGATAAATGCAAAAAATATATATATTTTTTATTATGATTTTGCATATCTCTCTTGTTTGTTAAAGTCCATTCATCCATCCATCTTCATCCGCTTATCCGGGGCCGGGTCGCAGGGGCAGCAGTCTAAGCAGGGATGTCCAGACTTCCCTCTCCCTAGACACTTCCTCCAACTCTTCCGGGGGGACACCGAGGCGTTCCCAGGCCAGCCGGGAGACATAGTCCCTCCAGTGTGTCCTAGGTCTTCCCCGGGGTCTCCTCCCGGTGTGACATGCCCGGAACACCTTCCCGGGAAGGCGTCTAGGAGGCATCCGGAAAAGATGCCCGAGCCACCTCAGCTGGCCCCTCTCGATGTGGAGGAGCAGGGGCTCTACTCTGAACTCCTCCCGAGTGACCGAGCTTCTCACCCTATCTCTAAGGGATCGCCCAGCCACCCTGCGGAGAAAGCTCATTTCGGCCGCCTGTATCCGGGATCTTGTCCTTTCGGTCATGACCCACAGCTCATGACCATAGGTGAGAGTAGGAACGTAGATTGACCGGTAAATCGAGAGCTTCGCCTTGCGGCTCAGCTCTTTCTTCACCACGACAGACCGGTACAGTGACCGCATTACTGCAGAAGCTGCACCGATCCATCTGTCAATCTCCTGTTCCATCCTTCCCTCACTCATGAACAAGACCCCAAGATACTTGAACTCCTCCACTTGAGGCAGGAACTCTCCACCAACCTGAAGCGGGCAAACCACCCTTTTCCGACTGAGAACCATGGCCTCGGATTTGGAGGTGCTGATTCTCATCCCAGCCGCTTCACACTCGGCTGCAAACCGTCTCAGTGCACGCTGAAGGTCCTGGTCTGAAAAGAAAGAAAGTATGAGTGATAAAAGTATGTAAAAAAGTATGTTTGTTAAAGTATGAGTGCTAAATTAACAATCAAGAGTGTTAAAGATAATGATCTAATTAAGTGATTCGTTTATTCAACTAAAGCAAATACTGATCACCATAACGTTGTCTTAAAAAATTAGATTTTCTCCTTCAGTGATTCTGCATGTTAACATCAGGTGTCTTCAATAATAGTCAATCATAACTCAATGAATCACTTAATTAGATCATTAACTTTAACACTCTTGAGTGTTAATTTAACACTCATATTTTAACACTTTAACACTCTTGAGTCTGGAGTCATATAAACTCCCAGGAGAGTTCAATTAACACTGGAGTTTTTGCTGTTGGACCTCAAGGTACATATATGTACCGTTTCTTTTAAAGGTTAAGATACAATATTGTACCCTTGAGGGTACAGCCCCAGTGACAAGCCATTGTACCCCTAAAGGTACAATCATGTACTTTATTTTCTGAGAGTGTATGTAGAGCCAGCCCTGATTGGCTGCTTGAATCTCAATTTAAAAGAACGTCCAGTTTGCGGTCTTTCTTTCTTTTGGCCATCGGTGGAGAAGAAGTCATAGCACGGTTACTCATGGTTCTTACAGGGCTTTCAACCGAGGAGGTCCTTCAGAAAATATCAGAAGCAGGCATAGAAGTAACCGGCGTCGAGATGAATGGACATGAAATGGACTTTTTCAGGCAAATGACACTCAGATGATGATAATTTATATGTCACAGTTAGACATTGTGTTTAAAATGAAATGTTGGAAAATGTAAAAATGAAAAGGATATAATAAATTCTGATTTTAATTCAGCCTGTGTGTGTATATATATATATATATATTGTTTTATGGTGTATACTCTTAAACACTTTCTACCTTATTTTGTTTATTCTCAGGTTAGGTAAAGTAAGTCAAATTCGTTCTAAACAATACGTATATAAATTTCCATACTTACAATTCAGTCGAAAGACTGCTCTGTTGTTTAGTTCAGCTCAATTCTTTATATTGTAGAGACTCACGGCAGGCTGGTTCTTTTTATACTGATTATATGTAATTTTATTATTTCAAAATCAATAGGTTTACATACTACAAAGTAAAATGAAATAAAACAAAAACAAAGCATAAAATGAACAGTTCACAAGACTCAACTGCAGGTGTCAGGCTTAGACAATTGAACCGAGGAGAGGCTGCCAGGGTATTTACAGCGTCTGACGTTGACATATTACACTGTACTTTTTATACTTCATATCACACCCCCCTATCACATATTCATTTAACACATATAGTCAATTTATCCAATCCAAAATCTTGATCTATTGTTAACTTTTTCAGTCCCTCCAAGACCTTCTTATAAAAAGCCTTCAATTCCTTTGTTCTCCTTTTCCTGGCCCGGATCCTTTGTCATCTTCTACGTCTGTAAAGGAACAGGTAATACTTTGCATTTCTACTTCGCTAAGATATATGCTTTCCACTACTCAGTGTTGTTTCTATCTACTGTAGGTTGTTTTTCAATTGATTAAACGCTTAAACATCGAGTAGAGGATAATCATTTATTTCATGCATTATCATAATAAAAACCTTTATAAAACAAGTTGCAGTGTTTTTCTTAATAAACCAGATTCATAATAAAAACCTTTATAAAACAAGTTACAGTGTTTTTCTTAAACAATACTCTATCTTACTAAGTTACAATTGTGGTTAATAACATATAAGTTTATCCATATAAGGCATTGGTTATTATAGAATACATTGCATATACACTCACCTAAAGGATTATTAGGAACACCTGTTCAATTTCTCATTAATGCAATTATCTAATCAACCAATCGCATGGCAGTTGCTTCAATGCATTTAGGGGTGTGGTCCTGGTCAAGACAATCTCCTGAACTCCAAACTGAATGCCAGAATGGGAAAGAAAGGTGATTTAAGCAATTTTGAGCGTGGCATGGTTGTTGGTGCCAGACGGGCCGGTCTGAGTATTTCACAATCTGCTCAGTTACTGGGATTTTCACGCACAACCATTTCTAGGGTTTACAAAGAATGGTGTGAAAAGTATGCGGCAGTCCTGTGGGCAAAAATGCCTTGTTGATGCTAGAGGTCAGAGGAGAATGGGCCGACTGATTCAAGCTGATAGAAGAGCAACTTTGACTGAAATAACCACTTGTTACAACCGAGGTATGCAGCAAAGCATTTGTGAAGCCACAACACGCACAACCTTGAGGTGGATGGGCTACAACAGCAGAAGACCCCACCGAGTACCACTCATCTCCACTACAAATAGGAAAAAGAGGCTACAATTTGCACGAGCTCACCAAAATTGGACAGTTGAAGAGTGGAAAAATGTTGCCTGGTCTGACGAGTCTCGATTTCTGTTGAGACATTCAGATGGTAGAGTCAGAATTTGGCGTAAACAGAATGAGAACATGGATTTATCATGCCTTGTTACCACTGTGCAGGCTGGTGGTGGTGGTGTAATGGTGTGGGGTGTGTTTTCTTGGCACACTTTAGGCCCCTTAGTGCCAATTGGGCATCGTTTAAATGCCACAGCCTACCTGAGCATTGTTTCTGACCATGTCCATCCCTTTATGACCACCATGTACCCATCCTCTGATGGCTACTTCCAGCAGGATAATGCACCATGTCACAAAGCTCGAATCATTTCAAATTGGTTTCTTGAACATGACAATGAGTTCACTGTACTAAAATGGCCCCCACAGTCACCAGATCTCAACACAATAGAGCATCTTTGGGATGTGGTGGAACGGGAGCTTCGTGCCCTGGATGTGCATCCCACAAATCTCCATCAACTGCAAGATGCTATCCTATCAATATGGGCCAACATTTCTAAAGAATGCTTTCAGCACCTTGTTGAATCAATGCCACGTAGAATTAAGGCAGTTCTGAAGGCGAAAGGGGGTCAAACACAGTATTAGTATGGTGTTCCTAATAATCCTTTAGGTGAGTGTATATTCCACTTACAAGGTTACAATTGTGGTTAATATCATAAAGCCTATATACTGTATATATGAGGCATTATAACAGAATAAATTGCATGCTCACTTAACAATATATATATATATATATATATATATATATATATATAAACCTCATTATAGTCAACGATTGTACCCTTTTTGAAGGGTCTATTTTTGTACTGTTAAATAAAGGTACAAAATTGTCACCACAGGTACAAGACTGGTCTCTTAAGGTACAAATCACAAGGGTACAAATGTGTACCCTATGCCAAGGGTACAAAAGCTGTACCCTTGAGGGTACAGCCCCAGTGACAAGCCATTGTACCCCTAAAGGTACAATTATGTACTTTATTTTCTGCGAGTGTAGGCTATATTCATGCAAATCCAACAACTTGCTAATACCTCATATTTCATATTATTACACCTGACGTTTTGTCCATAATGTGATTTATTATCTTCTGTTGCATTTTCTAGACGATACAAATGTTAGCAGGATGTTTGTGAGTTGATGCATGCCAGATATTGTCATGTAATCACATAAAGAGCAAAAAAAAGTTGTCTTTAACTGAAAACTCACACAATGTTACATTAATGCAGACACTAAAACATTTCTTTTAAACAGCAAGAGAGAAATGACAAACATGTGTATTATGTATATGCAAGAAAATACAACGCATTTGCACAGGCTACACACTACACAGGCCACAGGTTATACACAGGCTACTTCAAATTTGAGAAAAGCCTTTGAAAATACTAGCATACCAGCTCATTCAGTAGTGGTATTTCTAGCAAATACGCCTCATGACATCATCATTCTGTGAAATGCCCCAAATAAAAATTTACTGAATCTGTTATACAGTTTCACCCTTGAGTGTCTATCTAATCCAAACATGGCGTAGAGCGGCTGAGTGAATGTGGCCTGGACTCTGTGGATGAGACTCATTGTGTTTGAGACGCTGTAGAAGGACAAAATCCCTGCGGTCTGATCCACATACACTCCTATTGTACTGGAGACACTGACTACAGGAAGAACAGTCTCAATGTTATTGTGCCAGAATGAACAGTAGTCTGGAGAGCAGAACAAACTCCAGGACTGATTGTTTCGTCCAGCTGCACTTTCAGGACCATTTCCCTTCCTGCTGATACTCTTATACGTCACTGATATATCCACTCCTAATCTCCCTTCACCAGCCCACTCCACCTCCCAGTAACAGCGTCCAGTCACACTCTCCACACACAACGCCTCCCACCAACAATCAAATCTGTCTGGATGATCAGGATATGGCGGATACGTGTCAGCGACAGTGATCAGTGTGTTTCCCTCAGACAGCTGGAGCCGACGATTCACTGAGTTCAGATTCAGAGTCAACGGACGGGAATCTAATGGAGAGAAAAAACTCACAATTATCATGTGTTTTGAAAAGTTGTACCTCTAATGGAAAAATCATCAACAAAACCTCAATCCAATTCAACCCTTCAAGAATGATTTCATTATGGCTAAAACAAACTATTTTTATAATAAGTTAATTGGATAAAAATAATCATAATTTCCTCATGACCCCCCTCCCTCATGATTGTAGTTTCTGAATCACTGTCATTGTGATTTTTATGTGGATTGCTTAGGACTCTGTCTATACAGTATCTGAGGTGAAAGCTGCACTGATCACTCGTCTGATATTTGTCTCAATCCTGTGACCAGCAACTGACCAATCCTCATAAATTCAGCGCTACTCTAATGAACGAGCGCTTGCTCAGCCCCAAAAGCTCAACATGACGGCCACTACACGGTGAAATGTGAATTACTGGCATTATCATCTTTACAGATTCATGTGAGTGCAATTCAGATGATCTTTTTTTTTTTTGTTAAGAAATGTATAAATGAAATGTGTATGAATTGTAAGGTGCTAGTTTTTGAGTCATTATGATCATTCTTGACAGTTGGAGTTGCAGATGACAAACATGCTGCAAATAAATGTTTAAATGAATTTAACAGCAAACAAAGATGTGAAAACAAACCAGACTATACAAGGTGTAACGTTAGTCGCAGCAGAAAGTTTAAGCGCTTATATGCAATCTCTTGTCTCAAACATGCATGCCCATAGTATCTTTTTTTAGATAGTATATTTTTTAGACAAAGATATGAAAGATATGTTAAAAGAGATATGTATGTATGAATGAAGGTTTACAGTAATAACACATAACAGTTTGACCTTCAATAATACTGTAGCACTATGTCTTCATGCTGTTGCTAAATAATTAGTGATTTGCATTACAACAAAAGCTAAGAAGAAAACAACTAAACTAATATTAATTCACTACTATACATTTTTTTCAGTCAGTGTCAAATGCATCTAATCCATAATGAATGTTTGTTTATGATTTGCATAATTGATTTATCAATTGGTTTAAAAACAGAAAAAGTAAGCACGGTCTTGTACTGTTAATTTAGCATAAAACTCTCCCACTAGACTGGATTTTAGACTTGTGTGTTGAAGGAGTGGATTCTGGGAGCGGCGGAACTGTAAGCGAGGCGGCCTACGAACTCCTGTGTGAGTCTTGAAGCTGACTTCTGCTAATGAAACTACAAACTATCTTCAGTAAAACTTTTCTTTAATTTATTATAATTCTGACTCTTGTCTTAAATTGACCCTTCGCTAAGCCCCGCCCTCCTTAGTTACTGTTGCTACGCCTGTCAAGCTTTTGCGCCTGGCACGTCTATTATAGTATGTATGCACTGGTTTCAGACAATCCTAAGGACATAATTAGTCATTTTTGGCGAACAGGTGAAAATATGAGAGAGCAAGACTGCAGTATGCATTCGAGGGCTATATCCACGACATAATATGCAAACGATTAGAGAATAATTTCATCAAAACTGAAGCTAGCGCAAGCAGCAGCCGCCTCATACGCTGACCATTCAAATGGGAAACACACAAATTGAGGAACAGCTTTGTGCATGCACAGCAGGGTAAGTGAAATTTGAAAATATTCTAAGATTTATAAATCAAACAGCTTATCCATATGTATTGTGGAATAAACACAAGACATTAGCCTGACCACTTTGCAATGATAACATTCTCCCGCTTATATTTGTAGTGCACCAGGCTACATGCTCACACGTCGTGGGTCACATTAGTGACTACTGTTATGAACTGATTAAGTTTGCATACCAACCTTTTCCTTGGAGATCTCCGGCAAGCCCCGTGATGTTCCCTCCTTTTACTAACTACCTTTTACTTTTACTAGAACTAACACCGGGAGAGTCGCGATCAGATTGGGGTAACGTTACTAGTTTGGCCGTCGATTAACAAAATGCTGAAATATATTTTTAAGTAACGTTAAATTATGTCAGTGAGCCTCCGTCTTGCCTTTAATCACACTGCTTGATCCACGAGCTGGACAATAACTTTATTCTAGAGCTGCTATAAAGCCAAAACACTTTACTTTTAATTTCCTATCAATGTAAAGCTGCTATGGAACAATCTACATTGTTAAAAGCGTTATATAAATGAAGATGACGCCCGGCATTTCTCCCTTTGTGTTTTAGGTTTCAGGAAGGGAACAAAATCCACCACCCCGTCCAAACTTTTAGGCTACTGGGTATCAGATTTGCACAGTCCATACGCACAACGCTTCGGCATGTTTCCCTCTCGCTCGAAAGCTTGCCAGACCTCCCGCGCCTAGTTACGGTTGCTAAGCCACGATTGGCCTGTGGCGGTTTTCGGGCGTGGCTTAGCGAAGGGTCAATTGACTGCACTTCTGACTCCTGGTCTAAATTAATCATATATGGTCCTTGGGTCTTTAACTGTAAATCCCCTAACAGTGTGTTTTCATAGAAACTCACATTGTAGAAACTCCTTTCTGGTCTGGTAATCAGGAAACAGAATGACCTGGACGGTTTTCACTACAGAAACAAAACACATCAGTAGTTTAATTCTCACATCGAGAGGAAATAAAATATACATCTATTAAACAAATTTCTGAGAATAATTGACTATGTTTACAAGTAATTTAAATGTTAAATTTCAATTGAGCGAATGACACAGCATGACTAGGCAAAACCTGCAGTAGCTCGATTGTTGATCAAGTCAGTAAAACCTATAAAAGTACCTGTTACAGATATATTTTGTGTCTCCTCACTGCAGAACTGCTGCAGTTTGTCTCTGAGTTGAGAGACAGATTTCACTACATTATCAAAAGACAGATGAGAACTGACAGTGTATTCGTCTGTAGATCCAGAGAGAGAGAGAGATGGCAAACTCTACAGACACAAAGACAAAAAAAAAAAAAACTCCCTGTAATTCCAGAAGCTTGTTAAAGTCCTCAGTGTTTGAGAATATCTCTGTTACCTGGAGGAAATGAGCATGATCTTGTGTGTGTGAAAGCTTCTTCAGCTCAGTGTCTCTCCTCCTCAGATCATTGATCTCCTGCTTCAGTCGCTCCAGTCGTTCTTCAGCTCGACTCACTGTAGATCTTTCCTGATCTCTGATCAGCTGTGTCACCTCAGAGCGACGTATCTCAAAGGAGTGGATGAGCTCAGTGAAGATCCTCTCACTGTCCTCCACTGCCGTCTGTGCAGAGCGCTGTTACACACACACACACACACACACACACACACACACACACACACACACACACACACACACACACACACACACACACACACATCACACAGTGATCTAGTAGCGCTCCAGCAATGGAGGAAAGTCCAAACTGAGACTCAAACTTCTCTTCTTCTCCAAACTCACCTTATGAGACGCCACAGCCTCTATCAGCGCCTCAAGATCTTTCTCTCTCTGCTGGATTCTCGTCTGGATGTTTCTCTGTGTTTCTTCAAAATTACTCTGCAGAAAACAAAAAAATGTATTTTTTATATGAATATTTATAATATGAAATATAATATGAAATTTACACTACCATTCAAATGTTTGGGATTGGATCACTCATGAGATCCAGTATGAAGCAGTACCTGTTCCTCTGTCCTCGCTGCTGCAGTTGATACAGTGTCATGACTTTTGTGTTCATCCACCATACACAGCATACAGATACACCGCTGGTCGGTACGGCAGTAAATCTCCAGCAGTTTATCATGTTGAGGGCATATCATCTCCTGCAGTCGTCCAGTGGCGTCCATCAGATTGTGTCTTTTACCTCTGAAGAGACTCTCATGCTGTTCAAGGTGATTTTGACAGTAAGAGCTTCGACACTCCAGACACGACTTCACTGCTTTCTGTTTATTTCCAGTGCAGGAGTCGCACTGCACATCTCCAGATCCAGTGTGAGGAACTGCAGGAGCAGCAGCTTGGAGTCTCGTAGCCTTGAGTTCCTCCACCATTTCAGCGATCACCACATTCTTACCTAAAACAGGTCTTGGTGTGAAGGTCTGGTTGCATAAAGGACATTTGCAGATTCTTTCCTGATTCCAGTAGTCTGAGATGCAGCTCATACAGTAACTGTGTCCACAGGGAATCGACACTGGATCCTTCAGTAGATCCAGACACACTGAACACTTGAACTGATCCTGATCCACTGAAATATTGGCTTCTGCCATTTCACTGTATAAACACACAGAGAGAGATAGAGCAGTTCATTCGTTTACTGTGGTCCTTTCATGAGTTTGCCTGCCAATCCAGTTTTAAAGGGGTGCTTGAATATGATTTCACTTTTCTAACTTTAGTTAGTGTGTAATGTTGCTGTTTGACCATAAACAACATCTGCAAAGTAATGATGGTCAAAGTTTAAAGCAAAGGGAGATATTTTGCTTTACAGAAATCACCTTTTAAGGACTAGGCCTACAACAAACGGCTGGTAGGGATTATAATGAACACTGTACAAAAGAATACATTGATTTTATTGATATCTAATCAATAAAATTGAGGCAACAGATTACAAGCAATATTATTAATTAAATTTAACAAATTAGAATTGAGTAATAATTAATCAAATTAATTCCTTAAAAGTTAACCATTTAAACTGAGTAAAATTTACAAAATATATTTTATTGCCAACATTGAAGACACCTGATGTTAACAAGCAGAATCACTGAAGGAGAAAACCATAATTAAGTCACCATTATGGAGATCAGTGTGTGTTTTAGTTGGGCTCTTGACCCTTAAATTATTAACTTTGAGTTTTGTTTGGCTGCTGTACCTGAGTTATAACAGCCAGATGAACAAAGAGAAAAGGTGATCTGATGGTGTTGGTTGTGTTTTAACATAATCATTATTTCACAATCATTTAACCTGAATCACTAAACTCATATAGAGTCCAAGGTTAAAGGTGGGGTATGTGATTTGCAAAACGGCCGGCAGATTTTGAAAATACACAACTCAAATGGTCCTACCTTCTTTCCTTTGACTCCACCCATTCAAAGAACATGGACATGGATGGGGGAGGGGGGGATGGTACGACCGTTTGATTGACGCACTTACTGTCCAATGATTCTAGGTGGTCTTGGAAATGATTGGCTGGAGTTTTTCGAGTCCTGCCCGTTCCACAGATGATTAAATTGCTTAATTTTTATTTCAGTGCTTCTAACTCAGTGGCTGTAAGTGGGTTAGGAATAGGATTTTAAGTGATTTTGAAAAAATGGCCAAAAAAGAGAATTACATACCCCACCTTTAACTTTATTAATTATAGCAGCATAATATTTTTAGCCTTTTCAATGAAATCCATATGATCAAATCAATATAAAAAAAAAAAAAAAAAAAACTTAAAAGAAAAGTTTTTATGTAGGCACACACAGACATCAAGAATTTGCGTATAAATCTCAGCAATGGTGACAAACAGATCACCTCTGATCATAAGCTCATTATTTATTCATGCAGCAATGCATGATGGGAGCCATGAATGATTTTTGATTGGTGGCACCCAGAATGCACTGCAACATGCTTTAGAAATGTCACCATTGTTGATATTCACAGGCTGATTATGTCTGTGTGTCTCTTTTTTGTATAAAATAAACTTTCTAGAAATTATTTGGATTACATTGTAAAAGTTAAAAATATCATGCCGTACAAGGCCAGTGCTGCTATAATTAATAAAGTTAATCAAACTAAATTGGACTCTATATGAGTTCAGTGATTCAGGTCAAATGATTGTGAAATAATGATTATGTTAAAACACAACCAACACCATCAGATCACCTTTTCTATTTGTTCATCTGGCTGTTATAACTCAGGTACAGCAGCCAAACAAAACATCTCGGTTACTGATGTAACCCTCGTTCCCTGAAGGAGGGAACGGGAGACGTAACGTCGACGTGACGACGTAATTGGGATCACTTCAGGGAGCCCTATCAACTTCGAGTGTCTACAGAACGAGCCAATGAACGTTGGCGTGCGTGAATCGCGTCACGCGCCCCCGCCCTGCCGCGCGGGTATAAACAGGAAGCGGGCGCACGCACACATTGTTTTTCGTTGAGGAGCCGAGATTTGTGACGGCCATGCAGCGATGGTCAGCAACGGTGGCGATGGGACGTTACGTCTCCCGTTCCCTCCTTCAGGGAACGAGGGTTACATCAGTAACCGAGACGTTCCCTTTCAGTCGCTCACGTTCGACGTAACGTCGACGTGATGACGTAATTGGGATCCCATGGAAAACGCCACAGTTGCTGCCACATCCAGCGCCCTACGCAGGACTCTCAGACCCCCAACTGCTGGGGCGGAAGACCTGTGTAGAGGGAGTTCAACTGCTGTTCCATTATACCCCACACAGTGGAACCCTTGGATAACACTGGGAAAGCGTACCTTTCCTGGGGAATGGAATGTCACTGGGGTGGCTCCAACCGAAGGGGGAGACAACACCGACAGTGACGGCAGAGCAGACTCTGCCAAGGGAAGACACGGGCTCACCGCAGGGAGCTGGTCGTGGAAGAATACACATATGGGATCGCCGCAGGGATCGCACATATGGAACCCAGCCTAGCACAAGTTACACAAGCATACGAGCACTAGGCCTGGCGTCGGACGCTCCGCACGGGTGTGGAGAAACTCACAGGGCTCTACAGATGTCTGTCAGCGAGGCGCCGTGTGCCAGCGTCCAGGAAGAAGCGACACTCCTAGTGGAGTGGGCTTTCAAACCAGGCGGGCAGGGCACGCCTTGGGCTTCATAAGCCAAGGCGATGGCATCCACTACCCAGTGGGCAATCCTCTGCTTGGAGACATTCTTCCCTTTCTGCTGGCCTCCGTAACAGACGAAGAGCTGATCTGAGGTCCTGAGGCTTTGCGTTCTGTCCACGTACAGACGCAGAGCGCGAACGGGACAGAGAAAAGCCAGGGCTGGGTCTGCCTCCTCCGAAGGCAGCGCTTGCAGGTTCACTACCTGGTCCCGGAAGGGACTGGTAGGAACCTTGGGCACGTATCCGGGCCGGGGTCTCAGGATGAGGTGAGAGTTATCCGGGCCGAATTCTAGGCACGATTCGTCGACCGAAAATGCATGCAGGTACCCTACCCTCTTGATAGAGGCCAATGCAACCAGGAGTACTGTCTTACAGGACAGAATTTTTAACTCAGCTGATTGCAGAGGCTCAAAGGGTGGTCTCTGAAGTGCCGAAAGGACCAGAGACAAATCCCAAGAGGGTATAGAGAGTGGGCGAGGAGGATTCAGTCTCCTTGCTCCCCTCAGGAACCTGACGATCAGGTCGTGCTTCCCCAAAGACTTACCATCAACAGCATCGTGATGTGCAGCAATAGCGGCAACATACACTTTAAGGGTGGAGGGAGACAGCCTTCGCTCCAGCCCTTCCTGCAGGAAGGAAAGCACAGCTCTGATCGAGCAAGATCGGGGGTGGATTCTCCTCGTGAGAGGAGCACCAGTCAACGAACAGGTTCCACTTCAACGCATAGAGGCGCCTCGTAGAGGGGGCTCTAGCGGAAGTGATGGTGTCAACTACTGCAGAGGGTAGGTCACCTAGAACCTCCGCGTCCCGTCCAGGGACCAGACATGGAGTTTCCAGAGGTCTGGACGCGGGTGCCATAAGGTGCCCCGTCTCTGAGAGAGCAGGTCTTCTCTCAGAGGGATGGGCCAGGGAGGGGCTGTCGCGAGGAGCACTAGTTCCGGGAACCAGGTCCGGTTGGGCCAATACGGCGTAACTAACAAGACCTGCTCCTCGTCCTCCCTGACTTTGCACAAGGTCTGTGCAAGAAGGCTCACTGGGGGAAACGCATACTTGCGTAGGCCCCGGGGCCAGCTGTGTGCCAGAGCATCCGTGCCGAGGGTCCCCTCGGTCAGGGAATAGAACAACTGGCAGTGAGACGTGTCCGGGGCGGCAAACAGATCTACCTGTGCGGTCCCGATTTTCTTTGAAAATGTGGAACAAAAAGAAAAGGAAACAAAAGATTCTCCGCCCGGCCCTCCACCGGGGGAAGGAGTGGCGCCTTCGCCATCTCCTGAAGAGCAACTTGATCCACCTCTGGGCCCCCCATCTCAGGGTCGTTTGCACCGTCGCTTGCCTCCTGGTTTGGCAGCGGCCTGGACGGGCGGGGTCGGCTTCCTACGGCTTGCTCCGCGCTGAGGCATGGATGGTTGCTGCTGCTGGGGCTTAGCGGGAGCGGAGGACGCCGCAGAAGGCCGACCTCGGTGACGAGTAGACGGAGGATCTGCGGCCGGCGGACGGGTGGAAGCAGCAGCGGTCCGCCGGGGCAGGATGTGTCGGATGGCCTCCGTCTGCTTCTGTGCGGCCGAGAACTGCTGGGCAAAGCTCTCGACCGCGTCGCCGAACAACCTAACCTGGGAAAGAGGGGCATCCAGGAACCGATATTTATCGTTGTCCCTCATATCTGGCAGGTTGAGCCAGAGGTGGCGCTCCTGGACCACCAAGGTGGACATCGCCTGACCGACTGAACGTGCGGTTTCCTTCGTCGCCCGGAGGGCGAGGGCGGTTGCCACACGGAGCTCCCGGAGGAGCTCTGGGTCAGAACCACCCTCGTTCATGTCCATGAGCACCTGGGCCTGGTGGACCTGCAAGAGCGCCATGGCATGGAGGGCGGAAGCAGCCTGTCCACAGGCCTTGTAAGCCTTCGCCGTTAGACCGGACGAAAACTTACAGGCCTTGGACGGGAGGCGTGGATTACCCGACCAAGAGGAAGCGGACGCCGGACACAGTTGCATCGCGACGGCCCGCTCCACTGGGGGGATATCCACATACCCCTTAGCTGCCCCGCCGTCGAGGGTGGCGAGGGGGGAGGAGCCACTAGAACGGCTTCGGGCACTATACGGTGCCTTCCACGTCCTAGAAAGCTCCTCATGCACTTCCGGAAAGAAAGGTACCGGGGCGGCGCACTGAGAACCAGCATGGCCCGCCCCGAGAAACCAATCGTCCAACCGAGAAGGTTCGGGACGTGGTGGGGGGTTCCACGCAAGCCCGAACTTCTCGGCGGCCCGGGAAAGCATAGCCGCCCATTCTGGATCAGTCTCGGACAACGCTACACGCCCCGAGGGGGGCAACGCAGCCGAGTCGTCATCTCCAGAGGACTGAAGCTCCCCCTCCGATGCTGCGATCGACATCTGGTCGTCAGGAGGAGCCCCAAAGGAAACGGCTGGTCGTTCCGGAGAAGGACCAAGACGTTCACTAAGGGGCTCCCGTGGCAGCAGCGCTTGTGAGGCGTGAGGGGCCCGCGGAGGTTGACTCGACGGGGAAGCCCTCACGGTAATCCTCAGATCACCCTGGTCATGCGCCGAAGTAGGTCTATTCTGCGGGGCAGAATAAACACTAGATCGGGGCATAAGCGAGGGGACTGCACCTCCCTTGAGGTAAGCGAGTCTCGATCTTAGCGCTGAGATAGTCATATTCCGGCAATGAGAACATGAACTATCCACAAAAGCTGCCTCAGCATGTTGAATGCCCAAACATGAGAGGCAACTATTGTGGCCATCTGCTGGTGCCAGGGAACGACGGCATCCAGAAACGCACAAGCGGAATGACATCTTGAAAAAGACGCAGGGTCACGCTTGTGTTGCTCTTTTAGTAAAATAAAAAAGGTTGGAAAAACACTCTCTTAGTGCTGAGGCACCCAGGGGTAGCCGCAGTGTGAATGAACACACACAGGGGAAACGCCCACCGAACCGACACACAGACACAAACAATAGTGCTGTGAAAACAGCAGTTGTGAGCTGCAATGCTCGCGGCCACCGCTGATCGCGCCGTCACACCAACACTGCAAGCAGAGAGAAGTTCTCCTTTGAAGTCTTCAAAAGCACTGATTCTCATAGACGAAGTCTCATAGAAGCTCGGCTCCGAAGTGAAAGACAATGTGTGCGTGCGCCCGCTTCCTGTTTATACCCGCGCGGCGGGGCGGGGGCGCGTGACGCGATTCACGCACGCCAACATTCATTGGCTCGTTCTGTAGACACTCGAAGTTGATAGGGATCCCTGAAGTGATCCCAATTACGTCGTCACGTCAACAGAGGTGTCAAGTAACGAAGTACAAATACTTCGTTACATTACTTAAGTAGAAATTTTGGGTATCTATACTTTACTGGAGTAATTATTTTTCAGACGACTTTTTACTTCTACTCCTTACATTTTCACGCAATTATCTGTACTTTCTACTCCTTACATTTTAAAAATAGCCTCGTTACTCCTAGTTCATTTCGGCTTATTTTCATTCCGGCTTGTCGTCGTTAAAAAAAAAAATTGGCCAATTACACAAACGGTTAATAGATCTGAGTCCCGCCTCCTGAACACACATCGCTAAACTGATTGGCTTTGTGTTTTCTTTCTAACTTGTGAGAGGCTGTAGTCACATTTGGTTGTGCGAAGCGCCAAAACTCCTCCGAGTCCTAGGAAACCTAGATGCGGTAAGCGAGGGAGAAATCAACAGTTCTGTGCTCAATAATACGGGGCAAATCGCGTCAAATATTGATTTGGGGACAGACGTTTTTACAATATAATGACAATCGTAACATAACACTAACATAATCGTTAGTGTGTGTGAGAAAGAGAGAGAGAGAGAGAGAGAGAGAGAGAGAGAGAGAGAGAGAGGTAGGTTGTGTGTGTGTGTGTGTGTGTGTGTGTGTGCGTGCGTGAGCGTGAGCGAGAGAGTGAGTGTGTGTGTGTGTGTGTGTGTGTGTGTGTGCAACTCTACATTATAGGGTCAAAATATCCCCACAAAGATGTCAATATCCAAACTCCTTGTCCTTTTAGGGATTTTTTTTTCTTCTTCAGAAAACAGCTTATAAATCAGACTTTTGTTTATTGAAAATGTAAAAATGCAGACAGTTTTCTGTGATAGGTAAGGTTAGTCTATAGGGGGGTAGAATACACAGTTTGTTTGCACAGTATAAAAATCATTATGTCAATGGAAAGTCCCCATTAAACATGAACAAATAACATTGCTTGGTCTGTTGAAGGCTGGTCTTGTTGAAATGAGAGGCCTGTTGATCATCCCAGTCTCATCAGCTGGACTGAAAGAAGTTTCAGTGCTCTTAGGACACTGAAAACATGGCTCAGAGCAATGGTCACAAGTGACACTTGACAGTATTGCTGTGTGTCGTGTCCAACAGGACAAACTAGACCGTATTGATGTGAAACATATGCCAACAGTTAATTTCTGTTAAATGATTAGTTCACTTAGTTAAAAATGAAAGTTCTGTCATCATTTACTCACTCTCGAGTTGTTTCAAACCAGTTTCTTTCTTCTGCTGAACACAAAAGAAGATATTTTGAAGAATGTCGATAACCAGACAGTTGATGGTATAGCCATTGACTTCCATAGTATTTTTTTTCCTACTATGGAAGTCAATGGGGTCCATCCACTGTCTGGTTATCGACAATCTTCAAAATATGTTCTTTTGTGTTCATCAGAAGAAAGAAATTCATACAGGATTGAAACAGTTTGAGGGTGAGTAAATGATTTGAATTTTTGGGTGAACTATATCCCTTAAATGAAAGATGCAGACATGTGTTTGGCTTCTTCAAAAAGCAAGGAACAAGACAGTATTGCACTATTGCATTGCACTATGAGCGTAGTAAAGTTAAGTCTCTGTTAAACTGCCACCATGCCTTTATTAGTTATTTGTAACATTACAGAATTAAATAATTTACGTATTGTTAAGGTCAGTATAGACTAAAAACCTTAATGCATTACCCTATTAATTTCCTGATTCCTCAGCTTATTTAGCTTATTTATTTAGAAAATTCATTTTCTATGGGCATATATACGGCTGAAACAGGTAGCCTAGTGCATCATCCCAAATTTTTCAACATCAACATTTTAATATAATTATAGTCAAATATGGCCTTTAGAAAAATAGGGGGTAGTGCACTATAGGCCCCTGTGGCGTGGCCTAAGCTTTTGTCCTTAATGGCATTTTTTTCCTTACATTACTTTTACTTTTATACTTTAAGTAGTTTTGAAACCAGTACTTTTATACTTTTACTTGAGTAAAAAGCTTGAGTTGACACTTCAGCTTCTACAGAAGTCTTTTTACAGCCTTGCATCTATACTTCTACTTGAGTAATGAATGTGAATACTTTTGACACCTCTGCACGTCAACGTTACGTCGAACGTGAGCGACTGAAAGGGAACTTAAAGTTAATAATTTAAGGGTCAAGAGCCCAACTAAAACACGTACTGATCTCCACAATGGTGACTTTAATTATGTTTTTCTATAACTTAATCTTCAACCTCTCGATGGTCCAATGTTTCATTAACTTGATTATCAAAATCCTTTAATTTGTACAAAACTAGGTCCCTCTTTATATTATGTGTATTTACAGTAACTACTATGCATTCATGTTTTAATTAATCTTTGATACAATGCACATATTGTGTACATGTTTTTTTTTTTTTTTTTTTTTATATGTTTATTGAGCACCAAAATACAAAATGCACACAATGAGAAACAGTACATTATAAATATGCAACAGTGCTCACATTTTTTCCAGTTTCTCCCCCCCACACTTCCAACATTACAATATCCCTGTCCCCTACATGGGTCCTAGACCCTGAAGCCACCCGCTCCTAAACAACAAACAAGAGAAAAAAATAAAATAATAATAAATAAATAAATAAATAAATAAATAAAATAAATAAATAAAATAAATAAAAATAAATAAAAATAAGAAGTAGCATTGTGGTTAGTTACGCTGTGTGTCCAGAGGACATAAACATTTCACTCATCAGGAATGATATTTAGAGAATCTATGATGGAAAGCAAGGGGTTCCAAGTTTTGTCAAATCTCTTCAAGGAGCCTCTAAGGGAGAACCTTAACCTCTCAAGTTTTAGGTTATGTAAAACTTCCTTAATCCATCTGTCATATGATGGAGGTAAGGCTTGCTTCCAGTTAAGTAAGATCAATCGCCTAGCAAGCAGAGTACAGAAGGCCAAAGAATGTTGTGCTTCAGCTATTAGAGTGCTGCCATGTGAAATACCAAAAAGCGCAGACAAAGGATTTGGGTTTGATATACAATGGTAGGCTTTGTGAAGAGTGTTGAAAATTTTAAACCAAAACTCTGTTAGCTTTGAACATGACCAAAACATGTGAATGAAATCTGCAGGAGATTGGTTGCACCGATTACAGACATCCATAACATTGGGGTAGAATTTAGACAATCTGTGGTTGGTGTAGTAAGTCCTATGTATTAGTTTACATTGAATCAGTCCGTGCCGTGCACAGATGGAAGAGTTATGGACTAGCTCTAGAATCTGGTCCCATTGATCTTCCTCAATATGCCCCAAGTCCTGTTCCCATTGATCTCTGGTTTTTTGGGGGAAATTAGAGAGAGTGGAATCAAGGGCTTTAAAGATATGAGAAATAGCTCCTCTCTGATTGGGATTTACTTGGAGAAGAGTGTCTACCAAAGTCTCTGGTGGTAGATTTGGGAAGTCAGGGTAATTTCTTTGTACAAAATGCCTAATTTGAAAGAAGCGAAAAAGGTGAGAAGCAGGTAGTTGAAATTTGGTTGATAGGTCGGCGAAAGACATGAAGGTACCATTGTCATAGAGGACTTTGATAGCGGTGATACCTCTGTCGCTCCAGAGTTGAAAGGCAGGGTCCATAATAGAAGGTTTGAAACTGTGATTGTGGGTTACAGGGGCAAGGATAGAGGGATGCTTCAGGCCAAAATGCTTTCTAAATTGCATCCATATTTTAAGCGATTGAGTGACTACAGGGTTAACACTAATGTCAGTAGTTGACATTGGGAGTTGGGAGCATAACCATGATTGTAATGGGGTTTTAGAGGAGGAAAGTTCTACTTGGACCCAGGCTGGCTGAATGGCAGCGGTTTCGACTGTCCAGTATAGGAGTTTTTGAATGTTAGCAGCCCAGTAATAATGTAGAAAATTGGGGAGGGCCAGCCCCCCGGACCTTTTAGGGAGCTGCAATATGTTTTTCCGCATGCGCACTGGTTTGTTACCCCAAAGAAAATGAGAGACTGATTTATCTACTTTGGCAAAAAATTTCTTTGAGATGAGTACGGGGATATGTTGGAATAGATAAAGAAACTTTGGGAGGATGGTCATTTTGATTAGGTTGACCCTGCCAGCTAAGGAGAGGGGCAGAGTAGACCATCTGTTGAAGTCTTCCTCGACTTTTTTAAGCAAAGGGTTGAAATTACTATTAAAAGTGCTTGCCAAGGACCCGGTGATGAAAATACCCAAATATTTGAAGCCTTGATCCACCCACTTAAAAGGGGCTACATGGTTTGGCAATTTACCTACTAGATTGTTGATTGCGAATGACTCACTCTTCCCAAAATTTAGTTTATATCCTGACAGTTGGCCAAATTGTTTTAAAATTTCTAAAATTACAGGAAGAGAGGAAGACGGGTTGGATACATACAAGAGCAAGTCATCCGCGTACAGTGATAGCTTATGTACCGTCCCTTGACGTGAAATGCCCTCAAATTTTTCTTCAGATCTTAGCCAGATAGCCAAAGGCTCGATGGCTATGGCAAACAGCAAAGGGGACAGGGGGCACCCTTGTCTTGTGCCACGGTGAAGCTGGAAAGATGGTGAGAGCACATTGTTTGTTTGTACAGATGCTACTGGGGATGAATATAACAATTTCACCCATGATATGAAACCTGAACCCAAACCAAATCTATCCATCATTTCAAAAAGAAACCTCCACTCTACCCTATCAAAAGCTTTCTCAGCATCCAGCGACACCAATATCTCAGGAGTGCTGGAGCTGGGCATGTTCAGAATGTTTAGAAGTCTTCTGGTGTTATGAAATGAGTGCCTCCCCAGCATAAAACCTGTTTGGTCTGTTGAAATGATCCCTGGCAACACCTTCTGAAGGCGGAGGGCTAGGATCTTAGCAAGAATTTTGTAATCCACGTTTAGTAATGATATGGGTCTGAAGCTACTGCAAAGTAAGGGATCTTTGTCCTTTTTTAGGAGAAGAGTAATTGTGGCATTGGTCAGGGTTGGAGGAAGTCTGCCAAGTGATAGGGCTTCATTATACATGTCACTTAGCACTTTAGAGAGAAGTGGGGCAAATTTCTTGTAGAATTCTACTGTGAATCCGTCTGGACCGGGTGATTTCCCACTCTGCAGCGTAGTTATCGCTCCCATTATCTCCGCTGTACAGATTGGCTTAGCTAAATTATCTACTAGTCCCTGATCCACTTTAGGGAACTCGATAGAACTTAAACCACTTGTTGAACTGGTATTAGGGTGATCAGAGGCATATAGATCAGAGTAAAATTTAGAAAACGTTTTGTTAATAAGTTTTGGGTCCGTGGTAATGGTGCCTGATGAAGATATAATACTAGGAATGAACCTAGATGCTGCTGCAGCTCTAGCTTGCTGGGCAAGGAGTTTACCAGCCTTGTCCCCCGACTCAAAAATTCTTTGTCTCGACTTAAGCAGTTGCATTTCTGCATCGTTTGACGTTAAAAGGTTGAATTCTGTCTGATATTGTAAACGCTTCTTATAAAGTGAGGGGTCTGGGTTATTTGCATAGCTATCGTCAATTTCGAGAATTTTTTGTGCTAGCTCACTTTGTCTAGACATGGCAGTTTTTCTGAGGTGGGCTGTGTAAGAAATTATCTGGCCTCTTAAATATGCTTTGAGGGACTCCCACAGGGTACCCCTCGCAACGTCTGGATTGTCATTTATTTCAAGAAATAGTTTAATGCTTGATCTTAAAGAATCCACCAGAGGGTCGTCGGCAAGCAAATTTGAGTTAAATCTCCATGGTTTAAAAAAACGGTTGTGATTAGGGAAGTTTATGTCTAGTGACGTTGGAGCATGGTCTGAGATCACAATGCTATGGTAATCGCATGATAGAACATTCGACAACAGTCTGTTATCTATAAGAAAAAAATCTATTCGAGAGTAGGTGCGGTGGACATGTGAGAAGAAAGAAAAGGATTTTTTTCCAGGGTATTTACACCTCCATGGATCAGACATGCCTAGTTCTTCTGCAAAGGACGCTAGTAGCTTGGCAGACTTAGTAAGGGAATGCGGTCTAAGAGACGATCTGTCCAAATTGGCATCCTGCACAAAGTTAAAGTCTCCCCCAATGATAATATGATGTGTTTCAATATTAGGAATAGAAGTAAATATTTTTGAAACAAATTGTTCATCATCCCAATTTGGTGCGTAGAGGCTGGCCAAGACAACTTTAGTGTTACAGAGTGTCCCTGATACAATAACGAACCGGCCATTTAAGTCTGTAATAACATCATCTGCTTCAAATGGAATATTATTTTGGATCAAAATGGCAGCACCCCTGGCTCTTGCACTGAATTTGGAGTGATATACCTGACTAAACCTACTCCTTTTTAAGCGCATAATCTGACCTGTAGGTAAGTGGGTCTCCTGCATAAATACTATATCTCCTTTCAAATCTTGGAGGTGGGAGATAATCTTATTTATTTTAGTAGGTTGGTTTGCCCCTTTGACATTCCATGATATGAAGCGAATGTTATTCATTGTTTGTCTACTTCCCATTGAGGCAAAAGTAGGTTAAAATTATAGTGTAATATACGAGTGATATGCTTGACAAAAAAAACAAAAAAAAAAAAAAAAAAAGGGAAAAATGCCAAGCCCCCGCCAGCCCCCCCCAGCCCAGATTCCAGGTCGGAAATACGTTGTTCATGATTAGCGATCGTGGTCTGTACACCGTCTAATTTCGCGTCGATGACCGCGAGTTTGTTTTCAAATCTGGCGGACAGTGAGTCAGGCTTCGTTAACAAGTCTGCGCGCAGTTCCGCTAGCATATTAGCCAAAGTAGCATTGTCGATAGCAGAGTCCGGTGATGCAAGTTCTTTCTTCGATTGTTTGGCGGCTTTAGACATAGTGGCCGGCTGGGACTGTCCAAACACTATTTAAAGGCAGATATAGCGAGGTTAAGATTAAACTGACTGAATAATACCAAAAATAGAGATTGTGTGGTCGGAGCTTGGAAAAACACCGCTACTCCATCCCACTCGCTAACCGGAAGTCGTGTACATGTTTTTACAGTACTATATTTTTTTTTTTATAAAACCTCAAACCACCAAACCTGTCCCTAACCTTACCCGTATCTACCACCTCAATAGCAGAAAAAGTGTTTTGCCATACAATATAAACAGTATTGTATGTTTTGACCTAGGACACCTAATTTAAAGTGTTACCCAAAACTAGTATTAAACATGTGGTTAAAGATTACAGCTATACCGTATTGGTGTGTATTTAGTCAATATAATGTGCTATGAAAATCAAATCAATCTACGGTCAATTTTGCAGTTAACTTTTCAATATCAGACATGACGATTTCTATAAAAGTAATTAGCCTAATTACTGATACAATTGACATTTAATACAAATTATTAGGCAATAGACTCAAACCTGGTCGTTTCTTGTCTGTGTGTCAGTCTGTCCAGCTCCTGGAGTCCAGATAGGGAGTGAAAGTTCTCTGCAGGTCTTTAAAAGCGAGGGTATGACGTCACTATCGGCTGGAGAGAGACTGCGGCACGCGCACTGAGTGGCAAAAAGACAGAGGTATCATTAGTTTTCCGCGTAAATCCCGAGAAAAACACACAAAACACATCTAAAACGGGAAAGAGTTTTAAGATTGACTGTACAACTATTTGACAAGAAATCTGAGGTATATTTACAGACTGCTGAAAGCTACAGAAGCAAATGGATCTCTGCAGTTCACAGAAACAACTGGATCATTTTGTGTCAATACGCAGAATTTTGAGGTAAAATAATACACTATATTGTATTGTTAGATTGTATTGACAACTCATCAATTAAATATTTACCATCGTATATTCTGCATAATTGGACAAAAATAAATAACTGGACATGACGACATGATAGGTCCGATCACACTGATGTATATTGTTTTTATGTAAAGCGTTCACAGGCAATCTTTGCTATAAGTTGTAAGGAACACTAGGCTATATCGAGTCCAGCCTTCAGTTTAAACTGATAATCATTTGTTTTACTCATGTTTTCTCAGTTTCCCCTATTAAATCCAATCACACACAGCTCTTCTGCCACTCAGTCCGGATGAGGGAGTGTCTTGGCCCTGCGGGAAAAGTGACGTCAATGCATTCCCTGTAAACGATACATTGAAATCACGTGACATAGGAGAAAGTGAAAGTGTTTGCGTGATTCGTATTCTCCCCAATACCTACATTATATTAGTTTTACATGTAATAGTAACCTCTAGAAACGTTCATTTCGCCACACGCGAACACATAATGTTGTGCAAAATACATAGGCTACACAATAAATGTGGATCGCTTAATAGGCAATTTTAATGAAACCTTCGAGTCATCGCCATCATTCCGGTATGTGAGCCAGAGGAATGTGGGAGATGTGGAAAATACTGAGACTAGGTCCTAGAACTGATGGTCATTTGAGTTTGTTAATTTGTTTGTTTAGTACCAATGAAATTAAAAGCATGGCCGGCGTAATTAAACACTAACTGTGAGTAAATCGAGGTTTTCGCGATTCTGCGCTGGCACAATTTACTTATTGCATTTTGTATTATTTCTGAATATAATAATGAAAAGCTAGCATGAGGGGAAAACGATATTATGTAGACTAATAAAAATCCCTAACTCCGAGTCCAAACAGAAGATCAATACATCACGTGTCCTGCTGCTGCATTGCAGTGAATTCTTCCATTGTAAAGTGAGAATGTACTAACGGAGCACCGGGACACACCCGCTTATACAAGCGTTTTAAAGGGAAAGAAAAGATCCGACATGATGCCAATTTGAGAGATGGACAGGGTCATATTTTTATTTCTAAATCTTTCATTCATGACCTACACAGTTAGACCTGTTAGGTTTTTTTACAGTAAAAAATTGTACAGTTCTTTACTGTAATCTACAGTATGTAAAAATGCACTAAATTAAAACTTGAGTTAACTAATTTCACTTGGAGAAACCAACTGCCATAAATTGACCAACTGTAATTTAAATGTATTAACTACATTTTAAAATGCATAAATAATGTGAGCAAAATATTACTGTGAACATATTTCATTTGAGACCACTAAATATCAACATATAAACCTCTGCTAATTCTCAGAAATAACTTCTGCTGAGATCTTAGATTTATAGACTTATTTTATTTCAAGTTGATTCCAGTTCAAATCTAATTTCATTTTCTGAGAGTGCAAGCATGGGTTGAGTTTTGTCATTTTAAATTTTAATACAACGAATATGATCTGTAATGTTGTTTACTGCAACATCTGTTGTTTAGTACAAATGCACATATTGCCTGGACCATATTAAAATATTTAATATTTTTATATTATATTTAAAACGAAAAGAGGCAGGTTTGTGTTTTATATTTAGTTTTTTTTATAAATAGGCAAACATTATGTGCAGTGAATATAATCAATACGCGTTCCCTGAACCACATTTGTGTGGCTATAATGTTTAAGATTTCTTTAAATGAAAACGAAAAGAGTTAGTGTGGTGTTTTATAACATATTTCGTTGCCTAAAATATACACAGAGATAACCGAGCTGAGTGACGCGCGCTGCGTCGGAAGGTGGGCGGGGTTAGGATTTCCCAAGATTTTCCAAGATGGCGCCGCCCATACCCCCCATAAACGGCTTCAAACCCGTTCTTCAGAAAGTCTATGGGTGACGTCACAGACGCTTTGTCCATATTTTTTACAGTCTATGATTTAACCCTAATGTGACCCACCGTTTTATCCTTAACAAACAAAATGTATGTCATATGACATAGCTATGCATGAATACACTCTAGATGTGTATATAGTGAACATATCTAAATTTTCATTCAAACAATAAATAAAGCATTAATTAAATAATTATATTTTATTTACTGACAACAGTGAGAAATATTAATAAATTAGTAAAAGAATGAATCAAAGTCATCACACAATAAACAAATGCATATACAAGTCAACACATGAAACAAAGCTTTATTAAAACTACAAGATTGTATGTAGGCTACAGGCGCTGAACCCCACATTCTTCTGCCGTCTCAACACAGCGGTTCCCATTCTGCAGCTTTATTCTGATGAATCAGCTGACCACCAGAGGTAGCCATTCCTTTGTGCCTGAGGTTGTTGCTTTTTTTCACAAATGCCGCCATCATCTTCCCTTGCAGGTGCTGCTCCACCACAAAAGCTGTGCAGCAAATGCACAGAAATCAAGAATCAGAAAAGTGTTGTAATAGCTCTGTTTGAAATTACAATAATTAAAATAAACTACAACTTAATATTAAAATTGTTGTTGTTATTCATTTCTGTAGTATACTCACTCAAAGCCTTTGATGGCAGCATTCAGCTTCACGAGCCTCTCTCCACCGGATAAACACACATCTGTTCATCTGACCCTGTAACATCCAGACAAGATTCACATAACCTCTGTGATTTATGAGCTCAACACTACATTTACATGTTGATCATAAATGTTCCACAATTTTTCAGCAGTACTAATGGACAAATGAAATAGATTACTTATGTTTAGTTACTTTATGTAAATTTATTAAACATTCGTCTAATGAAAACAGTGTTGACAACAGGGTAGGTAGTGACAAAAAAAATCAATATTAGAAAATTCATATATAATCATAACCATATGATAGATAATAAAAATACCTTTAAAATGGTTTTTAAATGATTAAAATCGGATAATTATTAAGAAAGTTATGGAATTTTTTAATTCGGAAATTGGGGGTCATTTTTGTACCTAATTAAAACAATAAAACAATGAAAAACTGTGACCTCTTCCGCTTGACCAAATACTTCAAAATAACATAACTTCCTCATTCCTTGGTCTATTTGCATAAGTCAAACACCACAGTGTAGGTAATTAAAACTCCAACAAGATTAAGATGACCTCTTTTTAAAAGGTATATATAAAAATTTTATTATTTCTAATTAACCACTAATTAATGAAACCGAGAGCATCAATCCACGCATATCTTTCCATATGAAATCAAAATCCTCTCAAATAAAAGCTATATTCACATATTTATTGTATTAAACAGACAATTGGCATTGCCACATGAATTTCATTGTTTCTTTAGTCATCTTACAAAGCAATTTTACTTCTGCTTACATATTAGATTAGATAGAGATTAGTTTACATGACAAGATCTAAAGAAACAGGGTTTTCGTCAAAAAATACAAACTTTTATTTTAATTCTGGCTCAAAATCTGACAATTCTGTCAACAAAACAATTACTAAAATAGTTGACGATTAATAATTGATTAGTCGTCGATTAATCGTTTCAGCTCTAGGATAATGTTAGATCTTGGCATATAAAGTCTGCTGCTCATTCATACACCGACACTTCAAAGTCTACAGCATCATCATACGATTCATTCTCACCCCAATAGGCAATTACATAGGTTCCTTTTTTCTTTTTTTTCAGTTTCTCAACACGTCCTGAGTAAACAGTCTTCTCCCCAGAATCACTATCAAACCATACATGACAAATATTACGGCCCACTAAAGCACCAGAGAGAATATCAGTCACAGCAGAAATGGAGTTTTCTTCCAACTCAGGAAACTCACTCTCGATCAGGGACACATCTAACACTTTAAGTTTGTTTTCAATAGCTTTTTGCTCCTTTTGATCCTTCTTTTGACGCTTCAGGGCTGCCCCTCGTGATAATTCACGCCTCATCTCCACATGACTTTGCCGATTAATTTGTCTTTTCTTTCGAGCCATACCTACTGCCCAATAGATGATCTTTTCCTTTTTAGGGTATTTCAGTTCATCGAGGTACTCAACTAGATGTTTTTTTTGAGCCCTCATCCTAGATGACATGAAGCATAGGGTGGCATTAGGAGCTCGGTGCTTGGCAGCACTAAACATACCCATAATTTCTTCAGAGTCAATGTTGTGTGGCCTAGCTGTTTCTGTTTCTTTCCGTAATTCATCAGTCACAACCAGTTCTAAATATCGTTTGTACTGCCTTTCTATGACAGCAGTTGTAGCAGAAAGACAGACAGACATCATACTGACAAAAGAATCTTTGTCCGATGGAAACTCTAGGAGTCTGGTTGAGTCACACTTGTCAAGAGTGTCACCAAAAAAATCTGTATCACGAGTGAGGACACTGATTGTATCCTGTTGAGCTTCTTTGAGGGATGACAGAACGTTTTTGACAATACTTATTCCTTCCAGGTGATCAACTTTTTTATCGGCAGAAGTGTAAAACTTCTTCATCCAAGGGCCTGATAATAGTTTTCCATTCAAGCCGAGGACCTGGATTTCCAACTTGGCAGTTGGGTTAGTGAAGTCTTTGTGCAAGCCTGACAGCAATCCACCACATGACACTGTCCCAGTTCTCAAGAACTTCTCAAACAGTTCATAATGCTCTATGTATTTGCCACATAGGTGAAAAAGTACATGGAGACGATTCCCGCGATAACGGGGTAACAAGCCACGGGGCAAATTGACATCTTCAAGAAAAGTAGTGAAACCCTTTGGGTCTCCCTTCCCATCCTTATAACGAAGTTTGTTCATTTGGAGGACAATGTTTGCTGCCATACAGTCTTTACCAAATACATGCCCCTTAGAAGTCTCCAATGTCTTCAATGCAGCCCGACATGAACTGGCAATGGTGTCGATGGGATGAAGGTGGCAGTTAAGCTCATTAAGAGGTTTGCCCCACGACTCTGAAATTCTCTGGATTGCAGCGTGGTATACAACTGCGTGGTCTGTCATAACATTTGAAATGTTGCTGATAATAGATTTACGGTAGTCTTGGTAATCACAGAAATAAAAAACTGAATAAACTTTAGCCAGTTCATCAATAGAACTTGTCACATGTTCAGCATAGTCTTCCGCAGTGCCACCGGGTAACTGATCGATGGCTACTACAAAGCACTTTGTTTTAGTTGTAAGATGCTATTTATATGAACACCTTCCTGTGTTGTTGAGTCAAATCCTAATGTAAGGTTCTCGGTAGTCATTGCCACTTCAGCGGTTTGTAGGTCCGATATCGCACCAAGCTCCCGGGCCATCTGCTCGACAGTATTTCTGTGGGGAACAGCTTTACTCCAAATCGCATAGCAAACCTTCTGATGAGTACTGGTATATTCTTAGTAGGAACTTGGTTGATTACTGAATCATACACATCTGTCTCATATCTAATGAGAAGGTTTTCTCATCTTTCTTAGTTTTTTTCTCCACAACAGACGCTTCATTAGTAATGGATTCTTTAAGACAGAGTGTTTCATTCTCCAAGTACCTTATCTCGTCATCTTTTTCAGTTAACAAGTTTGAGAGTCTAGTATGGTCATTCTCATGAAGTTTTTTACTAACGGTAGTAAGACGCCTGTTCTTGTTGGACTGCTTCAATCTGCGGTGCTTCTTTATCAGTCTGGCCAACTTAAATTTAGTTTCCTCTAGTTCAGTAGCCCATTTTGTGGTTTTCAGTTCATGTCAAAGAATCCTAATTGTAGATTTTTTTCCTCTCTATGATTTCATCTTTCCTTTTAAGACACTGGTTCAGGTACTTCACACTCTTATGCTGTCTCAGCTGCTTTCTTAACAACTTCATCTCCATAGCATGCTTTTGCTTCATTTCACTTCTAGATCTTGCCATGAATTCCAGTCTTCTCCTCATTTTGAGTTTACGTGGAGTCGAGCTATCTCCCCTTAGCTGTGGAAGGGTGATCGATTCAGGGGTCAAGGCTGAGGGTGAAGGTGTATTCTCAACTGATGATGTAGGTTCTAACTGTGGAGAGGTGGGTTCGTCACTCATAGATGTAGGAGGATCAGTCCTGGAACTAGTGGAATGATGTACAGGGGAAACGTCATTGCAGATCTCCTTAAATTTTGCCATCTCTGCATCACAAGAGAGGTTCTTAAATCTGTGTAATGATCTGGACACAAGGGATACCACTTGATGCTGTAGAATTGAGATTCCAGGAATTTTGTTACTTATATCCCGGACAACATTCGTCCAAGAATGGTCATTAGAGATGAATGAGAGTAACACGTGACCATTCTTTAGCTCCTCATGATTAGCTGGTACAGCAGTGAAATGTTCCAACAAATACTCACAAAACAGGCTTGGCTGAGGAGAAAACGATCCCCGCTTTGACTTTTTCTTTGGTGGCATGATGGTATAACCTAGGGGAAAAAAATAAGTTTTTATTTAATTTATATCCAGTTTAATTCATGAATATTGAATGCAGTCCCAAAATTGCTCATCTAGAAGAAATTTCTATTTTGTTGTTGTGGAAATATAAATATGTAAACACCACAGGACCTACTCCAGTTTTTCAGTATAATTTAAAATAAATATATACATATTAAGACTACTACTCCATAATTCTATTTATTTCAGTTAGGATGAAAAACGACTCACCTTGGATGATATGGAAGTCAAGTTATTTTCCCACCACTGGCATCGTTTCATCAAGAAGGGCCGCCTATTAGTAAAAATACCTACAAAATAGACAATTATTTATTTCTCAGAAGTAATATTAATTGATGATTATGTTATTTATCATTTAGAAATCAATAAATGCATGTCTGTTGAATTTTGTTTAAGAATAAACATCAGTACACTGCAAAAAATGCTTTCTTAATTAGTATTTTGTTTTGTTGCCAATGGGGTAAGAAAAATAATCTTGTTTTCCATTTGAATTAAGATTTTTTTTCTTGTTTTCCATTGGAATTCAGATTTATTTTTTCTTACCCCATTGGCAGATAAGTTTGCTTGTTTTAAGCAAAAAATACTTAAATGACTTTCTTTTTATCTTAAAATAAAATAGAATTTCTTATGTCATTTTACTTCTCTAGTAAATGCTTCTTGATGTAAGAATTTTTAGATATTTGGACTGGAAACAAAACAAAAATACTAAGTAAGAAAAGCATTTTTTGCAGTGTAGGCCAAAGAAATTCATTCTCACAACACACAGCAATGAGGCCTACAAGTACTACAGACATTTGGTTGTTTTTGCTGCTTTAATTTACTTTTGAAAAAAAAAAAAAAGACATTTCAGTAATTGTGAAAATAATTCAATTTTACCAACTCTGTGCAGAATAATACAGCACACATGGGCTGAAATGTTTGTAAGATTCGGCCAATCAGCTTGCTAGAAACGGGTCAAATGACCTAGCAGGCAGCCAGAAGCACAGTTGTTCCTAAACAAATCCATAACCATCCATGGTATTTATTTATATGTTTGACAAAATCATGCCAATAATGTAATCTAGAGATTCTAAACCTTCGTTCTGTATGATTACTTTGAAAAATACTGCACGGATTGATGAAAACTGGGAGAAGTTTTGGAAGCCAATATGATTGAATGGCCGATTCAGCTTTTGACAACAACGTCACTTGCGGATTGTAAAAAAACACATGCGAATGTTACAATCAATCCCAAACTTCACCTAATTCAAGTTAAATGTATATCCCTCTGATGGTCCTCGGCCATTTCTGACCGAATAATTTTCTGTTTTGAATTTCTAAAAATCACAGCTTCATCGGAAGGTTATGATACTTGGTGACTTTTATGGCATTAGGTATGTGAATACAAAAAAAATGTGAGGTCATGATCCGAGCATGCTAAGTGGTCATAAAAAAAAATAGTCACACTCGTGGTCTTCGGTCAAAAATGACCGACCCATAGGAAATGAATGGGAAATTTACAAAAACACAAAAATTCTCTGAATTTTTGTCTGTACAATCTACAAATCAGCCACAATTCTAAAAAAAAGTACACCGCAGCAAAGGGGTGACACTCTACAACATCAAGAGTGCAAAAAATTCACACCCACCCACACACACACACATACAAACACACTTTTATACACATACACACCAATAAATTCAGATTACAAAAATCTGTTTAGAATTTTTAAAAATCACAGCTTCATCGGAATGTTATGAAACTTGGTGACTTTTCTGGCATTAGGTATGTGAACACAAAAAAAATTGAAAAAATAAATAAATCTGAGCATGCTAAGTGGTCGTAAAAAAATTAGTCACGATTTTGGTCTTCGGTCAAAAATGACCCCCATAGGAAATGAATGGGAAATTGACAAAAACACAAAAATTCTCTTCAAATCGGCCACGATGCAGAAAAAAAGTGCTCAGCAATGAAGGGGTAGAAACTCTAAAACATCAAGAGTGAAAAACATAACATAATAAATAATTATAATTAATATATATATATATATATATATATATATATATATATATATATATATATATATATATATATATATATATATATATATATATAATTAATTAATATAATAATTATTAAAATTATTAAAATAATAATTAATAAAATGTTAGAAACCTTGTCAAAAAGTATTATTTGAGAATTTCTAAAAAAATACATTCAATCCACATCTTAAAAGTAAGTAATTTGGTCCAAAAACAACTAGAATTCACAAGCATCTCCATTTAGAGCTATACAGGCATCTAGTGGTAAACCCATGCAATAACATGATTTATTTAATTTTATGTTTAATAAATTGATTTATTTTTTTTCTGAAAGCCTAGTCTCTATTTTAACCGAAAATACTGCATAAAAAAATAAAAAATAAAAAAAAACAATCATTATTTTCATTGGCAAAAAATGGACTATTATAAATATTGCATTAATATTAATCAAATTGTCTCAAAATACTAAATTAAAAAGAATAAATATTATAGAACAAAAATAAATTGCATTGGTTTTTACTGGGATGGAGGAAGTTTCATTTTTAGGTGTTCGGTCACTTCTGACCGGGAAGGCCAAGAACGTGACTCCTAAACGAAGACCATCAGAGGGATATTCTATCAAAAGTATTGGGTTTGAAACCAAAAAAATACTTACCTTCATAGCGGATTTTGATGTCAAACACGAGAGAAATGTTGCTTCGCTTATAACTTTCTTCTTACGGCAGCCATCTTGGAAATTCGAACGTGGGAATCAACGTGATGACGTAATTTACGTCACTAGTATATGGGCTTTAGAGGTATTCACAAAGCAAAGATATGACAGATTTTCTAAGTCACCAACGCGTCTGGCGCTGATTACCTGCTGGGAACACAGCCGCGGGAACAAAGCAATCGTGCGTATATAGGTCAGTTTGTCACATACCTAAACAGTGAATTCTCCTAAACAATAGTACACATACATCACTCAGATGTCTATCTATTAGACGTAGTAATCTGCAATTCTTATAGAAGATTTTCTTGCTAGATATTAAATAGACATTTAGTAATTGTATTTAAGATGTATACGGTTTAAAATGTATGCAAATCCACTTTGGAGACGTATGTGTCCTTACTGGAGCACCTCTGTTAGCTATACAAAATAAAATGTGATTTACAGCAAAATCACAAATTTACCATACTATATAGCGTTTTTACTCCTTCAACAATTCAACAGTTTACTGTACAGTAGTTCAACACATGCAATCATTTGATTTGTAATAGCCTACTCACATTTGAAAACACTCTCGTCCGTCATCCTTTCCGTCATGTTTGAGTATGACGTATCCTTCTTCTTCTTCTTCTTCTTCTTCTTCTTCTTCTTTTTTATGACGTATCCTCTCGCGTGGTAGCCTGGCTAACGTCAGACCAAGTCTCATTTGAGACTTGGTCTGGGAACCACGTGTACATTTTCTCGTATTTGAGGCGTGGTTTACGAATGCCCAGAGCCGTTTATTGGGTGCTATGAATGTCTATCAAATGCGCCTGTACGTAGCTCATAGCCAATCGCTTCAATTATACCAGATGACGTATGTAGAGTGACAGAAATTCGACGAGGAAAAAGACGATGGGTCAAAGATTTATTTGTACACGATGGCGTTTAGCGAATATTACCGTTTGTGCAAGATAAACATGAGGGTAGAAGGTAACGTCGAGTCTGATGCCATGTTGGATCTATAGATATGAACAAACTGCTTCGGTTTCGTCATCGTCTTGCTGCTCCCTCCCCGTTCTGTGATTGGTTCCCTTTTTCAGGGGAAAATCTGGTCCATGGTGTCCAGAC
Organism: Rutilus rutilus; assembly: GCF_951802725.1. Classification (NCBI taxonomy): domain Eukaryota; kingdom Metazoa; phylum Chordata; class Actinopteri; order Cypriniformes; family Leuciscidae; genus Rutilus; species Rutilus rutilus. The sequence continues at coordinate 24,434,268 of NC_140209.1, forward strand.
TGCCTAGCAGCGTGAATAAAATCGTGCTGCGAGCAAGGCAGTATGGGGAAACCCAGGCTACTCGCGTGGCCTCCTGGGATAGAAAAGTATCCATCGGTTGAGCACTCGAAAATCTGTCCGGTGTGGTGAACAATCGGGTCCGGCTGAAGAGATGAGTCCGGGATCAGGACCCAAGCAATCCAATTGGTTCAAAGCACGTTTTATGGGTAATCGCTTTAGTGCCTGGTTACAAATCATACAAAATCACTTTATTAAAGAAGACGTTTGTACTACTTTATAACGAGTCATTAATGCCTATTTTAACTTATACGTTTCATAAAGGCTACTAGTATTTAACCGAAGCTATACACAGCAAAATCCCCAGTGTTAAAGGGCACCTATTATGCCCCTTTTTAGAAGATGTAATATTGGTCTTGGGTGTTCCCAGAATGCATTTGTGAAGTTTCAGCACAAAATACCCCACAGTTAATTTATTATAACCAGTGTTGGGGAGTAACTAGTTACATGTAACGGCGTTACGTAATTTAATTACAAAATAAATGTAACAGTAATTCGTTACAGTTACTGACAAAAAAATGTAATTAAATTACAATTACTTATGAAAATGTTAAAGATTACAAATGGGGTTACATCTAAAAATGTTCTTTAAAAATCTAGGATATGTTGAATAATATTAATCTGTTGCTTTGCTTGTTTTTGATATGCACGATGCCTTCTGCTAAAGCCGTTTATTAAAGCGGTGCTATTTTGATGCTTTTGATTGGTTCATCGGTTTGAATTTGCGGCGCACCACGTCTGCCAATTACGTTAATCCTCTTTGCCGCTAGGCTACTACAACCAGCCTGAAAGCTGCCACCATGGCGAATGATAAAAATGCATTTCACTGCTGGAAATTTAAAAATAATTTCACCCTGAAATCCGAGAGGGGCCCAAATATAACAGTTCAGTGCAAAATTTGTTTGCTAGCTGTTAAAATACTTTCGACATCAAAAGCTTCAATGTCGAACCTGAGGAAGCATCTGCAGGTATGTAACCTAGCCTTTCTTTATTTTATTGTGAGTGTACAGAAATAAAAACAGACCCTTTCACTTCGAATGATATTACTCGTTTCTGTATGATAAAAAGTGACGGAGTAGTTTTAAGTCGATTTACTGTAGGTGCTATGTGAAAAAATCACCAAAACGCACCCTCGCATTCATCGTCCCCTTTGTGTATTCGAGACCAATATTAAAAACATTCATAACAAATTAGCTAGCCTGCTAGCTGCCTTTGCATTGATGGCTATGAGACACCAGTGTTTTTCTTTTTTCTTTTATGTAGCTGTTTTAATAACTGTTTTAACTGCCTATCTGGTTTTATGTATATCTTTATTTAAGATTAAAGTTTTTTTCAAGGCATTGTTACTTGCCAGTGTGTTCTGTCATAGCTATGCAAAATTTAGATTTTGTAATGGCAGCAAACAATTTTTTTTGTTATAAGATCTGGTTTTGTGGTTGTTATACGTTAAAATTAAATTAATATAATCTTAATTCAAGTGATGAAAGATTTTGAAATTCTCACAGTAAACAGAGCTACTGTAAGGTCACTCCTGCTTGGTATAAATGCTTAAATGATTTGGTTGAAAATATCCATTAGAAACTTAAAAGTAATCAAAAAGTAATCAGATGTAATTAGTTACTTTACTTTTATAAAGTAATTGAAAAGGTACACTACTTATTACATTTTAAATAGGGTAATTTGTAATCTGTAATCTATTACATTTCCAAAGTAACCTCCCCAACACTGATTATAACCATTTGAAAATGTCATTTTTGGGGCCTGTTTTAAAAAGAGCTGTTTTGTGTACGTACCACTTTAAATGTAAATGAGCTGCATATCCCCGCCCTGCTGCTGGACCTAGATGATGAAGAGAGTCTGGCACAGAATAAACACGAATGAGAATGGACTAAACGTCTCGGAATGGTTATTTGATACATTTATGTACTTACAAAGTTTTAATCGCGTCCCCTTTGCCATTATGGATGTGCAACACACACACACACACACACACACACACACACACACACACACACACACACACACACACACACACACACACACACACACACACACACACACACACTACTGTGATAATTTTTGCTAAGTACAAACGATTTATTTATTTATTTCTTAAGGGGAGGGAGATAGACGTTTATATATCCTACTGTCTATGGAGATAGAGCAGACCTTAATTTATTAGTGATTAATTGAGTGATGATTGAGCATTATTGAAGACACCTGATGTTAACAAGCAGAATCACTGAAGGAGAAAAACGTAATTTTATGTTACCATTATGGTGAGCAGTGTTTGCTTTAGTTGGACTGTTGACCCTGAAACCATTAACTTTAGATTTTGTTTGGCTGTTGTAACTGAGTTATAACAACCAGATGAACAAAGCGACAAGGTGATTTGATGGTGTTGGTTGTGTTTTAATATAATAATTATTTCACAATCATTTGACCTGAATCACTGAACTCATATAGAGCCCAATATCTGAATTAGATATACTATATTAATTATAGCAACACTGTCCTTGAAAATCATAATATTTTAAACGTTTACAATGTAATCCAAATAATTTCCTAAAAGTTGTTCACATAGATTTTTTTTTTTTTTTTTTAGACAGACATCAAGAATCAGCCTGTGAATCTCAACAATGGTGACAATAATAAAGCATGTTGAAGTGCATTCTGGGTACCACCAATCAAAACTCATTCATGGCTCCCATCATGCATTGCTGCATGAATAAATAATGAGCTTATGTTCAGAGTTGATCTGTTTGTCACCATTGTTGAGATTCATACGCTAATTCTTGATGTCTGTGTGTGCCTGAAAAGAACACTTTTTAAGATTTTTTTTTTTCGTTATTGATTTGATCATTTGGTTTTCATTGAAAAGACTAAAAATGGCATGCTTGACAAGGACAGTGCTGCTATAATCCGTTAGGTAAACTTAACTCAGAAATTATACTCTCAATGAGTTCAGTGATTCAGGCCAACTAATGATTATGTTAAAACACAACCAACACCATCAGATCACATTTGCTCTTTGTTAATCTGGCTGTTATAACCGTATTACAGCAGCCAAACAAAATCTAAAGTTAAAAAAGTAAGGGTCAAGAGTCCAACTAAACTAAACACCCATCACCATAATGGTGACCATTTTAAAAATTAATTTTCTCCTTCAGTGATTCTGCTTATTAACATCATATGTCTTCAATAATGCTCAATCATCACTCAATTAATCAATTAATCACTTAATTATCTCATTAACTTTAACACTGCTTCAGTGTTAATTATAACACTCTGAGTGTGGACTCATATAAACTCTGAGCAGTGTTAATTTAACACTGGGGATTTTGCTGTGTAGATTGTGAAATTAAACATTTCTCATTGTTAGTGTGTTTTTTAGTTAGCTTAGATAGATCATTAGTCTAATTTGTTCCCTAGCTGGCAAATCGTCTTATGGCTTCTTATACCTTTTAGGCTACTTATACTTTCATAATGGCTGGCTATTATTGATCAATAAAACTTAAATTTAACAAAAAGAGACAGGGTTTGTGTCATTTTATTTTATATATACAATATAGTAGGTAGTATAGACATCAGCCAGCGGCAAACGTCAGCAGCACTAGCCGAGGTAAGGCTGTTCCAGGCGGGATACATGAGCGCTGAGCGCCCGGTGATCCCTTGGATCTCACAACTCCGAAAATGTCAGATCAAAATTTTAAATAGGCGCTATCTGTATAAACAAACAACATATTTGAGATTAAAACAACTACATTCTTGACTGAAAAACTCTTAAAACTACATTTCGTGACACAATAACAGTAGTATTTTAAAATTTCGCTGTCTTTCTCCTCTGCTATTGACGCAACTTGAGATTTAGATCAGGCATACTACTGGCATACTAATGGGGTCCTAAGCCCGGACTCATCTCTTCAGCCGGACCCGATTGTTCACCACACCGGAAGAAGCCATCCGGGAACTTCTCGCCTACTCTTTTATGAATACTGATGTTTCAAACATACTGCTTCCTTCACGTACTGTTTTCGCCTACTATATAGTAGGAAAGTAGGCATATTCGAACGCACTTAAGTCCGAATCTCGCGATAATTAGTACGTCACCCAGGTAATTCTCACCTACTCTTTTGGATTCGTACATACTTTTTTGCTCGCCTACTATTTTTTCCATACTAAATAGTAGGGAAGTATGCAGTTTTGAACGCAGCCATTGAGTGCGTTGTGAACTCACATTGCTTACGTTGTGACCACATGGTGAGATCACTGTAAGATCAAATTGTTGACTGTGTCCTTTCTGATGAGCAAATTGTTGACTGTTTCCTTTCAATGAGCTAATTAAGTGAATCACTGAAGGAGAAAATCACTATTTTTCAATGTTTCAATGATTCTGCTTGTTATCATCAGATCAAGTCAAGTCACCTTTATTTATATAGTGCTTTTTACAATACAGATTGTATCAAAGCAGCTTCACATTGATAACATGAAAAGTTTGTTTCTAGAAGAAAATTGCGTCATAGTCCACCCATAAGGCAGATCAATAATATTGTTGAATATTAAATGTCCCCAACTAAGCAAGCCAAATAGGCAACAGTGGCAAGGAACCAAAACTCCATCAGGTGACAGAATGGAGAAAAAAAACCTTGGGAGAACCCGGGCTCAGTCGGGGGCCAGTTCTCCTCTGGCCAACGAAAGAACAGTGTATGATTATGATCCATGCAGCGTTACAGGTCAGAAGTCAGACTGGTCGTGTCGATGAGGCCTTCACAGGGCTGATGAGGCTGGCACTTCAGGGATGCATCATGGTCCAGGTGCAGATCCACCATCTGATCTGGATATGGCTGGGGTCCACCTCACTTCAGGAAACGGACAGTCTTGTTGACACTTCAGGACTGCGTTGTCGTTGCGTCCAGGTGCTGGTCCTTCATCAGATCTGGATACGGCCTGGATCCAACGGACTTAGGGCCGGGCGATTTAAATTGCGATATTGTTATGCGCATCTCGTCAGTAAAGCCGGTTCCTTGATTAGTAGTAAATCGCCATCTCCTGCTTTCAGATGGAGCAGAATTTACTACAAAGAGCCGTAGTTAACTGACAAGCTGAGCCATATCGCATTAATATCGCAGACGTATCGCCAGCGATAATTAATGCGATATGGCTCAGCTTGTCAGTTAACTACGGCTCTTTGTACACAGCAAAAACTCCAGTGTTAAATTAACACTCCTGGGAGTGCATGAGTCCACACTCAAGAGTGTTTAAGTTAATGAGATAATTAAGTGATTAATTTAGTGATGATTGAACATTATTGCATGGCTGCCAACTCTCACGCATTGAGCGTGAGACTCACGCAATTGACACTTTTCACACGCTCTCACGCCACACATCCATTTTCTCACGCACAGAAAAATTGCGGCGCAAAGAGGTACTTTTAATATTAAACTAATTCTCAGCTCTTAGATTCCGTCAATTTTATTACGAAATTCAGACAAAAATACGTTTGGCGCTTGTAAATGTGACGTGACAGATCGCTGAGCGCCTCAGTTCAAGTGCACGTGAACCGATCATCTGTTACTTTTTTATTTAAAGATGCAGTACAACCACTGATCTATATAGAATGACATTATATAGATCAGTGAGTACAACTTACCGAAAGTATACATAATATCAACCAATTAGTGTTTTTCAACCACGGAAAGAGGTCAGTATAACAGCAGGAGAACAATTATGTCAGATAACGTTACATTTACCTCAGGAAAGCCATTTAATGACCATAGCATGTTAACTGAATAGAAAAAAATAGCTAGAGAGGAGATTTTGCTGAGCACTATATTACATATTTTTTATATTTTTACTTATGTCATTAAATAATTGTTATTATAACAAAAACTGCATTATATTTAATTTAATTTGTTATTTTTAACCTTAAATAATACCAGCAGATTGGGCCCTCTATGTTTACAGCATTAGGTGAGATTATTTTTTTTAAAAAAATTTAAAATAAACATGTATCCAAATTAGTCAATATTGAATGAAAATCAGAATCAAATCACAAGAATGGAATTGAAATCTTGAAATTTTTGTCAAGCAACAATAAAAACTGTATCCTACCAGTCATTGTAACATGTCACTAAACTTCATAAAATTCTATTTAGTTACCAAATGTTTTGACAATCACAATTACACTTATTGTGATGCAATATTTGTTTTTACATACCACCCCCCCCCCCCAAAAAAAAAATCTCACTCCAAGCTAAACTCAAAAGTTGGCAGCCCTGTTATTGAAGACACCTGATGTTAACAAGCAAAATCACTGAAGGAGAAAATCTCAAATTGTAAGCCACCGTTATGACGATCAATGGTTGCTTTAGTTGGACTCTTGACCCATATGTTGTTAACTTTAGATTTTGTTTGTCTGTATCTGAGTTATAACTGCCAGTTGAACAAAGAAAAAAAAAGTGATCTGATGGTGTTGGCAGTGGTGTAGTCTACGTGATACGCAGGTATACGCCGTATACCCACTAGAAAAGGCCAAGGATTTGCGTATACCCACTTAAAAAAAGCGTGAGGATACGTATCAACTTCGTTTTGTGTCAGAACTTTCACACTTTCATTCATAAATTCACCCCGTCTGTGTTTGCGAAGCGACGGATCGAATCGCGGAATCCAGTCACAAATGGAACGTGCTATTTAAAGCAGAACGTCACGTAATTTGGCTATTTTTGAATGAATAAATCAAAAATAGCTGCTGTACAATGAATCAAATCTCGATATGGACTAGTGTCTGATGAATATTAAAGCTAAAAGAGACTGCAATTGTTCTACGCGTCTCTGGGAATGAGCGCTCAGTGTGTGCTCCACTACACATACACACACACACACACACACACACACACACATACAGAAGCACGCGTGACTCACGCTCGTGGTGTTTTCAGCGTTTCACTGTATTGAGACATGATGTAAGCTACACATGTGCATTTCATCGCAGAGCTGCTATGAGAATCACTTGATGAGAAATTCACCATTTAAATTTACTGATGATTGAGCATTATTGAAGACACCTGATGTTAACAAGCAGAATCACTGAAGAAGAAAATCACAAATTGTAAGTTACCATTAAGGTGATGGGTGTTTGCTTTAGTTGGGCTCTAGACCATTATATGTTTACTTAAATATTTACTGTTGTTTGTCTGCTGTTATTGATTTATAACAGTTAAATGAACAAAGTAAAATGTTATCTTATAGTGTTGGTTATGTTTTTACATAATCATGCTGTGATCTGAAAAAGGAAACTTATTGAGGTAGTTTGCTTGTTAGCAGCACTTTTGTGATTCTTCAGCCTATGATTATCAGTACTTTACTTATAAGTCAAAATATTTAATAAACATTGTTCTGATCAAAAGACATTCAGATAAATTCATTTAAAACACAGACATCAATAATCAGCCGGTGAATCTCAACAATGGTGACAATAATAAAGCATGTTGCAGTGGCTGCCACCAATCACAATTCATTAATGGCTCCCATCATGCATTGCGGTATGAATAAATTATGATCTGAATTGTCTATGTAATTTACTTTTCCTAATTGAATATTCTGCTCCTCACCGTTGTTGAGATGCATAGACTGAATCTTGACATCTGTGTGTGCCTAAAAGAAAGATTTTTTTTAAACAACTTTTAAGAAATCCTTTATATTATATCAAAAATTCTGGCCATTTACACAGAATCACAGTTATGCTGTAACCAACAACATAAATCGAAGTCAGACAAAGGATTTTAATGAGTTCAGTGATCAAGTTCAAATGATGATTGTCATAATCAAGCATCAGCATCAAGGCATAAGAAACATTCAGAGAAGAAGTTTTTATTCTCTTTAAGAGGCTTGGTCACAAAATCACTGCAGCTACCCAGTGAGAGGAGCAAGACCTAAATCACACAGAAAACAGACAGCCTTCTTATACCCCTTTTCTGTAATTTTCCACTCACCCTAGTAAACCAGATCTAGCTGTTTTTTTTGTTTTTTTTTAAATAAAGTGGTCCTACACTGTAAAAAATGTTCGTAATTTTAACTGTAAAAAAGCAACGGATTTTTTTTAAAATTACTTAACGGTATGTACCCTTACTATATACAGCGAAAAACTATAATAGCTCTCACGGGACATTTCATGTAATTTTACATTAATATACAGTTAAATGTAGGGATTTTGGAAGTACACTATAAAAAAAAAACTTACCGTTGCATTTACCATACCTTACCGTAAAAAATACGGTAGTAAAAGCGAGCAACAGGTATTCTGAAGAACTTTAAAAATACATAGTGTAGAAAAAATGTTTTGAACTACTGCTTGATTTAAACCAACACAGACATCAAGATTCAGCGTATGAATCTCAACAACGGTGACAATCAACACAATAATCAGATAAAACTCTGACCATCACAAAACAAGCTACTAAAAAGCTGCAACAAAAACAACATCAAAAATAAAAGCAGATATAATAATAAAAGAAAATACTAAGGCAATTCAGCATAATGTATTCCTGCTGCAATGCATGCTGGGAGATACTAATGAGTTTTGATTGGAGGCATCAAGTGCACTGCACTTTTATCATCACCATTGTTGAGATTCATACACTGACTCTTGATGTCTGTGTGTGTCTGAAAGATACAGCTGATCAAACCGTTATTGTACACAATGTTTTAAAAAAAATTCTGATTATAACAGCAATAAAGGATCACATGATGTAAGAATCATAGGACTACTACAATCAATAACGCAAAATTAATAACACATATAATCAAAGATAAGACTCTATAAGAGCTCAGTGAATCAAACATGGTGATTGCCATCACTGATACACAACCAACATCACATGATTCATTTTCTCTCTGATTTCCTAGCCATAATCAACATGCCTTATAAACACAGAGTTACGGCAGGCAGAGACAAACTAATGTCAGAAAGTCAAGGGTCAAGAGCCCAACTAAAGCAGTCACTGATCTCCATCATGGTGACTTCAAATGAAACAATAAATCATCAACATCTAAACCTCTGTTAATTCTCAAACAGAACTGTAGACATCTGACAGAAATAAAGTCAGTCTGGGGAACTTCCAACGATGCTTTCGGGAAACGCACCCCTGGTTAGTAATAAGTGAAGCTGGTAATGCTGTTTGTGGAGTTGTTTAATCCTCCTCTGCTGAGATCTTCACAGATTTAATGTTTTTTTTTTATCTTCAGTTGATTTCATCTAAGGCTGTGGCTGAAGTCAGTTGTAGTTCTTGTGTTTCTGCTCGTCTCTTTTTTCTGTTCCTGTTGTTTCTCTAAATGGACATTCCCAGAATTCCCTGTGTGACACTTCACATTTGATGCTATTTCATTTAAATAATTATGTTTCTTCTTGGTTTTTGTTATCAGTTTTATACATTTGGGGTTTATATTACATCTAGGGCTGGGCGATTTAAATTGCAATATTGTTATGCGCTAGCCTAGAAATCTAGACGCACCCTAGCGGCAGCAAAATGTATTTTGCAGCCAGGTGGGTCTAGCAACTCTCAATAGACCTTCTAGCTGCAAAAACCTAAATTGGGTCAGCCCAATCATGTCGCTTATAGAGTAGGCGGGGCGGGCTTAACATATGACGACAGCGACGGTTACCTGCCTGCGACCTGCGAAAACAAAGAATGACGGCTGCTAAAGAACAGTCTTTCGAATCGGCTTTGTCCGCGACTCTGGGGGACTTGGAGTTAAGTTTTTCTTTGAGAAAAGAGCAAAGAACGGCACTTAAGTTATTCTTTAAAAAAGGAAGATGTGCTCGTCGTTCTGCCGGCCAGATATGGCAAAAGTTGAATGAATCTATCAACTAGCTCCGCTGTTGGGAAAACGCTCTGGTTGGTTGAAGCGCTGTCCTATTGCGTGCAGAGGGAATTTGAAAGACAGCCGTTTATCCCGCCCCTCGGAGTGAGCGTGTCTATGGTGAGTTGCCAGACTAAACATCTTGATGTAGTCTGGCTTGCCAGGCTAGTTATGCGCATCTCGTCAGTAAAGCCGGTTCCTTGATTAGTAGTAAATCACCATCACCTGCTTTCAGATGGAGCGGCATTTAGGGCTGATGAGATAATTAAGTGATTCATTTAGTGATGATTGATCATTATTGAAGACACCTGATGGGAACAAGCAGAATCACTGAAGGAGAAAATCACAAATTGTAAGTTACCATTAAGGTGATGGGTGTTTGCTTTAGTTGGACTCTAGACCATTAGATGTTTACTTTAATATTTATTGTTGTTTGTCTGCTGTTATTGTTCTCTTACGAGAATTCTCTCGTACTGCGTTTTATCAAAACGCTACGGGAAAAGTCTCTTTTCACGAAACACTGAAGCAAAAATTATCCTTTAATTTTTCATATATGTAAAACGCGTTGCGGCAGCAGCAGACAGCTGAAGCAAGACGGCTTGTCTGCTCATTGGCTGCTCTGCGGCAACTGCATAAGCCTATCGAGCGCAGGCTGATGCAACATCAGACCAATGAGGGCGCTTCGCGCCCTCCTCGCCACTTCCCGCCGAGACGGGCGTGGCTTACCTCTATAAAAGGAGCTCGAGAAGGCTGACTCACTTGATTTTAATCTCTTCAGCGAAGCGCACGCATCGCTGGATCACGGAAGCAGCGTCGTTCGAAGCAAGCACTTCAGCGGGACGAGCCCTCGAAGCCGCTGGCCTACGCCGCCTTCTACAGCCGTACCTGCTGCGCTTTCCGACGCCCATATCCTTTATTGTGCTCTGTTTGTGTGTGTGTGTGAGTGTTCTCGTAGCACTCACCCCCTAAAAGAGCGGCGTCTTTCTAAAGATGCCTAAATCCTGCGGCTCGTGCAGAGCCCCACTCGCCGGGGAAGACGACCACGTCATCTGTGTTTCCTGCCTCGGTGAGGACCATGCAGCGCTCGCGCTCGCTGACGGCGGCTGCCCTCACTGCGAGCTTTTGCCTATGGTGGCTCTGAGGACCCGCCTGGCATCCTTCTCGAAGCCTGCATTCTCCGCCGCGATGCCGCGCCGTAAGAAGCGCCGCTCGCAGCGGGTCCCGGAACCCTCTCCACCCCGATCAAGCTCGCCGGTTCGCCCGCCAGCTTCACCGACCTCCCCCGAATCACTTCCTGATGCTCAGCGCCCGCAGCCTGCCGCCGCTTCATCAGAGGAAGTTGTTTCGGAGGCCGCGTCGGGGGAAAAGGATTCCTGTTCTCTCCTCGCTTCAGGCAGCGAGGATTGGGCGAGCTCTGAGGACCTCGCGCCTCCTGCCCGAAAGCCCTCAGTGAGAGCCAACATTGAGACGGAGCTCATGCGAGTACTCGCTTTGGCCGCGGCGAGCCTCGGCCTCGAGTGGTCTGCACCGGAGCCCCCCTCTCGCACCCGGCCAAGGCGAATGAACGAGGCTACTTTTCTCTGCCGCCGGTGGAACAGGCTATAGCGACCCATCTGTGCCCGCCCTCTGCTGGACGGCGGACTAAACCGGTGTTGCCTTCAAAAGCCTGCCGCATGACGTCGACGCTGCTCGCGCGAATATTCTCCGCCGCTGGGCAAGCCGCGTCAGCGCTACACACCATGGCTACTTTACAGATTTTCCAGGGTGATCTCCTCCGTAAATGGGACGAGGTTGGACCTGATGCTGTCTGTATTGCGGATTTGAGGAGTGCTTCGGACCTCACGCTCCGAGCCACCAAAGCTGCCGCACAAGCCATGGGACGCTGTATGGCTTCCGCCACTGTCGCTGAGAGGCACTTATGGCTGACGCTCACGGAGATGGCCGATTCCGAGCGCATCGCGTTTCTCGACGCCCCGCTGTCTTCCGCTGGCCTCTTTGGTTCTTCTCTCTCCGAGTTCGTGGAGAGATTTACCGAAGCCCAGAAAGCGTCTCAAGCCTTCAAGCACTTCCTACCGAAGCGCTATGGTTCCGCGGCGGGTCGAGACAAACGGACCCCGCGAACCTCACAGCCTCAGCCCCCGCCTTCGGCCTCCTCTTCGCAGCAGCCTCAACAGCGCGGCTCGAGACCCCGCTCTCGATCGTGCGCCTGGCGCCCCGCGCGCGCGCCACGACCGAGGATTGTGGTGAAACCAGAGGCCCCGAAGAAGTCCTAGCCCGCCTAGGAAAGCGCAGGTGTGTGAGTCCCGTTGCGGCCGGCCTCCCACCCAAGCGCCTCGCTGTCTCAGCCCCAAGCTTCGCGGCTGTCCCAGCGTTCTCTGCGAAGCGCAAGCCTGTACAAGTGCCCGCTTGCCTGCACTCAAAAGCTGTTTTTACGGCTACCCAGATATGTCTCGAAAAGAGTGTGATTTCTGGTGTCCCGGCCATGGCCGATGGTGCTATAAATGTAGTATCGATGCCCACTCCTCTGTGCCCATCCATACACATAAGCACAGCCCTGCACTCAGGGCTCGCGCAAATAAAATCGACCCACATAGTAAAAGTGCCCACTACTCAGTGCCCACGAACACTATGTCTATCAGATCACAGGCTCTCTGTAAAAACGAGACCTGTGAGCGCGCGCGCTGCTTACACAAGCAGCGCGCCCCAAGCAGTAAATGTGCCCGCTCCCAGCCCACATCTACTCGCACACATGAGTCCCACGGGGCTCGCGCAGCCCTCCCTCACTCAGTCAAACACTGTTGTAAGGTCGAGGGCGAGCGCTCCGCCCGCTGTATTAAGCGCGCCCCCCGCCTCAAATGCCGCAGGCATAACGCCTATGTTTGTGAGCCCCGTAGCACCTCTGTCGCACGGCGAACAGAGCGCGCTCTGTATCCGGCCCTTAGCCAACCATGCAGATGCATGGGCAGCGCTTCCAGGGGTTTCGGACTGGGTCTTAGGCATTATAAAGAGAGGCTTCTCGCTACAGTTTTATCGACGCCCTCCGCGCTTCACAGCGCGCGTCGAAACTTCGGTACCGCTGAATGTAGCACACCTACTTCGCGCCGAAATATCAAAACTGATAAGCAAAGGGGCGATAGAGCTTGTTCCCCGAGTTCAAAGCGAACAGGGGATATACAGCAGATACTTTCTAGTCCCCAAAAAGGACGGCGGTATCAGACCCATTCTGGATCTAAGACGACTGAACAGAGTATTAGTGAAACGCCGTTTCAAAATGCTCACAACCAGCAAAATTCTCGCGCATGTTCGCCGAGAAGACTGGTTCATGTCGATAGATCTGAAGGACGCGTATTTTCAAATACAGATAGCGTCACATCACAGGCGATTCTTGAGATTCGCCTTCGAGGGTCAGACATACCAGTATACAGTCCTGCCTTTCGGCTTGTCCCTGGCACCTCGTACTTTTACGAAATGCATGGACGCAGCGCTCGCTCCTCTCAGACTCAGAGGCATGCGAGTGCTGAACTATTTGGACGACTGGTTGATCCTAGCCCAATCACGATCTCAGCTCATAGAGCACAGAGCCATTTTACTCGATCACCTCGAGAATCTTGGTATCACGGTCAATTGGGCGAAGAGTTCACTGAACCCCAGCCAAACGATTCCGTTTCTGGGTATAGTTCTGGACTCACAGTCTATGACAGCGCGGCTGTCGCCACAGTGCGTGCTGAACATTCAGCGCGCGGCGATGTCTTTCCGCCGCGGCGCTTTCACCCCGCTCAGAAAATTTCAAAGGATGCTGGGTCTCATGGCCTCAGCATCGTCAGTTCTCCGGCTGGGCTTGCTCCGCATGCGCCCGCTGCAGTTCTGGTTGAAAGCGCGGGTTCCGCGCAGAGCGTGGGTGTCCGGTCATTTACGCCTCAAGGTCGATCAGGACTGTGTCACAGCCCTGGTACCTTGGATGGCGAACGACTGGTACCAATCAGGTGTAAGCCTGGGGACTTCCTCGAGGGTGTGTCTACGGACGCATCCACCTCGGGATGGGGAGCGCTGCTCGAGGGCAGACCGTCCTTCGGCCTATGGTCGGAACGGGAAAAGCTCCAACACATAAACTGCCTAGAAATGCTGGCAGTGCACAACGCGCTGACGCGTTTTTGTCCCCACATCAAGGACCAACATGTCATAGTCCGTTCGGACAACATGGCAGTGGTGTCCTACATAAATCGCCAGGGCGGTCTGAATTCCAAACCCCTGTACAGGCTGGCGAAACGCCTCCTGCTACCCAGCCAGCACAGCCATGTGGGGCCCAAATGGGTTTGACCTGGGCTATCTAACTGGGACCCAGCCAGTTTTGTCCTCGGTTTCCATGTAGGCCCCACATGGGTTTGCCCAGATGAAATGAACACTGCTTAGTGTGCACAGTACAGGCTGTTTAATGTAACACTGAATCAGTGTTGGAGGTAATGAGATAATTAAGTGATTGAATAATGATTAACCTGCTGTTAACAAGCAGAATCACTGAAGGAAAGAGAAACACAAGAACTAGGCCTACTTCCAGCCACTGCCTTGGATGAAATCAACTGAAGATAAAATACATTACATCTCTCAAGATCTGATTAAACAACTCCACAAACAGCATTACCAGCTTCATGTATTACTAACCAGACTGACTTTATTTCTGCCAGACGTCTACAGAAGTTCTTATTGAGAATTAACAGAGGTTTAGATGTTGATTACTTATTTGAAAGTAATAGTTTGATTTGATGTTACCATTGTGGCGATCAGTGTGTGCTTTAGTCAGGCTCTTGACTTTTTAAACATTAGTTTTTCTCAGGCAGCTGTATCTGCTTGTTATGGTGAGAGAAAATATAATCAGATGCTGTAAGCTGATTGATGATAAGAATATAGTCGTCGTCATGTAGTGGCTTAACTCACTGACATTATGTGTGAGGTTTATACAGGTAGTATGTCATTCATTTTGTTTTATTGTTGTGATTCTACAGCAAGAGATCCAGCACAGTTTAATCAGAACATCAATTGATTTTTAAAACCCCATTTACACATGTTAGACTACCGAAAGTTCTACTTGCACACAGACATCAAGAATCAGCATATTAATCTCAACAATGGTGACATGCTTCATGCTGCAATGCATTCTGAGTGCATCATATGAAACTTATCCATAGCTCCCAGAATGCATTGCACCATGAAGCATGTCACCATTGTTGAGATTCATATGCTGATTCTTGATATCTGTGTGCGAGTAAATCTTACAGGAGCCCAAAATATGTAAATGGTGTGTTAAAAATCATTTGACGTTCTGATTAAATTCTATTATTCTCTTACTGTAGAATCACAACAATAAAACAAAATGAATGACATACTACCTGTATAAACCTCACACATAATCAATGAGCTAAGCCACTACATGATGATTATACTCTTATCATCAATCAGCTTACAGCATCTGATTATATTTTCTCTTGCTGTTCTCGCCATAACAAACAGATACAGCTGACAGAGAAAAAACTAATGTTAAAAAGTCAAGAGCCTGACTAAAGCACACACTGATCGCCACAATGGTAACATCAAATCAAACTATTACTTTCAAATAAGTAATCAACATCTAAACCTCTGTTAATTCTCAATAAGAACTTCTGTAGACGTCTGGCAGAAATAAAGTCAGTCTGGTTAGTAATACATGAAGCTGGTAATGCTGTTTGTGGAGTTGTTTAATCAGATCTTGAGAGATGTAATGTATTTTATCTTCAGTTGATTTCATCCAAGGCAGTGGCTGGAAGTAGGCCTAGTTCTTGTGTTTCTCTTTCCTTCAGTGATTCTGCTTGTTAACAGCAGGTTAATCATTATTCAATCACTTAATTATCTCATTACCTCCAACACTGATTCAGTGTTACATTAAACAGCCTGTACTGTGCACACTAAGCAGTGTTCACTTCATCTGGGCAAACCCATGTGGGGCCTACATGGAAACCGAGGACAAAACTGGCTGGGTCCCAGTTAGATAGCCCAGGTCAAACCCATTTGGGCCCCACATGGCTGTGTTGGCTGGGTATGGGCTCAGCACAACCTACGCTCGCTGAGAGCAGTACATGTGCCCGGGCTGCTGAATGTGGGCCCGGACAGACTGTCCAGGAACAACGTTCCTACAGGCGAATGGTCTCTACACCCACAAACAGTCCGGCTGTTGTGGGAGAGATTCGGCAAAGCGGAGGTGGACCTATTCGCGTCCCGCGAAAACGCTCACTGCCCCGCATTCTTTTCAAAGACCGACAGCGCGCTGTCCCAAAGGTGGCCGCGCTGCCCGCTATACGCTTTTCCCCCCGTCTCCCTCCTGCCTCAGGTGTTGGAACGGGTCAGGAAAACGAAATGCCCAGTGCTGCTTGTAGCACCGTTCTGGAAGAACCAGGCATGGTTCCCAGTTCTGATGCAGTTAGCAGACATCGCTCCATGGCCAGTGCCGTTGAGGAGAGATCTCCTCTCGCAGGCCAGGGGCTCGATCTGGCACCCACACCCGGAACTATGGTCCCTTCATGTGTGGGCGCTCAACGGATACCCGTTGGTCTCGCAGAGGGAGTCATGAATACCATCACAGAGGCTAGAGCGCCGTCGACCAGGCGACTCTTCGCTTCAAAGTGGTCGGTTTTCTCCGGCTGGTGTACAGCTCGGAGCCTTTCACCCCTCGAATGTGAGGTAACGGAGGTTCTCTCCTTCCTACAAGAGCTGTTGGATAAGGGCAGATCCCCTTCCACGCTCAAAGTGTATGTGGCGGCTATTTCAGCGTTCTCCGGTTCAACGCTGGGTCAGTCACTAGGAAGGAATGATTTAGTCATCCGCTTCCTCAGGGGAGCTAGGAGGCTGAATCCACCCAGACCTCCGTCAGTCCCTATGTGGGACCTTTCTACGGTCCTGGCAGCCATGAAAGGTGCCCCTTTCGAGCCTATCCAGTCAATCAGCCTCAAACATTTGTCTTTCAAAACAGTGTTTTTGATGGCTCTCGCTTCAGTGAAGCGCATAGGCGATCTGCACGCGCTCTCCGTGAGCCCGACGTGCTTGGAGTTTGGTCCTAATGACTCTAAAGTCATACTCAAACCTAAGCACGGCTATGTGCCGAAATCCCTCAACACGCCTTTTCGGGCTCAGGTCATTTCCCTGGCTGCCCTGCCGGCGTCGAGTGAGGAAGGGGACTCGAGTTTTCTTTGCCCTGTTAGGGCTTTAAGAACTTATATGTCCCGCTCTGCTGCCTTTAGACAGAAAGAGCAGCTCTTTGTCTCGTTCAGCGGACGTTCCAAAGGAACGGCTGTTTCGAAACAAAGTCTATCCAGGTGGATAGTTGACGCCATAGCGCTGGCTTATACTGCCAAGGGCATTCAATGCCCGTTGGGAGTCAGAGCGCACTCTACGAGAGGCGTTGCCTCCTCGTGGGCTTGGTCCAGCGGGATTTCCTTACAGGATATATGTACGGCGGCAGGCTGGGCCTCTCCGTCTACATTTATCAGGTTTTATAACCTAGAGGTTCCCGCCTTACAGGCTAAGCTTTTGTCGGTGTAATCTAATTACAGGCGCAATGCGCTACCGACTATACTGGGCAGAACTGTGTAAGACCCACGTTTTCCCACATTAGTGCAGGCTCCCTACCCTGGCTATGTGATGTCATATTCGCGTCTGTGGACATGTCTATATAAGGACGGAGGAAACCCCTCCTGTCTTTAGACCCTCCCTTACCCCTTTTCCACCAACAAGAACCGGGTGCTGGTTCAGAGCCAGAGCCAAAGCTGGTTCAGAGTTGGTTCGACTGACGAGCTTACTAAGAACCGGTTTGCCTTTCCACCGGCTAGAGAGCCACAACAGAGCCAGATCTTACGTCACTGTATACGTCTCATGTTGCCCAGCAACCGCTAGTGCGGTAGCGCCAAACACAAACACGCCAGGCTTGTTCGAGATGCAACGGCTTCTCGCAGATCGATCGCCGCATGACATCAAAGCACTGCGATAGCGATCTAAAAGCACAAGGAGTCGTATGCTCTCCAAACACTCCCGCAGCTCCGATCGGTCCTCGCCGCTCCGATGCATCTCGAACAAGCCATCAACAATAACGGACGTTGCAATACTATGGATGCTCATGGGTTTGCAAAAATACATCGGAATCCAACACGTTCGTGCAGCTCGCCGTAACTTACATAGACGGATATTATAATCGAGCTGCTATTAGCTCGACTAGTTGCTATTTAAAAATGGCGGTCACAAGTTTCTCTTCAGTCTTGTTGGCCACGGTAACCCCGCCCCCAGCCCCTGACGCAAGCGGTTCTTTCTTGGCTCCGTTCTAGACCCTGCAATGATTTGGTGCTACTTAAGAACCAGTTTTACTGGTTCGGAGCTGGTGCTTTGGCGGTGGAAAAACAAAGAACCGATTTGAAACTAGGCTCTGGCTCCGAACCAGCACCAGCTCTGCCTTGGTGGAAAAGGGGTACCTGTGAGGTCATGTTAAGCCTGCGGACACTACAGTAGAGGGAATTAAGGCTTCCCCCCCTTATTCCCTGACTCTGTGTGAGTCTATCTGGTGATTATGCACTGTATGCCTGAAATAGCTTCCGGTGATCAGTGTTTTTATCCCAGCACGCACGGCGTTTTGCAAGGGGTTCCCGTAGCGTTTTGATAAAACGCAGTACGAGAGAACTCTCGTAAGAGAACGTACTCGGTTACTAACGTAACCTCGGTTCTCTCTAGAAGAGGGAACGAGTACTGCGTTCCCTTGCCATGCGTTTGGTTCACTCTGGTTCGCTTCGGCGATCAAAATCAAGTGAGTCAGCCTTCTCGAGCTCCTTTTATAGAGGTAAGCCACGCCCGTCTCGGCGGGAAGTGGCGAGGAGGGCGCGAAGCGCCCTCATTGGTCTGATGTTGCATCAGCCTGCGCTCGATAGGCTTATGCAGTTGCCGCAGAGCAGCCAATGAGCAGACAAGCCGTCTTGCTTCAGCTGTCTGCTGCTGCCGCAATGCGTTTTACATATATGAAAAATTAAAGGATAATTTTTGCTTCAGTGTTTCGTGAAAAGAGACTTTTCCCGTAGCGTTTTGATAAAACGCAGTACTCGTTCCCTCTTCTAGAGAGAACCGAGGTTACGTTAGTAACCGAGTACGTTTTATAACAGTCAAATGAACAAAGTAAAATGTTATCTGATAGTGTTGGTTATGATTTGACATAATCATGCTGTGATCTGAAAAAGGAAACTTATTGAGATAGTTTGGTTTAACTTCGAATTGTCTATGTAATTTACTTTTCCCAATTGAATATTCTGCTCATCACCATTGTTGAGATGCATAAACTGAATCTTGACGTCTGTGTGTGCCTAACAGAATGTTTTTTTTAAAACAACTTTTAAGAAATCCTTTATATTATATAAAAAATTCTGGGCATTTATGCAGATTCACAGTTATGCTGTAACCAACAACATAAATCGAAGTCAGAAAGAAGGATTTTAATGA
Source organism: Rutilus rutilus (assembly GCF_951802725.1). Lineage (NCBI taxonomy): Eukaryota > Metazoa > Chordata > Actinopteri > Cypriniformes > Leuciscidae > Rutilus > Rutilus rutilus. Next base: position 24,453,681 of record NC_140209.1, read on the forward strand.
GTTAAGTGATCAAGTTCAAATGATGATTGTCATAATATAACCAAAACCATCAGATCACTTTTCTTTGTTCAACTGGTTATAACTCAAATACCTCAGACAAACAAAATCTAAAGTAGCCTATCTGACAGATGTCCACCTTCTAGATTGCCTTGTTTGTTGAATATTATCAAATCATCCTCAATTTCATGCTCTTTGTGAGTAAAATCAGCAGAAACACATGAGAAGAAGAAGCCATGTACGTGTAAAATCTTCTGTTTTCATCAGCTTCAGATGATCAGCCCAGTGTGTTCATCACAGTTCATCAAGTCTCAGGTAATTATTACTTCACTTACACCAGTAAACAGCAGGAAACGTTTCATACACATTCATATTTTTATATAAATCCCACATATGTGTTAAATGTAAGTAAAAGCAAGTGTCATGTTTCTTATTGTGATTTTTCAGTTGTGAATGATGAAAGTGTAAATATAATGTTGTTTCTCATGTAAATCTGCACACTGTCCTCTGGTGGTGAGACTGTAGAACTGCAGCTCCAGATATTACAGGAGAAAGACCTCAGACTGCAGTTTATTTACTTATAAAGTTACTGAGCCATTTGCTCTCTTTTTTAAAATCTTTTTTGTTATAGATATTGTATAATATGTTTTGTTGTATTTTATAGTACTGTAGTGTGAATGTTTTGCAGGTAGAAGTGGAAATACTTTATTCACAGCTTTAATCAGAACTTGAGGTGATTCTAATGAGTGTTTCATTATTGATATATTTACCATATTTATATTGTCTAGTCTTCGATTTAGTCTGATAGAGATCCTGTGTTTTGATCACAGTGGTTCATGACAGATGCTTTTGAATGCAGTTACAGTATATACAGTAGATCCCGGCGGGTGAATTATACCCAGATAGCAACATTATTTCGGCCCGGATCCGGCCCACATCCGGCACTTGTGGAATACGGATCTGGCCCACATGCAGCGTGGAATGACGGCACTTGTGTGGCCCACTACTGTTTGCCAGATCTGGGCCAGAAGCAGGCCATAGCAATGCCACATGTCAGCCAAGAGCAAAGAAATAAACCAGAACTGGACCTTATCTGAGCCACAAAGTCTGTGTATATTAAATATGGAGTCATCTCAGCCTTAATAAGCCTGTTAACAAGCAGAATCACTGAAGGAAAGAAGAAAACAGAAAAAGAGACGAGCAGAAACACAAGAACTACAACTGACTTCAGACACAGCCTTAGATGAAATCAACTGAAGAGAATAGAAGACATTAAATCTGTGAAGATCTCAGCAGAGGAGGATTAAACAACTCCACAAACAGCATTACCAGCTTCACTTATTACTAACCAGACTGACTTTATTTCTGTCAGACGTCTACAGAAGTTCTTATTGAGAATTAACAGAGGTTTAACTCTAATGTGTTTCATTTAAAGTCACCATAAGAGTGATTGGTGATTCCATTAGTTAGGCTCTTAACTCTTAATATATCTTAACTTTTAGTCTTGTTTGGCTGCTGTGACAGTGTGTTTGTCAAACACATTTGCAGCAGCAAAGAAAGCTAAAGTGAAATTAGATCCGGTGGTGATGGTTATCTGTTGATGGTTTTATAATCATCATGAAAAAACCTCATTCACTGATGTCTTTGGAATCTAACAATTGTGTTGATCCATTAATATTTTCACATCACAAACCCTGTGTTACTGCAGTGTAACGTAAACGACTCTGGGTAAATATGAATTAGCTCAAGAATATGGGGAATCTTGGTAATATTAATATTTATGGCTCATGGTCATAATTCATAAGTCGCATGTACATTTATTTTATCAATTATCGAGATTACCTTGTTCTATAACTATCTGACCAACATTTAATTCGTCCAGCGAAATAAATGTAAAATCATTACAGTCAAGAAGAGGTATTCACGAACTTCAGAAGAGTTTCATGTCCTGGCCACGGACACCCAACTTTCTGAGTTTATAAATTAAAACTACTGAATGTAGTCTAATATCGAGCTTGTAGCTTAAATAAGATCTTTGATTTCATTGACTTCATAAAAAAAGTGGATTCTTCAAACACAGAGGCAGTGAAAAGTATTTATGAATTTTAATAAATGCAAAACTAGAGATTATATGAGCTACGAATATAAACGTACGTAAAAATGCAAACAATAAACAAACAACATATAACCAAACAATAACATAAGTGATCAGAATGAAATGAAATGAAAGAAAGAAAGCAAGAAAGAAATATAGAGAAGGGAAAAGCTAGTAATTATTACATACAGAAACCTAGGTTCACGAGACACCGGGAAACAGCTTTTATCAGACAATGTACTTGCGATTCTGTGCCCTTTCGGGTGAGGCTGATGCTGAGGGTGGCGTCCTGTTTTTGCTGGGTCTTCCGGTGCCGCGAAGTTCGAAAAGGCTCACTGAATGTAAATTTACCGGAAAATCAGATTCATCTCCCTGGATGGGAGAGGTTTAAAGTCTTTGTTGCAAGGGACGCAGCTACGACTCGGACATGTGCTCGCTCGATAGAGAAGACTAAGGCCTTCTTCAGATGATCCTTGGAGAAGCGCTGCGCCGGGGAGTAGAGGAGGAGGTCAGGGATCGAAGAGAGAAGAGCAGGGATCAGAGAGAAGAGAGGTCGAAGAAGGAAGAGAGAGTGATGAGGGGGTTTCTGCCTTTTAACAAACATCTGTTTACGCCTTCTCTTGGAATGACAGCGAATCAGATTGTCTTTTCTGAAGCGGGAAAATTCTCTTTGTGTGAAGAAGAAAACGCCTACTTTCACCATATGTCTTATGAGAGAAAGAATTCATATTTCTTCTTAAGATTGTACACCTGGAACAATACATCTTACTGTAATACTATGTGCGGGACTGGTTGAATTAAAACAGGGCGGTCAGACAGATACCAAGAATTACAGGTAGATATTGGACACACATAACATTATGTTCATATGCATCATTACACACAAATAAAGCTTGCTTAAACACACAATAAAATGGTCAGTATTTCCGTTATGGCATGTGAAGACACTTGAGACACAGGAATACATATCAAACATTTGAAGAGTTTTCTCTGAAATGTTCCATGTGTGTTAAGGTGTTGGAATGTTGGCTTGCAAAGGAGCTGGATGAGCTGCAGCTTTGGAGCCATAAAAGTTTATGACCAGGTTCGAGTTACAAGACACTATGGAGTGATTTCCTTTCAATGAATCTTTAGAATTCAAGATTTTACTCTTAGCAACCCACACCTCTATTACACGTGCATATAGGAATGTCCACACATTATGAAAATAAAAGAAAAGATATTTCTCGTATTCTCAGTTATACACAAAAGGGTGTTTGTGTGTGTGTGTGGAATGTCATGAGGCTGTAAAGTCGGGGGAGACCCAGCCAAACTGGCGCTGGCAAATTGGTCCTTGTAGGGTAATTATTAACCAGTTAGGACAAAGGCGCTGTGTTTTGGCGTCACATGATTCCTTAATTTGAAAAGCAGATGCCATTGTCGCTACATAATCCCCCCTGTTGTTAGACGAAATCCGGGATGGACTTCGTCGAACAACAAATGGGCACAATGGACAGCAGGTGGATCATGTTGGTCAAATAGCAGGTGGTTGCTAGGCTGATGACTCAGCTCAAGTGAGGTTGAGGTGGTCGATGGTGTGGGACCACCCCTTTTCCAGGGTTCGTAGGAAATTACCAGACACGGCTTTGTGAGCTTGGCTGTGGATGCTCACGTCTCGTTGAGTCTGGTACAGGATGAAAGCCAAGACGAGTGTCAGGGCGTGGTCGGTGACCGTGGTGATGCCCATCACCGTGTTAGACTTTCTGAGTGTGAGTCCTGCCTTGGTGATCAGGAGTCGGGGGTGTTCTCTCTTAATGCGATGCCGGATGCCGGACCTGGTGATTTCCGATTGTGGCTGCTTTCTCGCGAACCACCACAGCATCCTGTTAGAGGCAAAAGAGAGAGAGAGAGAGGAAGGGAGGAACATTTTCAGCGAAGGTTGTCCTTGGTTGGTAGGACGGTCCCTTTTGCTTCGCTGAGGTTGGTATAGGAAAGGTCTGTTCATCAGAGGCCCGCATGACCTTTCTTTGTACACAGCGGAGGTGGCGTAAGCGGCTCTGAGGCGTGCAGTGTAGTTGGTAAAGTTTGATTGTGCTGTGTAGTCACTGCAATCGTGATGGTGGTAGGTATGTGGCGCAGACATTGGTCTGGTTGCACAGCTGCAGGTCAGAGATGACCTTGAAGCAGCAGGTGTCAGTGTTCGTTTTCTGTGTCGGTGTCAGACGTGGCTGCACTGTCTTCATCTGTCGTGTAAGAAGACTCAGGCTCACCAGTGTTCTGGGGAGAGAGGTTGCAGGTTCGACGGTCTGGGCTTGGAGTTCTGGATGGCGGATGATGCTGGTTCCAGAATCTTTCTGAGCGTTCGGTCTGACGCTCTGGATGAGCACCGTCACAGTCGTGCTGCCACCTGCTGTCTGGCTCTGAGCAGTTCTCAGAGACGGAGTAAATTGTGTGTGTTTTGACAGTCATTTCATCCATAGCCCTTTGCTTGGTGTAAGCCTTGTGGGCTAAGTCTCTGAGTTTTCGAGTAGACATGGTTCGTGGGCAGACGAGCACACCGAGATGTTTACTCACAGTGCTAGATTTCGCAGAAACAAAGTTCTGAAGGTTACATCTTCTTCCATATGTGGGGTGTTGGTTGCTCCGAAGTACGTTTGTCGGAGTCGGCCATAGTAGGAGTGTGGGTGTTCAAGTCGGGCCTGTTTGACGTCAAAGGCTGTGATAAACCCTTGGTCTGATTCTGGATCAGAGAATTCACGGATCAAAGCTTGTCGCAGTTGCTTGTAATCTGCTTTGACCGCCTCTGGTTGGCGATCCAGGAAGCTACGCACTTCTCTATTTGCGGTGATTCGTAACAAGTACAACTTGTCCCAAGCTGTCACGTTAGCGACAGTTTGCAGGTGAAAATCAATGTCTTGAAGGTACGCATGAACACTGCAGTCTCCTGCAGAAACTGGATCGAACATAGGAATGTTTCGAGCTAGCTTGTCAAGTTCTCGGGGAGGAGAGCTGTTGCTGGGGGCCCAATCCGTCTGGAAAGGATTCTGACCCTTTACAGCTACGCCCCCTTCAGCTTTTGGTGTTTGGCTGACCGGGAGAAACTCTGTGATGTGTGTTTCTCCGTTCCAGACACTCTGCAATCTGTAAGCATGTTTTAGTTCTGCATGAACAGTGTCAAGTTCATCTTGGAGCTCTTGTCTCTGCTGAGTGAGCTGATGGATTTTAGTCTCTGCTCTCTCAAGGAGAGCTTCAGCCCGTTGGAGCCGTTCGTTGAGTTCCTTCCGGGTGAGTTCCTCCGACTGTTGTCTTTGGTCTGTGTGCCGATGAAGATCGTCTAGGGCATTTTGAAGTCTTTCAACTTCCTGTTGTAGCGTTGTATCCGTCTCGTCCTCTTCCTCGGTCAGGGAGAGTAGCTGGTCTAGACGGCTCTGTGTGTGTGCTCGGTCCTCCAGGGCCTCTGTGGCCTGGAGCTGTAGTGCGGCTGTCTTTTGCTGCAGGTCGGCGTTGCTCCTTTCGCTGTCCCGGGCCCTGGCGACGAGTTTGAGTGCGAGGTTTCCGAAGATTTTGGACAGCTGCTCGTGGCTGTATGTCTGGGCTGGATCCTGGGACTCGAACTGGCTCAGGTCTGTGTCCTGTTGCTCTTGGCGCGAGCGATGTGGGTCCTGGGGCAGCACGGTCTTTGTTATGTCCCTCAGCCATGCCTCAAGGTCGTCCCAGCGGACTGCAGGACAGGGTGAGCTCGACATCTCGGCTTACTGTTGGCGAGAGAAGCACAGCACACACAAAAAGAGACAAAATGCAAGTTTGTTTTAGGGTCAAATGAGCTATACTCATACGGGCTAGGCCGTTTATGAGAATTTCGGGCTAACTGATGCCGACAGTTAGCGGAGCCAATTTCGTGGGTATGGCTAAACCCACAATAGAGATTTTGACAGGCGGTAGCCTGGGGGTCGTCTAATGACGCCGGCTTTGATCGTTACTCTATTCGCTTTCCTGGGGTCTCTCTTAGGTTCTGTCTGTAAGTGAAATGAGAGAAACAAATCACAACAGAAATGGAGAGAAATTAAAATAAAACAAAGTTGAAGGTAGGGAAGATCAAAAGGGGAACACAACACAAGGAAGTGAATTGGTCTGCAATGAAATGTCACAAACAATAACACGGGGAGTGTTATAAAATAAAAATAAAGAGGCCTACGCCTAAACACTGACTGAGTCCTGCCAATAGATACACAATAAGGGATTAAGATGTTAGACTTAATGTAAATTAAGGCTTTCTGGTGTCATCAAATTGAGTAAATATGTATGCAGGAGTCCGAGGCGAAGGCTTTACTAAAATAGTTATACAAAAAAAAATTATGATAACTGATGGTGATTTATCAGAATAAACTACCCCACCCCCCTTTTGGAGAAAAGAGGGAAGAGGAAAAAAATTATCAATGAAATAAAATGTGAGTAACAACACAGGCTTGAGACGCAGGCAGAGAGATAGGCCTCGGCAGTGGGTTTGTGCCACAAAGGTGAGGGGCGTGTTTCCTCTGAGTGGTCCACCTGGTTGAGTAGACACAATTTGAATTAAAATGCAAACTTGTTTGAATTAAAATTCAAACAAGCATGCAAGGAGAGGTCCAAAATAATTATAATAAGGAAGGAAAGAAAATTAGAATGATAACAGGGGAGTATCAATACTAAAAATAATCAAAACTGAAATTCAGAATGACTTCCCATAATCCTTACAATAACACTGAAGTTATTAGTATTGATTATAAAATAATCAAACGAGAAGGGTAGCAATGTTGAGACACTTCAATGAGACTTAGGGGTGAAACAGATATTGATGAGTCGACCCACGATGGCCACACGGTGGCGTGCTTCTTCCTGGGTGGACTTATCAATGAACTGAGTGAATCAAATCTAAGTTTTTAATTCGGAAAGTTTTCTTTTTTTTTTCGAACTTAACTTAAAGTGTGACAGTCAAAAATAGCAAAGAGAATTGTCTAACTCCAAATAATATCAGCATAAGCTAAGCTTTGAATGCAGTTAAGTATTTGAGAGAGAAAATGAATGCAGAGAGAAAAAGAAATTGAAAGCAGGTATTATCTTAGAACGCCACGAGATGGCGTAGTTGCGCTCGCGCAGGCTGACGTCAGTGGGAGGCGACGCTCACGCAGGATGACGTCGGTGGGGGCGCGTAATTTGAGCACTGCCACACCTCTAGAGGCTGCCCTCTAGTGTCGGTGCGGTGATTCAGCAGTTAAGACAGCAGATTTTTTTATCTGTGGAATCGCGAGTATTTTGCGCTCTGTTGCATGCGGAAAATGAGCGAGTTTTACAGCATGTGACTACGGGGATTACACATTATGCATTACACATTGAGACGGTTTTAGAATAAGAACAGGGATTATCATCTTTTCTTAATTCATAAAACTGGTCTCCAATTACACATTAGATATAAAACGGTTTACATAAAAACAGGTATTAAAACTTCTTGTTTTAATCACTAGAAACTGTGAGCACGACAGGCATCAAAACATCTATTTACTTAAGCTGTGAGCACGACAGGCATCAGAACAGCTGTGAGCAGGAACTATACCATCTGCTCTACTCCCATAAGCAATAATCAAAATAGCACTTTATGATAATGCGTAGGTTTACGAAATTGGATCGCGAGGCCAATTTCTGACCAGGAGCTTATAGTTAACGTATTGTATATAATAAGGCCTATTACGACTGAAACAACTGAGTCACTGCTCAGGTCAGATTTACGTCTTCGTCCTAAAAGAGATCCTTTCGTCTTCATTTAGTCGGTTTAAATCGTATTACATGAACTAACTGTAAAGAGTTTTGCTTCGTCTTTACAGAGACACAATGTAATGTCATGAACTGCAGTTTTAGCAGAGCTGAGCTGGCTTTGTGCCTGCCTTCAGCTGGGTGAGTTCGCCTTAGCGACTTACCTCACAATTCAAAACGCGCGTGTAACGTTACAATTATTAATACCAATAATACACATTCACTGAAACTGAATTTGTTCCACCACCATAAAGTTTGAAACTGCCCAAAATAACTCCACCAAACATGTAACGTAAACGACTCTGGGTAAATATGAATTAGCTCAAGAATATGGGGAATCTTGGTAATATTAATATTTATGGCTCATGGTCATAATTCATAAGTCGCATGTACATTTATTTTATCAATTATCGAGATTACCTTGTTCTATAACTATCTGACCAACATTTAATTCGTCCAGCGAAATAAATGTAAAATCATTACAGTCAAGAAGAGGTATTCACGAACTTCAGAAGAGTTTCATGTCCTGGCCACGGACACCCAACTTTCTGAGTTTATAAATTAAAACTACTGAATGTAGTCTAATATCGAGCTTGTAGCTTAAATAAGATCTTTGATTTCATTGACTTCATAAAAAAAGTGGATTCTTCAAACACAGAGGCAGTGAAAAGTATTTATGAATTTTAATAAATGCAAAACTAGAGATTATATGAGCTACGAATATAAACGTACGTAAAAATGCAAACAATAAACAAACAACATATAACCAAACAATAACATAAGTGATCAGAATGAAATGAAATGAAAGAAAGAAAGCAAGAAAGAAATATAGAGAAGGGAAAAGCTAGTAATTATTACATACAGAAACCTAGGTTCACGAGACACCGGGAAACAGCTTTTATCAGACAATGTACTTGCGATTCTGTGCCCTTTCGGGTGAGGCTGATGCTGAGGGTGGCGTCCTGTTTTTGCTGGGTCTTCCGGTGCCGCGAAGTTCGAAAAGGCTCACTGAATGTAAATTTACCGGAAAATCAGATTCATCTCCCTGGATGGGAGAGGTTTAAAGTCTTTGTTGCAAGGGACGCAGCTACGACTCGGACATGTGCTCGCTCGATAGAGAAGACTAAGGCCTTCTTCAGATGATCCTTGGAGAAGCGCTGCGCCGGGGAGTAGAGGAGGAGGTCAGGGATCGAAGAGAGAAGAGCAGGGATCAGAGAGAAGAGAGGTCGAAGAAGGAAGAGAGAGTGATGAGGGGGTTTCTGCCTTTTAACAAACATCTGTTTACGCCTTCTCTTGGAATGACAGCGAATCAGATTGTCTTTTCTGAAGCGGGAAAATTCTCTTTGTGTGAAGAAGAAAACGCCTACTTTCACCATATGTCTTATGAGAGAAAGAATTCATATTTCTTCTTAAGATTGTACACCTGGAACAATACATCTTACTGTAATACTATGTGCGGGACTGGTTGAATTAAAACAGGGCGGTCAGACAGATACCAAGAATTACAGGTAGATATTGGACACACATAACATTATGTTCATATGCATCATTACACACAAATAAAGCTTGCTTAAACACACAATAAAATGGTCAGTATTTCCGTTATGGCATGTGAAGACACTTGAGACACAGGAATACATATCAAACATTTGAAGAGTTTTCTCTGAAATGTTCCATGTGTGTTAAGGTGTTGGAATGTTGGCTTGCAAAGGAGCTGGATGAGCTGCAGCTTTGGAGCCATAAAAGTTTATGACCAGGTTCGAGTTACAAGACACTATGGAGTGATTTCCTTTCAATGAATCTTTAGAATTCAAGATTTTACTCTTAGCAACCCACACCTCTATTACACGTGCATATAGGAATGTCCACACATTATGAAAATAAAAGAAAAGATATTTCTCGTATTCTCAGTTATACACAAAAGGGTGTTTGTGTGTGTGTGTGGAATGTCATGAGGCTGTAAAGTCGGGGGAGACCCAGCCAAACTGGCGCTGGCAAATTGGTCCTTGTAGGGTAATTATTAACCAGTTAGGACAAAGGCGCTGTGTTTTGGCGTCACATGATTCCTTAATTTGAAAAGCAGATGCCATTGTCGCTACAGCAGTATGAGAACCAGCAATATTATAACAATCAGTTTAAAGCTTTTAACAAACATTAGATCAAAATATTAGCTTATGCTGACACACACAGACATCAACAATCAGCGTATGAATCTCAACAATGGTGACAATCAAAAGTACTTTGCTGCAATGCATGCTGGGTACCAGCATAGTACAAAATTCCCAGCATGCATGGCAACATTAATAAATGATGCTGCTGAATTGTTCTATAATTTTGTTTGATTCTAAATATTTGCTTTTATTTTTTGCTGTTGTTTTTGTTGTGAATTAGTAGCTTTTCAGTGATGTTCTGAATTAATCTATCAAAATATTTGTGATTGTCACCATTGTTGAGATTCATACGCTGTTTGTTGATATCTGTGTGTGTCAGCATAAGCTAATATTTTAATCTCATGTTTGTTAAAAGCTTTAAACTGATTGTTATAATATTGCTGGATCTCATGCTGCAGTAACACAGGGTTTGTGATGTGAAAGCATTAACAGATCAACACAATTGTTAGATTCCAAAGACATCAGTGAATGAGGTTATTTCATGATGATTATAAAACCATCAACAGGTAACCATCACCACCTGATCACATTTCACTTAAGCTTTCTTTGCTGCTGCAAATGTGTTTGACAAACACACTGTCACAGCAGCCAAAAAAGTCTAAAAGTTAAGATATACTAAGAGTTAAGAGCCCAACTAATGGAAACACCAATCATTCTTATGGTGACTTTAAATGAAACACATTTGAGTTAAACCTCTGTTAATTCTCAATAAGAACTTCTGTAGACGTCTGACAGAAATAAAGTCAGTCTGGTTAGTAATAAGTGAAGCTGGTAATGCTGTTTGTGGAGTTGTTTAATCCTCCTCTGCTGAGATCTTCACAGATTTAATGTCTTCTTTTCTCTTCAGTTGATTTCATCTAAGGCTGCGTCTGAAGTCAGTTGTAGTTCTTGTGTTTCTGCTCGTCTCTTTTTCTGTTCTCTTCTTTCCTTCAGTGATTCTGCTTGTTAACAGGCTTATTAAGGCTGAGATGACTCCATATTTAATATACACAGGTTTTGTGGCTCAGATAAGGTCCAGTTCTGGTTTATTTCTTTGCTCTTGGCTGACATGTGGCATTGCTATGGCCTGCTTCTGGCCCAGATCTGGCAAACAGTAGTGGGCCACACAAGTGCCGTCATTCCACGCTGCATGTGGTCCAGATCCGTATTCCACAAGTGCCGGATGTGGGCCGGATCCGGGCCGAAATAATGTTGCTATCTGGGTAGTCATGATATGATGCAGTGAAGGAGAAATACATCGATTGTGATGGAGGAGTTTGAACTGTTCAAAAGAGAGCATCAAATTCACAATTTAGTTTCTTTCTCCTCATCCACCTTATTCTTCACTATACGGCCATTCGTATCTTGACTGTCTGTACTATTCTCTATTTGTATGTTGTAAACTCATATCACACCGCAGGACCTAAATTCATAAAATGAATTTGTCAAGGAAAAAAACATGTCTCGAGTATTTTAGTATAGTACATGTTTTACCAGTGACGTTTATTTATTTTTTTACATTTTTTTTGTTATTATTTCAGACACGTGAATAATGGTCCATATTACAAAAAAAAAGAAGGAGACATACATAAAAAACATACATTTATCTCCTGTATAGGCTCATAAGCCAGTGAGTCCAAATACTAGAAGAATATGTATAATGTATAATGCTTTTCTTTGAGTTGTATCTTATATCAAAGTCTGTTCCATACTGAGAGCACACATGATGCAACAGCTCTTGTAACCCCCGTGCTATATGGACAGAAAATAACAAGGTCATCAGCGTACATTAAGTGGTTAATGGTACTGTTGCCAACCCTACAGCCCGTTCCGCAATCATTTTAAAGCCTTGACAAGTCGTCCATATATACATTAAATAAAAACGGACACAAAATGCTGCCCTGTCTTACTCCATTTGACACACAAAAAGATGCAGATAAACAATTTCCCCATTTTACAGACATTAACTGATGGCCTGACCTGACGTTTATTTTGAAGATAACAAATTTGTGAAAATCAAGAAGTGAAATCATGGACACTTTCTCAGCATGACATGAGGACAAGAACATAATCTCACTACATTTACCTAAATTCATGAAGCTCAACTCTGTTACTCAAGTTATTGATCAAACAAATACTATTTCATATACATTATTAGTCTTGTCCATCAAATAGTCTTATTTTATTCACTGCATTCATATAGTTTTAGGAAAACAAGATTATCATTAACTACTGACCAACCTTTGATTCAAAGCTGGCAAAACTTAGTTAGGACATAACAACCATTTGCAAATAAAGTGAAAGACCTTTGAGTTTAACATTTTCAGTGTTTACCAAAAGTCCAAAGTCCAATAAATGGCAATCATGTTTATATATTTATTTTTAATTCAGTGTGAGATGAGGAGGACCATCTAGGAGACAACAGCAACTTTAGTTTTGTGCTTTTTAAGCACATTATAATACTTTGTATCAAACATTTTTCTACCTCTTAGTTTTTACCAGTTCAATAGATAGCTCAATTTTCTAAATGACATGTTTTGCAATGGGAAATTATTAATGTACATGAAAATATTGTCTGTGCACAGAGAGGTCTGGTGTAAAAAGACATAACTTTGACTTGGGTAAATTATTAACTTGTTGGATCAACTCGTGGATCCCCAAGCGGAGAAGAGTTTCAGAGGCAAAGACCAAAAAAGACACTTGTGAATTGAGCTCAAAATGACAGGTCCTCTAAAAGTCCTCGGCTTCATCTTTTGCTTGTTTTCCTTCAATATTGTGCGAGGTCAAGGCAAGTGTTGTTCTTTATTTGAATGTCCTTTTCATTTAGATTTTATTGACTTGAATGCTGCATGCCCTTCTTTCTTTTTATGTCCACAAAAGGATCATTTTCTGGCAGTGAATAGCGACCAGCATGAAGTTTTTAAAAAAGGCACGAAAGCATCACAGAATGGTCCCGTATGACACGTATCATAAATTCAAGTGTTCTGGGGTATACAATAGAGTTTGGTGAAAAACAAAACGAAATTTAATGTATTGTTTAATGAAAATCCTGTCCGTGGTCGTTAGTTTCTTATGGATGCACTTGCCAATTTTCTTAATTTCAAATGAATCGATAAGACTGGATATGACCTGACTGATTTCATCCAGAACTCTACAGTAAAAACTGGAGACAACTGGAGACAAGTCATTTCAAGTCAGTCGTCTAAATGTTTAAGAGAAATTAAATCAAAGCAATACAACTTGTGTTATAATCCACATTTACACATTAAATCATATTCATTTTCTAACTCTTTAACAGCTAAACTTACTCTGACGCTGAAGCCACCAATTGTGAGAAAATTATTTGTCAATAATAAAGTTGTCTTGGAAGCTGTTGTTTCTGGAGATGAACAAAAGACAGTGCAAGAAGCTTCAGTGTTGTGCACAGTGAAGAATTAACCTGTAAGCAGTGTAACAGGAAATCTAAACTTTTCTCAAGACATTTCACAGTTTATAAGAATCCACAACATCAGCGTTGATACAAAGACATGGTTTGATGGTGAAATGGTCACTTGCAGTATTCATGACACTTATAATAACAGACAGTGTTATTCTGACAGTGAAGAAAGAAGAGTATGAAGATCCCCGAACCACCTTCACCTTCGCAGTCAAACACGCCAACATGGAAGGTACCGAATCTCCATTACAAGTTGCAACTAGCAAAAGTAAACAGCCAGAATATCCAGACCTCAAATTAAACATTTTCAATAAGACATCAACTAATTCTCTGTTAATTCTCAATAAGATCATCTGTAGACGTGTGACAGAAATAAAGTCAGTCTGGTTAGTAATAAGTGAAGCTGGTAATGCTGTTTGTGGAGTTGTTTAATCAGATCTTAAGAGAGTTAAAGGTATAGTGGAGGATCTTTCCGAATTTTAGATAAGACCCGCCCTCTCCACTTTTTGAATAAGTTTGATTGATGATTGACAATTAGGAGGACCAATAGTATAGGTGATCCACCCGGAAGTAAAAAAATCCTCCGCTATACCTTTAATGTCTTTTATCTTCAGTTCATCTGAGGCTGTGTCTGAATAAAGTTGTAGTTTGTGTTCTTATCATCATCACACTAACCTTTAAATAACATTCTAACATTCAGGAAATTGGATATTTTTATGTTCTTGGAATGTTAGAAATCAACGTTCCTATAATGGTGAATTTTAAATCAAAACTAAGTTGAAAGAACGTTTGAGGAACATTATACCTTTTAAAAAACACGTTCCTCTAATTTCAAGAAAACTGGACATTTTTCACGTTCCCAGAACCAACACTGAATATTTGGAGAACGTTCTTATAACAAAAGTCTGTTAGCTGGGCTGACTGATTTCATCCAGAACCCTATAGTAAAAACTGGAGACAAGTCCTTTAAAGTCAGTCTTATGAATGTTTATGGGAAATTAAATCAAACAATATTGAATAACACGAGTTTGACAAGCCAGCTTTTGAGCCATGTAGCACATGCAGTTAGACACCCATTCAGAAAAGGTCATGACAGACAATAACAGTTGTTGCTGCAAAACTTCAGATGTTTTCAACATTGTATGTATAAACATAATTTGTTATAATTTCAGTGAATTCACAAACACCAACCCTGAGCTTGGTTCTTGTAACAACTCAGAAAAGTACACAAGTCATGTGTGTTATTGAGGATTTCTACCCCAAGAACCTCACTGTACAATGGAAAGTAAATGATATCAACAGCCCGAGACAGTCAAAACTGGAGTATGAACTGAATGATGAAGGTCATTACACAGCATACAGTCGTTATAAAGTCAGCGGTGAGACATGGGATGAATCTACACACTACACCTGCGAGGTCACACACCAGGGAAAACTGATTAGTGCGAAGAAGAACTTCAACAGTAAGTCATCTAATATTGGTTTGCTCTCTCTAGTTCATACACTTACTTCTATAAATCCACATTTACACATTAAATCATATTCATTTTCTTACTCTTTAACAGCTAAACTTACACTGACGCTGAAGCCACCAATTGTGAGAGAATTATTTGTCAATAATAAAGTTGTCTTGGAAGCTGTTGTTTCTGGAGATGAACAAAAAACAGTGCAAGAAGCTTCAGTGTTGTGCACAGTGAAGAATGAACCTGTAAGCAGTGGAACAGGAAATATAAACTTTTCTCAAGACAATTCACAGTTTATAAGAATCCACCACATCACCATTGATTCAAATACATGGTTTGATGGTGAAATGGTCACTTGCAGTATTCGTAACACAAATAATAACAGAGACATCAAGAAGGAGATTCATTTTGATAAAGGAGGTAAGTCAATCCAAATAATTAACGTTGTGGCTCTATATGCATTCATAGATGATGAAAAGTTGAACACCGTTTTATTGTATGAAAAAAAAAATATGCAAGCACATTTTAAATGCTTAGACACACTGTCAAAAGCTGGCTTGTCAAACTCTTGTTATTCAATATTGTTTGATACTTCTGTTTGATTTTTTTTTTTTTTATTAATCTTTATGACTCTCTCCATTTCAGACGGACAGAAACCCAGAGTTGTCATTTACAGACCTGATATGATTAACACAGACATGGTCTCTCTGGTGTGTGAGGTCACCAGCTCTAAACTTGGCGATGTTCATATCATGTGGAGAGTGGGAGAGAAGCCTTACATAGAGGGATCAACCAGCCCTCACAGCCACCAAAAGAACTCAATGTCTGTTCTCAGTATTCTGACAGTGAAGAAAGAAGAGTATGAAGATCCCCGAACCACCTTCACCTGCGCAGTCAAACACGCCAACATGGGCGATAGAAGACCTCCATTACAAGTTACAACAATCAAACCTAAACAGCCAGAATGTCCTGATTATTAATGTACAAGCAACTCTACTAACAGATCATGATGTGCATCTGTTGTTCACTTGTACGCTCTCCAGTCCTTCTGTCCTGTTGTTGTCTGGTCAGATCATAAATCTTGATTTTAGTTTTTTGTGCATTTTTCTGTATCAACGTTCTTCAAGGGTCAAACATCAAAGCCAAATTACAGTCAAAACTATATGTTTAATTTGTTATTGCATGCAAAAAAATATAATCACACGAAACATACACTCAAAAAAAAATTTTTGTCTAAAAATAAGATTTATGTATTTGAATTGCATAACAAATTTCCATGCATTTGGATTACATAGTTTTAACATAAACCAATCAATAATCTGAATGTGATTTATATTTGTCAGTCGTATGTAAATGAAACAGGTAAGATTTATGTAATAGTACACAGAAAAACGCCCATGTTAAATTAACACTGCTCAGTGTTTATGTGTGCACACTACAGAGTTAAAGTGGTGTTGAAGGTAATGAGATAATTAACTTATGATTGAGCATTAACCCCCTGAGGTCGGTGGTATCGCCGGCAATACCAGCTCGCTTTTTTTCAGTTCAGTTCAAAAGAAATTAATTTTGCTCTGTTGTCTTTGATATTACAAGCAAGTTTCATACATCAATCGATTCTGTTAAATGTGTATTATTTTTGTGTATACTCACAATAAAAACAAAGTGTTGTGCTTTTTGCCAAATAAAGAAAAATAAACGTGATGCGAGTTCTGCCTTCTCTCTGTAAGTGTAGTCCATTCTGAAACGCGTCCGAAAATGAACTGTAACTCAGCGAATACTCAGTCAAACAGGCAAACAGACACACAGGCATGAAGCTTGAATTCTCTTCTTTTAAATGAGGTAATTTATATAAAAAAACAAATATTCTCATCTTGTGAAATCTGTATTAAAAGAGAGCGATTCCAGTCGAGCTCATTAGAGCTCATTCAAAAGGCAAGCCTGTGAACGCCCCCCATATCAGCTCGAGAAAACACAAGTTTAATCATATCATTGTAGCCTACGGGTTTACACCATCTGGCAGCGCTGTGAGGAATAATAATAATGGAAAATCTACCTCAGAGTGCAGGTATTGCGAGGAGTGAGGATCCGAATACTGTAGTAAGTTTTTTTTCCTTCTCAAGTTAATCGCGTTCTCTTACGAGAGTTCTCTCGTACTGCGTTTTATCAAAACGCTACGGGAAAAAGTCTCTTTTCACGAAACACTGAAGCAAAAATTATCCTTTAATTTTTCATATATGTAAAACGCGTTGCGGCAGCAGCAGACAGCTGAAGCAAGACGGCTTGTCTGCTCATTGGCTGCTCTGCGGCAACTGCATAAGCCTATCGAGCGCAGGCTGATGCAACATCAGACCAATGAGGGCGCTTCGCGCCCTCCTCGCCACTTCCCGCCGAGACGGGCGTGGCTTACCTCTATAAAAGGAGCTCGAGAAGGCTGATTCACTTGATTTTAATCTCTTCAGCGAAGCGCACGCATCGCTGGATCACGGAAGCAGCGTCGTTCGAAGCAAGCACTTCAGCGGGACGAGCCCTCGAAGCCGCTGGCCTACGCCGCCTTCTACAGCCGTACCTGCTGCGCTTTCCGACGCCCATATCCTTTATTGTGCTCTGTTTGTGTGTGTGTGTGAGTGTTCTCGTAGCACTCACCCCCTAAAAGAGCGGCGTCTTTCTAAAGATGCCTAAATCCTGCGGCTCGTGCAGAGCCCCACTCGCCGGGGAAGACGCCCACTCGCTCGCGCTCGCTGACGGCGGCTGCCCTCACTGCGAGCTTTTGCCGATGGTGGCTCTGAGGACCCGCCTGGCATCCTTCTCGAAGCCTGCATTCTCCGCCGCGATGCCGCGCCGTAAGAAGCGCCGCTCGCAGCGGGTCCCGGAACCCTCTCCACCTCGATCAAGCTCGCCGGTTCGCCCGCCAGCTTCACCGACCTCCCCCGAATCACTTCCTGATGCTCAGCGCCCGCAGCCTGCCGCCGCTTCATCAGAGGAAGTTGTTTCGGAGGCCGCGTCGGGGGAAAAGGATTCCTGTTCTCTCCTCGCTTCAGGCAGCGAGGATTGGGCGAGCTCTGAGGACCTCGCGCCTCCTGCCTGAAAGCCCTCAGTGAGAGCCAACATTGAGACGGAGCTCATGCGAGTACTCGCTTTGGCCGCGGCGAGCCTCGGCCTCGAGTGGTCTGCACCGGAGCCCCCCTCTCGCACCCGGCTCAATGGTAGCTTCCTCCCAGGTGAGCGCAATTCTCCGGAATCTAAGCCCGCTCCTTTTCTTCCTGAGTTACATGAAGAAGTTGCGAAGGCCTGGAACGCGCCCTACTCTGCGCGTACGCGCTCATCTGTGTCGCCTGCATTCTCCTCACTGGACAAGGCGAATGAACGAGGCTACTTTTCTCTGCCGCCGGTGGAACAGGCTATAGCGACCCATCTGTGCCCGCCCTCTGCTGGACGGCGGACTAAACCGGTGTTGCCTTCAAAAGCCTGCCGCATGACGTCGACGCTGCTCGCGCGAATATTCTCCGCCGCTGGGCAAGCCGCGTCAGCGCTACACACCATGGCTACTTTACAGATTTTCCAGGGTGATCTCCTCCGTAAATGGGACGAGGTTGGACCTGATGCTGTCTGTATTGCGGATTTGAGGAGTGCTTCGGACCTCACGCTCCGAGCCACCAAAGCTGCCGCACAAGCCATGGGACGCTGTATGGCTTCCGCCACTGTCGCTGAGAGGCACTTATGGCTGACGCTCACGGAGATGGCCGATTCCGAGCGCATCGCGTTTCTCGACGCCCCGCTGTCTTCCGCTGGCCTCTTTGGTTCTTCTCTCTCCGAGTTCGTGGAGAGATTTACCGAAGCCCAGAAAGCGTCTCAAGCCTTCAAGCACTTCCTACCGAAGCGCTATGGTTCCGCGGCGGGTCGAGACAAACGGACCCCGCGAACCTCACAGCCTCAGCCCCCGCCTTCGGCCTCCTCTTCGCAGCAGCCTCAACAGCGCGGCTCGAGACCCCGCTCTCGATCGTGCGCCTGGCGCCCCGCGCGCGCGCCACGACCGAGGATTGTGGTGAAACCAGAGGCCCCGAAGAAGTCCTAGCCCGCCTAGGAAAGCGCAGGTGTGTGAGTCCCGTTGCGGCCGGCCTCCCACCCAAGCGCCTCGCTGTCTCAGCCCCAAGCTTCGCGGCTGTCCCAGCGTTCTCTGCGAAGCGCAAGCCTGTACAAGTGCCCGCTTGCCTGCACTCAAAAGCCGTTTTTACGGCTACCCAGATATGTCTCGAAAAGAGTGTGATTTCTGGTGTCCCGGCCACGGCCGATGGTGCTATAAATGTAGTATCGATGCCCACTCC
The DNA here is from genome assembly GCF_951802725.1 of Rutilus rutilus. Lineage (NCBI taxonomy): Eukaryota > Metazoa > Chordata > Actinopteri > Cypriniformes > Leuciscidae > Rutilus > Rutilus rutilus. Next base: position 24,472,910 of record NC_140209.1, read on the forward strand.
TCTGTGCCCATCCATACACATAAGCACAGCCCTGCACTCAGGGCTCTCGCAAATAAAATCGACTCAGGTCGATTGCGCCCCCCACATAGTAAAAGTGCCCACTACTCAGTGCCCACGAACACTATGTCTATCAGATCACAGGCTCTCTGTAAAAACGAGACCTGTGAGCGCGCGCGCTGCTTACACAAGCAGCGCGCCCCAAGCAGTAAATGTGCCCGCTCCCAGCCCACATCTACTCGCACACATGAGTCCCACGGGGCTCGCGCAGCCCTCCCTCACTCAGTCAAACACTGTTGTAAGGTCGAGGGCGAGCGCTCCGCCCGCTGTATTAAGCGCGCCCCCCGCCTCAAATGCCGCAGGCATAACGCCTATGTTTGTGAGCCCCGTAGCACCTCTGTCGCACGGCGAACAGAGCGCGCTCTGTATCCGGCCCTTAGCCAACCATGCAGATGCATGGGCAGCGCTTCCAGGGGTTTCGGACTGGGTCTTAGGCATTATAAAGAGAGGCTTCTCGCTACAGTTTTATCGACGCCCTCCGCGCTTCACAGCGCGCGTCGAAACTTCGGTACCGCTGAATGTAGCACACCTACTTCGCGCCGAAATATCAAAACTGATAAGCAAAGGGGCGATAGAGCTTGTTCCCCGAGTTCAAAGCGAACAGGGGATATACAGCAGATACTTTCTAGTCCCCAAAAAGGACGGCGGTATCAGACCCATTCTGGATCTAAGACGACTGAACAGAGTATTAGTGAAATGCCGTTTCAAAATGCTCACAACCAGCAAAATTCTGGTTCATGTCGATAGATCTGAAGGACGCGTATTTTCAAATACAGATAGCGTCACATCACAGGCGATTCTTGAGATTCGCCTTCGAGGGTCAGACATACCAGTATACAGTCCTGCCTTTCGGCTTGTCCCTGGCACCTCGTACTTTTACGAAATGTATGGACGCAGCGCTCGCTCCTCTCAGACTCAGAGGCATGCGAGTGCTGAACTATTTGGACGACTGGTTGATCCTAGCCCAATCACGATCTCAGCTCATAGAGCACAGAGCCATTTTACTCGATCACCTCGAGAATCTTGGTATCACGGTCAATTGGGCGAAGAGTTCACTGAACCCCAGCCAAACGATTCCGTTTCTGGGTATAGTTCTGGACTCACAGTCTATGACAGCGCGGCTGTCGCCACAGCGCGTGCTGAACATTCAGCGCGCGGCGATGTCTTTCCGCCGCGACGCTTTCACCCCGCTCAGAAAATTTCAAAGGATGCTGGGTCTCATGGCCTCAGCATCGTCAGTTCTCCGGCTGGGCTTGCTCCGCATGCGCCCGCTGCAGTTCTGGTTGAAAGCGCGGGTTCCGCGCAGAGCGTGGGTGTCCGGTCATTTACGCCTCAAGGTCGATCAGGACTGTGTCACAGCCCTGGTACCTTGGATGGCGAACGACTGGTACCAATCAGGTGTAAGCCTGGGGACTTCCTCGAGGGTGAGGATGGTGTCTACGGACGCATCCACCTCGGGATGGGGAGCGCTGCTCGAGGGCAGACCGTCCTTCGGCCTATGGTCGGAACGGGAAAAGCTCCAACACATAAACTGCCTAGAAATGCTGGCAGTGCACAACGCGCTGATGCGTTTTTGTCCCCACATCAAGGACCAACATGTCATAGTCCGTTCGGACAACATGGCAGTGGTGTCCTACATAAATCGCCAGGGCGGTCTGAATTCCAAACCCCTGTACAGGCTGGCGAAACGCCTCCTGCTATGGGCTCAGCACAACCTACGCTCGCTGAGAGCAGTACATGTGCCCGGGCTGCTGAATGTGGGCCCGGACAGACTGTCCAGGAACAACGTTCCTACAGGCGAATGGTCTCTACACCCACAAACAGTCCGGCTGTTGTGGGAGAGATTCGGCAAAGCGGAGGTGGACCTGTTCGCGTCCCGCGAAAACGCTCACTGCCCCGCATTCTTTTCAAAGACCGACAGCGCGCTGTCCCAAAGGTGGCCGCGCTGCCCGCTATGCGCTTTTCCCCCCGTCTCCTTCCTGCCTCAGGTGTTGGAACGGGTCAGGAAAACGAAATGCCCAGTGCTGCTTGTAGCACCGTTCTGGAAGAACCAGGCATGGTTCCCAGTTCTGATGCAGTTAGCAGACATCGCTCCATGGCCAGTGCCGTTGAGGAGAGATCTCCTCTCGCAGGCCAGGGGCTCGATCTGGCACCCACACCCGGAACTATGGTCCCTTCATGTGTGGGCGCTCAACGGATACCCGTTGGTCTCGCAGAGGGAGTCATGAATACCATCACGGAGGCTAGAGCGCCGTCGACCAGGCGACTCTACGCTTCAAAGTGGTCGGTTTTCTCCGGCTGGTGTACAGCTCGGAGCCTTTCACCCCTCGAATGTGAGGTAACGGAGGTTCTCTCCTTCCTACAAGAGCTGTTGGATAAGGGCAGATCCCCTTCCACGCTCAAAGTGTATGTGGCGGCTATTTCAGCGTTCTCCGGTTCAACGCTGGGTCAGTCACTAGGAAGGAATGATTTAGTCATCCGCTTCCTCAGGGGAGCTAGGAGACTGAATCCACCCAGACCTCCGTCAGTCCCTATGTGGGACCTTTCTACGGTCCTGGCGGCCATGAAAGGTGCCCCTTTCGAGCCTATCCAGTCAATCAGCCTCAAACATTTGTCTTTCAAAACAGTGTTTTTGATGGCTCTCGCTTCAGTGAAGCGCATAGGCGAACTGCACGCGCTCTCCGTGAGCCCGACGTGCTTGGAGTTTGGTCCTAATGACTTTAAAGTCATACTCAAACCTAAGCACGGCTATGTGCCGAAATTCCTCAACACGCCTTTTCGGGCTCAGGTCATTTCCCTGGCTGCCCTGCCGGCGTCGAGTGAGGAAGGGGACTCGAGTTTTCTTTGCCCTGTTAGGGCTTTAAGAACTTATATGTCCCGCTCTGCTGCCTTTAGACAGACAGAGCAGCTCTTTGTCTCGTTCAGCGGACGTTCCAAAGGAACGGCTGTTTCGAAACAAAGTCTATCCAGATGGATAGTTGACGCCATAGCGCTGGCTTATACTGCCAAGGGCATTCAATGCCCGTTGGGAGTCAGAGCGCACTCTACGAGAGGCGTTGCCTCCTCGTGGGCTTGGTCCAGCGGGATTTCCTTACAGGATATATGTACGGCGGCAGGCTGGGCCTCTCCGTCTACATTTATCAGGTTTTATAACCTAGAGGTTCCCGCCTTACAGGCTAAGCTTTTGTCGGTGTAATCTAATTACAGGCGCAATGCGCTACCGACTATACTGGGCAGAACTGTGTAAGACCCACGTTTTCCCACATTAGTGCAGGCTCCCTACCCTGGCTATGTGATGTCATATTCGCGTCTGTGGACATGTCTATATAAGGACGGAGGAAACCCCTCCTGTCTTTAGACCCTCCCTGTGAGGTCATGTTAAGCCTGCGGACGCTACAGTAGAGGGAATTAAGGCTTCCCCCCCTTATTCCCTGACTCTGTGTGAGTCTATCTGGTGATTATGCACTGTATGCCTGAAATAGCTTCCGGTGATCAGTGTTTTTATCCCAGCACGCACGGCGTTTTGCAAGGGGTTCCCGTAGCGTTTTGATAAAACGCAGTACGAGAGAACTCTCGTAAGAGAACGTACTCGGTTACTAACGTAACCTCGGTTCTCTCTAGAAGAGGGAACGAGTACTGCGTTCCCTTGCCGTGCGTTTGGTTCATTCTGGTTTGCTTCGGCGATCAAAATCAAGTGAATCAGCCTTCTCGAGCTCCTTTTATAGAGGTAAGCCACGCCCGTCTCGGCGGGAAGTGGCGAGGAGGGCGCGAAGCGCCATAATGGTAACTTACAATTTGTGATTTTCTCCTTCAGTGATTCTGCTTGTTATCATCAGGTGTCTTCAATAATGCTCAATCATCACTCAATTAATGACTTGACTTGACTTGCTTTTCACAAAATTGACTTGGACTTGCTTGAGACTTGAAGGTTAAGACTTGAGACTTGTGACTTGTTCATGTGTGACTTACTCCCACCTCTGCTGAATACCAGGTTCTGAGTCCAAAAGCACCAGAAGTTTACCCATCCTTGATGGCCTTACAGTTTCCAACAGACCCAGCTCATGTTGATCAGCATCAAATCAAAGTTGATAGCAACTATATACAGCTCTGCTGCTCTCTTGGGCCAAGTCGACCAGTATCTGGCTTTCCAATCACAATATATTTGGCAATGCAAGGACTTGCATTTAGAGGCCATGATGAACATAGCACCAGTTCAAACAGAGGAAACTTCTTTGAGCTTGTGCACCTATAGCTGAATATGATAGTGTCGTCAGAATGCATATAGAGGGTATCCAGATCATTCAGTCGCACAAGAAGAAGCCACAGGTGACACTTTTATCCAACAGGACCCAAAATGACCTAATAAGATGTCTTAGAACACAAGTGAAGAATGTAATTCTGAAAGAGATTAATGAAGCCAAGATATTTTCAATTCTTTTGGATGAAACTACCGATGTGTCACACTCAGAGCAAGTATCCTTTGTGGTCCGGTTTGTCCATGACATGCAAATAAAGGAGCGCTTCATCCAAGTGTGTCAGGTAAAATCAACCTGTAGCAAAGACCTAGAGGAAGTTGTAATGACCCTTCTTTCAGAAAATGGATTGAACGCTGAAAATATCCGGGGTCAAGGTTACACTCAAAAAAAAAATTTTGGCTAAAAATAAGATTTATGTATTTGAATTGCATAACAAATTCCCATGCATTTGGATAACATAGTTTTAACATAAACCAATCAATAATCTGAATGTGATTTATATTTGTCAGTCGTATGTAAATGAAACAGGTAAGATTTATGTAATAGTACACAGAAAAACGTCCATGTTAAATTAACACTGCTCAGTGTTCATATGTGTGCACACTACAGAGGTAAAGCAGTGTTGAAGTTAATGAGATAATTAACTGATGATTGAGCATTAATTATGAACACCTGCTGTTAACAAGCAGAATCACTGAAGGAAAGAGAAACACAAGAACTACAACTGACTTCAGCCTCAGCCTTAGATTGACATCAACTGAAGAGAAAAAAAGACATTAAATCTGTGAAGATCTCAGCAGAGGAGGATTAAACAACTCCACAAACAGCATTACCAGCTTCACTTATTACTAACCAGACTGACTTTATTTCATTTCCGTTTGAATGAAAACAATAGGTGTATTTTAAAGTCACCATGATGGTGGTTAGCATTTGCTTTAGTTGGACTCTTGACCCTTGACTCTTTAATATAAAAATTTATTTGGCTGCTATAATTATGTGTTTATAAGACACGTTTGTTGCAGCAAAAAAGCCAAGAGAAAAAGAGATCAGGTGATGTTGGCTGTTTATTGATGATGATGACAAAGTCATCATCATGTAATTGCCTGTTTCGCTGATCTTGTTCAGTGTCTAATGCTTTGATTATATAGGACTTGTGTTTTTTAATATTGTTTTATCCATAACAGAAGCCATTTAATTTTACAGCATGAAATCTATCAAACAATATACTTTTTTTTTATAGTTAGTGCCCGAAAACCTTTAATCTATGGCATTACTCAGACTCACACAGACATCAAGAAACAGCATATGAATCTCAACAATGGTGACAAAAGCTACAAAAATCCTGATGCATAATTTATTAATGCCGCAATGCATGCTGGGAGATATGGGTGAGTTTTGATTGATTGTACCCAGCATGCACTGCAGCATGAAGCATTTCATTGATTGTCACCATTGTTGAGAGTCATACACTGATTCTTGATGTCCAAGTAATAATGTAGAAAGCTTAATGCACTAAATGTTTTTAAAATTCTTTATATTATTTGATTAACTGTTGGATCTAATGCTGTCAGGTCACACAGCTACTATAACAATTAAAACAAAATCACATAACCCCAATAATCGAAGCATTAGACACTGAAAAAGATAAGTGATTCAGGCCACAATATGATGATTACACCTTCATCAATGAACAGCCAACATCAACTGATCTCATGTTCTCTTGGCTTTTTCGCTGCAACAAATGTGTCTTATAAACACATAATTATAGCAACCAGAAAAAATTACATTACAGAGTCAAGAGTCAAACTAAAGCAAACGCTAACCACCATCATGGTGACTTTAAAATATAACTATTGATTTCATTCAAACGGAAATGAAATAAAGTCAGTCTGGTTAGTAATAAGTGAAGCTGGTAATTAGGGCTGTGCGATATATATCGTGAGATTGTTATGCGCATCTCGTCAGTAAAGCCGGTTCCTTGATTAGTAGTAAATCACCATCACCTGCTTTCAGATGGAGCGGCATTTACTACAAAGAGCCGTAGTTAACTGACAAGCTGAGCCATATCGCATTAATATCACGGAAGTATCGCCAGCGATAATTAATGCGATATGGCTCAGCTTGTCAGTTAACTACGGTTCTTTGTACACAGCAAAAACTCCAGTGTTAAATTAACACTCCTGGGAGTGTATGAGTCCACACTCAAGAGTGTTTAAGTTAATGATATAATTAAGTGATTAATTTAGTGATACAAAAATGTAATATATGGCCATATATGTACTTATATTTTAAATAGCATGACTGCAACATATAGGCTATCTACATATATTTGACTTATCTGAGAACACAATATGACTGCAACATATATTTATACATATATTTGACTTATCTGAGAACACAATATATGCTTGCAACATATATCTATACATATATTTGACTTATCTGAGAACACAATATATGCCTGCAACATATATCTAGCCTATACATATATTTGACTTATCTGAGAACACAATATATGCCTGCAACATATATCTATACATATATTTGACTTATCTGAGAACACAATATATGCCTGCAACATATATCTAGCCTATACATATATTTGACTTATCTGAGAACACAATATATGCCTGCAACATATATCTATACATATATTTGACTTATCTGAGAACACAATATATGACTGCAACATATATCTACATATATTTGACTTATCTGAGAACACAATATATGCCTGCAACATATATCTATAGGCCTACATATATTTGACTTATCTGAGAACACAATATATGCCTGCAACATATATCTATACATATATTTGACTTATCTGAGAACACAATATATGCCTGCAACATATATGAACATTTATGTGTCCAAACCAGACTGTAAAAGGTCCAAACATGTGAAGAAAATATTTGAGTTCATCCATATATGATACCATATATCTGCATATATTACAGTATAGTATTGGTTTCTCGCATATATGGACAACATTAATTATAAATATGTGACATACATATTTGTTTTCAACATATTTAATAAATGTATGTAAACATACACTGTAACCCTTTACTGTAAATTTACAACGAATTTCTTACAGAATTGTACTGTATTTCCATAATACAGTATTAAGATGTATATTTTACAGAACAGCTGTAAATATACAGCACATTTCTGTTTTCGTCCTGATAAATTCGTTACCATCATACATACTGACTGAAAAGTCATTGCATTGTGGGATTGATTTCTTTCGCGCTCAATTCAGTTCAAAATGTGACGCGTCATGCGAGCAGCAGCAGACAGTAACGTTAGGCAGCTACAACAGGCAAACTCGTTTTGTCAGCGGGATTCACTGAACATTATAATCATTCCTGTTATCAAGATAAACAATGTCTGCGAATCTGTGAGCAATTTTAAAGCTTTTTTGAGGTTCGGTTCGTGTTTCAAACATTAGTTGCCTGTGACGCAGCAGAAAATGGACGACGTTAACGGTAGCAGCTACCTGAAGACGGATGGAAGAATTTGTCATTGAATAATCTAACCTGCGCGTGACGATAAGTGGGATTTAGAGTTTGAGAAGATGGAGAATTGTTCAACTGAGTGATACGGTAAGCCAATATCTATTATTATTATTTTTTTTTATTTTTTTTTTTGCGTTTCTACATTGTTTTCACGTATTTGGTTTGATTTTGCGAACGCGGTTTAACGTGGACGCGCAAGCAATTCACTGACTCTGTTCCACCTGTTTACCAAGTAACATTAACTTCAACATTTCATATAATAGGCAACCTGTACCATGCTATTTGCATGACATGCATTTGATATATATTTTTTTCGTTTTAGGCTTTGTAATCTGATGGCCATTGTTAATGTAAGTGCTTTTAAGTAGTGTTACAGTTATAGTCTATGTGTTAAAAAAAAAAAATGCTGTCAAATTCTGTCAGTTCTGTGATCGTGCTTTTGAATCGTTGTCAGAATTTCGCTAGCACATGAAAATCCATGTTCCTAATGCTGTTTTCAAATGTAGTAGGCCTATTCCTGATTGCCATCCCATGGTCCTACAACTAACGTTACTCCCTAATTCAAAGAAGTTAGACGGTGTTATCCTTAAAGCAGATAAGTAGAGATTATTCAGCAAATCTCATTAATTTGTAATATGTTTATTATGTTTTGGTTCTGTTGATCAAGGTTGTGCTGTCCTTTTTAAAAATTGTTTCAGGAATTTGCATCGCTGATGTCCAGCAATCTACATTTGCCAGAAAGTCCACGACTTATTTCCTGGTATGTAAACATTAAAGGGGTAGATGAAACCTAAAATGAAAAGCCATCATTTACTCACCCCACTGCAAAATATGTTTTTCTTAATTAGTGTTTTTATTTTGTTTCCAGTCCAGATATCTACAATTCTTACATGAAGAAGCATTTAATAGACACGTAAAAATTGTCTTGTTTTCTTAAAGAATAAGTCAAAATTAAGTGAGTTTATGCTTAAAACAAACAAAATTATATGCCAGTGCATTTTAGCATTCTAACCAATTTGAATTTTTAGTTGAAAAATGTAATTCATAGAACTATGAATAGACAACTACATCGAACCACAGTGGAACCCACAGTAGTTATTTTAATTATTAATATTATTTATTTATTCTTTATTTATTTTTATTCCATTACAGGTCAATCTCTAAGCAACCAGTGCTGGATATTAAGTTTGGAAGGTCAAGGTGTGTGTGAAGGATCACAGCCTCTTCATCACTGGCCTGGCAGCGCTGTTTGCCTCCTCCTATAACTTCAGCTTGCAGTACAGGAAGAGGCAGCACCTTGAGTTTGTTCAGAGGTTAGTCATTGGCATATTTGCCATTCATATATATATATCAGGGTACCCGCGGGGTCTTAAAAGCATTGAAAAAGTCTTAAATTTGATAATCTCAAATTAAGGCCTTAAAAGCCTTGAATTTGGTATACAAAGTCTTGAATTTCGTTACAAAGGTCTTAATTTTTTTTGCCTTTTCTATGATTAAATTCATACCGTAACAAAATTAGCTGTTACTAATGTAGACTAATTAAAAATTAGTCGCGTAACGTTGAGTGCACCTCGCGCTTCACGTCATAGAAGAACGCGCGAAAGCGTGCACACCCGTTACGATGGTTACTAATCAGAGCTTTTCTGTTAAAAGAGCATGTTTTCTACCCGGTCTTTTCAGTAGTATCTGGCCACAACCATCCACGCGCGCTCTCTCTACATTGTTGAAGAAGCGCGGATGATCTGAAAACACAGACAAGCTGGAGTTCAGCGATCTTCATTTGAGAATATCTGTCACGAGCCGCTTGCGCTGTTTGTGCGACTAAATCTGCGATCAAAATGCAGGCTGATATACAGCAGTGTTTTTAATGTTGATCATTATGCGAGCAAGAATGCAATGTTTCCCAACTATCCACACGATTTCAAATGTGACATTGATTTTATACAACAGTAAAAAAAAAAAAAGGGTAACATTAAGTGATGTACTTTTGTTAATTTTAAACAGGCTTATTGCTCTATTTTGCAACAAACTCTGTGGCTTTGACAAAGACAATGAGTTACCGCCACCTACTGGCGATTTTAATATCATATTTTTATTAATATTAAACGTTTTTTAGCATTGAATATTTATTGAACATTGTTTTATTTAAAGCATTATTTATTTTTAAAAGTATTATAAAGGTGAAAAATGAAATGGAAAAATCGATTAAATGGGGCAAATATTGTCCCTTAATGGAAAGATGTGACTGCAGTCGTGGAAGAGAGGGGGTACGGCACTCTAAAAAATTGGAGAACTAAGGAAAAGGGATATGTAGAATTGCACAAGTGCTACTGCTAAAGAGTGCAATGTCAATACAGCCTGTTAGCTTAATTTTAATTTCTCATAAGCTTAATCGAATTGGCCTAGAGAGAATAATTATGACATTTTCTGTCTAAAGACTACATATAGTTACCAAAATTAAAGTAACTGCAGTTTGACTAAAAGTAATGACTAAAAGTTGACAAAAAATGCAAACACATTTCGTCAACTAAAACTATGAAAGGCAGAATGACTCAAATGTGACTAAGACCAATAAGCATTTTCGTCTGAAGATGAAGAGTAAGACTAAATCAAAAATGGCTGCCAAAATTAACATTGGCCTACACACGTGCACGCTACAACGCTGATGCGTATGTATTAAATATGACTGATAATTTAAATAAAATGTTTTATTTAATTCAAATAGTCTACTTGTACATAATTATTTTTTAGGGTTTAAAATGTATACAGATTTTACATTTTCCCCTCATACTTCTGTCGGAATTGGTACGAAGTTGGCATTGAATTTCATTTGAAATGGTATTAAAAAGCCTTGAATTTAAGTTGGAGGATCCTGGGGGTACCCTGTATATATATATACATATATTAGACTGAATTGTGTCACTAACCTTGACTTGACAGTATTTATTATGTTGACTACTGGTATGAACAATATGGCCCTGGTTTCCATACAGGGATTGTCGAGTTCACGCGCATAGGTTTAGTACCTATGATCACGCGCGTGAACTCGACAATCGATTACTATGGCCTTCCACCGAAAACAGGATGTAAACAAAGGTATGAGCGCTGGCTGAATTAACTTCATTTTTATTAATATCTCTAACATCTACTGCAGTCAGATCCACCCGTGTTCACTCGGAAGGAATCACTCACATTTTCTGTGCACTTGTAATGACACTTAAAGGATGTTAAGAGGCTAAAAAGCAGGCTTACTACTTGCCCCATTGAAGTCAATAGGGTGCAAATTTTAAAAATAGAATAACTCGGTGTAGGCAACACCGATTTTTGTCGTTGTTCTCTGTATTGACAGCACTCCAAATGTACAAAAAAATGAGCTCAATGTTAAAATTGACCGGAGTTCTCCTTTAATAAAATTAGGGTATTTAAGCAGATTTTATAATAATGTATCATTAAAAAAAAAAAAAACATTACTGGTGTGCATCTTGAGATAAAACAGTGGCAGTCATATATTTTAAGATATGTCAGTGCAAGTTGTTTTCAGTTGAAGGATTAGTGAAAATTCTGTCATTAATTACTCACCCTCATGTCGTTCCAAACCTGTAAGACCTTCGTTCATCTTCAGAACACAAATTAAGATATTTTTGATGAAATCTGAGAGGTTTCTGAACCACCCATAGACAGCAACGTCTTTGCAACTTTTAAGGCCCAGAAAGCTAGTAAAAACATTGTTTAAATAATCCATGTAACTAGTGCAACCTTAAAGGAGAACTCCGGTCAATTTTAACATTGAGCTCATTTTTTTGTAAATTTGGAGTGCTGTCAGTACAGAGAACAACGACAAAAATCGGTGTTGCCTACACCGTGTTATCCTCTTTTTAAAATTTGCACCCTGTTGACTTCAAGTTTTAAACCTGCTTTTAGCCTCTTAACATCCTTGATGTGCCATTACAAGTGCCCAGCCATGTGAGTGATTCCTTCAGAGTGAACACGGGTGAATCTGACTGCAGTAGATGTGAAAGATCTTGTTATAACATCTACAAATGTCCATATATAGGTGAAAATGCCCCTTGAAATCAATTTAAGGTGGCAAATATTACCCCTTAATAAAAAATGTTAATTTCTGTCACTGCTGTAAACTGACCACTGCATAGAATATGAAAAATATGAATATCTTTGTCAGTCAGCTGTCAACAGGCCTAAACAAGCCATGGCACCAAGCACAGAAACACAATCAGTAAAATGTTATCTAATTATTATCAAGAAAACTTTGAAAATATCGATCGAGACATATTTTGTCAATATTGCACACCCCTAATGCATGGTATTAATTTTGATTTCTTCGGGTCTTAAAAAGCCTTAAATTTGACTTTAAAAAATGTGCAGAAACCCTGCATCATAATATTTAGGTTGAACCACTGTAGCTATATTATTTACCAATGTTTTTACCACTTTTCTGGGCTTTGACAGTTGCAATGATATTGATATCAATGGAAGGACAAAACTATCAGATTTCATCAAAAATATCTTCATTTGTGTCCTGAAGATGAACAAAAGTCTTGAGGGTTAGAAATAATGACAGAATTAACATTTTTGGGTGCAAACATGCATTTTAGTCTGGTAAATCATGTTGTCATATATGCAATAAACATTGCAAGGCTTGCAATTAAGTTAAATTATTTCTGTCACAAAGGTTTGGGCTGGATTCTGGCAGTGTGTGCTCTATATAAACGGAGAGTCTAAAGACTGCCTTTCCACTGATACTCTGATGGCACCGGATGAGGGGATGATATTGTTAATGAGCTGGGTGATGAGTAGACAAAAGTTGTAGAATAAAACTTTAAATCTGGCAACCCCACTTCCAAAAATTTAGTTAGTTGACAGTGCGCATGTAAACAGACACATTGAGTTGATGTATTTTACCAGGGCAGAACAAATATCAGTTATTGATCACAACATCCAACATTGCATTTTTTTTTTTTTCACAACATCCTACATTGCATTTTTTTTTTTTTATGTTGTTCAGTTTTAGACAGCTTTTGTGCTGTCTCTCTTTGTCAAAATATACACACTCAGTTAATAATATTTAATTGTTGTTTTTTTCTGCCTTTTAGACGCTTTCTTGACATCAATCCTGAACGTGGATCAAAAACAAAGAAAGGACAAGTAACTTCAAAGAAAACTGGCCAAGTTGTGCAAAACAAGAACACCACTGTAAGCCTACAGGTGTCCTCACTTCTGCGAAACCTTGCAGACTTTGAATGGGATTTCGTTTGCACTTTTATGGACTTCAAAAAAGAAACCGCATTTCACTGTCGTTATAAAGCTTGGAAGAGCAGGACATTTTTTAATAGAACTCTGATTGTATTCGTCTGAAAGAAGAATGTCAGATACACCTAGGATGACTTGAGGGTGAGTAAATCATGTGCTAATTAAAATTTTTGGGTGAACTATTCCTTTAATTAAGTGCTAACTGTTACCTGTTTGTTGTTAAGTGTTAAAATTGCATTTTATGTTTAAAAAGTAATTCAGCAGCCAACATGTTCACAGAAGGCAATTTAACTAAATAAATGTTTTAAAACCCAGAAAATGTTGTTTTCTTTTTCCTAGTGTGACTACTCTTATGAAACCTTAAAGTATAATATTTTAATTATGTAATAATAAAAGCAGTATTCCCTGTAAAAATACAATTTATTGCTGTCGACAAGTTTAATAATGTAAAATGTGGTATCTGTATTTGGTAATTACAGTGGAGTACTGTAAATGATGTTTACTGTAGTAGTGTTGTAAAAATACAGTATGTGGATGGCAACCCAGCTGCCAGTATTTAACTGTAAATTTACAGTGAAAAGTTTTACAGTGTACATGCATGTGATACTGATGCATTTTTAAAGCTGTGGCATATGGTTATGGTACTTTGTGGATGTATTTGTCAAAAATGACAAAGAAATACTATATTTGGTATTACTATAATAAAATACTATATTTGGTATTCACACAATAGACAAAATCTCCAACTATAGGCATTTAATTTCAAGGCATTCAGATATAAGATTTGTATCCCTAATATATGTTAAAGTATGTACTATAGAAATAAGTACATATATGCATGTATAATTATATGCGTCATATATGCATGTATACATATATGCGTCTTACATATATTTCACATTTATGTGCATATACGGGAAAATATATGGCACTTACATAAAAACGGCCATTTTTGATATATTTTGAAATATATGTTTCATATATGTATATGTGTTTTACATATATGAATTTTTCATATATTCTCATATATGCAGCAGACATACATGGTCACTAACATTATATATGTAATTTACATATATTGACATATATTACTTTTCTGTATGGGATATTAAAGTAAACATATAATGGTCTAGAGCCCAACTAAAGCAAACACCCATCACCTTAATGGTAACTTACAATTTGTGATTTTCTTCTTCAGTGATTCTGCTTGTTAACATCAGGTGTCTTCAATAATGCTCAATCATCACTAAATTAATCACTTAATTATCTCCTCAGCCCTAAATGCCGCTTCATCTGAAAGCAGGTGATGGTGATTTACTACTAATCAAGGAACCGGCTTTACTGACGAGATGCGCATAACAATATCGCGATTTAAATCGCCCAGATATGAGCACACAGTGAGTGCACAGTGCGGTTACACTTTTAGCTCACTGTGAACTCACATTGTGGTCATATGGAGAGATCACTGTGAGATAAACGTGTTGGGTGGGTGGTCTCAGAAAAGGACAAAGAATTAGACTCTCTGAGAAATGAGCTCAAAAAGGAGCGGGACAGCCTCACCAGTCAATTGAAGAAGATAAAAATGAGGGAAAGCACTTTAACAAAAGAGACAGAAAAGGAGAAGGAATCACTTCCGCAATCTCTCCAAGCACAGAGTGCCTTGGTCTCAGAAAAGGACAAAGAATTAGACTCTCTGAGAAATGAGATAGCAGGACTGCGTGACACGACACAGGCGCTTCAGTCCAATCTGAACACGGTTATTGTGGATCTGCAGAGGAAGAACGAAGACCTAAAATCTAAACTAGAGAAGATGGCTGAAGCAGCGCTCAATGAAAACGGTGCAACCGAAATAGACACTCATAACAGTCATGCTGAGACGGCGATTAAAAAGAAACCCCCTCCCCGTCTCTTCTGTGACATATGCGACTGCTTCGACCAGTACGACACCGAAGACTGTCCCACGCAGGACCAGATGCAAGATTCCCCACCGCAATTAAAAATTAAATTCATTTTTTTGGAGCTAGTTAACATTCGATAACTCTATTCCAATTAAATCCTTTATTTTTTGGGGTACTTCTACAAGTGTTTTATTCTTTCAAAAGTGTTTATGTTGACTTGATTAGTTAAGGTGCGTATAGATTTAATTCTGCGTAACTTTCCAAAAGAAAAGTACATTGTGACTTCCGAGGGGCCTAACTTCAACATCTATTTCTACATCTATTAAGCTTTCCTGTAGCTCAAACAGTAGCGCGTTGGCTCTTGCAATGCCAAGGTCATGGGTTCGATTCCCAGGGAAAGCAAGAACTGATAAGAATGTAAAATGTGTACCTTGAAATGCAATGTAAGTTGCTTTGGATAAAAGCGTCTGCCAAATGCATAAATGTAAATCTATTTAGTTCATGAATCTGGAGCGCTGTCATACTTAGTTACGAGAAAGACAGGTAGGGGGCGTTACACAAGTATCATAAACTTTTGTTGATCACAGAGCTTGTTTTTAGTGATAATCCAAAAGCCTATAGAAAAATCCTATTGGGTTTTTGTGGAGGGAACCAGTGTGATACGAACTGCCATTTGGCCTACAAAGGTCAAAAGTCAAAGTTAGACAATTTAGGTAAGATTTAGGTACATTTTTATTATAAAATTCATTGAGTTATTAGGCCGGATTATTTCTTGTTTGTCGACTGTAATCTTGTAATGTGGCTAAAGCTACATTTTACAATATATTCATGTTTGCAGTCAGTTGCACAATTTCACCACTAGGTCTCAGTAATGTTACACTGAAGTCTGCACTGCTCACAGTGGCTGCGAGGACAATTTTTTTACAAATTTACAAAAGCAAGTAAAGTATTTCTATTCATTTATTTGTTTTTTTTGTCTTCATTTGGAACTATTTACATTGATCTGAATAATGGCAATATATTGCCTTTTGTAGATCTGCTTTATATATTTTAAAACTTAAAGGCACATTTCAATCATGATCATCATTATTAGTGTAAAGCTGCTTTAATACAATCTTGTATAAAGCTCTACGTAGAAAAATTTGACTTGGCTATTTCAGAGAACAAAAAAAAAAAAAAAAGAGGTTAAACAAAATGTTACCATGCTTTAAACCTTATCAAGAAAACATTTAATCTTTCTTTCTGAAAATTACAATGAAACTGTGAAATCACACGTGTGTTAGTTTATACAAAGGGCCATCAAAATTTGGTCTGAAACTGTCAAACTCAAAGATTTCAGTGATTCCCAGAGACACTGAGCACTTTTAACATAACTTTTCCAGGCATGGAAATCACAATTTTAAATTTCCCTGATATTTGTGGGTTTTCCATGCCTGAAACCCTGAAAATATCTGGATATATTGAGAGTAAAATTATTGATTTGATATCAACACCTCAGCAGAAAATATGTGACGGACCCTATGAACACAATTTTACCGATTTTTTATTTTTAAAGATTAATAAACTTTCTAACTTGTTTATTGATCTGTAGTATAACAGCAATATGAGAGCGTGAGTGTTTCTGTAAATATCAGTCATGTGATCAGCCAACAGTCATGTGATCAGCTGCAGCCCAATCACAGATCAACAGCGCTCTTACTCATGATATTAATTAAATATTGGAAACATGATGAAAGCAGGTCGATCCAGAACATTTACTGACTATTGACCGGTAAGATCCTCAGAGAGTCAAACCAACACCACAAGAATGGAAAGAGTGTGTCAGTGAAGGTGGTTGTGAATGTGTGTAGATGTGTGTTAGTTACAGGATCAGAGAATGACACCGTTCCACTGTCATAATCCAGATCAACTCTCACACACTCAAGCTTCTGTTTAACATGAAAACCAAACCCAGACAGTCCATACGGATCATACTGCACACACCAGACATCAGTGTTAAAGAAAATACCTCCCTTCCTCTGGTTTTATGCTGTAGTTACTCCAAGACTCCAGCCTGAACTCTTTTTAACCTCCACATCCCAGCAGTGTGTTCCTGAGTTAAAACCCTCTGAACCCAGAATACAGTAATGAGAGTCAAATCTCTCTGGATTATCAGGAAGTGGTTGTTCGTCCCAGCTGAATGTCACACTGGTCAGATCATCAGACAGGACAAGACGTGGATGAGCAGTGTTTGGATCCAGAATCACAGGAGCTGATGAGACACAATCAACAGATGCTTTTATTCTGATCTTCATATAATGATCAAGAGTGAACCGAACACAGATTATTATGAATTATGACACTTGTCCTATTGAATGAACATCAGACATTTTCCTCTGATCATTGTCAGTGTTTTCAGTGTCACACTCATTTTTATTATCAGTGTTTAATGGCATCAGCCACAAACATTAAATGTGTGATTCAAACATTTGTGTCTCATCAAGTGAAAAAAATATTTTGGAAAAGTTAAAATCACAAAATTTTGTTCAGCATTGTGATGGATTTTTTAATTACTTTAATTACTAATTTATATTATATAAATAATTATATTTCTGAATCTTATGCTGCAGTAACACAGTTTGTGATGTGCATACATATTAATGGTACTAAATATCATTATATTTAAAAAACAACACCCTCATGTCGTTCCAAGCCCGTAAGACCTCCGTTCATCTTCGGAACAGTTTAAGATATTTTAGATTTAGTCCGAGAGCTTTCTGTCCCTCCATTGAAAATGTATGTACGTCACACGTAGGCTATTGGCTGACGCTGGTCATGTGTGTGATGCATGTGACGCACAACACAGAAGCGCTGCGCTATTACACTACGTGAACTCACTCGAGGTCCAGAGAGAAGGAAATGAATAGTGGAATAAAGTCGTTATTTTTGTTTAATTTTTGCACACACAAAGTTTTCTCGTCGCTTGATAAACTTAAGAAAACTTAAGATTGAGCCACTGTAGTCACATGGACTACTTTGATGATGTCTTTATTACCTTTCTGGACATGGACAGTATACCGTACACACATTTTCAATGGAGGGACAGAAAGCTCTCGGACTAAATCTAAAATATCTTAAACTGTGTTCCGAAGATGAATGGAGGTCTTATGGGCTTGGAACGACATGAGGGTGAGTCATTAATGACATAATTTTCATTTTTGGGTGAACTAACCCTTTAACAGGCTTATTAAGGATGAGAGGACTCTATATTTAATATACACAGACTTTGTGGCTCAGATAAGGTCCAGTTCTGGTTTATTTCTTTGCTCTTGGCTGACATGTGGCATTGCTATGGCCTGCTTGTGGCCCAGATCTGGCAAACAGGAGCGGGCCACCCAAGGGCCATCATTCCACGCTGCATGTAAAAATGTTGATCTATTAATATCTTCACAACACAAACGCTGTTACTGCAGCATGACATCAAGCAATATTACATCAGTCAGTTTAAATCTTTTAACAAACATGAGATAAAAAAATAAGCTTATGCTGACACACACAGCTATCAGCAATCAGTGTATGAATCTCAACAATGGTAACGAACACAAATATTTAGATAAACAGATTCAGAACATCACTGAAAAGCTACTAATTCACAACAAAAACAACAGCAAAAAATAAAAAGCAAATATTTAGAATTAAACAAAATTATAGGACAATTTAACATAATTTATTCATGTTGCAATGCATGCTGGGAGTTTTGTACTATGCTGGTACCCAACAATTATGTTGTCACATTAAAATTTTTTTTACAACACAAGCTCTGTGTTACTGCAGTATAAGATCCAACAATATTATAACAATAAGTTAGAAGACTTTAACAAACATGAACACGAAAACATCAGTTTATGATGACACACACAGACATCAACAATCAGCGTATGAATCTCAACAATGGTGACAATCAAAAGTACCTTGCTGCAATGCATGCTGGGTACCAGCATAGTACAAAACTCCCAGCATGCATTGCAACATGAATAAAAAAGCTGAATTGTCCCTATAATTTTGTTTGATTCTAAATATTTGCTTTTATTTTTTGCTGTTGTTTTTGTTGTGAATTAGTAGCTTTTCAGTGATGTTCTGAATTAATCTGTTTATCTAAATATTTGTGATTGTCACCATTGTTGAGATTCATATGCTGATTGTTGATATCTGTGTGTGTGTCAGCATACACCTCCTTCTTGTTTTGTTTTTTTACTTCATGTTTGTTGAAAGATTTAAAATGATTGTTATATTGCTGGATCTCATGCTGCAGTAACACAGGGTTTGTGATGTGAATATATTAGTGGAACAACATAATTGTTAGATTATAAAAAACCTCAGTGAATCAGTGTTAAGTTGGAGTAGGAATGGATAAAACGCAGACGGACGAGCAGTAGCTTAGCATTTTCTTTACTCTCTTTTTCTTCACAGCTCTTACATCAGTTGAACATGTAAACACATCAGTGCCACTTAGTGGATATGATACTATAGCAATACAATAGATAGAGAGGACACAACATCTTCCCCTTTTCAGAAAGAATACAACTGTATGTATATCACAACAGAAATAAACAAAATCAAGAATAAAAGTATTTTGAAACAACGAAATAAATGTTACTTTTCGTGTTGTTGTTTTTTCATTCAAATATTAACTCCACTATCTCAAGTTCTGCATTTCCTTACATATATAAAACATAGTCCTTGGTCCAGACGGGTTTTTGTCTAACTCTAACAGACCTATTTAACAGACTTGTTGTTGTTCCATGTTGTACCTCAGTAGGAGTAACACTTCCACTTGATTTCGGCATTTCAGCAAGACGTGAGGCATTCCACACCTTACCATCATCAAGCAGGTAAGAATCTTCACCTTTCTTCTGTACAACAGCTTTTGGACGTGTGAACTTCTGATCACCCTTCTTTACCATACAAGGTTTCTTAACTCGAACTAGATCACCAGGTCGGAATCTTGAGGGCTTTGCATTTCTCCTGGCATCAGTGTACCGTTTAACCTTGTCTTGTTTCACTTTTACGTGTTCTCGTATCAAGTTTCTGTCAGTTTCTTTTACTGGAAAGTCCATGATTTGTAACTTGGTTCTCATACATCGACCATGGAGTAACTCAGATGGTGTAACTCCTGTAGTAGCATGAGGAGTACTTCGATAGTCCATCAAGAATGTTTGAGTGAACGTCTTCCAAGGTTCTCCTTGAATTGAAGCAGTTTGTAGACAGTCTTTCAGAACTCTGTTGAACCTCTCAACTTCTCCATTCGCACGTGGATAATAAACAGCAGATCTGAAATTACTTATGTTTTTCTTTCTCAGAAACTTAGAAAACTCAGCAGAGATAAACTGAGGTCCATTGTCTGAGACCAACTCCTTTGGATTTCCTTCTCTAGTAAAAACAGTAATCAAGAACTTTTTAACAGTAGATGTGTCAACCCTGGACGCAAAAGTGACTTCCGGCCATTTGCTGAAGTAGTCCACGAGCGTTATTGCGTATCTGCAGCAGAGTTGTATAGTCCAGGGGTCAGAAAGTAGAAGTCCTGCCATATGTTTATTCCACCCATGAACTCAGTCAGCTGATTTCTATCTCCTGTCTGAAAAACTGCTAATTAGAAAATCCAGGTGATTGGAACAAAATTCTGAGCAGGACTTTTACTTTCTGAACCTGGACTTCACACCTCTGAAAAGAACAGAAAAATAGACGAGCAGAAACACAAGAACTACAACTGACTTCAGCCACAGCCTTAGATGAAATCAACTGAAGAGAAAAGAAGACATTAAATCTGTGAAGATCTCAGCAGAGGAGGATTAAACAACTCCACAAACAGCATTACTAGCTTCACTTATTACTAACCAGACTGCCTTTATTTCTGTTAGAACTCCTTATTGAGATGTTTAATTTGAAGTTACCATAACAGTGATTAGCGTTTCAATTAGTTGTGCTCTTAACTCTTATTATGTTTTTTGTCTTTTTTGTCTGTTGTGACAGTGTGTTTGTGAAACACATTTGCAGCAGCAAAGAAAGCTAAATTTAATCAGTGCAGGTGATGTTGGTTACCTGTTGATGGCTTTGTAATCATAATGCTATTGCCTGAGTCACTGATGAAATTTGTATAATAAAATTGTTTTGTTCAATTAATATCATAAGCTCTTTGTAACTGCAGTATGAGATCAAGCAGTATTATAACC
Source organism: Rutilus rutilus (assembly GCF_951802725.1). Taxonomy (NCBI): domain Eukaryota; kingdom Metazoa; phylum Chordata; class Actinopteri; order Cypriniformes; family Leuciscidae; genus Rutilus; species Rutilus rutilus. The sequence goes on from NC_140209.1 coordinate 24,494,119, forward strand.
TATCAGTTAAAATATTTTAACAAGCATGAGAATTTTTTTTTTACCTAGCATGTAGTGATGTTACGTTCGTGAACGAATCGTTCTTTTTGAACGAATCCTTTAGGTGAACGAATCGTTCTCGTTCACGTAATCAATTGACTCATATTTCTCGTTCACTGAAATCCCTCCCTCCACAGCAGCGCGGCGCTATTAGCAGCGCATGCGCAGCTCAGTGAACCGGTGTTTTCAACCTGTCAAAGAATGAACCTCGAGCCAATAGCCTTCGAGTATGAGATGTGACGGAGCATGTGATTTGTTGGATGTAGTGAACGAATACGCCCTTCACTGACTGACCGAGTTGCTTTTGAGTAGGTCTGAACGAGAGAGAGATCTTATCGTTTGTGTACGAGTTGAACGAACTGGTATGTCGTTCATGAACGAAAATAACCAGTTGTTTGAACGATAATGATGGCGAACCGATAGAGCTAGGTTTGTGTAGTTAGCATGTTTGCATCAAATAAACAAATTTACACTTTACCATTGTAATGAAAACGCAATAACGTTAATAACGCAATATATTGGTTAAATATAACAAAGACAAATTAACATCGTCATTTTTTACTTGGTTTGAGTTAAGGGGGGCGCACTTGACTGTTTACTTGATTTAAATTTACACTTCTCGTTACCTGCTTTTCTTATATTTTGGTTGTGTGTTTTAGTCTTAGTTTTGTGGTATTTTGCACTTTGAACAATTTACTTGACTACTTGTGTTCATTTTGTATTATCAAAATGAATTCATTACGTTTTATTCATGTATGCACTTCTCTGAAAACTAAAACAAACCAAAAAAATATGACAGTATTATAGGTCTCATAACGTCAGCAAATAGCATTTCAGTTCGGGCTGTGAAGGGGCATGTATTTGGTTGGATCTACTGAACGAATTTGCCTATCACTGACTGAGATCGCTCTGTTTTGAGTCTGAACGAGAGGGAGAGATCTCGTTCGTGAACGAATTGAACTGGTACTTTCGTTCGTGAATGAGAGTACTGGGTAGATCGGTCATTTAGCATGTGATTTAATCTCATTCAAAGCGCAGTTATAAGTGTGCACATATAATTGTTTATATTCATATTCAACATACAGAACATCAACGTTTAATATAATCCCAGATTTATGAATGTGTATGTCTGACTAAATAATTAAAATGTTAATATTATGCAAGAAAACCTTGGTTTGGTCATCTGAACCACTTATTTAGACTTATGTTATTAATTTAGTAAATAAGGCACACATTTCAACAAAGCCAAATCACTTTTTTTTTTGTAACAAGTAAATACGTTCATTAAAACATAACACAAAATACACTCTTTTTCGCCACCTGCTGCAGTATATATCTAATATGAAGAAATTATCACTGAACGAATCAGTGAACGAGTCTGAACAAATCATTTTGGTGAACGAACTGAAAATTAACGAGTTTCTGAAAAGAATCAAACTTTCCACCACTACTAGCATGTGACACACACACTTATCAACAATCAGCGTATGTGTCTCAACAATGGTGACTATCAAAAATATTCAGATATTCACATATTCATAATTTATTCATGTTGCAATGCATGCTGGGAGTTTTGTACTATGCTGGTACCCAGCATGCATTGCAGCAAGGTACTTTTGATTGTCACCATTGTTGAGATTAATACGCTGATTATTGATGTTTGTCATAGTAGATTAACATTTGGTGCTCAAGTTTATAAAATTCTTCTCACTGATTCTTATAGTACTGCTGTATCGCATGCTTCAGTAATACAGGGTTTGTGTTTTGAAAAAAATATGAATGTGTAAATAATATAGTAATATTCCTGGATATCATGCTGCACAGGGTTTGTAATGTGAAAATATTAATGGAACACAATTGTTAGATTTGAAAAGCCTCAGTGGTGCAAGATACTTCATGATGATTATGAAACCATCATCAGGAAACCATCATCACCTGATATTATTTCACTTTAGCTTTCTTTGCTGCTGCAAATGTGTTTAACAAACACACTGTCACAGCTGCCAGAAAAGACAAAAGATATAATCAGAGTTAAGAGCCCAACTAATGGAAGCACTAATCACTGTTATGGTGACTTCAAATGAAACACATTAGAGTTAAACCTCTGTTAATTCTCAATAAACACTTCTGTAGACGTCTGACAGAAATAAAGTCAGTCTGGTTAGTAATAAGTGAAGCTGGTAATGCTGTTTGTGGAGTTGTTTAATCCTCCTCTGCTGAGATCTTCACAGATTTAATGTCTTCTTTTCTCTTCAGTTGATTTCATCTAAGGCTGTGGCTGAAGTCAGTTGTAGTTCTTGTGTTTCTGCTCGTCTCTTTTTCTGTTCTCTTCTTTCCTTCAGTGATTCTGCTTGTTAACAGGCTTATTAAGGATGAGATGACTCCATATTTAATATACACAGACTTTGTGGCTCAGATAAGGTCCAGGTCTGGTTTATTTCTTTACTCTTGGCTGACATGTAGTCAGAGGTGTAAAGTCCAGGTTCAGAAAGTAAAAGTCCTCCTCAGTATTTTGTTCCAATCACCTGGATTTGCTAATTCAGACAGGAGAGAGAAGTCATGTTCATTGTTAACAAGAGGCAATCTTGATAAGCAATCAGCAACACTGTTCAATGGACCAGGTCTGTATTCAACATTGTAGTCAAACTCCATTAAGCATGCAGACCATCTAGCCACACGTAACCCAGCTCGACTATTTCCTTTACTCGTGAGAAGAGTAGTCAGAGCTTGATGGTCAGTGCGTAGAAAGAATTTTCTTCCCCACAGCCATGTACGCCATTTCTCTGCAGCCCAGACACATGACAGTGCTTCCTTCTCGACGATGGAGTATTTTCGTTCAGCATCAGACAAGGAACGTGAAGCAAAAGCAATGGTTCTTTCTGTTCCTGTGTCATCCAGCTGAGTCAAGACAGCACCCACACCATAGTCTGAGGCGTCACAGGAGAGGATTGTACTGTGATTGGGATTAAATAAGGAAAGAGCAGGGCTATCCACTATTGCCTGTTTGACTCTATCAAAACTTTATTGTGCTGCAGTATTCCAGTGGAATTCACAGTCTTTACGGAGTAAGGCTCTCATTGGCTCAACCAGAGTAGCATAGGCAGGCACGAACTTACTGTACCAGGCACTAAGACCCAGAAACGACGGTAGTGTAGCTGCATCAGTAGGAGGGGGCACATTTATAATTGCAGTAACATGAGCATCATCTGCATGCAGACCATCAGCTGAGAGTCTGTATCCAAGAAAACTAAGTGTCGTCAAGTTGAACTTACACTTTTCTGTATTCAGTTTCAACCCAGCCTCACTGATCCTGTGCAGAACAGCTTTGAGATTTGCATTGTGAATGGCTTCGGACGCACCATGGACAATCTCATCATCCAAGTAACACTGTACACCATCAAGGCCTTTTAAGATCATGGTCATCATTCGTTGAAAAGCAGATGGTGCCGAAGACAGTCCATATGGTACTCTACAAAACTGATATAGGCCTTCATGGGTAATGAAAGCAGTAAGTCCTCTACTCTCCTCGTGTAATTGTACTTGGTGGTATGCATTTTTGAGGTCAAGAGAAGAGAACATCACTGATCCATGCAACTCAGACAGTATGTCTTCGATCAGTGGTAGGGGGTGACTGTCTTGTACCACCGCCTTGTTAGGTTCTCGTAAATCAACACACATACGAATTGTGTTGTTCTTTCGTTTTGTGACCACAATAGGAGAAACCCACTCAGATGAATCAATCTTCTCAATTATGCTATTCTCCTCTAGCATCTTGAGTTCGTCTGACACTGCTGCTCGCACTGATAAAGGTAAGTGACAAAGTTTTTGTTGTATAAGCTTAACTCCAGGGCGGATCTTCACTTTGTGTGTGAAATTTTTAGCGCATCCAAATCCAGCGCCAGTTGGTATGGAAACAGGACTATCAGCAGAAACAAGTGAAATGCTGGATGGTTGAAGCATTGCACAGTGAGTAGCAGGTTCAATCAAGCGACCACCCTTAATCTCAATGTCCAGTGCTTTACATAAGTCACGTCCAATGAGAGGAGTTCCTGATTTGACAATGTTAAACTCACTAGCAACAGTCTTTCCGTAATATGTCACATTCAGTCTCAGGGAACCACACACAGGTATGTTCTCCTTTGAGTAAGTCAAAAGCTGCACTTTCGGTGGTGACAGAACACATGAGCTGCAGTATTCTTTGAATATGTGTTGCGGTAGGATTGATGCACCAGACCCTGTATCCACCATCATCCTAATGGTACAAGTCTGTATAGGAGATGTGGGCGTGGCTATACTAAAAGTACCCACTGGAGCTCCATCATCTGTATGGCAGTCATTCACACACAGTACTGTCACTTCAGGCAAGCATACTACATACTGCTGCTGTCCCTTCACGCGTTTATCCTCCTTCGACTTAATCCTTGTTTTATTTTTGAGCATTCGCGTCTTTTCTTGCCTCTGAATCGCTGCTACTTGTTTTGATTCCCCGTCAGCTATGACTTTGGCGTCTGCTACTGCCGATTCAATTTGTCTTGCAATAGCTATCGTCTTTTCAAGGGTTAAATCTGGCTCTAGTAACAGTCTTTCACGAATTTGAGGCATGGACGTTTTTTTCCACAATCTGATCACGGATCATTTCATGCTCAATATTTCCAAAAGCGCATGTTTTCACTAGTTCGCGCAGCGCTGCAACGTAATGATCAGTGGACTCACCCACGGCTTGAGCGCGTTGTCTGAAGCGATATCTCTCTGAAACCACATTCAGCTTAGGAGAAAAGAACTGTTTCAGTGCTTGTAACGATCCATCGTATGTATCAGCAGTAAAAGGCAATGTATTGTAGATTCGTTGCCCTTCTGTTCTTAAGCAGTGTATGAGCAGTGCTCTCTTTCTCTCGGCAGAAAACTCTTCTCCGCCGATCGCAGGCAGGTAGTTCTGAAATAACTTTTCCCACACATCAAAGGACAGTTTCGGTTCACCTGGGCATTCCAGGAATTCTACTGGGGGTTGTAGAGAGAGCAGGGCCATCTTAACATCCTTGTCGCCACTTGTTAAGTTGGAGCAGGAATGGATAAAACCAGAGGTGGAAAGTCCAGGGTTCAGAAAGTAAAAGTCCTGCCATATGTTTATTCCACCCATGAACTCACACAGCAAAAACTCCAGTGTTAAATTAACTCTCCTGTGACTTTATTTGGCTCCAGACTCAAGAGTGTTAAAGTTAATGAGATAAATTAGTGATTGATTGAGTGATGATTGACCATTATTGAAGACACCTGATGTTAACAAGCAGAATTACCAAAGAAGAAAATCTCTTTTTTAAGTTACCATTATGGTGATCAGTGTTGGCTTTAGTTGGGCTCTTGACCCTTAAACTAATAATCTTAGGTTTTGTTTGGTTGTTGTATCTGAGTTATAACTCTCAGATGAACAGCCGAAAAGCTGATCAGGTGGTGTTGGTTATGTTGTGACATAATCATCATTTGACCTGAATCACAAAACATTTTTAGAGAGTTAGGTTTACCTTGTTGATTACAGCAGCTTGTGATTCTACAATATACTTTTTTCAGCATTTCCAATATAATCAAAAGGATTTCTTAAAAGCTGTTCTGATAAAAAAAGACTTTTGAAAGGGTATATTATTTGGACACACAGAATTCAAGAATCAGCCTGTGATTCTCAACAATGGTGACAATAATAAAGCATGTTGCAGTGCATTCTGGGTGCCACCAATCAAAACTCATTCATGGCTCCCATCATGCATTGCAGTATGAATAAATTATTATCTCAATTGTCTTAGTAATATTTTTTTTGTCACCATTGTTGAGATTCATACACCGAATCTTGATGTATGTGTGTGCTTGAATTAAAGGATTTTTTTTTTTTTTATATCAGAACAACTTTTAAGAAATTATTTGGTTTATATTGTAAATTCTGGATCTTATTTTGTAGAATCACTGTGATGCTTTAATGACCAATATGCATTTAAGTCAGAGATTAGGCTCTAAATGAGTCCAGTGATTCAGGTCAAATGATGATTATGTTAAAATATAACCAACACCACCTATTCACCTTTTCTCTTTGTTCATCTGACTGTTATAACTCAGATACAGCAGTCAATTAAAACATAAAGTAAAACATGTAAGGGTCAAGAGCCCAACTAAAGCAAATACTGATCTCCATAATGGTGATTCATTTTTTTTATTTTTCTCATTCAGTGATTCTGCTTGTTAACGTCAGGTGTCTTCAATAATGGTTAATCATCACTCAATTAATCACTTAATTATCTCATTAACATTTTACCACTTTAACACTCTTGAGTCTGGAGCCAAATAAACTCCCAGGAGAGTTCATTTAACACTGGAGTTTTTGCTGTGCAGCTGATCTCACTAATTAGTTCTATCTCCTCCTGAATTAGCAAATCCAGGTGATTGGAACAAATTACTGGGGAGGACTTTTACTTTCTGAACCTGGACTTTCCACCTCTGGATAAAACGCAGACAGACACGAGCAGTAGCTTAGCATTTTCTTTACTCTCTTTTTCTTCACAGCTCTTACATCAGTTGAACATGTAAACACATCAGTGCCACCTAGTGGATATGATACTATAGCAATACAATAGATAGAAAGGACACAACAATCAGTCTGTTTCATGATCATTATAAAACCACCAACAGGTAACCATCATCACCTGATCTCATTTCACTTTAGCTTTCTTTGCTGCTGCAAATGTGTGTTTAACAAACACACTGTCACAGTGGTCAAAAAAAGACGAAAGGTATAATAAGAGTTAAGAGCCCAACTAATGGAAACACTAATCACTGTTATGGTGACTTAAAATGAAACACATTAGAGTTAAACCTCTGTTAATTCTCAATAAAAACTTTTGTAGACGTCTGACAGAAATAAAGTCAGTCTGGTTAGTAATAAGTGAAGCTGATAATGCTGCTTGTGGAGTTGTTTAATCCTCCTCTGCTGAGATCTTCACAGATTTAATGTCTTCTTTTCTCTTCAGTTGATTTCATCTGAGGCTGTGGCTGAAATTAAAATTTTGTGGCTACGATAAGGTCCGGTTCTGGTTTATTTCTTTGCTCTTGGCTGACATGTGGCATTGCTATGCAGAGGTGTAAAGTCCAGGTTCAGAAAGTAAAAGTCCTCCTCAGTATTTTGTTCCAATCACCTGGATTTGCTAATTCAGACAGGAGAGAGAACTAATTAGTGAAATCAGCTGACTGAGTTTATGGGTGGAATAAACATATGGCAGGACTTTTACTCTTTGGCCCCTGGATTACCCACCTCTGCATCTGTCTGACGCTGGAGCTTGACGCCAAACAAATGTTGGGTTTAGACGTCAACCTGACTTTCATTTTCAACCAATATATGACGTCTGACTGACGTTGGATTAGTTGGGTCCAACGTCTTCCTGACGTCACATTGACATACTGTGTTTGCTGGTTAGTAACACATTATAATGGAAATGTTTTGAGGAACATTAAATACATATTGAAGTTCCTTTAGTTCACAATATTATATTTTAGGTTCAGTGTTTCAGTCTGAAGAATCCCAAATGAAGCCTCAAATATCTTTTCATTTTTACATTGTTGAGTTTGTTCTGTACTTGAGTAGATGAAGAAAATAAAAACATTCTCAAAAATAGTTTATACTATTAATTATACACCAGAACTAGTGTGATCTTCACTTGCTACAAACTGAAATAATCTGCTTTTGTGTCATGAAAACCCCATGCATGATTTCCACTGTGTAACAACACAGATCTTCTCTAGACTCACTGTTTTGGACGATGTCCTGCATCTTCTTCCAGACTCTGAACGGCAGGTTGCCCAACCCAGTCAACAAGTTGATCTCACAGTGATCTTTCCATATGACCACAATGTGAGTTCACAGTGAGCTAAAAGTGTAACCGCACTGTGCACTCACTGTGTGCTCATATTATGGACACAATGTGAGTCACCCCAGCTAGAAATGTAATTGGACATGGACTCCAACATCACTCAGATGTTTAATTAAGTGATTAATTTAGTGATGATTGAGCATTATTGAAGACACCTGATGTTAACAAGCAGAATCACTGAAGAAGAAAATCACAAATTGTAAGTTACCATTAAGGTGATGGGTGTTTGCTTTAGTTGGGCTCTAGACCATTATATGTTTACTTTTATATTTACTGTTGTTTGTCTGCTGTTATTGATTTATAACCGTTAAATGACCAAAGTAAAATGTTATCTTATAGTGTTGGTTATGTTTTGACATAATCATGCTGTGATCTGAAAAACGAAATTTATTGAGATAGTTTGGCTTAACTTGTTAGCAGCAGTTTACTGATACTTCAGTCTATGAATATTAGTATTTTAGTTATAATTCAAAATATGTAGTAAACATTGTTCTGATCAAAAGATATTCAGGTAAATTCATTTAAAACACAGACATCAATAATCAGCCTGTGAATCTCAACAATGGTGACAATAATAAAGCATGTTGCAGTGGCTGCCACCAATCACAACTCATTAATGGCTCCCATCATGCATTGCGGTATGAATAAATTATGATCTGAATTGTCAATTTACTTTTCCTAATTGAATATTCTGCTCCTCACCATTGTTGAGATGCATAGACTGAATCTTGACATCTGTGTGTGCCTAAAAGAATTTTTTTTTTTTTTTTTTTTTTTTTACAACTTTTAAGAAATCCTTTATATTATATCAAAAATTCTGGGCATTTATGCAGATTCACTAACCAACAACATAAATCGAAGTCAGAAAGAAGGATTTTAATGAGTTCAGTGATCAAGATCATAACATAACCAGCATCATCAGTCACTTTTTTGTTCAACTGGTGATTATATTCAGAAACAACAGACAAACAAAATCTAAAGTTAATAATGTATGGGTCAAGAGTCCAACTAAAGCAACCATTCATCGTCATAATGGTAACTTACAATTTGTGATTTTCTCCTTCAGTGATTCTGCTTGCTAACATCAGGTGTCTTCAATAATGTTCAATCATCACTAAATTAATCACTTAATTATCTCATTAACTTCAACACTCTTGAGTGTGGACTCATACACTCCCAGGAGTGTTAATTTAACACTGGAGTTTTTGCTGTGTACAAAGAGCCGTAGTTAACTGACAAGCTGAGAAATATCGCATTAATTATCGCTGGTGATACGTCCGCGATATTAATGCGATATGGCTCAGCTTGCCAGTTAAATACGGCTCTTTGTAGTAAATGCCTCTCCATCTGAAAGCAGGTGATGGTGATTTACTACTAATCAAGGAACCAGCTTTACTGATGAGATGCGCATAACAATATCGCGATTTAAAACGCCCAATCCTAGTCAAGACCAAAGAGCCCAACTACAGCAAACACTGACCTCTACAATGGTGACCAAACCAAACTCTTCAAACAAACTTCAACATGTAAACCTCTTAAACATAGTTTCTAAACATCGAAACTTCCCGCTATAACTGTCTAAGAATGTTAGGGGGGATAATGTTCTATCAATGTCATCACTAAACATGTTTGAAATGTTTATAGAGAGTGTTATCCTACCTTTTAGGAGAACATTCTGGTTACAAAAATAAAATTAGCTACAGAAAATATTACAAGAACATAACATAATGCTCTCAAAACATTCATAGAACAATAACATTTCTAGCTGGGATGAGCTCATATTGTGGTCATAGTTTGAGCACACAGTGAGAGCGCTGTGAGGTTACACTTTTAGAACACTGTGAACTCAGATTGCTGACGTTGTGACCACATGGTGACATCACTGTGAGATCATAGTGTTGACTGGGTAAGTATCGTGACACATGAATCAAAGCTCCAGAAGCCATCTGTGGATCCGGCTGTGAGATCTGGACTCTGGAAGAACATTCAGGAGTCAGAACTGCAGTGGCTTTGGATCAGAACCAGAGAGACCAGAGACACCAGCAGATCACTCACCTTTCCATTGAGACTGGAAACTCCTGTAGAACAAACACACCATTTATCATCAAGAACTCAATCAATCAATCAATCAATCAATCAATCAATCAATCAATCAATCATCAATCAATGATGTGAAATCAGACCTTCAGAAAGCAGATGTCATTGGCTTTCATCATATCCTCCATGTCTTTGATTGTGTGTGAAAGATCTGAGATGTGTCTGTTCATCTCCTCCAACTACTCCTCCAACTACTTCTTCATCATCTGCTTCTTCTGCTCCTCTTCCTCCCTCAGTGCAGTGATTGTAGCTTCTTCTTCATCTCTGAGAAACTTATGAAGCTTCTCAAACTGCTGTTTAATCTGACGGTCTGTGCACTCAGCTTGAGACTGAAATCAAAATCACATTCACTTCAATCATCTCAAACACGCAACTGATTCTGGAGCAGCATGAAGAGTGAGTGTGGAAATGTGGGTTAGTTAAGTACAACTTTAACTTTCTGAAGTACTAGTACTGTAGTAGATGTTCTGTGTCTGTAGGGTGAAAATACACATGAATCTCATTAGTCTCTCTTCACTGTTTTAAATGGTGTTTTAGGAAGATTCATCCGTGATATCATTTGAAAGTATAGTAACTAAAAAAAATAAAAAATAAAAACTTAAATAATTAATTATTTTGACAGAGCTTAACATATTTTCATTTAAAAAGACCTTACACAGCAATCCCCCCAGTTTTAAATTAACAGGTCTGGTTTCACTGCAGGGTTTAAATTAAGCCAGAATTGTGCCTTAGTTTAATTAGGACATTTAAGTAGCTTTTATAAACATGCATTAGAAAAAAAACATTACTGATGTTCATCTTGAGACAAAACAATGGCACTGATATATTTTAAGATAGTAGTAGTAGTAAATCACCATCACCTGCTTTCAGATGGAGCGGCATTTACTACAAAGAGCCGTAGTTAACTGACAAGCTGAGCCAAATCACATCAATATCGCGGACGTATCGCCAGCGATTTTTAATGCGATATGGCTCAGCTTGTCAGTTAACTACGGCTCTTTGTACACTGCAAAACCTCCAGTGTTAAATTAACACTCCTGGGAGTGTATGAGTCCACACTCAAGAGTGTTTAAGTTAATGAGATAACTAAGTGATTAATTTAGTGATGATTGAGCATTATTGAAGACACCTGATGTTAACAAGTAGAATCGCTGAAGGAGAAAATTGCAAATTGTAAGTTACCATTATTGTGATGGGTAGTTGCTTTAGTTGGGCTCTGAGCCTTTTAAGTGTACTATAGATTTTGTTTGGCTGTTATATCTGAGTTAAAACTGCCAGTTGAACAAACGATTAACAGTGATCTGTTGGTGTTGGTTATATTATGACAATCATCATTTGAACTTGATCACTGAACTCTTTCAAATTCTTCTTTTTATGTTGTTGGTTACAGCATAACTGTGAATCTAAATAAATGGCCAGAATTTTTGATATAATATAAAGGATTTCTTTAAAGTTGTTTAAAAATAAAATTATTATTTTAGGCACACACAGATGTCAAGATTCAATCTATGCATCTCAACAATGGTGAGGAGCAAAATATTCAATGAGGAAAAGTAAATTGACAATTCAGATCATAATTTATTCATACCGCAATGCATGATGGGAGCCATTAATGAGTTGTGATTGGTGGTAGCCACTGCAACATGCTTTATTATTGTCACCATTGTTGAGATTCACAGGCTGATTATTGATGTCTGTGTTTTAATTGGATATGTCTGAATGTCTTTTTTATCAGAACAATGTTTATTAAATATTTTGAATTATAAATAAAGTACTGATAATCATAGGCTAAAGAATCACGAAACTGCTGTTAACAAGTTAACCAGACTACCTCAATATGTTTCATTTTTCAGATCACAGCATGATTATGTCAAAACATAACCAACACTAAAAGATAATATTTTACTTTGTTCAGTTAACTGATATAAATCAATAACAGCAGACGAACAACAGTAAATATTAAAGTAAACATATAATGGTCTAGAGCCCAACTAAAGCAAACACCCATCACCTTAATGGTAACTTACAATTTGTGATTTTCTCCTTCAGTGATTCTGCTTGTTAACATCAGCCCAGCCGGCACATGACCGACCTTCAACGTTGAAATATGGTTGAAATAATGTCAGTTGTCATTTCAACGTTGAAACAACGTTGATATAACGTTTAATGCTAAATGGTTGAAAACCAACTGGTACATGACAAACCTTCAACGTTGAAATATGGTTGAAATAATGTCAGTTGTCATTTCAACGTTGAAACAACGTTGATATTGCGTTTAATGCTAAATGGTTGAAAACCAACTGGTACATGACCAACCTTCAACGTTGAAATAAGGTTGAAAAAATGACAGTTGTTGTTTCAATGTTGAAACTACGTTGAAATAATGTTTAATGCTAAATGGTTGAAAAAGGGTAATAAAAACACTTATAAATCAACTTTGATTTTTTTTTAAAGATATATGTTGAAATTAATGTATACAGAATAAATAATTTCTGCATTTTAAATTATTATTAAGATCATTATTATTTTATTATCATTTTGCATTTTTTATCATGAACCTCATCTCAGTAATTCATCTTATGAAATAAATGTGATCTGTTGTCAAGGTTTAAGTCTGCTGTATGCAGAATGATCAAACAGGAAAACAATTTTCTGTTATGAAATTTCTTTCTTTTATGTCTCTGTGTGTGCACAGTAGCCTTATAACTTTAAATTCTGTGATTTCTGAGAGCAGTAGGCAAGGAATGTCAAGTGACAGCTTTCATTTTTTTTTGGTTTCTGAGTTGGGTGTTTAGGCCTACATCACCAAATCTAACTTTATCTTACCTGAATCACTGTCTTGTTTGCTAAAACATAGCACCTTTTTTCTAAACATGTCAGCAACGTTCCCAGAACTGGTTATTTTTGATTAACTGAGTTGCAGGAATTCAGCATAAGGGATATGTAAACGAGTTGAGATTAATAAATTGATAAAGCACGCAAACCGTTCACAGCAGCCGAAAACAAGCCAAATTTGAGGTGCACAAACTTTCTACAGGCTTTCAGAGAAATCAAGTGTTATATACTGATATATATATATATATATATATATATATATATATATATATATATCAGTATATAACACTTGATTTCTCTGAAAGCCTGTAGAAAGTTTGTGTGTGTGAAATAGATTGTTTGTGTGTGTGAATTATTATTATTATTATTATACTAAATTATATATATATATATATATATATATATATATATATATATATATATATATATATATATATATATATATATATATATATATATATATATATATATAATTTAGTATAATAATAATAATAATAATAATTCACACACACAAACAATAAGTTAATATAGACGAAGTTGATTATAATATACACTAGTTAATTATTGGAACCCAGATATTATTATTATTTTATTTTTTTTTAAATTGCCATTTAGTTATATAACGCAATTATTAGTATTGTAACGCAAGGTATCATTATAAATATAAATAGAATTTTTCAAAAATAAAATAAAAAACTTTTAATAGGCTAATTCATGAATGGGTCATAGAACTACACAATGAGTTTAAAATTCATGATTTAATATTAATGGTATTTTAAATGATGTTATATGTTTTAATTCTAGATGTTTATTTAAATACTGCGTGACTTTGAAGTGTTTTAATCCGCGTGCGCGTGAACATTCGAGTCGCATTCAAACACTGGAGCGAGCGCGCTGCACCGCGCGAGAGCAGATGGAAACGAGGAAACGTCATCAACTGACAAACAGCAGAACTCCCGTCTCTCGCTGTTGTTTTCACTGCTTTCAGGTGAGTTTAGTCAACAAATTCCCACAAATAATACATACAAACGTCCCTGACACCTTTATTGCGTGTAACTGACACGCTTCTGTTGAATATTTACTTTATATAAATGGTTTTGTGTCTTCAAAAAAGTCCGTTAGCATTCTCAACCATTTTCACTTAGCTGCTAACTTACGTTAAGTTAAGGCTAACTTAACTAACCTTATAGACTGGAGCTCTTGTTTATGAAAGTTTGGGGTTTTAACCTTATGTTTGTGTAGATAACAGTTTTTGATTTGTTTTGCTGGTAATTTGTCAACAATGGGTGATAGGAAGTAAGCTAATTTATTTAGCCTAAAATACTGCACTGTACTGTTAATCAGTGACATCACTTACAAATTAGTGATTTAAAAAAAAGGTGATTTCAGGAGCAACAGAAAAAAAAAACCCTCTATTGATTAATCGTGATACTAATTTCATATGCATTTATTTCACAATACATTATCTAAAGAATTATAACGTTATATATATATAAAATAAGCTCTGCTCTAGTTTGTAGATGTTCTATTGTAAATCCCATGTAACATTGTTGGCTCTGTTTTATTTCTCTAGGTCTGGTTTGAATTATGTTGGCCAATGAGACAGACACCATACTGTCCAACTCAGGGGTATTTATTTTGTATACATTTTTTTACTGATAAATACTGAAATTCTTTTTACTTTTAAATGCTAAATGTGGTTCAGGCACGTAAGTTATTTTTCACAGATATCTGGCCAGCTTATAAGTATGAGTATACTCATGGCTCATACTCTTAGCCTTGAAAATGTTTGAATTGATATCCCCAATGCAATATCAGGGGGTAAAGATATCATTAGAGTTCTTAAACTTATGGCTGTGCTCTTGTTATCAGATGAGATATAATCCGTAGCGTTTGGCCCTGTGATTCTTCAGGACAAGACCTTGATGCCATCCACACTCAGTAGATGAAGAAGGTGAGTTTCACAATAGCTGCCACTATCACAAATCAAGAGACCGAACACAACAGGCTTTCATCCATATGAACACACCCATTATGTAGGCATGGGTACTGAAACAATACTCATACTTATTTTCACTTAAACACAGTTTATGTCTTAAGTTTAAGCTTGTTGAATAATATGTCAAAAGAAATGCAATGGTCAGGATAATTGAGGGTGTAAAGTTTTGAATGTTTGGTTCAGGAAATGTGCTACCAGGATGGTGTGTCCATTAAAACACAGGGGTCCAGTACTCAGTCCATACTCATTTTATTGCAACAGATCATAGAGTTGTATGGTTTCTAAAATAAACAACAAACAGAATCTTTAACACCACAAAACTTCAATAGTAAATCATTAATCTCATAATCCAATCCTAAACAGTTCAACATCAAACTAGTAAGAACACTGAAACATAAGTAGAGTAATCACATAGAACATCTCAGAATTAGACTCAAACAGAATCTCAAGACATTATGTAACAGATCAAAAGGGCACAAACTTACATTGTCAGGAACACATCAACTCTACAAAAGGGCTCTCATCAGGAGAGAAAGGAAGGACAGTCTACCTCCATTGCATGTGGCACACACAAAACACACCAAACACTAGTGATTAAGTACACCTGAGGAGACTTAGCTCCTCCCCTGACTGGCTACGTCATGTGATCCATAGGAATTCTCAACAGAGGGCCTTTTTCTATGACAGCAGACACATGAGATAATGCCTGAAGTGAGGCATTATCTCATGTGCCTCTGGAGGAGGACATACATTTTACACTTCAGGAGAAAGACAAAGATGAGCTCCAGGGCAGATTTAGCAATCATTATAAAGGTGAGTTCAGTGTTTCCATGCTTAAGTGACACTGTTTAATAAAGCAGAAACATTATGTGTTATTTAAAGTGATGATTTTACTTGTTTTATTATTAAAAGGTAATATTAAAGGTTAAAAATTACCCACGGTAATAGACCTGCACAATATTGCAAAAAACTGATATTGCAGTATTTCATTTTTTCTGCAATATAATGCAATATGAAAAACTATTTCACCAAATTACTTAAATAGCTGTATTTGGGAAATAATTAATCATTCTAGAATGATTGGTGTGATTTTGTAGGGGTTTCTGCACAGAAAATAATAAATTGCAAGAATAGGTAAAAAAAAAGTAACAAAGATGTAAAATAAAAATAATCCACGGAAGTCTAATTTAGGTACAGAAATTGAGTAATCAACTGTAAAATGACATGGCATAGTCCTGTCATAGCCTGACTTCACAGAGGCCTATACTGCAATATCACTACCACAGATAAGTATGAATGATAAAACAATATGTTCATGGCTTTAATGCATCACATAACATGCTTGTTTATTACAGTGTGTCAGGTTGTGTGTGTCAGGTTGTGTGTGTCTTGCACCTGTTTTATGAGGACACCGTTTTATGAGGACATCATAAGTACATGTTCCTGATGTTTAACTTGACTACAGAATCTCAGTGTGTTGTGTAAGTTTGACAGAATCCTGGTCTATGAGGACACTAGTTTTACCGGGACACACATAATGGAATATTAGGATCGATACTGATAACCCATAATTCACAGCTCATTGTGGCTAATACCGATATCGAAAACTATTTGTGCTTGTTAGATTAAATATAATCATTGAAGAAGTTGGTAAAAATAACAACCTCTGTTGAAATTGGCTTTCAATAAGTAATACTAAAATTAGTATTTATTTGTCTTTTATATTTTTTTTATTTGCTCTTCTTTCCTTTTTTCAGATGATAACTGAGAATAATCAGATGAAACCTGAACAAGATACAGCAACTCTAAAGGTATCTAAGAAGTTTATAATATAAATGCAGGGTGAACTAGTATAGTTTCTCTCTCTTAATACAAATAAAGTATTAATATATTTATTTACTTATTTACTTTATTTGTAGAGGCAATTACATCAGCGGATGTTTTTTAGACTTTATTAAGCTTTATTAAATCGCTCCGCACTCAAAACAAATCTTTATTGTATAATTACTTTACTCATTTTAAGACTTTGTTTATCTTAATTTGACTGCAGTTGTGGCAGCATTATTTGGAGAAATAAAGTATGATATCTTCCTGGAACAGTAATTTAATTTGTTTCAACATTAACTAAAATTATATTATGACTTCAAAGTGAAAGAACATAAATGTAAAGGCCTCAATAATAGATTTAATAAAATATGACGGGAAAAAAGCTTCATAATTTGTTTTCAGAAATGCATAAACATACCTGGAGGAGGATCTGCTCCAGCCCTGTTACCTCACTAACTATTTCGTCGACTTGGGTGTCGTCAGAGTGCCACATTGCTGCCACATATTATTTCCGCTATTGCTATCAATTTTATGTACAAAATATGCCTTTATCCACATAAAATTGATATAGCCTAAGCCTATCATGACTATCATAGGCCTACATCTACGTTCAAAAAGCTGATATAGCAGCCCCTAATGGACATGTTATAAGATCAAATTCTAACCATACTATCCTACAGAAAAACAGATGAGTCCAGAATATGAACGCAATTTAATTACGTAAATTAAGTAGCCTATAAAATAAACAAATTATTGTGGCATTAATTAGCCCACAAACAATATTAATTTTTAATCCTAAACTAATTTATTTAAAGAAAAACACCAGCTTTCTCTAGTGTCGTGTTTCAGCCGCCCAGCCCACACAGCGCTTATGCTACTCGCCGTAGAAAATTCACGATTTAATTTGTTAAACATGAAGAGGACTTAACCGTTTGGCATGGCCACTCGCCCTAACGTTAACCTAGATAAATGTTTGCTATTATTAAGCGCATATCCAAGTGTTTGTGCGGAGTGTGGAGCGCGCAATGCATGACATGGAGGCGCCGGTGCCATCACTCGCATTTTCCTATCAACAGTGCGGAAACAACTTAAAATACTCCATCATTTCTGCTCATACAGAAAAGAATAATACATCAGTCGCAACTACTTTTATTTGTGTAAACCCACAACAACAAGAAAACGTTGTGCTTTTGTAAAATAAAAGGACGCGCTTTCATGATCTCCGTGAATTGGCGCGCATCTCAAAAATGAACTGAAAAAACAGCGTATCACTAGCCTCACATGAGAAATATATCTAAAAAGCTTGAAATGTTCACCAACGAAAAAAATCACATAGGCATAAAAGACAAAAGCATAAAGTAAACAGTTGGAGTTGGATTTTAATTGCAAGTAGCAATACTTCTCTTATGTCATATAGGCAATAACAGTTGACGGCGCTAGCCGAATGACATTATTCAAAAAATGGCCACGAATCTAGTGTCTAAGCCAAATACTGTGTCGCCTATTTGGGAACATTTTGGCTTTGAGGCAGGTGACAAGGGGCAGCCGGTGAACTTGGACAAGGCAGTATGCCGTATTTGTCGCAACAATGTATCCGCGAGGAAATACCACTAATTTAAGATCACATCTTAGAATTAACCATCCTGTGACGTTTGCCGGACTTTGGTGCAGCACACCAACCTGGCCGGCGACACCCTGGCTGTGTGGCGTGAGCGTCTCAGCTGCTGCGTGGCTTATCCATTTTTATTTCGGCTCCCATGTTAACAGGTTAGAGTTTGCACACTGCCTGCATGAGACGCATGAGGAAAATGCGTGCATGCTAGAAATAGAACTGACGCCTATTTTTCACGCAACAGGCACGCGTTTAGGAAGCGTTTCCAGGCAAAATAGAATAGGAAAAGATGTTTATATGTCATTTTGACACGAATAATGTATCGGTTCCAAACCGCGAGATTTGTTGCTTCTTCACCGCGGTAAGAAAAAATCCCATATCGTCACAGCCCTAATTTTATCTTTTAAAACTCATCTTTGATCAACAAAAAGAAAAGGCAAAAGTCAAAGCGCTACTCTTTAATTTTGTTCCTAATGTTTTCAGGTGCATTGAGAAGTACAGCACAAGGTAAAGAGGCTTCCAAGGTAGACTTTTCTGAGGCAGTCAAAAAATGGTTGCGTTACGCTCCAGACAGAGATGGTGGCAGTGGCAGAAGATCATCTGTTATTTAATTGTTAATTTTTTTGTGTCAATCTAAATTAATTACAGTTATTATTATATAGTATATAGTATTGTTATATAGTTTAGGTAATAATCTGTGTATCTAATATCTGTAATTAATCTGTATAGGCCATCATGTTTCTCAATTGTTAAAATACGGATAAATTGTGTATACTTTGAGTTGTTAAATTAATTATAAGTATATTATATGTTAATTTAAATTATATGAAAAATATTAATATGTAATATTACAGTATAACACTCTTGGCTTTTTACTGAAATATTTAAGGTTTAAACATTTTTAAATTACCCCAGGCTGTTTCAGTGAGAAAAGTTCTATAGGGTAAATAATCAACTAAATGAGGTAGGCTACAAATATAATGTTACATTGCTTGTAGTTATAATAATTGTTTGAACTATTATGCTAACAGATATTGTGGTCAACAATACATTTTATTTATTCATTTTATTTCTCTATAGGTCTATTTTGAGGTATTTGCCAGCAATGAGACTGACACCATACAGCAGAGTTATTCGTTCCACTTAAAGGTATTTATGCATGCATGTATATCTATACTTGTTTACTTATTAATGCTAAATGGTTCAGGGGCTCAACAACTTTAGGCATGCAAGTTATTTTTAAACAAAAATCTCATTTTAACCCATACATGCATATAGCAGCAAATATAAATAACGACAAAAGCAATAGCCTACTTTGTGTAATAAAAAAAATAAAAAAACTCGACCATTGTGGTTTACCTGACTGTTTTTTCTTTGTGAGGAAAAACTGTGTCTTTGTGCTTTGCAGGATTTATAGGTTGATTATATCTCGAAAGCTCATCACTCACTTGAACAGTGGATTTGGATTTCAGCCGTGCAGGTTGTAGGAATAGACGAGATGGTGGAAGACAACCGAGAGTTCGTAGGAAGCGTCATAGGAAGCATAGGAACTCGAACTTGAGGTAGGCTATTCTAGACAAACATACACGTTTTTTGCAACCTCATAAAATAAATAAGTTACCTCTCTGTGTGTGTGTGTGTGTGTGTGTGTGTGTGTGTGTGTGTGTGTGTGTGTGTGTGTGTGTGTTTTTGTACTGCTTCACCATTAGCGTAGCGATATTAGCATGTATTTCAATGTAAGTTAACTTAGTACCATCTGACATTGCTGTGTTTTGCTGTTGGTAACGTTAACTTATGTGTTTAATGTTGTCAGCTAACATTAGTTTAAAAACGCATGAGAGGTAACAAAAAGTGTGGGAATGAGTAAAGTGGTAAAACCGTCATTTATTCAGTTTACATAACCTCTTCAAACACTGATAACGATATTGAAAATATATTTGTTTACATTTTTTTTTAGATCAAGCAGCATTGAAATAAAATTATTTATCGGGGGAGAACACCCAACAGAAAGACCCATTCACCAACTACAGTAAGTCAATTTTACCCACTGTTCGAAAACCTAGATTAATAGTATTAAGTATGATTTTCATCTTTAAAATAAGACATTTAACGTTACTGATAGAAAGTAGGATAAAAAAATAGGATAAATACGGCTGCAGGTAAAATTATTTGATGGTTTGATTTTGGTGTACCATTTGGCTTTTTTGTGTGTGCTTCCCTTGCTATGATACACATTTCTGATGGGATTGCCATGCTTTAAGTGTATGTTTACATTTTTAATTATGTAGGCTAATACTAACAGTCTCAAAGATGACAACTCAGTTCATGTTGTGTGAATGTTATAATGGCAAACGTTTTTACAATTTAAATCAATTTTTAAGATTGTTTAAAGGAATGGTAAAAACAAAACAAAAAAAACAGCTTTTTATGGACTATAATAATTAAGTACAATAATTTCTTCTTTCCCCCCTTCAGATTCGCAAAGGATCCAGATGATTACTGGCAATTTGGTGGAGGATTATTCTTTAGCTGCTACATTGCACTATCACTTCTGGTACAGATTCATTGGCCTTTTGTGTTATTTTTTTATTTTACTTGATTTAATAAATTACTTTTAATTAGTACAATGTATGGTTAGGATTCTGAATTAAAACAGTGTAATGTTCTCCACAAATATTATCAGAAATATATAATTGTTGAAACAATATAAACCTGCATTGAAAGATATAAAGAACAACAGACCTCAACCCTCTCAGCTCAACACCACAATTTGTTGATTTCTTCATCTGGTTTAAGGATGAAATCATGACCTTATGATTATAGTAACCGTAACTGACACATGGAGTAATATTACATTTTTTACAATTCCACCTTGGGGCTCTGAAGAATTTCTTGTGTAAATGTACATCTGAATACATAAAATATGTGTTTTAGAATGGATAGTGTTGTATACTTTGTTTTCTACCCGACAAATTGAACTGTAAAGTGAAAATCTTGTACATGATTTATTGTGTATTCAGTGTTTTTGCTTTTATTTATAGGATAGTAGCAGACAGCGGGCACGAAGTGAAGAGGAAGTGATGGCATCGGAATGGACCTCAAGCTGGGACGCTGTCGGAGCACTGCACAAGGCTGTCACATTTTATTGAGAATTTAAAAACTTATTTTTTTTTACTGTACACTTTAAATATTAAATGTTTAATTTAAGGGTTACTGTAATTGAACAAAAACTGTCTTTAAATATTCCATTTAGATGTTTACTTCTTTTAACATTACTTTGAAAACGCTGCAATTTAAAGTTTGAGATGGTTTTTCTTTTTGTATTTTTAGACTTGTTTTTTCAGAATAAAACTTTTTACAATCTTGAGCATGTGTTAACTCATTATTTAATGTGTTTAATTAAGCCATTGCCGCCAGTCATTTGACAGTTAACACTTTTTATTGTACAGTATGGACAGTTAATCACAAATTCAGTCAGCATTGTAATGATGACTCATGTTCCAACTGCAAACTAGTTTGTAATTGAATGTACAATTGTATTTTCGCATGATGAACGGTAAGACGGTGAAACAACGTCACAATATCAATGTTGATTCAATTTGCAAAATCGAAAGGTAATTCAACGTTGATTCAACGTCGACAGAAGACCATAACCCGAAAGGTAAGAGTGAAACGACGTCGCGATTTCAACAGTGAATCAACGTTGTTTTTCCGCGGTGAAACGACGTCACAATATCAACGTTGATCCGTTTTGCAAAATCGAAAGGTAATTCACCGTTGATTCAACCAAGGTACCTGACGTTGTTTCAACGGTGAATCAACGTTGAAATGCCGGCTGGGAGGTGTCTTCAATAATGCTCAATCATCACTAAATTAATCACTTAATTATCTCCTCAGCCCTAAATGCCGCTTCATCTGAAAGCAGGTGATGGTGATTTACTACTAATCAAGGAACCGGCTTTACTGACGAGATGCGCATAACAATATCGCGATTTAAATCGCCCAGCCCTACCCTAGACGCTACCATATGTGGAAGAGTGCGGCTTCGCCCCTCCCTCTTCCTGGACTCCCTGTGAGTTCCCTGAGTGATTGTGCACTATATGTACCCCGGGCTTTCGCCCTTGGGTCTTTGGTGTCAGATCTCAGCATGCACGGCGTTTTGCATTGGGTCCCCTAGCGTAAGATATCTTAGGCAGTACGAGAGACCTCTCGTAAGAGAACGTACTCGGTTACTAACGTAACCTCGGTTCTCTCTAGAAGAGGGAACGAGTATTGCGTATCTTGCCGTGCATGCACACGCTCTGGTTGCTTCGATGATGAAAAACCAGATAATAGCTGCCTGCGAGCGGTATTTATAGGCCTAGACCACGCCCATTTCGGCGGGACGTGACGCAGCGGGCGCGAAGTGCCCTGATTGGGTCTGGCGTCACACCAGGCCTCGCTCGATAGGCTGCTGCAGTTGCCGCAGAGCAGCCAATAGGCGCGCGAGCTGTCTCGCCTATGTCTGCATGCTGCCGCAACGCGTTTTGCATTATTACAAAATTAAGGATAATTTTTGGCTTCAATATCTCGCGGAAAAAGGATTTTCCCCTAGCGTAAGATATCTTACGCAGTACTCGTTCCCTCTTCTAGAGAGAACCGAGGTTACGTTAGTAACCGAGTACGTTACCCAAAACTGTCTGCATTTTTAGATTGTCAAAAAACATCACTAGTATTAATTATAAGCTGTTTTCCTCACGGGGACCAAAAATGACAAGGATTTCGGATATTGCCATCTTTGTGGGGTAGGGCTGGGCGATTTAAATCGCGATATTGTTATGCGCATCTCGTCAGTAAAGCCGGTTCCTTGATTAGTAGTAAATCACCATCACCTGCTTTCAGATGGAGCGGCATTTAGGGCTGAGGAGATAATTAAGTGATTAATTTTGTGATGATTGAGCATTATTGAAGACACCTGATGTTAACAAGCAGAATCACTGAAGAAGAAAATCACAAATTGTAAGTTACCATTAAGGTGATGGGTGTTTGCTTTAGTTGGGCTCTAGACCATTATGTTTACTTTAATTTTTACTGTTGTTTGTCTGCTGTTATTGATTTATAACAATTAAATGAACAAAGTAAAATATTATCTTAAAGTGTTGGTTATGTTATGACATAATCATGCGTGATCTGAAAAAGGAAACTTATTTAGATCGATTGGTTTAACTTGTTAGCAGCAGTACTCAGTATCAGTACTTTACTTATTATTCAAAATATTTAATAATCATTGTTCTGATCAAAAAGACGTTCAAACATAATCATTTAAAACACAGACATCAATAATCAGACTGTGAATCTCAACAATCCCAGATAGCAAACTGACATTGAACCAACATGGAAACGACGTCTCTCCTGACATTGAAACAACATCACTTTGCTCATCGAATTAACGTTGAATCAACGTCAGACACGCCATTCAACCGCATTTCAACATTGAATCAATGTTTTATTTTCAACGTAATAAATAGTAAAGATTGATCCAACGTTGAAATTTGATTGATGATTGATACTAACCTTTACAACTAAGAATCAACGTTGAATCGACGTCTGCCTGCTATCTGGGATGGTGACAATAATAAAGCATGTTGCAGTGGCTGCCACCAATCACAACTCATTAATGGCTCCCATCATGCATTGCGGTATGAATAAATTATGATCTGAATTGTCTATGTAATTTACTTTTCCTAATTGAATATTCTGCTCCTCACCATTGTTGAGATGCATAGACTGAATCTTGACATCTGTGTGTGCCTAAAAAAGAGATTTTTTTTTAAACAACTTTTAAGAAATCTTTAATATTATATCAAAAATTCTGGCCATTTATTCAAATTCACAGTTATGCTGTAACCAACAACATAAATCGAAGTCAGAAAGAAGGATTTTAATGAGTTCAGTGATCTGATTCAAATGATGATTGTAATAATATAACCAACACCATCAGATCACTTTTTATTCTTTGTTCAACTGGCAGTTTTAACTCAGATACAACCGCCAAAGAAAATCTAAAGAACACATAAAAGGGTCAGAGCCCAACTAAAGCAACTACCCATCACAATAATGGGAACTTACAATTTGCGATTTTCTCCTTCAGCGATTCTACTTGTTAACATCAGGTGTCTTCAATAATGCTCAATCATCACTAAATTAATCACTTAGTTATCTCATTAACTTAAACACTCTTGAGTGTGGACTCATACACTCTTAGGAGTGTTAATTTAACACTGGAGGTTTTGCAGTGTACAAAGAGCCGTAGTTAACTGACAAGCTGAGCCATATCGCATTAAATATCGCTGGCGATACGTCCGCGATATTGATGCGATATGGCTCAGCTTGTCAGTTAATTACGGCTCTTTGTAGTAAATGCCGCTTCATCTGAAAGCAGGTGATGGCGATTTACTACTAATCAAGGAACCGGCTTTACTGACGAGATGCGCATAACAATATCGCGATTTAAATCGCCCAGCCCTAGTAGCGTCGCTGAGACGCGAATTTCATCATACAGACAGGGCGGGGTACGGCCTGAACTGATGGGGGAATGTGGGTCTTACACAGTTTGCCCAGGCACATCTCGTGCTGCTACTTTTTTACTGTCGAACATTGAGCTGTGCTCAGTAGACGCAGCATTCTGAGCTGACGCATCAGGTCAGATAATACTGGTAAACTTAGACCGACAGCAGCCTGGCCTGCAGGGCGGGAACCTCTAGGTTATAAAACCTTATAAATGTAGACGGGGAGGCCCAGCCTGCCGCCATACATAAACATATAGATGAAGTCCCAGTTAATAATAACTCAATAATAACCCAATGCTAGGGTATTAAAACAACAGGGCTGAGCGATATATCGGTTATTGTGATTTATTAGTTATATTATAATATTGACCACTATACAACTCTGTTTGGGACTGCTATTTAACAGAGGTGGAAAGTCCAGGGTTCAGAAAGTAAAAGTCCTGCCATATGTTTATTCCACCCATGAACTCACACAGCAAAAACTCCAGTGTTAAATTAACTCTCCTGTGACTTTATTTGGCTCCAGACTCAAGAGTGTTAAAGTTAATGAGATAAATTAGTGATTGATTGAGTGATGATTGACCATTATTGAAGACACCTGATGTTAACAAGCAGAATTACCAAAGAAGAAAATCTCTTTTTTAAGTTACCATTATGGTGATCAGTGTTGGCTTTAGTTGGGCTCTTGACCCTTAAACTAATAATCTTAGGTTTTGTTTGGTTGTTGTATCTGAGTTATAACTCTCAGATGAACAGCCGAAAAGCTGATCAGGTGGTGTTGGTTATGTTGTGACATAATCATCATTTGACCTGAATCACAAAACATTTTTAGAGAGTTAGGTTTACCTTGTTGATTACAGCAGCTTGTGATTCTACAATATACTTTTTTCAGCATTTCCAATATAATCAAAAGGATTTCTTAAAAGCTGTTCTGATAAAAAAGACTTTGAAAGGGTATATAATTTGGACACACAGAATTCAAGAATCAGCCTGTGATTCTCAACAATGGTGACAATAATAAAGCATGTTGCAGTGCATTCTGGGTGCCACCAATCAAAACTCATTCATGGCTCCCATCATGCATTGCAGTATGAATAAATTATTATCTCAATTGTCTTAGTAATATTTTTTTTGTCACCATTGTTGAGATTCATACACCGAATCTTGATGTATGTGTGTGCTTGAATTAAAGGATTTTTTTTTATTTTTTATATCAGAACAACTTTTAAGAAATTATTTGGTTTATATTGTAAATTCTAGATCTTATTTTGTAGAATCACTGTGATGCTTTAATGACCAATATGCATTTAAGTCAGAGATTAGGCTCTAAATGAGTCCAGTGATTCAGGTCAAATGATGATTATGTTAAAATATAACCAACACCACCTATTCACCTTTTCTCTTTGTTCATCTGACTGTTATAACTCAGATACAGCAGTCAATTAAAACATAAAGTAAAACATGTAAGGGTCAAGAGCCCAACTAAAGCAAATACTGATCTCCATAATGGTGATTCATTTTTTTTATTTTTCTCATTCAGTGATTCTGCTTGTTAACGTCAGGTGTCTTCAATAATGGTTAATCATCACTCAATTAATCACTTAATTATCTCATTAACATTTTACCACTTTAACACTCTTGAGTCTGGAGCCAAATAAACTCCCAGGAGAGTTCATTTAACACTGGAGTTTTTGCTGTGCAGCTGATCTCACTAATTAGTTCTATCTCCTCCTGAATTAGCAAATCCAGGTGATTGGAACAAATTACTGGGGAGGACTTTTACTTTCTGAACCTAGACTTTCCACCTCTGCTATTTAATAGCTTTAGCATAGGCCTAATGTTTATTTATTAGTACTAGTCTTCACTATTAGTCATATTCTTACAATTTGTGTTAGGTAAAGGGGAAAAGTACTTGTGTGTGTTAACAAATTTTGTGTAAACGTGTTATAATTTGCCTATATATATATATATATATGCATGTATGTATGTATGTAAATATATATATATGCAAATTATAACATGTTTACACAAAATGTGTTTATATATATTCAATGTAAACTAATAAATAAATCGCAATTTCAATTTCAAGGGAATAATTGGCAATTATGATTTTTGTCATAATCATGTAGCCCTAAGGTGAAGAAACCTGTTTATTATTTATTCATTTGATTTTGCAACTGTTCACTGAAATAGCCGGTTTCAATAAAACTACTTGTCGAAAAAAATATCGAGATATAGGCTATATCGTATATCGATATTCAGCCTAAATATATCGGGATATGACTTTTGGTCCATATCACCCACCCCTAGATCAGCGTTTGCTTTAGTTGGGCTCTTGACCCTTAAACTACTAACTTTAGATTGTGTCTGGCTGTTGTAACAAAGTTATAACTGACAGATGAACAAAGAGAAAAGGTGATTAGGTGGTATTAGGGATGGGACCGTATGAAAATTTCATATCACGATTATAGTGACCAAAATTATCGTGATTATCAATAGTATCACGGTTTTGTTAAAACGAGATGAAAGTGTTCAAAAAGAACTGATGGTCACACTAAAACAGTTTAATATTTGAAAATCAACAAACAACATAAAACAAGCAGCTCTATGCACTGTTTTAAGCAAGATTATATTCTATGGCATTTCCTTCCTTATAATGATCGTCATCAATAGCAACGCATTATAACACCGCGCACATCCATGTATCGCAACATAGATCGCAACGGACTCTCGCTCTCTCGTTTCATTCAAATACAACTTGCCGTCTTGCGCCTCCATTTTTGGACGATTGTTTTGTACGCTGTACGAAATGGATTTATAAACAGGTAAGATTTAAAACATTAATCTCAATTCAATATGTCCCCGTAATTATGTGATAAAAAGAAAAAAAAAGGTGTAATAAGTGTACAATGATATACATTTTTATCATAGACTGTAAAAAATAGATTATTAACCCTTAAATGTCACTCTTAATAGTCTTGTTTGAACTTGATCGTTTGTCTTTGGCTCAAAGCCACTTGCTGCGAACTTTTCTTTGCGGAAGCTTCACGTTTATTTCAACGAGATAGGTTTACCTTGTTGATTGCAGTAGTCTGGTGGTTTTATAACATACAATTTATAGCATTTTCTATAGAATCCAAAATATTTCTAAAGTTCTGTTCAAAAGATTTTATTTAGACACACAGACATCAAAATTCAGCCTGTGAATCTCAACAATGGTGACAATAATAAAGCATGTTGCAGTGCATTCTGGGTGCCACCAATCAAAAGTCATTCATGGCTCCCATCATGCATTGCGTTATGAATAAATTATGATCTGAAATTGTCTTAGTAATTTCCTTTTCCTAATTAAATATTTCGTTTGTCACCATTGTTGAGATTCATACACTCATTCTTGATGTCTGTTTGTGCCTAAACAAATATTTATTTTATAATTATCAAAACAACTTTTAAGAAATCCTTTGGAAAAAATAGAAAATTTTGGATAGTATGTTGTAGAATCACTTGATGATGTAATCAACAATATAAATCTAATTCAGTGATTAGGCTCTAAATGAGTTTTGTGATTCAGGTCAAATGATGATTATATCAAAACATAACCAACAACGTCTGATCATCTTTTCTCTTTGTTCATCTGGGAGTTATAACTCAGTTTGTGACGGTGTAATGGAATTAACTTATCATCCGTTACAGAACGGTACACAATTACCCAACCAATTCAACAATAAAAAAAATTTTTATTTTTAGTCTAGGTCTGTCTTAACTCTTTTAGTTTTTCTTTCTTTTTCACGAAAGCAATGTCAAAAGAAATTAGAACATATTTTTCACAGAATCATCATGACTCATAATGAAACAATGTATTTCATCAACACTGTGATAACGTTACATGTAATATCAATTTCATCAGTTTTTAAACATTTCATGTATTGAGGCCCACAAAATAAAATAAAACAATAAAGGTCTTTGGTTTAATTCAACGTAAAAGCAATAACTCAATGCGAGTAAACCTTTCAGTTCGTAAACAAACCACCTCAGAAATGTTAGCGTTCGTTAGTTAAGTGTGTGTGTATGTGTGTGTGTGTGTGTGTGTGTGTGTGTGTGTGTGCGTACTGCGTAGATGATCACAGTTTATAGCGTCTTTTTCGTTGTTGGTGGGGCGAGTGAATGAATATCTTGTAAAAGGAAGAGTGGTGTGCTATTCCAGTCCTACCTGGAGTCAGACGCACAATATCTTGAACTCAGAGTCCACAATGAAAAGGATACCTCACTCGTAGCGCTGTAACGTTCGGCTCGTGCTCAGCCCAGGCACCTCTGATCATGTGTCTTTTAGGACAAGCAACAGCGATGATCCAGACACTCTTTCACAGTGCAGCCAGCAGTTACTTAGGAACACAGCAATCTTCTGTCGAGGTTTGTCTTTTTCAGCAGCGTTGTAGTATCAAAACAATGTCTATTTAACTCACGCACAGCCAAACGCAGTCGGTGAACGAGCGTCTTTTAGGAATAGCAACAGCAAAATCCCAACACTCTCCCGCAACGAAGCCAGCAAAGTGGTTAGACATCAGGTAACTCAGGCGTTTTTTTGGAAAAACTCCAGCTCGAACTCGTTCACTCAGTGTTCACTCAAACTTCCCCGCCTTAAGCCCCGCACACCTGTTGCTTAAATAATTCGCTACGTACTTCCATCTCCACGCACCGCATTGCATTTTGGTCAGTGTAGTTCCTTATTTTCGCCACACTCTCCTCCCCTTGAACAAAACATCTCATAGTTCTCTATGTAGATGTGTGAATATTAAAATCCTAAGAACTCCTCTTCCTCAGTTAAAGATTCATTGAAGAGATCGAGGATTGTTTGTTTCTCTTGAGTCTCCAATTCGGTGGCAGTTGGAAAACAGGGTTTTAAGTTGCAGACATGGACAATGCGGACATCCTCACCTGTGGATTCCAGTGCTATTTGATAATTCACAGGTCCCATTTGTTGTATTACCCGGTAGGGTCCCTTCCATTTCGGTGCAAGTTTAGCAGTAAAGTTTCTCGTTGCACTGGATTGGGGAAACTGTCGGATCCATACTCTGTCTTTTTCCTTAAATAAGACGTCCCGACGATTCTTATTATAGTTTCTCAGTTGCCTCAAATGTGCTTTCTTACAGTTTTCTTTTGCCTTTGCTTGCAGTTGACTCAAGTAATAGACTACTTCATAGTGTGGTGCATCTGGTGAGAGATCATGACCTTTACCTTTTAAAAGCTTGTTCATCGGTCCTTGTAACTTCCTTCCTAACTGAAGTTCCGCAGGAGACATTCCAGTCGTTTCTTGTACTGCCGAGTTGATGGCAAACCTAAATTCAGGTAGGTATTGGTCCCAACGCTTATGATTTTCATCTACATAGGCAGCCATCATACTTTTAAGGGTTCGATTGATTCTCTCTGTCATGTTCGTCTGCGGGTGATAAGCAGTAGTCAGCTTTGGCGTTACGTTCCAGCTTTCACATAATTCTTTGAACACTGCAGACACGAACTGAGTGCCTCTATCAGACACCAGAAAATCTGGGACTCCCCATCTGGTTAGGATCTCTTTTCTGAATAGGGTAGCAACTGACTTAGCAGTAGCTACTCGCATGGGAAAAAGTTCTACCCAGCGAGTGAAGTAGTCAACAAAAACCAGAAGGTACTCGTTTTGGTTAGTGCTACGGGGTAAGGGTCCCATGATGTCTACCCCCAACATCTGATTAGGTCGGTCACTGACAATTTTCTGCATCTTCCCAGCAGGTTTCTGTTGGTCAGCTTTTAAGGTTTGGCATTTTACACAACTTTTCACAAACTGTTTGATGTCGGACCACATCCCAGGCCAATATGCCGCATCCTGAATTCTTTTGTACGTTTTATAGATCCCAACATGACCACTCATAGGGCTACAATGATAGTGTTCCAATATACAAGGTACAAGATCTTTGGGAACAAAGATACGGTAATGGAACTGATTCTCTGTCAGCTGAGTTTTGAGGTATAGCTTGTCTTCTACGACTTCATATTTGGCTTGCTGGTCATCATTGTTCTCAGCCAAATTTTGGAAGATTTTTGTGATTTCTGGATCATTATGTTGTTTCTCCCAGATCAATTCTGCAGTAACTGGAAGTGGCTTTTGGGCATCCTTCTGATTGGAATACAAGTTACAACTTGTGTGTGGAGTTATCCGTGATAGAGCATCTGGAGCTGCGTTTAATTTTCCCTTTCGATACTCAACAATGAAATCGTACTTTTGCAACTGTAGGGCCCATCGAATAAGACGGCTGGTGGTTTTGGGTGAATTCATTACCCACTGCAAGGCAGAATGATCGGTAATGACAGTGAACATTCTGTGATCCAAGTAGTGCTGCCACTTGTCTAATGCCCATACTACGGCTAAACATTCCTTCTCTGTTGCAGAGTAGTTTGTCTCTGCAGGATTAAGGGTTCTACTGGCATAAGCTATTACCTCTTCTATGCCTTGTCTCCGCTTTTGAGTCAGCACTGCACCCAGTCCTATCTCGCTGGCATCCGTGTACACAATGAATGGATGCTCTAAATTGGGATGGCCCAGGATGGGTGGAGTCATCAAGCAAGTTTTCAGTTGTTCAAAAGCCTGTTGGCACTGCAATGTCCACTGAAAAGTTCGGCCTTTTTTCTTTAAGGAGTTGAGTGGTTCAGCAATTCTAGAGAAGTTGGGAACAAATCTGTGGTACCACCCAGCGAGTCCAAGGAAACGTTGGACTTCCTTCAGATTTCTTGGCACAGGATAGGTACGAATAGCTTCCACTTTACTAGGATCAGCTGAAATGCCTTGGATGTTGACTAGATGACCTAGAAAAGTAACTTCATGCAAACAGAACTTGCTTTTTCTGAGGTTGATGGTTAAACCAGCATCTTGTAACTTCTGGAAAACAGCTTGGAGGTCAAGGAAATGCTGAGTAACAGATGGAGAGTAAACGATAATATCGTCAATGTACACAAAGCAAATCTTGCTACGTAGCTCTCCCAAGACAGTTTCCATAAGACGTTGGAAAGTGGATGGAGCATTTTTAAGACCAAACGGCATTACATTAAAGTGAAATAGTCCTGCAGATGTAATAAAGGCAGTCTTGGCTTTACTGGAAGCATCCATAGTCACTTGCCAATATCCACTGTTAAGGTCCAGAGTGGAGAAAATAGCTGACCCCGAAAGGGATTCTAAGATTTCAGTAAGATTTGGCAGAGGATAGGCGTCACTTTCTGTTATGGCGTTCAATTTGCGATAGTCTACACAAAATCGAAGACGTCCGTCCTTCTTCGGGACAAGGACTACAGGGGAGGCCCATCCTGACTGTGATGGCTCTACAATACCTGCATCTAACATTTCTTTGAGTTGTTGATTCACTATGGCTCGTTTAGCAGGGGACACCCGATAAGGTCGTTGCTTTATGGGAATTTGGTGATGTGTATAAATTTGATGTTGGAGAACAGCTGTTCGTCCCAACTGCAGAGTACACACTTGAGGGTTGGTTCTTAGGAGGTGACTTAATTGAAGTTTTTGACCAGGTGGTAAGTGAGCTGCATCCACTGCTTGATTAATGAGTGTTGTATTATCCTCACCTTCAACTTTTAAGGACATGGGTGGCGTTAAGGGTGGAATAGAACTTAACAGGGAAATGCTTGATGTGGAGTAGTGGGCTTGATTTTCATTTAGCAAATGCTGGTACCTCATCTGTGTTGGCACACTTGCATGACCGGGTTGGAAGAGGTAATCCACATCAGGAACAGAAGTAAAGGAATACTTCCCATCCGACACCTTTATCTGCATCCCACTAAAGAAAATAAAGTCTAATCCCAAGACAATGGAATAAGCAAGAGCTTTGGACGTTAACACAGCAACAGGAAGGGTGCAAGCATGGCCGTGCAGTTCAAGCGAAACATTTAACCATCCCAGAGGTACTTCTGTCATCCCGTTTGCCAAATATAAAGGTCCAAGAGACCAAGGGTTAAGGCTCTGTTCTGTGGGGTTGAATTCTTTCCACAAGTGCTCATGAATTAGTGTAAAACTCGCCCCAGTATCCACAATGGCTTTGCCTACCCAATTACCAATACTAATTGGTACAATTAACTGTTGTGGTACAATAACAGCTTCCTGTGAATGTGTTGTCACTTTCTGTTGTAAAGCATTTGCAGTGATCATTGAGTTGTTGGTGGGTTTACCTCTGGATCTAGGAGGACAGGATCGTTGTAGATTAGCAGAAGGTTGCTCTGGTGGTGGAAAAGACGGAGAAGGCAAAGAAAAATGTGGGCAAGCACTTGGAGCATGTAGCCCTTTACACCTCCAACACTGTACCTGTGGTTTATCGACTGGCCGGTTAACGGGTGGTAGGGGTCCTTTGAGTCCAGACTGACCTTGTTTTGAGCTCAAACGGTAGTTATACTGTAACTGCTGTAAATGATCCTTCTCAAGTTGCTGTCCCAACCGTACCAAGTCCTCTACAGTTGTTACACGACCACGTAGCTGGCTAGCTAAGTAGGGCTTTATGTTCTTTAAAGTCATTTTAACCAGTTCAGACTCAGTTAAGGTAGGCTTCCACCTTTTGCAAAGTGCTCTATAGGTAAAAGCAAAGTCTCTTATGGACTCCCTCTCTCCTTGAGTTCTGATTCTGACACGCTCTGCAAGTTCATCCTCATAATCTTCAGAGAGAAAGGCAGTAAGGAATGAAGACTCAAACTCATGCCAGGTAGTTACTGTAGTTCTAGCTACTTCCCACCAATCACATGCTGTACCATGCAAGACTGTTCGGAAAGTAGCCAGGATTTCAGAATCAGTTAAAGGATGTAATGCAAGAAAATCCTGACACTTAGCTAAATACAACAAGGGATCAGAATCGTCTGATGGTCTCCCAAAAGTAGGAAAGGTTAATTTGAGATGGTCGCTCTTGACAGCACCCGCATTTACAGGGGGAATCACATTCATGGATTGACTTGAGGATTCAGAATTCTTCGGTGGATCCTGATCCTCTGTTTTATATTCTGGACTCTCTTGCAGTTCAGTTATTTTAACACTTAAGTGGTCAAGCTGAGCGGTCAATTGAGTGAAATCCTGGTTTAACTCATCGTGGCTTTTTTGAAAGTTTTGCCGGACAGTTTTAATATCTTTCTGTATCTTTAGTTGAAGTTTCTCCACCATGGAACAAATATTTGAAACTAAAGACTTTTCAATTTTTTGAAATTCATCCAACATGAGCAACTTCATGGTCTTAACCATTTGATCAGTGTCCGTTTCAGCTTGTTGTTTGGTTGTTAATAAAATGGTGGAAATTTGCTGGGTGTGATTGTCCACTTTCTCTGACAGACTTTTCAATTGGCTTTTATGTTGAGCAGAAGTAAGTTTCAATTCACTGGTAAGTGCAGTTACAGCGGTCTCCTGTCTTCCCATGAGATCATATAATTTGTCCCAATTTCCCTGGACTTGAGCAGTGAGGTCTCCAATTCCCCTTGCAGGTGTGGGAATTGTACCAGGCAAATCATATTGGACATGTGAAGATACTGGTGAAGACACTGGTGAAACATTAGTTGCTGCCTCTGTTGGAGATGGAGTGCATAACTGCATCAGTTCCTCGCTATGCACAAAGCTATGCACAGGCGTGCTACGGGCTATATCAGATGAAGCAAACTGCACTTGAGTTCTTGATTGTATAGGGCTAGGTGGAATATAAGGGAAAAAGGGATAGTTAGGCAACAGAGGTTGAGGGGGGCCAGCCGTCCAGTCAGGAGTTGCAACATCTGGAACCTCAATATCAATAAGGGTTGACGATGGGTGTAAGGAATCTGCCATGTCTTACCATGTAAAAAGATGTGTTTGTATATTGTCAGTAGTGTGGAAAAACAAAAGAAAAAGGAGAGGAAAAAAAAAAAGTAAATACTTCAATTACTCACTTCATAGAATTTCTCAAAAATACTTGTGGCAACTGACAACTGAAAAATAGTTAAACTCAATTACCCCCACACTGACTACAACCTTAACACAAGTTCACAAGACAAGAGTCAATTAGGCTACTTCAGTTTTACATAATCTGGTTAATGTACTCATTTAAATAAAGTGATTTACATCAGTCAAAATAATCACTTTCATACCCCACATTTAACACATTTCATCATTTTCATCAGGCACTTTTAGTTCAGTCCCACAGATGAAGTATAGTTTTAAAGCACAAACACACACACAAAAAATAGATGCATTAAATAACACAATAGTAAGCAATCTGAGGGACAGGTCAGTACCCAATTATATTACACAATTAAATTCAAGTCCCTGTTCGGGCGCCATTTTCTGTGACGGTGTAATGGAATTAACTTATCATCCGTTACAGAACGGTACACAATTACCCAACCAATTCAACAATAAAAAAAAAATTTATTTTTAGTCTAGGTCTGTCTTAACTCTTTTAGTTTTTCTTTCTTTTTCACGAAAGCAATGTCAAAAGAAATTAGAACATATTTTTCACAGAATCATCATGACTCATAATGAAACAATGTATTTCATCAACACTGATAACGTTACATGTAATATCAATTTCATCAGTTTTTAAACATTTCATGTATTGAGGCCCACAAAATAAAATAAAACAATAAAGGTCTTTGGTTTAATTCAACGTAAAAGCAATAACTCAATGCGAGTAAACCTTTCAGTTCGTAAACAAACCACCTCAGAAATGTTAGCGTTCGTTAGTTAAGTGTGTGTGTATGTGTGTGTGTGTGTGTGTGTGCGTACTGCGTAGATGATCACAGTTTATAGCGTCTTTTTCGTTGTTGGTGGGGCGAGTGAATGAATATCTTGTAAAAGGAAGAGTGGTGTGCTATTCCAGTCCTACCTGGAGTCAGACGCACAATATCTTGAACTCAGAGTCCACAATGAAAAGGATACCTCACTCGTAGCGCTGTAACGTTCGGCTCGTGCTCAGCCCAGGCACCTCTGATCATGTGTCTTTTAGGACAAGCAACAGCGATGATCCAGACACTCTTTCACAGTGCAGCCAGCAGTTACTTAGGAACACAGCAATCTTCTGTCGAGGTTTGTCTTTTTCAGCAGCGTTGTAGTATCAAAACAATGTCTATTTAACTCACGCACAGCCAAACGCAGTCGGTGAACGAGCGTCTTTTAGGAATAGCAACAGCAAAATCCCAACACTCTCCCGCAACGAAGCCAGCAAAGTGGTTAGACATCAGGTAACTCAGGCGTTTTTTTGGAAAAACTCCAGCTCGAACTCGTTCACTCAGTGTTCACTCAAACTTCCCCGCCTTAAGCCCCGCACACCTGTTGCTTAAATAATTCGCTACGTACTTCCATCTCACCGCACCGCATTGCATTTTGGTCAGTGTAGTTCCTTATTTTCGCCACAAGTTACAACAGCCAAACAAAATCTAAAGTAAAAAATGTAAGGGTCAAGAGCCCAACTGCAACAAACACCGATCACCATAATGGTGACTTAAAATTGTGCTTTTCTCTTTCAGTGATTCTGCTTGTTAACATCAGGTGTCTTCAATAATGGTCACTCATCGCTCAATTAATCACTTAATTATCTCATTAACGTTTATCACTGGAGTTTTTGCTGTGTACCTTTTAGGAGAACATTCTGGGAACCAAAATAAAACTACCCGCTGAAAACATTATTAGAACTTCATGGTAATGTTCTCAGAACGTTTTTAGAACAAAACATTTCTAGCTGGGATGATTACAGAGAGATTTTTATGTAATACATAAGCTTAAAGGAATAGTTCATCCAAAAATGTCATCAATTCTGTCATAAATTACTCACCCTGATGTCGTTTCAAACCTGTGAAGATGATGATATACGCTGCAACTTTTTTGAGCAATCTTGCCCAGCGATTGTTGCACTTTCCCATTGAGAATGTGGTACCTTAGATCGGTTGTGGGACCTGCTGTGTCTCTCCTGGTTGCCTGTTGACTGCAACATTGCTCAAAAGATTGCTCCTGTGTATCATCACCAATCACCATAAAACTTTCGTTCATCTTTGGAGCACGAATGAAGATCCTTTTTGATGAAATCTGAGAGTTTTCTGTTCCCCCATTAACAGCTACGCAACAACCACTTTGATGCTTCAAAACGTTCATAGAGATCTTGAAACTAATCTATATGAATTGAGCGGTTTAGTCCAACATTTTTTAAAGAGACTCAATTGCTTGATATCAGTGGTTTCAAACCTTTTTTTTTACAGGAGACCCCTATTTAACATTCAAAATCCTTAAAGGTGCTCTAAGCGATGTCACGCGTCGTTTAGGCCAAAATATTTTTTGTCACATACAGCAAACATCTCCTCACCATCCACTAGCTGCCTGTCCCATGAACACACTGTAAAAAAACGCGGTCTCTGTAGACACCCCAGGCTCCACAAACGGCAAGAAAAACAAACTGGGCTCACCCGCACCACGAAACATAACAAACTGTTCCAGCCAATAACCGACAAGAAGTATTTGGGGTGGGGTTTGGGGGGTTAGTGCGCGGATGAGGAGGAGGGAGGGTCTAGCTAGCCTCCGTTTTGTTTGACAATACTTTAAACGCCAACAAGAAGTGACGTCACTCAACATCACTTAGAGCAGTGGTTCTCAACCCTGCCCCTGAAGGACCCCCAACACTGCACATTTTCTTTGTCTCCCTAATCAAAACACACCTGATTCAACTCATCAGCTCATTAACCCATGTGATAATGAGCTAATGAGTTGAATCAGGTGTGTTTGATAAGGGAGACAAAGAAAACGTGCAGTGTTGGGGGTCCTTCAGGGGCAGGGTTGAGAACCACTGACTTAGAGCACCTTTAATGACATGTGGTCAGAGTTTCACAAACAAAAACACAGAAGCTGAATGAAAATGTAAATCTACTGTCTGTCAGTAGGTGGCGCTTATGGAACAGCAGAAATATTATAATATAAATAATAGAAATATAATATAATATAATATAATATAATATAATATAATATAATATAATATAATTGCAGAAATTCCCCGGTAACCTCTGTAAACAAAGCAGCTGCGCTGATAAACACTATGCGTTACACGGAGGGAAGATGAAAAGAAAATGTCATCAAAACTTTCAAAAACATCAAAACTATGTCTCAAGACAGTAAGTTCCCTTCAGAGATAAATTCATAGAATTCATTCATGCTAAAATTTATATAATTTCCCTCAGCACTCCAGTTGTAAAGGTTGTAAAACCTCTCACTTCTTTCCGTCATTTTTTCAAACAAAACTAAAGCTACGTTGCATGCTTGTGTCTGCGTGAGACTGTTGCTTACTTTGCTTAATACTGCATTTACTATGGATTTTTAAATCCTGGCAATCAAATACGATTTTAATGATGATTAAAATATTAAACCGTAATAATAATCGTCAGAAATTGCA
Source organism: Rutilus rutilus (assembly GCF_951802725.1). Classification (NCBI taxonomy): domain Eukaryota; kingdom Metazoa; phylum Chordata; class Actinopteri; order Cypriniformes; family Leuciscidae; genus Rutilus; species Rutilus rutilus. The sequence continues at coordinate 24,532,392 of NC_140209.1, forward strand.
ACGTGGTTTTCAAACTGGTAACCGTTTCATCCCTAACCCTCAAACTAGAGTGAGCTTAGCCCCTCATAAATTAACAGACCCCTCATAAATTAACCCCCAGGTTGGAAAACACTGGTTTATATGATAAACAGATTGAATTTAGGCCTTTATTAACATAAACATTCATCAACTCAAGCATCAGTTGTGGTAAACAGAAGTTAAAGCATGTTCGCTTGACATGCAAGAACCAATGAGGTTCATTCTCATGTGTTACGCGCGTTAAGCAGGTTCGGTTGAGCGTATGTTTATGTTCGCTAATCAATGTTTATATGTGAAAAAAGCCTAAATGGAATCTGTTCATCATATAAAGCGATCAAGTCTGAAAATGTTGGACTCACTCAAATGTTAAAATCATATAGATTAGTTTCACGATCTCTACACAGTAAATTCCACAGTGTTAAATCAACACTGCTCAGAGCAAATATGGTCCCACTCTACAGAGTGTTAAAGTAACACTAAAGCGGTGTTAAAGTTAATGAGATAATTAAGTGATTAATTTAGTGATGATTGAGCATTATTGAAGACACCTGATGTTAACAAGCAGAATCACTGAAGGAGAAAATCATAAATTGTAAGTTACCATTATGGCAATGGGTGTTTGCTTTAGTTGGGCTCTTGACCCTTACATGTTTACTTTAAATTTTACTGTTGTTTGTCTGCTGTTATTGATTTCTAACAGTTAAATGAACAAAGTGAAGTGTGATCTGATAGTGTTGGTTATGTTTTGACATAATCATGCTGTGATCTGAAAAATGAAACTTATTGAGATAGTTTGGTTTAACTTGTTACCAGCAGCTTTGTGATTTTAACAGCATATGATTATCAGTACTAAAATATTTCATAAACATTATTCTAATCAAAAGACTTTCAAATAAATTCAATTAGAAACACAGACATCAATAATCAGCCTGTGAATCTCAACAATGGTGACAATAATAAAGCATGTTGCAGTGGCTGCCACCAATCACAACTCATTATTGGCTCCCATCATGCATTGCGGTATGAATAAATTATGATCTGAATTGTCTATGTAATTTACTTTTCCTAATTAAATATTCTGCTCGTCACCATTGTTGAGATGCATAGACTGAATCTTGACGTCTGTGTGTGCCTAAAAGAAAGATTTTTTTGTTTTAAACAACTTTTAAGAAATCCTTTATATTATATAAAAAATTCTGGATATTTATGCAGAATCAGTTATGCTGTAACCAACAACATAAATCGAAGTCAGAAATAAGGATCATAATGAGGTCAGTGATCAAGTTCAAATGATGAATGTCATAATATAACCAACACCATCAGATCACTTTTTCTTTGTTCATCTGACAGTTATAACTCAGATACAGCAGCCAAACTAACTCTAAAGTAAACATGTAAGGGTCAAGAGCCCAACTAAAGCAAACACCCATCACCATAATGGTAACTTACAATTTATGATTTTCTCCTTCAGTGATTCTGCTTGTTAACTGCAGGTGTCTTCAATAATGCTCAATCATCACTCAATTAATCACTTAATTATCTCATTAACTTTAACACCGCTTTAGTGTTACTTTAACACTCTGTAGAGTGGGACCATATTTGCTCTGAGCAGTGTTGATTTAACACTGTGGAATTTACTGTGTGGGTGACGCACAGAAGCTAGGGGAAAACATATGTTTGTCGAACCATTTGCAAGGTGGTCCTCGCTCTGCAGGAGTACAGAATAGTTTCATTAATAGTGTTCCCCGGACATTTATCGACTATGTCCATAAAAGAGGGCTTTTATAAAATTGCCGGTAAGATATATTGATAGGGTGACATCACATGAACACTTTTTTTATTTATTTTTTTAAAGCAAATTTCACAAATGTATTATACAATACATATTAAGAATTATTTTAAATCTTTTTTATTATTATTCTGTTAATCTTATATGATTCCCTAGAGTCATTGCAACATGTATGCAGTCTATTGCTCCAATCTCCACTGCTCTAGGGGAACATGAGGCAGATTATGTTAATAGGAAATCCTATCACAGCCATAATGTTCAGGTAGAGATGATGTGAATATGTGAGATGATTATTTTCTGTGAGATGAATCTTTAAATTAATAGTAACATTAACAGATATAGCAATGATCTACTAAACATTTCATCTACAGACGACTTGTGGTCATGAACGTATGATCACAAGTTTGGATGCCAAATGGCCTGGCTCAGTGCTTGACTCACAAATTTTCCGTGAGTCTTTGTTGTGTCAGCGCTTTGAGGAAAGCAAGTTAAATTTGGTACAGTACAAAACACTTAATTTGAACTGAGATAGAAAAACCTACACAATAACCCCCTGACCTCAGACAGGGCCACAGCACTGCTTCAGTGTGACCCTCAGTAAACCCAGAGTGAAAATAGAGATGACCTTTGGCCTCCTAAAGGCACATTTCAACTGTGTTCGGCGCTTAAGAGTCACCAGAGCGGACCACCCAGCTGGTGCAGATGTAGATGCAATCACCATACAATATTACACTTAATAAAAGCACATTGAAACTGCAGATATGTCTCAAACTCTTTTATTGGTTTTGTGGGATGGGAGGGAGAAAGAGAGCAAGACAAATTTGCATTAATAAATATTCATACTAAAGTGTTACTTGGTTAAATAAGTTCACATACTGAGATCCGTTTTATCCAGCTGTTTGATCTCCAATTTATTTATTTATTTTTTTGGAGCCTCCTCAGCTCACAGTCCAGCTCCTTTAGTGAACAGTCTAGTTCAGTCTGTTTCCATCTGAAACATAATTCCACCACAAACATGATCATTACAAGTTTTCTGGAGGCTCATCAAATCACAAAAAGTTCCTTGACTTCCTACAAACACAGGACTGACTGTAATTTATGTCAAGGGTTTTAAATCCTTACACATTTCTTCTGAAGCCCATTGAGGTAGAGGCCTCAGTTTCTGGGGCAGGTTGTGAAAAATCCTACAATAAAAGAGATGTGTAAGGGCCAGTCACTTTTTTATGCCACACATTCAAATGTTTGCCATAATAAAAAGCCCAGTGCATTCACATCAGCAACTGTCTGAGAACACACAGACAGAGTGTCTTCATCATTTCCTCCACCCTAATAAATAAAAATAGGCCAATGTAAAGCATAACTGTTGTAAAGCAGGTTATATTTGGTGTTCTGTCTGCTGCACAGAGGTGGAAAGTCCAGGTTCAGAAAGTAAAAGTCCTCCCCAGTTATTTGTTCCAATCACCTGGATTTGCTAATTCAGGAGGAGATAGAACTAATTAGTGAGATCAGCTGCACAGCAAAAACTCCAGTGTTAAATGAACTCTCCTGGGAGTTTATTTGGCTCCAGACTCAAGAGTGTTAAAGTGGTAAAATGTTAATGAGATAATTAAGTGATTAATTGAGTGATGATTAACCATTATTGAAGACACCTGACGTTAACAAGCAGAATCACTGAATGAGAAAAATAAAAAAAATGAATCACCATTATGGAGATCAGTATTTGCTTTAGTTGGGCTCTTGACCCTTACATGTTTTACTTTATGTTTTAATTGACTGCTGTATCTGAGTTATAACAGTCAGATGAACAAAGAGAAAAGGTGAATAGGTGGTGTTGGTTATTATTTTAACATAATCATCATTTGACCTGAATCACTGGACTCATTTAGAGCCTAATCTCTGACTTAAATGCATATTGGTCATTAAAGCATCACAGTGATTCTACAAAATAAGATCCAGAATTTACAATATAAACCAAATAATTTCTTAAAAGTTGTTCTGATATAAAAAAAAAAAAATCCTTTAATTCAAGCACACACATACATCAAGATTCGGTGTATGAATCTCAACAATGGTGACAAAAAAAATATTACTAAGACAATTGAGATAATAATTTATTCATACTGCAATGCATGATGGGAGCCATGAATGAGTTTTGATTGGTGGCACCCAGAATGCACTGCAACATGCTTTATTATTGTCACCATTGTTGAGAATCACAGGCTGATTCTTGAATTCTGTGTGTCCAAATAATATACCCTTTCAAAGTCTTTTTTATCAGAACAGCTTTTAAGAAATCCTTTTGATTATATTGGAAATGCTGAAAAAAGTATATTGTAGAATCACAAGCTGCTGTAATCAACAAGGTAAACCTAACTCTCTAAAAATGTTTTGTGATTCAGGTCAAATGATGATTATGTCACAACATAACCAACACCACCTGATCAGCTTTTCGGCTGTTCATCTGAGAGTTATAACTCAGATACAACAACCAAACAAAACCTAAGATTATTAGTTTAAGGGTCAAGAGCCCAACTAAAGCCAACACTGATCACCATAATGGTAACTTAAAAAAGAGATTTTCTTCTTTGGTAATTCTGCTTGTTAACATCAGGTGTCTTCAATAATGGTCAATCATCACTCAATCAATCACTAATTTATCTCATTAACTTTAACACTCTTGAGTCTGGAGCCAAATAAAGTCACAGGAGAGTTAATTTAACACTGGAGTTTTTGCTGTGTGAGTTAATGGGTGGAATAAACATATGGCAGGACTTTTACTTTCTGAACCCTGGACTTTCCACCTCTGTTGGAGACTGATAAGCGCAGTGTCCCTCGATGCCTGTTACCAGCTGATTGTACCTTAATAGAAACTTATTGTTGTAACTTTACTATTGTACCTTTATCTAACCTTTGTTAACTTTAATAAAACTAATATTATATTATTGGCAAGATATTGTCTGCCTGAGTAATAATTTAAGAACCTTAAGCAAGAACTGACCATGTACATAAACCAGAGAACGAACTTTCAACCTCTAAATCCATTATCAAGCCTTCCTTCCTCACCTTCTTGGCATCTCTCTTTGACATCTTATCAAACTTGTCCTGGCTAATTAGCAAAACTTTAGCAACTTTGGCTAACAACGAACAGTTTGTAAGCTAATTGCTATTTCACAAACCTTGACCTGCTGAAGTCCTTTTATTCGAGCGAAATAACTTGCTGGATGCAAGAGCAACGTTCCACTCCTTTGTTTATCGATGATACAGTCTCAATAAGTCAATTTAAATCATTGGTACTCGGTCAGAGTCTCGGAGCTCAGAATAAGACGTCAGCACAGGTCGCCATCTTGGACCAACCAAGCCGTTAAATGCTCTTGTGTCGTGCCGTCAATGCGGGTTGAATTTAGGGCTGGGCGATATATCGCACGATATTGTTATGCGCATCTCATCAGTAAAGCCGGTTCCCTTGATTGGTAGTAAATCACCATCACCTGCTTTCAGATGGAGCGGTGTTAAATTAACACTCCTGGGGCTGGGAGTGTATGAGTCCACACTCAAGAGTGTAAAGTGTTAAAATATGAGTGTTAAATTAACACTCAAGAGTGTTAAAGTTAGTGAGATAATTAAGTGATGATTGAGCATTATTGAAGACACCTGCTGTTAACAAGCAGAATCACTGAAGGAGAAAATCACAAATTGTAAGCCACCGATATGGTGATGGGTGTTTGCATTAGTTGGGCTCTTGACCCTTATATGTTTACTTTAATTTTTACTGTTGTTTGTCTGCTGTTATATTTATAACAGTTAAATGAACAAAGTAAAGTGTGATCTGATAGTGTTGATTATGTTTTGACATAATCATGCTGTGATCTGAAAAATGAAACTTATTGAGATAGTTTGGTTTAACGTGTTAGCAGCAGTTTTGTGATTCTTCAGCCTATGATCATTGTTAACTTTACTTAAGATTCAAAATATTTAATAAACATTGTTCTGATCAAAAGACTTTCAAATTAATTTATTTAGAAACACAGACATCAATAATCAGCCTGTGAATCTCAACAATGGTGACAATAATAAAGCATGTTGCAGTGGCTGCCACCAATCACAACTCATTAATGGCTCCCATCATGCATTGCGGTATGAATAAATTATGATCTAAATTGTCTATGTAATTTATTTTTCCTAATTGAATATTCTGCTCGTCACCATTGTTGAGATGCATAGACTGAATCTTGACATCTGTGTGTGCCTAAAAGAATGATTTTTTTTAAAACAATTTTTAAGAAATCCTTTGTATTATATCAAAAATTCTGGGCATTTATTCAGATTCACAGTTATTCTGTGGTCAACAACATAAATCAAAGTCAGAAAGAAGGATCTTAATGAGTTCAGTGATCAAGTTCAAATGATGAATGTCATAATATAACCGACACCATCAGATCACTTTTTTTCTTTGTTCAACTGGCAGTTATAACTCAAATTAGGGCTGGGCGATATGGCTGAAAACTGTATCACGATATAAGTGTTTCATAACGGTCGATATCGATAATTATTGATATTTTTTATGACATATTTAAAATAAGGACCAGTCCAGGAGACAAATACATTACATTTAAAGATTTTTTATTTTAAACTTTCTGATTATAATCCCATCAGTTATAAAGGCAGAAATGTCAACACGACCATGGAAAACACTCACTCAAATAATTAGTCTAAAATCTGAATGAACACTTAACAATTATCTCCTAACATTAAGGTGCAAAATTAAAGAATACGTAAGAAATGCTTTATAAAGGGGTGGGCGATATGGCAAACATATAATATTAAGATTTTTTTCAGGAAAATCACGATTAATGATTTTATCACGATTCTTTTTTATGTTGGTTTTACTATTTTGTGGCTGTTTTTAAAATATGGACATTAGTTTGGCTGTAATGCTCAAAGCCTTAGGTAACAAAATGTAAAATAAAAAAGAATGGCAGACAGGGGCGAAGATAAAAAAGTTCTCATTATGTTCTTTGTTATTAAATATTAAGATCAAAGATACACATTACACGTACACACAACCTAATATACAGATTAAATAAACAGTGCTTTATGTTTTCAGCTACAGTAGGTGTATTTAACAGTAGCATTGAAGAAAGTAATTAAATGAACAAATATGAAAATAAAACAAAACAGACTTCACTGTATAAATTATACATTGATACTTATTAAAGCTACTATTAAAGTTATCAGTCAAGAGCAGTGAATGATTTTCTCTTTGCATTTTGTTGTTTTATTAACATTAAAGGGATAGCTCTGTTTACTGTTTGGATAGCCACATTCTTCAAAATATTAATATTTGAAAATATAAGAAGGAAATTAATACAGGTTTGGAACAATATTAGAGTGCGTAAATAATGAGATTTTTTTTTTATTTTTGGGTGAACTATCCCTTTAAGGACAAGCGGCAGCGTGTTTACTATTACTATACTGTCTCTTTAAGAGCTGCGCGCGACGCGTCTAATATACACGCATTTGACAAGCAGATTTTCTCTCAATTTTCTCAAGTTTGCTTTCACTTTAGACATATCCGACTAGTTTATGTAAACTTTGTGTGTATATAACAGTATTAGCACAATAAGACTCGAAATATAGTCCAGTATCCAGGCGCTGGTAGACAAAGTGCATGTGAGCTTCACATGTACGCGCTGAGAAACGCACACGTTAAAACAGCTCATAAGCACGCGAATAACAGAGAAACTGACGATGGTCTTGCATAATTTGCAGACGACATGGTCTGACTACGGTCAGTCTACGGTTTTCCTGTTTTATCAACAATCGCTGTATCACTACACGCCGGTTCTGTTACTGAAGAATCCAACACGAGACAACAATATTGCGCAAAACATACTGACTGGCTGTTGCGTGTCACCCCCTACATTGCAAGGTTACCAGAGAGTTGAGTGCCTTTGTTCATGCAACCAAATTTGCTTTCGCAACCTCTGGTTTCTTCCGACGAAGAAAAAAAAAAATTATCGAACGTTTTATCGAACGCATTTTTTATTGATATTGATTACGTGTCTATCGCGATACATATCGTTATCGTTTTATCGCCCAGCCCTAACTCAGATATAACAACCAAACAAAATTTAAAGTAAACATATAAGGGTCAAGAGCCCAACTAAAGCAAACAATGATCGCCATAACGGTGGCTTACAATTTGAGATTTTCTCCTTCAGTGATTCTGCTTGTTAACATCAGGTGTCTTCAATAATGTTCAATCGTCACTAAATTAATCACTTAATTATCTCATTAACTTCAACACTCTTGAGTGTTCATATACACTCCCAGGAGTGTTAATTTAACACTGGAGTTTTTGCTGTGTACAAAGAGCCGTAGTTAACTGACAAGCTGAGCCATATCGCATTAATTATCGCTGGCGATACGTCCGTGATATTAATGCGATATGGCTCAGCTTGTCAGTTAACTACGGCTCTTTGTAATAAATGTCGCTCCATCTGAAAGCAGGTGATGGTGATTTACTACTAATCAAGGAACCGGCTTTACTGATGAGATGCACATAACAATATCGTGCGATATATCGCCCAGCCCTAGTTGAATTGACGTAGATCAGCGATCATAAATGACAGGGCAGGGCCACTTCAGGGGCCAATCAGGTGTCAGTTCCCCTCTGGCCCCAACCCTTGGATCCGCCAATGTTTTTAAATTATGCTGAGTGTTTGTTGCCGCTGTTGTCAGTGGCGAAGGGCAACAGTGTTTTCTTGGCGCTCCTGCTCTTCACACAGACTTCACTTCAATCTGTCGCTCAACCCCGTGGCGGAGACTCTCTATTCGTTCCGATGAAATCTCAAAACAAAACGCATAAACAAATCTTTGATTTAAATTAGGGATGCACCCAAGGCCGGATTTACCATTGGGCTTGACTGGGCTCAAGCCCATGGGCCCCGCCCAATAGGGGGCCCTGCCCGTTTACGTTTGATTTTTTCAATAATATGTCAGTCATTTAATTTTTCATTTAAAGTTTGTTATTGGTCTAGCATTGTTACCTGGCCCTGCCCTGCAATGAAAAATGTCATTTAATTAGCTAAATTAAATGTCAGTCATCTTGAGGTTTGCTGATTGGTTATTGCCAGTTAGGCCTCGTTTACTGCCGAACCGTTGAAAAAACCTGTCTGCATTAGACAGTAGCCGCGTTTCCATTACCCTTCAAATTGCGCAAATTGAAATTAAGCACAATGGAAACACGTCAATTTCGCAAAAACTCCCGTTTATCTCAAAAAAAAAAAAAAAAAAAAAAAAAAATTACGCTCGCATAAGGAGGTTTTTCGGGCAATTCGAAAAAGGAATATTTTGCAAAACTGCAATGGAAACAGTTTTTGCGCATTTACAGTCACCTGAGTTAGAAGACGCGGTGTGTTTGAGGTCCATGTATAGCTACGCAAATAATAATAATTTTATATTATTTAATTATAACATTTAATAGGCTATATTTAGAAGACGCTTTTATGCAAAAAAGGAACAAAGCTGAGTGTGGAGCGCGCACTGCATGGCACGGAGGCGCGGCCGCGAACACTTGCATTTTCCTATCAACAGTGGAAACAACTTAAAATACTCTATCATTTCTGGTCATACAGAAAATAATAATACATTATTCCCAACTACTTTTATTTGTGTAAACTCACAATAACAAGAAAACGTTGTGCTTTTGTAAAATAAAATAAAACAATCAGACGCACTTTCATGATCTCCGTAAACTGGAGCGCGAGAACTGAAACAAAATATAGCCTATGTAGGCTAAAGCTTGAAATGTCCACTTTAAATCGAACAAATTCGAATCCAAAGCTAATAACTTCTGATTAATCCGTATCAAATGTGCATTTCTCTCTAAAAGCGCATCTGCTTAACAGCGGAGATGGAGATGTGATTTTAGCCAAAGCAATAGTTTATTAATAATATTAATGGCTCTTCTCATTCAGCACTGTGGGAAAAACATCAATTCCAGGTTCTAATTTGGCCTTTGAAAACCAGTAAAATCAACATGTTTTCCATATTAATTTGTGAATATTTTAAATGTTTAATAAAGGGGCAAAAAGTCATAAACAAAAATATGAAAATTATACTGGATTCTAAATCTCATAGAAATGCCACGATCAAAATGTGTTTGTGTTCCAGGTAAATAAGTGTTTTATTCTCATTCTGACCAAGACATTTGTGCATTGCAATAAACTTATGATCACTTTTAACTTTTTTAATCATTATTTATTTATTGGAAAAAAACTTTTTCAAGCTTCAAAGCTGCCAGAGTAAGAAGCGGATGAGACGGAGGCTTGTGAAACAAATCGATGCAGATACACGGGACATCAATGTGCCACAAATTAACTTCCTTGTTGAAAATATATAAATCCATGGCCTTGGTGAGTTAACTCAAACATTAACTTGATGTTTATGTAAAAGAAAAGTGCCGCAAATCTGATAGAGAATCAATACAAAGTGTTTATATAGGCCGTGCGAGCCGAAGTGGATAGCACATAGGCTAAAGCTGACGCACGTGTGAGAATGCTAATGAAGTATGCTATTTAAGTGTTAAAGTGTTATGTTTAATGTGTTATTTGAAGTGCATACATGTGATTTGACGATGAAATTGTTTGAACTGAAGATTAATTATCGTTCTGCCTTGTGTTTTACAAGGCTAGGTTTTTTGTGAGATTCAAGTTCTTCTGTGATGAGTTCCCTGATTCGTGCTGGACGCACGAGGTGCAGATTGTATATGGCGAGCCACCCATGGAACCGTTTTCTCTGTTGAACTGTGTTTTTGAGCCATCAAACTGGTAGGAGAATTCTTTCTTTTACTTTTGGACAATCGGGACTCGGACTCATTGAGATCATCTTGTTTTTTCTATTTTTCCTTTTTGATTTCTCAACAAAAGACATTGATTGTGATCCTGAATCATTCTAAAAGAATCAACAGTTCTCTGAACTCATCGATTCGATTCATGAACCCAGGTTAACTGAATTGATTTGTCAAATCTTGAGTCTCTGATTCACATTGGACAGACTATTAAGTTTTGAGGAGAAAGTGATTCATTTGCAACTGAAAGTGAAAATTCTGAATTCCATTCTGTGTATTGAATCAAACTGATTGTCCATTTGATTTTGAGGTATTTGAGCTATTGATTGCAATACTATGTGTGAAAGCATTATCTATTGTTTCTTTAATTTTGTTGTTACAAGGAATCTGACACAGAGATTTCTTTTATTTCTTTTATTATTCATAAGTATATGAGAATCTGTTTCCAATAGAGTCGAAAGTGTTCATTACTACTGTCCAAAACTGAGTCCACGTATCTGAAAAAAACAACAAGAAGAGTGTGAATATTATCATTTATTGTATTTTAATTGTTTACCTTTGTGATTCACACATTTTGAGCAAAAGTTTATTTTCTCCTAATACAAAATCAAACTAAATCAGAAGCAAGACTCTGTATTGATTGTTCACTCACCTGTTGTGCTGTCTTCCTCTCTCCAGTAGTCGCATCTACCTTCTGACCAATTGGCCCATATTGAATGTTACGCTAGTATGACACGCTAGACACGTGTTACACACTACACTTATGTTTGTTCTTAGAGGGGAACACTTGCAGTTCTGGGAAAGGCACAAGCATGTGCTGTGTGAAGATTTCATGCACAGGGCCATTGTGAATGAGCCAGATGAATTAATTGTGACTCAAGTGCTACTTGACCTTAAGGACCATGTTGAAAGACATGGTTTTACTTTAAATGGGAACTTTGGCCTCCCTGAGCCTGATCCACTTCGCGTCCGGAGTCAAATTCCCCGCATCATCCAGCATGAGACTGAGAACAACATAGAGGAACTTCAAACTATCATTACTAACACAGAAAACAGCCTCAATGACGAACAGCAAAAAGTTGTCGAAACAGTGATGGAAAGTGTGGAACAGGGACTTGGAAAAACGATATCCCTTGATGCAAGTGGTGGAACTGGGAAAACATTCATATTGTGCCACATCCTTAACAAAGTGCGTGCACAGGGCAAAGTAGCTCTTGCAACAGCTGCAAGTGGCATTGCAGCTACCCTACTGCTAAAAGGCACAACCTTTCACAGTAGGACAAAATGTCCTCATTCTCACCGACGAGTCCATTTGCAGTATGAGTGAACATGACAGTACTGCAACACTCCTAAGAAAGACGCATCTCATGCTTGTGGATGAAGTGTCAATGATGGATCGCCGTGCATTAGAAGCAGCGGATCGTACATTCCAGTGGCTCAGAGGTTCAGACAAGCCATTTGGTGGCATCACAATGGTTTTCAGCGGTGACTGGAGGCAAATCCTTACTGTTGTCCAACATGGTAGCCAAACCCAGATCATAGGGAGGTGTTTCAAGAGCTACCACCTATGGAAAAATGTTGAGATTCTTCGTCTAACAGAAAACATGAGGATCACTCAAGCTGCTGGAGATCAACAAACAGAAGCAGATTTTGCCAGATTCCTTTTGAACCTTGGTGAGGGGGAAATTCCTGTGGTTCCAGAAGAGGGTGAATTTGCAATTGACCTATGGCTAAGCCACGCCCCCTCCACTCACTCGGACAAACAGTCAACATTCGGTCACAGTAGGAGACATTTCACAGGAGGTAATTGATGATTTTTGGAGACAGAAAGATTATATATCATCTCGAAGCCACCAAAAGGGCCTTAACTATGCATTGGAGGGTTATATTAACCCTTTGAGGTACGCACCATGAAAAAAGCAAAGGAAAAATTATTTCTTTGCATTTTTTATTCAATTATGATAACAATAACAACAATAAATTTTTTTTTTTTAATTAGACCCTACAGTATTTTAGATACAGTCCTCTACCAAACGGTTGAGATGTCTGTTCATAATAAAAGAACAAAATTCAGAACAAGTCATATTAAGTGCAATTTCTTGACCAATAAAAAATCTGATGGCTGCTATTGATGGCTCCAAACATATCAAGTGTGTGTGTGTGTGTGTGTGTGTGTGTGTGTGTGTGTGTGTGTGTGTGTGTGTGTGTGTGTGTGTGTGTGTGTGTAAAACTTCACCCAAGATTTGATTAGTACAGAGCCCCCCTAGTCCCACTTTGTCAAAAAAAGATAGTATCTTGAGGCCACGAGATAGTATCTTAAGGCCACGAGTTACTATCTTGTGGCCACGAGTTACTATCTTGTGGCCACGAGTTACTATCTTGTGGCCACGAGTTACTATCTTGAGGCCATGAGATAGTATCCTGAGGCCACGAGTTACTATCTTGAGGCCACGAGTTACTATCTTGAGGCCACGAGATAGTATCCTGAGGCCACGAGATAGTATCCTGAGGCCACGAGTTACTATCTTGAGGCCACGAGATACTATCTTGAGGCCACAAGTTACTATCTTGAGGCCACGAGTTACTTTCTTGTGGCCACGAGTTACTATTTGAGGCCACGAGTTACTATCTTGAGGCCACGAGTTACTATCTTGAGGCCACGAGTTACTATCTTGAGGCCACGAGTTAGTATCCTGAGGCCACGAGTTACTATCTTGAGGCCACGAGATACTATCTTGAGGCCACGAGTTACTATCTAGAGGCCACGAGTTACTATCTTGAGGCCACGAGTTACTATCTTGAGGCCACGAGTTACTATCCTGAGGCCACGAGATAGTATCCTGAGGCCACGAGTTACTATCTTGAGGCCACGAGATACTATCTTGAGGCCACGAGTTACTATCTTGAGGCCACGAGTTAGTATCCTGAGGCCACGAGATACTATCTTGAGGCCACGAGTTACTATCTTGAGGCCACGAGTTACTATCTTGAGGCCACGAGATAGTATCCTGAGGCCACGAGTTACTATCTTGAGGCCACGAGATACTATCTTGAGGCCACGAGATACTATCTTGAGGCCACGAGATACTATCTTGAGGCCACGAGTTACTATCTTGAGGCCACGAGATAGTATCCTGAGGCCACGAGATACTATCCTGAGGCCACGAGTTACTATCTTGAGGCCACGAGTTACTATCTTGAGGCCACGAGATAGTATCCTGAGGCCACGAGATACTATCCTGAGGCCACGAGATACTATCCTGAGGCCACGAGTTACTATCTTGAGGCCACGAGATAGTATCCTGAGGCCACAAGTTACTATCTTGAGGCCACGAGATAGTATCCTGAGGCCACGAGATACTATCCTGAGGCCACGAGTTACTATCTTGAGGCCACGAGATAGTATCCTGAGGCCACAAGTTACTATCTTGAGGCCACGAGATAGTATCCTGAGGCCACGAGTTACTATCTTGAGGCCACGAGATACTATCTTGAGGCCACGAGATACTATCTTGAGGCCACGAGTTACTATCTTGAGGCCACGAGATACTATCTTGAGGCCACGAGTTACTATCTTGAGGCCAGGAGTTACTATCTTGAGGCCACGAGATAGTATCCTGGGGCCACGAGTTACTATCTTGGGGCCACGAGTTACTATCTTGAGGCCACGAGATACTATCTTGAGGCCACGAGTTACTATCTTGAGGCCACGAGATAGTATCCTGAGGCCACGAGTTACTATCTTGAGGCCACGAGTTACTATCCTGAGGCCACGAGATAGTATCCTGAGGCCACGAGTTACTATCTTGAGGCCACGAGTTACTATCTTGAGGCCACGAGATAGTATCCTGAGGCCACGAGATACTATCCTGAGGCCACGAGTTACTATCTTGAGGCCACGAGTTACTATCTTGAGGCCACGAGATAGTATCCTGAGGCCACGAGATACTATCTTGAGGCCACGAGTTACTATCTTGAGGCCACGAGATAGTATCCTGAGGCCACGAGTTACTATCTTGAGGCCACGAGATACTATCTTGAGGCCACGAGTTACTATCTTGAGGCCACGAGATACTATCTTGAGGCCACGAGATACTATCTTGAGGCCACGAGATACTATCTTGAGGCCACGAGATAGTATCCTGAGGCCACAAGTTACTATCTTGAGGCCACGAGATAGTATCCTGAGGCCACGAGTTACTATCTTGAGGCCACGAGTTACTATTTTGAGGCCACGAGTTACTATCTTGAGGCCACGAGTTATTATCTTGAGGCCACGAGTTACTATCTTGAGGCCACGAGTTACTATCTTGAGACCACAAGATAGTTATAATTTTTTTTTTTGACAAAGTTGGACTAGGGACTCCGTAATAAATGCCATTATTTTATATGAAAAAGTTAATAATTGTATTTTATTTAGAAAATATTTTAGTCTGTCTTGTATATTTTTTTTATTAGATCAGATAACATTTTAAGCTGTTTTATGGTCATGTTACAATGTGCCCCTCACATGTTACAATGTACCCCACCTATGGGGCATGTTGTCACATTTCACCTCCATTCTTTCGGGGTATCTTCTTTCTTATCAAGAAAAAAGTATATACTGTATTAATAAAACAAAACCACATAATTGTACTAGACATGTGGGAAATTAATGTGGGGAAAAATAAATACCCTGAACCATAAGTAGATTTACACAAACTGAGAAAGTCAAAAAGTGTTACTTTGTGCCCGCTCTCCCAGAAATAGTGAAAAAATTATATTGATCAAATATTTTTCATCAAATATGTAATTGAATAATATTAAATTAATCATTTTAACAACACTAACCCTTTTGTTCATTGTAAATAGCTAATTTTACCAACATTAGCTAATTTTACCAACATTAGCTAACTTCTCTACCATAAAATGACAACTCAACCGTTTGGTAGAGCATGTTTTGAAAAAAATATTTGACCCTTATAAGACTTATTTTTTTTTAATTAAGTTACATAATTCTGTTTAACAACTCCTCTGAAACGATAATATGTCAACAAAATAGTTTTACCTTTAAAAGTCCCGCCGATATGCGTCATCAAAGGATGAGTAAATTTTCGCTGTGTCACGTGCTGTTTGAAGGAACACTGAAAAGGCATGCTGCTCACAGACACAGTGCCATCTAGTGGATTTTTTTAGCATTGCATAACTACACCAAACGATAGAGATGGCTCATTCAGGTTGAGTTAAGCTTGATGCATTTTTCAATAAAATATAGTGACTTAAAGTGTGGTCTACCAAACGGTTGAGTAGTACCTTAAAGGGTTAATAATTTTGTTGCTGAGAAGGTCGATGAAAAGCTTCAGCTCCAGACAAAGATTTACAGGTCAGAGTGTAAACGTTATAGTTTGGTGCTATTTCGCTTCAAACGCTCGCTTTATACGCGCGTGCGTCCTATTCGCTTTGGACGCGCGAATGGATTCAAAATGTTCAAGCATCGAACTAGAAGCAATACGCGCGAATTTGACGCTCTATTCGCGTTTGGTATGAACGCAGCATAATGAACAGGCTGCGATGTCAAGATTGCAATGCTGGAATGTGTGTGTGTGTGTGTGTGTGTGTGTGTGTCAGAGAGAGAGAGGCGCGGGCGCGATAGAACAGTGGAAACATAAAAACATACTCCATAATTTTGTTCATACAGTACATCATTAAAACTGCAGTGTTGAGCCTACTTATATTTGTGTAAAACACAACATTGTGCTTTTGTCAAACTGTAACCTACAACTGTCACCCAACCAAAATCACACGCACACACGCTGTTTAAAAGCAAAACACACCGTTTGACCATTTTAAACTTAAAGGGATAGTTCACTTTGAAATTAAATTTTGGTATGTTTTAGCTTACCTCAAGGGCATCCAAGATATAGGTGTCTTTTTTTCCGCAGTAGATTCAATTTTGATATTTTTAGGTCAAACCGTTCTTGTCTGTCAGTCATATAATGCAGGTCTGTGGTCACCACCTCAAAGAGGATGCACAGAGTCCAAATTAAAACAATTCCCCATCGTCCAAATTAAACAATTCCCCATCGTAAGTACACATTGATGGCCTGAGACACGAAACGAGCAGTTTGTGTGAGAAAACGAACAGTATTTATATTGTTTTTACCTTTTGTACACAGCGACGTCCAAGTGATCTGAGGGCGCGGGCGCTTCCTAGTGTGTGACGTGTACGCAGACTGGTGCATAGATATATACACTAGATGTCGCCTTGGCGACGGCAGTTCATTGAACGAATGCCGTAGCCAAGGCGACATCTAGTGTATATATCTATGCACCAGTCTGCGTACACGTCAGATCAGATCACTTGGACATCGCTGTGTACAAAAGGTATAAACTAGGGATGCACGATGATATCGGCACAACATCGGTATCGGCCGATAAAAGCTTTAAATGACCATCATCGGCATCGGACGATATGAATATTTCTGCCGATGAGCCTTGCCGATAGGGTGGCGTGTTTCCTATGTGCACGTGACGACCGTGAACATAGCATGAGTGCCAGCAACTTAAACTTCCAACCTGTGGAGGCATTTCTAGCATGAGCATCAGTTTGGTTTGAGATGTGCTGGGGACAGAGACGCATTCGCAAGTGCATTTTCAGAAGTGATGGGTAGAATGCCGCAGTATATTTTTTTTCTTTCGTGCAGGTCATGTTTCGAAAGACGATGTCCTGTAGCTTACTAATGTAAAATCTCCAAGCTACTATGCTCTCCACAGAGCATAAAATATTCATTTTATTTTATTTTTCGTGTTCGCATTTATGAGGAAAAACAGTGACAGTTCTCGGTTACAGACGTGAACGCTCTGAAAGCGGCACTGATAGAGACTGCTTTAAAACTTCCACAGAGACCTCAAACAGAAAGCACAAAGCCTTTCTAAGTGAATTTCGTTTTGTATTAATTGTATCTTAATTTTAAAAAATGTTTCATCAACCAATTGCCTGGATTTAGCCTAATAAATAATAAGTAAACCAGATAATAGATATCACGACACAGAGGCGCGCGCGTGAACTGGAGTTCGTCTCATAAATGAAACGAAACTCAGCATATAGCTTACTTGCCTCACAGACCTGATAAATATATCTATTATCTACAGAACGTTTGAAATCATATTTTTTAAACATAACAATTCAAAACGAAAGAAAACTATGTAATCCGAAATGTGCATTTCTCCCTGGCGCGTTCACTGTGTCGGCTGCAAAGATGAAGTTGACTGACTCGCGAGCCTACTCCGAAGATCGCGAGTCAGTCAACTTCATCTTTGCAGCCGACACAGAAAACACTTGTTTATTAATAAACAATTAAAATGTCTCCTTGCTATATTTGACATATTCATAATCATTACTTTTGCGCTTCTCTGTGACAACTTTTAGTTGCTTTATTGGCATGTTTATTGGCCTTACATGTTACAGTACATGAACGGGTCACCACCGCATCAGCACCGAAAACAGGGAGCATTTGGTAGACCTGTTCAAGTAGGAGAAGATGTAAAAAAAATTATTTGAATTTTTTTTTCTATTTATTTTACTTCTAAGGACTGAAGTTTAATGTCTGAACTTAAAAATAAACTGTGGCAATGGCATAAATAATTTACCTATTTTTCAGGGGTGAATGTCTGTCTACATTTGTAAAATTATACATTTATGGTAGAATCAAATGTTGTTTTGTTTGTCTTGTAAATTGCCTTATCTACAACACATGAGTGTAATACAGTAAAGGTAGTACAGGAGAGAGACTTGGATTTCTCTTCAGTAAAATTAAAGTGTAAATATATCAGGGGGAAAATGTGTATATATCGGTATCGGTATCGGCATCGGACAAAATTAGTTTGAAAATATCGGCATATCGAATATCGGCCAAAATGCATTATCGTGCATCCCTAGTATAAACGATATAAATACTGTTCGTTTTCTCACACAAACCGCTCGTTTCGTGTCTCAGGCCATCAATGTGTACTTACGATGGGGAATTGTTTAATTTGGACGATGGGGAATTGTTTTAATTTGGACTCTGTGCATGCTCTTTGAGGTGGTGACCATAGACCTGCATTATATGACTGACAGACAAGAACGGTTTGACCTAAAAATATCAAAATTGAAACTACTGCGGAAACAAAGACACCTACATCTTGGATGCCCTTGAGGTAAGCTAAAACATGCCAAAATTTAATTTCAAAGTGAACTATCCCTTTAAAATGACAAGAAAAAACATTTAAAAACGAATGAAAACTGACTAACTGCAATGCATTTTAATGGACGTGTAAGCAGAAAATGTCCGAGTGTATTGGGTTAGCTATGCGCACTGTGATTGGCTCTTCGTGTTTGGGGGCGTGGCTTAGCCATAGGTCAGTTGAGCTCAATGAATCACTATCAATTTTCTGGTGAGAAACTTGAGGACATTGTCATTTGGGTATATGATGACATGACAGTCAACATTTCCAATCCAAAGTGGCTATGTAAAGGTGTCATACTGTGCCCAACCAACTCTGAAGTTGACAAAGTGAATGAATATATGACAAAAAAAAATCCTGGAGAAGAGCATGTTTGCAACAGTGTGGACCCTGCAGAATCTGAGGGTCACCATATGTACCCAACTGAGTTTCTAAATACCCTCTGCCCATCTGGTATGCCTCCCCATCGCATCACTTTAAAGGTGAGAATGATGATCATGCTACTTCGAAATTTCGACCAACAAAATGGACACTGCAATGGATCGAGATACATCATTGAACAAATCCTGCCTCATCTTTTGGTTGCGACTTCTGTGGTCGGTGTCAATGCTGGACACACATTACTCATTCCAAGCATCATCCTCATCCCATCTGACAACATATTTCCATTCACCCTGTGACGTAAGCAGTTTCCGGTGAGACCCTGCTTTGCCATGACAGTGAATAAGTCACAAGGCCAATCTTTGCAACATGTTGGTGTCTTCTGCACAAGAGACTTCTTCAGTCATGGTCAATTCTACGTTGCAGCCAGCAGAGTTGGCAGATCAAGCAGACTTCGTATTCTTGCTCAAGATGATGAAACAAACAAAAAGCGCCACTTTCTGAGCAATGTTGTCTATAAAGAGGTGCTGACACAATAACAACATGTAATCTTCAAGAACAGCCAGTCTGCACCAACAAAACACAAATATCCACTCTAAATATATACTCCAATGCATCATTATGTCAGTATCAGTATTTGCTCTCTACCATGTACAAATAAAAATGTCACTGAACAATTGTAACAATGAGCACTTAAACACAGCAAACCAACAATTACTAAAAACACAGACAAAAACTGATTTTGCACGGGCACTTTGCACTAGTCTACAACCAAACCAGATAAGAGACTCAATCAACCAAGCCAACAGATCTCTACTCTAATCTTCAACCACTCACCTGCTGAATTATATCTTGTGTCCAATAAATCCTGTTTACAAACTTTACCTGTTTGCATTCTTGTCCTGACAGTTAGGCAATGTTTTCTCAGTCAAATCATAAAACTTCCTATTGATTCAATAGAACGCGTGAGCTCACTAGGGAATACCAATATGGCGGCGCGGTGGCTTCACTGTTTATGACGTCATGAGTTATCCAGTCATTCTATATAGATCAGTGGTCACACCCCTTCATAACCGCGAGCTCTATTCAGAAGTAAATATTAACAATGCCGTCAATTTCAAACCATTTCAAACCTGATTCAGACCCTGACAATGTTAAAGAACAAGAAGATCGTGCAGAACGGATTTCAAGCAAGTCAAGTCACCTTTATTTATATAGCGCTTTTTACAATACAGATTGTATCAAAGCAGCTTCACATTGATAACATGAAAATAATACAAAAAAGTTTGTTTCTAGAAGAAAATTGCATCATCGTCCACCAATAATAAGGCAGATCAATTATATTGTTGAATATTAAATGTCCCCAACTAAGCAAGCCAAAGCCAAGGCAACAGTGGCAAGGAACCAAAACTCCATCAGGTGACAGAATGGAGAAAAAAACCTTGGGAGAACCCAGGCTCAGTCGGGGGCCAGTTCTCCTCTGGCCAACAAGCGAACAGTGTATGATTATGATCCAGGCAGCATTACAGGTCAGAAGTCAGATTGGTCGTGTCGATGAGGCCTTCACAGGATGCGTCATGGTTAGGTCCAGGTGCAGATCCACCATCTGATCTGGATACGGCCGGGGTCCACCTCACTTCAGGAAACAGAGAGACTGGTTGACACTTCAGGACTGCATTGTCGTCACGTCCAGGCGCTGGTCCTTCATTAGATCTGTATACGGCCTGGATCCGACGGAGTGCGGTAAACCTCGGGATAAACAGAGAGACTAATATTAGCGTAGACGCCATTCTTCTTATGATGTGTTATGTGTATGCTAGGTCAAAGAGATGTGTTTTTAGTCTAGCTTTAAACTGACAGAGTGTGTCTGCTTCCCGGACAATGTTAGGAAGCCTGTTCCAAAGTTTTGGTGCTAAATAGGAAAAGGATCTACCGCCAGCAGTCGATTTTGATATTCTAGGTATTATCAACTGGCCGGAATTTTGAGATCGCAATAGACGTGAAGGACTATAATGCGTTAAGAGCTCGCTCAAGTACTGCGGAGCTAAACCATTTAGTGCTTTGTAAGTAATCAGCAATATTTTACAATTTCTACGATGTTTAATAGGGAGCCAGTGCAGTGTTGACAGAACCGGGCTAATATGGTCATACTTCCTGGTTCTGGTAAGAACTCGAGCTGCTGCATTTTGGACCAGCTGTAGTTTGTTTATTAAGCATGCAGGGCAACCACCCAGTAGAGCATTACAATAATCTAGCCTTGATGTTAGAACTAATTGTTCTGCATTTGTCAATGAGAGCATATGACGTAATTTATAGGGGTGTAACGATTCATCAACTACATCGATGTATCGATTTATATTCCTACGATCCAACTGCATCGCCGGAGCGCGCTGTATCACTTCACTAAAGTGCAAAAGACATACGAGAATGCAACGTTGTAAATTAGTAAGTTAAGAAATAAAAGTAAAATACCAATAAATTACGTTATTGGTACGTCATGTGTGTTGCTATTTATCAGGATCAGTTTCCATGTTTCTTTACCAGTTGTGTATCACCATGGTAGCCTAATTGTTGTTTGTTTCCATAACAAAATGCCACTTACTGGCTATTTTGTATATTTTTATATGACTGTGGTGGCTCATACCAAGATTGTATTAACAAAAACTAGTTTGGGACTGCTATTTAATAGCTTAACCTCGAAGTGCCTACTGTTTATCAGTATTTGTCATATTCTTACCATTTTTTTTTGTATGTTAAGTAAAGAGGGACAGAACTTGTGTGTCAACAATTTTTGTGTAAACAAATGTATTATAATAGGCCTATATAATTCCTAAAAAGGTGGGTCGCGGCTTGATGACCATGGGGAAATGTGGGTCCCATGGCCAAACTATTCAAAACATTCAATGTTGTGATAATCGTAATTAATAATCACAATTACAATTTCAAGGGAATAATCGACAATTATCATTTTTGTCATAATCGTTCAGTCCTACTTATTAAAATAAAATGTGAATGCATTTGACATTAATTGTTGTTTACTTGTTTGTTTTTATCCATAATTAATTGATACCTGATTCCCTTACAAGAATTTTTGGCTAAAAAGTCACTGAATCGATTTCAGGTCACTGAATCAGTTCGGATCGTATCGTTCTAAATGAACCAATATCGTCCTTGAATCGTATTGACAACCATGAATCGCGAATCGAATCGTTGTTAAAATGAATCGTTACACCCCTAGTAGGGTTGGGCAATATATCTCATGACATTGTTAGGCGCATCTCGTCAGTAAAGCCGGTTCCTTGATTAGTGGTAAATCGCCATCACCTGCTTTCAGATGGAGCGGCATTTACTACAAAGAGCCGTAGTTAACTGACAAGCTGAGCCATATCGCATTAATATCGCGGACGTATCGCCAAAAATACGTACGGCGATACATCCGCGATATTAATTTAGATAATATAGTTATATAATATAATAAGCTAGTAATTTAGATATATTTTTAAGATGGAAAAATGCGGTTTTACAGATACTAGACACGTGACTTTCAAATGAAAGATTGGTATCAAAGAGCACACCCAGGTTCCTAACCAACGATGAAGACTTAACAGAGCAGCCATCGAGTGTCAGACAGTATTCTAGATTATTACGTGAGCACGTTTTTTTGTCCAATAATTAGAATCTCTATTTTTTCAGAATTAAGTAGTAGGAAATTACTAGTCATCCAATTTTTTATATTAGCTATGCATTCTGTTAATTTAGTAAATTGGTAAGTTTCGTCTGGGCGTGAAGAAATATAGAGCTGAGTATCATCAGCATAACAGTGAAAACTAATTCCATGCTTCCTAATGATATCTCCCAAGAGTAGCATGTACAGAGTGAACAGCAACGGTCCTAGTACTGAGCTTTGTGGTACGGCATAATGAACTTGTGAACGATAAGACATCTCTTCATTTACTGCTACAAACTGATAACGGTCAGATAATTATGATTTAAACCATGCTAGTGCAATTCCACTAATGCCAACATCATTTTCGAGTCTATTTAAAAGAATGTTGTGGTCGATAGTGTCAGATGCAGCACTAAGATCGAGTAACACTAATAGCGAGATACAACCACGATCGGATGATAAGAGCAAATCATTTGTGACTAATGAGAGCAGTCTCAGTACTATGGTACGGTCTAAATCCTGACTGAAAATCCTCGCAGATATCATTTCTTTCTAAAAAGGAACACAGTTGTGAGGATACCGCCTTTTCTAGTATCTTTGACAGAAAAGGTAGATTCGAGATCGGCCTGTAATTGACTAATTCTGTACGATCAAGTTGCGTTTTTTTAACAAGCGGTTTATTCATAGCCAGCTTAAAAGTTTTCGGTACATATCCTAGTGACAAAGATGAACTGATGATATTAAGAAGAGGATCTGTGACCTCCGGAAGCATCTCTTTCAGTAGCTTAGTCGGTATAGGGTCTAACATACATGTTGTCGATTTAGATGATTTAACGAGTTTAGTAAATTTTTCCTCTCCTACACTGTAAAAAAGAATACATTGATTTTATTTATATCTAATTAATAAAAATGAGGCAACAGATTACAAGCAATATTATTAATTAAATTTAACAAATTAGAATTGAGTAATAATTAATCAAATGAATTCCTTAAAAGGTAACCATTTAAAATGAGTAAAATTTATAAAAAAAAAACCTTTTATTGCCAACATTGAAGACACCTGGTGTTAACAAGCAGAATCACTGAAGGAGAAAACCATAATTAAAGTCACCATTGTGGAGATCAGTGTGTGTTTTAGTTGGGCTCTTGACCCTTAAATCATTTACTTTAAGTTTTGTTTGGCTGCTGTACATGAGTTATAACAGCCAGATGAACAAATAGAAAAGATGATCTGATGGTGTTGGTTGTGATTTAACAATCATTATTTAACAATCATTAGACCTGAATCACTGAACCTCATATAGAGTCCATTTTATGAGTTAAGTTAACTTTATTAATTACAGCAGTATAATATTTTTAGCCTTTTCAATGAAATCCAAATTATCAAATCAATAATACCTTTTTTTTTTTCTTTTTTTTTTAGGCACACACACACACACACACACATCAAGATTTAGTCTATGGATTTAGTGTATGAATCTCTGCGATGGTGACGAACAGATCACCTCTGAACATAAGCTCATTATTTATTCATGCAGCAATGCATGATGGGAGCCATGAATGAGTTTTGATTGGTGGAACCCAGAATGCACTGCAACATGCTTTATAAATGTCACCATTGTTGAGATTCACAGGCTGATTATTGATTTCTGTGTGTCTCCTTTATGTAAGAGAAACTTTTTAGAAATTATTTGCCTTACATTGTAAAAGTTAAAAATATTATGCCGTACAAGGCCAGTGCTGCTATAATTAATATAGTTCACCTAACTCATAAATTGGACTCTATGAGATCAGTGATTCAGGTCAAATGATTGTGAAATAATGATTATGTTAAAACACAACCAACGCCATTACATCCCCTTTTCTCTTTGTTCATCTGGCCGTTATAACTCATGTACAGCAGCCAAACAAAACTTAAAGTTAATAATTTAAGGTCAAGAGCCCAACTAAAACACACACTGATCTCCACAATGGTGACTTTAATTATGGTTTTCTCCTTCAGTGATTCTGCTTGTTAACACCAGGTGTCTTCAATGTTGGCAATAAAATATATTTTGTAAATTTTACTCATTTTAAATGGTTAACTTTAAAGGAATTCATTTGATTAATTATTACTCAATTCTAATTTGTTAAATTTAATTAATAATATTGCTTGTAATCTGTTGCCTCATTTTTATTAATTAGATATCAATAAAATCAATGTATTCTTTTTTAGTGTATAGCAACGAATGAATAAAATTTTTCCTCAGGGAGACTACAATGCACTGCCTGATGCGATACTGTAGTAGACAGTTGCATAGTTATAATTTTCTCCCTGATATTATCAATCTTGTTAGTAAAGAAGTTCATAAAGTCATTACTGCTGTGCTGCGTGGAAACGTCTGGGGTTGAAGATTTATTTTTCGTTAGTGTAGCCACTATTTCAAATAAATCCCTAGGGTTTTGTTTATTTTCTTCTAATAGGGTTGAAAAATAAGCAGATCTAGCAGCTTTTAAAGCCTCTCTGTATGCAATCGAGCTCTCTTTACATGAAATGCGAAATAACTCTAGTTTTGTTTTCTTCCAGTTGCGCTCCATTTTTCTGGCTGCTCTCTTAAAGGGACACTCCACCCATTTGCATTAAGCTTTGCATTGTTAGAAACCCAGTCATACTATTGAATGGTCGTGCAACACTCTCTCATTTTCCCCTGAGACGGGAGAAATCCGTTATTTACCTTTTACACTTCCTCCTACAATGACGCAAAAATCGTCATTTTGCGTCATTGTAGGAGGAAGTGTAAGAGGGGGGATTTCTGTTGAGACTACAAGCACAAGTTCCTCATCTTTCCCAGGGGGCGGGACCTGCTCACGCTATAGACCTATTACAGATCAGTGGGTGGGACTTTACTCTCTGAAACTGAAAGCAATATCCTCCATCTTGTTTGAAGCTAAGCTAACAGGCGCTGTGGAGACAGATGTAAAGTAATGACAATAGCGGAGGAGAGTGCTCAATATGATATAGAAGAAGAGGATTTCGGAAGTCTGATGCTTGAATCAGGTGTTTGTGGCTACCTTTACAAGCCGCATTATAGCGAAGAGCAGCCGAGGCAGAAGACCTGCCTGCCGCGGACGAGGAGCCCGGACTGGCTCGAGTTAGGGCGGACTGGTGGCGTCGGTGATCTCACTATGCAACTCATAGACAGACTGTAAGATGCAACTACGAACACAGAGATAGAGTCCGTCTGCGGCAAAGAATTTCAACGATGACAATTTCTCCTGGACGAAATCTCTGAATCAGACGAGGACACGGACGTTTGTGTTGAGAACTATCCTAGTTTCGCACCGCATATGTTCTGACTGAACATCCAGGTACCATGCAATAATTCACCTTTTCGAAAGAAATACAAACTAGGAGTAATGAGTTCCCCAACTAACTAGATATTTTGTGTGAATGTGAAATGAATTTCAAGCTCTGGTGGTAGCTAGCCTTGTAGACGGAAGAGTGATTTCTCTTATAGGCAGATATGCGCTTTCTGGATTAGTGGGAGTGGCTTGCGGAGCTGTGCAAAGTGGTGCATTGTGGGAGTTGTTGTCTTTCATACAAATGTGTCCTGAAGTTATTTTTTGTCTTTCCTCGGTCACGAAGGCACCAAATTCAAAATTTATTTTACATTTCTACTACATATATGACCCACTTTAAATAAAAAACAATGTTCAAATGGGTGGAATGCCCCTTTAAGGGCCTGAGTGTGCTCGTTGTACCACGGCGTTGGACTATTTTCTTTAATCTTCTTTAGGCGCAAAGGAGCAACTGTGTCTAAAGTGCTGGAAAAGAGAGAGTTAAAAGTTTCTGTCGCAATATCTAGTTCTTCTAAGCTATCTGGGATGCTGAGATGATGAAACTGATCAGGAAGATCATTAATAAAGCAATCTTTAGTGGTAAAAGTGATTGGTCTAACATATTTGTAACACGGAGTCGACTTTGCAGCCTTGGCTAAATGAAGTTTACACGAGACTAGATAATGATCTGAGGTGTCATCGCTCTGCTGCAGAATTTCAACGGCATCAACATCTATTCCATGTGATAATATTAGATCTAGAGAATGATTACGACAATGAGTGGGTCCTGACACATGTTCTCTAACTCCAATAGAGTTAAGAACGTCTTTAAATGCCAATCCCACTGCATCTTTTTCGTTATCTACATGTATATTAAAATCACCAATTAGGACTTTATCTGCAGCCAATACTAACTCTGATAGAAAATTAGCAAATTCTTTGAAGTCTTTATGGTGCCCTGGTGGCCTGTATACAGTAGCCAGCACAAATGTTAAACGTGATTTATCATTTACACTAGATAGTGTTACATTTAGCAACAACACTTCAAAATAATTGCTGAATTATTTGGTTACTGAATATTCGATCCCTTACTTCAAAAGCAATCATTGTTAATGATATGATTACAGACTAATCTAGATGTGCTGTGTTTAGGGCTGGGCAATTTAAATCGCGATATTGTTATGCGCATCTCATCAGTAAAGCCGGTTCCTTGATTAGTAGTAAATCGCCATCACCTGCTTTAAGATGAAGCGGCATTTACTACAAAGAGCCGTAGTTAACTGACAAGCTGAGCCAAATCACATCAATATCGCGGACGTATCGCCAGCGATATTTAATGCGATATGGCTCCGCTTGTCAGTTAACTACGGCTCTTTGTACACAGCAAAACCTCCAGTGTTAAATTAACACCCCTGGGAGTGTATGAGTCCACACTCAAGAGTGTTTACGTTAATGAGATAACTAAGTGATTAATTTAGTGATGATTGAGCATTATTGAAGACACCTGATGTTAACAAGTAGAATCGCTGAAGGAGAAAATCGCAAAGTGTAAGTTACCATTATTGTGATGGGTAGTTGCTTTAGTTGGGCTCTGACCCTTTCATGTGAACTTTAGATTTTGTTTGGTGGTTGTATCTGAGTTAAAACTGCCAGTTGAACAAAGAAAATAAAGTGATCTTTGTTGGTTATATTATGACAATCATCATATGAACTTAATCACTGAGCTCATTAAGATCCTTCTTTCTGACTTCGATTTATGTTGTTGGTTACAGCTTAACTGTGAATCTGAATAAATGGCCAGAATTTTTTATACAATATAAAGGATTTCTTAAAACTTGTTAAAAAAAAAAATCATTCTTTTAGGCACACACAGATGTCAAGATTCAGTCTATGCATCTCAACAATGGTGAGGAGCAGAATATTCAATGAGGAAAAGTAAATTACATAGACAATTCAGATCATAATTTATTCATACCACAATGCATGATGGGAGCCATTAATGAGTTGTGATTGGTGGCTGCCACTGCAACATGATTTATTATTGTCACCATTGTTGAGATTCACAGGCTGATTATTGATGTCTGAACGTCTTTTTGTTCAGAGCAATGTTTATTAAATATTTTGAATAATAAGTAAAGTCCTGATAATTATAGGCTGAAGAATCACAAAACTGCTGCTAACAAGTTAAACCAAACTATCTTAATATGTTTCACTTTTCAGATCACAGTATGATTATGTCAAAACCAAGGGGCAACATTCTCATCTGAAAAATGAAGCCTACCCGGAAGTGCGAAAAACTGCAATACATCGAAAATCCGCTAGGGGAAGGTCCCAAAAGGGAGCAAATGTCCATAGCCCCCATGTTAAAATGTCCGTTTTCATGGACTTTTATTGTATTTTTCGATAGGTTCCGAGTGCCTGACAACCATGAGGGCAGTGAATTTTTTTCTAACTCGTTAGTTTAGATCGTATTTAGATATAAAATGTAGGACAATAAGGGCGTGGTTAACTTTGATTGACAGCTTGATTGACAGCTGACAAGGCAGCGCCACGGAGAATGACAACATAAGAAGCGCCATTTTTTAATACAGTTGACATATAATCAGAGGTGGAAAGTCCAGGGTTCAGAAAGTAAAAGTCCTGCCATATGTTTATTCCACCCATTAACTCACACAGCAAAAACTCCAGTGTTAAATTAACTCTCCTGTGACTTTATTTGGCTCCAGACTCAAGAGTGTTAAAGTTAATGAGATGAATTAGTGATTGATTGAGTGATGATTGACCATTATTGAAGACACCTGATGTTAACAAGCAGAATTACCAAAGAAGAAAATCTCTTTTTTAAGTTACCATTATGGTGATCAGTGTTGGCTTTAGTTGGGCTCTTGACCCTTAAACTAATAATCTTAGGTTTTGTTTGGTTGTTGTATCTGAGTTATAACTCTCAGATGAACAGCCGAAAAGCTGATCAGGTGGTGTTGGTTATGTTGTGACATAATCATCATTTGACCTGAATCACAAAACATTTTTAGAGAGTTAGGTTTACCTTGTTGATTACAGCAGCTTGTGATTCTACAATATACTTTTTTCAGCATTTCCAATATAATCAAAAGGATTTCTTAAAAGCTGTTCTGATAAAAAAGACTTTGAAAGGGTATATTATTTGGACACACAGAATTCAAGAATCAGCCTGTGATTCTCAACAATGGTGACAATAATAAAGCATGTTGCAGTGCATTCTGGGTGCCACCAATCAAAACTCATTCATGGCTCCCATCATGCATTGCAGTATGAATAAATTATTATCTCAATTGTCTTAGTAATATTTTTTTTGTCACCATTGTTGAGATTCATACACCGAATCTTGATGTATGTGTGTGCTTGAATTAAAGGATTTTTTTTTTATTTTTATATCAGAACAACTTTTAAGAAATTATTTGGTTTATATTGTAAATTCTAGATCTTATTTTGTAGAATCACTGTGATGCTTTAATGACCAATATGCATTTAAGTCAGAGATTAGGCTCTAAATGAGTCCAGTGATTCAGGTCAAATGATGATTATGTTAAAATATAACCAACACCACCTATTCACCTTTTCTCTTTGTTCATCTGACTGTTATAACTCAGATACAGCAGTCAATTAAAACATAAAGTAAAACATGTAAGGGTCAAGAGCCCAACTAAAGCAAATACTGATCTCCATAATGGTGATTCATTTTTTTTATTTTTCTCATTCAGTGATTCTGCTTGTTAACGTCAGGTGTCTTCAATAATGGTTAATCATCACTCAATTAATCACTTAATTATCTCATTAACATTTTACCACTTTAACACTCTTGAGTCTGGAGCCAAATAAACTCCCAGGAGAGTTCATTTAACACTGGAGTTTTTGCTGTGCAGCTGATCTCACTAATTAGTTCTATCTCCTCCTGAATTAGCAAATCCAGGTGATTGGAACAAATTACTGGGGAGGACTTTTACTTTCTGAACCTGGACTTTCCACCTCTGCATATAATACTACTGTTTCTGTATCATGAAATTTAGTTTTAAGAGTTTTTCAGGCGAGAATGTAGTTGTTTAAAGCTCAAATCTGTGGTTTATTTATAAAGATTTATGAAAATTGTATCCAGTTGTGAGATCCAGCGATGACCGGGCGCTCAGCGCGATGTAAGTTACCCCACCTGGAACAGCCTTTGCTCGGCTAGACGTTCTGAGGTGCCGCGGTCTCTGGCGTCTCTGTAGTGGTTAAACATGATTAGTCTTGTGTATATCTAACGGGCGATCTTTGGTCTCGTAACGTAAATCTATAATTTGTTCCCTGGGCAATCGTTTTGGCTGAGTAAGTTTCATAACTTTATATTGTTTATAAGCTATTTAACTGTACCGTTGTATGGTTAGACTAGATCGAGCGCTGACTTTTTATGTTTGACTGAATTGTTTGCTTTGTTTGTATAGCTTCTTGTAACTTTACCTTTTACTTTTATATTGATAAAACTGAAATATATCAAAAAGAGACTGGGTTGAGTTTTGTCATATTAATACAACGAATATGATCTAATGTTGTTTACTGCAACATCTGTTGTTTAGTACAAATGCACATATTGCCTGGACCATATTAAAAAAAATTATATTTTTATATTAGGCTATATTTAAAACGAAAAGAGGCAGGTTTGTGTTTTATATTTCGTTTTGTTATAAAAAGGCAAACGTTATGTGCAGTGAATAACATTTGTGTGGCTATAATGTTTAAGATTTCTTTAAATGAAAACGAAAAGAGTTAGTTTGGTGTTTTACATAGATGGTGTTGGTGTTTTATAACATATTTCGTTGCCTAAAATATACACAGAGATAAGCAGAGCGAGTTGAGTGACGCGCGCTGCGTCAGAAGGTGGGCGGGGTTAGGATTTCCCAAGATTTTCCAAGATGGCGCCGCCCATACCCCCCATAAACGGCTTCAAAACCGTTCTTCAGAAAGTCTATGGGTGACGTCACAGACGCTTTGTCCATATTTTTTACAGTCTATGGTCAAAACATAACCAACACTATAAGATAACATTTTACTTTGTTCATTTAACTGTTATAATTCAATAACAGCAGACAAACAACAGTAAATATTAAAGTAAACATATAATGGTCTAGAGCCCAACTTAAGCAAACTCCCATCACCTTAATGGTAACTTACAATTTGTGATTTTCTTCTTCAGTGATTCTGCTTGTTAACATCAGGTGTCTTCAATAATGCTCAATCATCACTAAATGAATCACTTAATTATCTCCTCAGCCCTAAATGCCGCTCCATCTGAAAGCAGGTGATGGTGATTTACTACTAAATCAAGGAACCGGCTTTACTGACGAGATGCGCATAACAATATCGCGATTTAAATCGCCCAGCCCTAGATGGCTTAACTTGTTAATTACAGCAGCTCTGTGATTCTACAGCACATGATTTTCAGTATTTTTCATATAATCCAAAAATATTTCATAACCATTGTTCTGATCAAAAGACTTTCAAATGAATTTATTTAGAAACACAGACATCAATAATCTGCCTGTGAATCTCAACAATGGTGACAATAATAAAGCATGTTGCAGTCGCTGCCACCAATCACAACTCATTAATGGCTCCCATCATGCATTGCGGTATGAATAAATTATGATCTGAATTGTCTATGTAATTTACTTTTCCTAATTGAATATTCTGCTCGTCACCATTGTTGAGATGCATAGACTGAATCTTGACGTCTGTGTGTGCCTAAAATAAAGATTTTTTTTTTTTTTCAAAACAACTTTTAAGAAATCCTTTGTATTATATCTAAAATTCTGGATATTTATGCAGATTCACAGTTATGCTGTAATCAACAACATACATCTAAGTCAGAAATAAGGATCTTAATGAGTTCAGTGATCAAGTTCAAATGATGATTGTCATAATATAACCAACACCATCAGATCTCTTTTTCTCTTTGTTCATCGGGCAGTTATAAGATACAACAGCCAAACAAAATCTAAAATAAATGTATAAGGGTCAAGAGCCCGACTAAAGCAAACACCCATCACCATAACGGTGGCTTACAATTTGTGATTTTCTCCTTCAGTGATTCTGCTTGTTAACATCAGGTGTCTTCAATAATGATCAATCATTACTAAATTAATCACTTAATTAGCTCATTAACTTTAACACTCTTGAGTGTTAATTTAACACTCATATTTTAACACTTTACACTCTTGAGTGTGGACTCATATACACTCCCAGGAGTGTTAATTTAACACTGGAGTTTTTGCTGTGTACCACTGTACTTGAGGTCAAGAAAAACATTCATGACACAGTTATAATGGCCTCATGACAGCCAATGTCAAAACCAACCACCTGACAGTTTAATGAAATGCTAACCCATAAAGCTAAGTGGTTTCTGAAGTTTGATAATTCATATGCTATGTCATGTTTATGACAATTTATGTTGTCTTGGTAATGTCAAGTTGTCATGACAAAGACACTGACTGGTTATGATGTATTGGTTTATGTCAAGTTGTCATAACAAAGACATCTCAAACAATGTCATATTTGCATTAAAAATGTCATAATTGAGCGAATGACACTTAATGACAGTTGTCATAAACATGCATAAGACCTCCTTCATATTTATGACATCTGCCATGTCATGATTATGAAGGTGTCATGTCAGACTTATGCACACCCCTTCAAGTAAAGTGTTACCGATTTATCTGACCTTGGACTATTTATCTAATTCGTAGGATAGGTAGGATAGGATAATTTAGGATTATCACTGTGTCACTGCAGCTGCTGTTAGAAGCTCCGGTTCCAATAGAAACAATCAGACACGCTTCCACTGTGCATGTACATTAGCTTGATCCAGCCTGAAAAATGTTGTTCCCTTTCGAGAGGTCTCTCGTATTGCGTAAGGCTAGCTTCGCTGACCTCCGGAATAGGAAGCAACTCGCCTCCGTCGAAACGCCTCTCAGCGGGATAAAGCTACTGAGG
This sequence comes from Rutilus rutilus, assembly GCF_951802725.1. Lineage (NCBI taxonomy): Eukaryota > Metazoa > Chordata > Actinopteri > Cypriniformes > Leuciscidae > Rutilus > Rutilus rutilus. The sequence goes on from NC_140209.1 coordinate 24,565,623, forward strand.
ACACCGGCTTCATTTGCCACCTTCAGCACGCTGTGCCATCCGGCGCGCGTATCCTTTTACTGCTTATTCTCGTGTGTTCGCCGCTGCGTTCACACTCTAAAAGAGTAATATTTCGAAGGCGTTGTTTCAAATGCCTCGCACCACCTGCGCCTCGTGTAGAGGCCCACTCGTCGGTGGAGACCGCCACATTCTGTGCGCTTCCTGCTTGGGCCGCGACCATGCCAAAGCTGCACTCGCTAAGGGCGGCTGCCCTGAATGTGATGCCATGGACCTTACCACTCTGCGGGCTCGACTCGCCTGCTTCGCCGCCGACGACCCGCTCCCCGCCCCTTTGCTCGAGCCACACCAGAAGAAGTGCCGCTCACAAAGGGAGCCTGAGTGAGCTGAGACGAGCGAGCTCATGCCGGCCCAGTCCCTGCGTGCCTCGGTCTCTCTCCAGCAATCTCCCTCGCCAGTCCTGTTTACACAGGCCGACCAGCTCCCCTCTCTGCGAGCGGTGGACCTCGTGTCGTTCGGGGCTTTGGACGAGGAGGAAGAGGAAAAGGATGACAGCCTTTCCCTTGCGCCTTCGGACTGCGATGACTGGGCTGGGTCCATTTCCGGCCCCCCGCCATCCACACAAGACAGTGTGAGAGCCAACATTGACTCAGAGCTTCTCCGCGTGCTCACTAAGGCCATGGCAGACCTCGGGCTCGACTGGTCTCCACCCGAGCAACCATCACGCAGCAGGCTCGACGAGTGGTTCCTGCAAGGGTGCCGGCAGACCCCCCAGCAGAGGCCCGCCCCCTTCTTCCCCGAAGTTCACGATGAACTCACTAAATTGTGGAAGGCGCCGCACTCGGCTCGCATCAAGCCTTCCTTTTTTTCAGCGCTCTCCAACGTCAACGGCGCTAAAGAGAAAGGCTACGAGGCGACCCCCCCCCCCCCCCTCAAAGAGGCGATGGCCTTTGACCTTTGCCCAACTACCGCCGCGGGATGGAAGACTAAGGCTTCACATCCCTCCAAGCCTTGCCGCGCTACATCCGCCCTCGCTGGCCGCGCTCACGCCACCGCCGGGCAAGCAGCGTCGGCACTCCATACGATGGCTGCACTACAAGTCTTCCAGGCCAAACTTCTCCGTTCCCTAGACGAGTCTGGAACTGAATCTGAGGCTTTCAAGGACTTGTGCAGCGCCTCCGACCTGGCCCTGCGAGCTACAAAGTCTACAGCCCAGGCCATCGGCAGGAGCATGGCCAACCTAACGGTGCTCGAGCGGCACCTATGGTTGAACTTAACGGACATGAAAGAGGCAGATGGGGCGGGCTTTCCTGGACTCTCCCATCTCCACTTCCGGTCTTTTCGGCCCGGCTGTTAAGAGCTTCTCCGAGCGCTATACGGAGGTGCAGAAAGCATCACAGGCGATGCGCCACTTCCTCCCCAAGCGCTCCAGCTCGGCTTCGAGTCGCCAGAACAGGAGGAAGCCTCCTCCTCAGCAGCCCAAGCCAGCGCCGCCGGTCACCCAGCCCCGCCCAGCGGCTGAAGTCCGTCGCCGCTCCCGCTCTGCTAGACGCGCTCCGTTCCCTGAGAGGCGGGGACCCCGACCCAAGATTGCGTTGGACCCCGAACCTCGTAAGCCGTTCTAGCCACGGGGAGAAAAAGAGAGAATTCGAGTCCCGCCGAGGCCGGACCGATCTCTCAAAAATCCCTCAGACATTCGAACGTGCAATCAAAAGCTGCTTTACGGCGATGTGCCCACTATAAAGTTTGCACACCTGCACACTAGCACTGTCCCCACAGTTACCAATTCACCATCACAGGCTGCGAATTTAACAGATGTAGAAGGTGTGCCCACCACAAGGTCTGCACCTCCACACACAAACACTGTGCATGCAGTCTCAAACACTGTGCATACAGTCTCAAGCTCTTTTAAAAAGAGCTCTTTTCTTGTTTTATTTGTGTCGCCTAAAAATGGCATTTGATTGCAGGCGAGCGTGCTTCGCGGCAGGCTCGTTTGCTGCGGATTTTACATTTCCAGCCGCCTGAGAGGGAACTGGAAAATGTCTGAGGGATTTTTGAGAGATCGGTCCGGCCTCGGTGGGACTCGAATTCTCTCTTTTTCTCCCCGTGGCAAGGACGGCTTACGAGGTCCGGGGTCCAACGCAATCTTGGGTCGGGGTCCCCGCCTCTCAGGGAATGGAGCACGTCTAGTAGAGCGGGAGCAGCGACGGACTTCAACCGCTGGGCGGGGCTGGGTGACCGGTGGCGCTGGCTTGGGCTGCTGAGGAGGAGGCTTCCTCCTGTTCTGGCGACATGAAGCCGAGCTGGAGCGCTTGGGGAGGAAGTGGCGCATCGCCTGCGATGCTTTCTGCGCCTCCGTATAGCGCTCAGAGAAGCTCTTAACAGCCGGGCTGAAGAGACCGGTAGTGGTGATGGGAGAGTCCAGGAAAGCCACCCTATCTGCCTCTTTCATGTCCGTTAAGTTCAACCATAGGTGCCGCTCGAGCACCGTTAGGTTGGCCATGCTCCTGCCGATGGCCTGGGCTGTAGACTTAGTACCTCGCAGGGCCAGGTCGGTGGTGCTGCGCAAGTCCTTGAAAGCCTCAGATTCAGGTCCAGACTCGTCCAGGGAATGGCCTGGAAGACTTGTAGTACAGACATCGTATGGAGCGCCGGCACGGCCAGCGAGGGCAGATGTAGCGCGGCAAGGCTTGGAGGGATGTGAAGCCTTAGTCTTCCATCCCGCGGTGGTAGTTGGGCAAAGGTGAGCGCCCACCGCCTCTTCAAGGGGGGGGGATCGCCTCGTAGCCTTTCTCTTTAGCGCCATCGACGTTGGAGAGCGCTGAAGAAAAGGAGGGCTTGATGCGAGCCGAGTGTGGCGCCTTCCACGATTTAGTGAGTTCATCATGAACTTTGGGGAAGAAGGGGGCGGGCCTCGTCGAGCCTGCTGCGTGATGGTTGCTTGGGTGGAGACCAGTCGAGCCCTAGGTCTGCCACGGCCTTAGTGAGCACGCGGAGAAGCTCTGAGTCAATGTTGGCTCTCACACTGTCTTGTGTGGATGGCGGGGGGCCGGAAACGGACCCCACCTAGTCATCGCGGTCCGAAGACGCAAGGGAAAAGCTGTCATCCTTTTCCTCTTCCTCCTCGTCCGAAGCCCGAACGACACAAGGTCCACTGCTCTCAGAGAGGGGCGCTGGTCGGCCTGTGTAAACAGGACTGGCGAGGGAGATTGCTGGAGAGAGACCGAGGCACGCAGGGACTGGGACGGCGTGAGCTTGCTTGTCTCAGCTCGCTCAGGCTCCCTTTGTGAGCGGCACTTATTGCGCGGCTCGAGCAAAGGGGCGGGGAGCGGGTCGTCGGCGGCGAAGCAGGCGAGTCGGGCCCGCAGAGTGGTAAGGTCCATGGCATCACATTCAGGGAAGCCCCCCTTAGCGAGTGCAGCTTCAGCATGGTCGCGGCCCAGGCAGGAAGTGCACAGAATGTGGCGGTCTCCACCGACGAGTGGGCCTCTACACGAGGCGCAGGTGGTGTGAGGCATTTGAAACAACGCCTTCGAAATATTACTCGTTTAGAGTGTGAACGCAGCGGCGAACACACGAGAATAAGCAGTGAAAGGATACGTGCACCGGATGGCACAGCGACACAGCGTGCTGAAGGTGGCGAATGAAGCCAGCGTCTTCAGTAGCTTTATCTGAGAGGCGTTTCGACGGTGGCGAGTTGCTTCCTATTCCGGAGGTCAGCGAAGCTAGCCTTACGCAATACTCGTTCCCTCATCTCAGGGAACTGAGTTTACATTAGTAACCAAGTAGTTTTCTGTCATGATTCGAGTGTTTAGGAACCAAATTTATGAGACAGTTGTTGTCAGGATCATAGGTGATTTAAGGTATGAAATTTAATCGTAAGCTTGGCGAACAGTTTTGGAGAATTGGATGTTTCCCCATTCAAAAAGATAGGAGCTGAACTTGCATGCCCAAAATGGGTCTCAAAGATGGCCGCTGAGTGAAATGACTTGTCAAGTCAAGTCAAGTCAAGTCATCTTCATTTATATAGCGCTTTTAACAATGTAGATTGTTCCAAAGCAGCTTTACATTGATAATAGGAAATTAAAGTAAAGTGTTTTTGGCTTTATAGCAGCTCTAGAATAAAGTTATTGTCCAGCTTAAGTTAGTTTGATTGATTCACTTCCGTCGCAACGATCATTAGTTATTAACTTTGGGGCCGCTAACATGACAACGTTTTAACAGAAAACTCTTAAGTTCTTTCAGCGCAAACTTCAAAAAACGCGAACGAGTGAGAACGCCGATGACGTGCACATGCGTATTACGTTCTTTCTGCGCAAACTTCAAAAAACGTGAACCAGTGAGAACGCCGATGACGTGCACATGCGTATTACGTTCTTTCTGCGCAAACTTCAAAAAACGTGAACCAGTGAGAACGCCGATGACGTGCACATGCGTATTACGTTCTTTCTGCGCAAACTTCAAAAACGCGAACCAGTGAGAATGCCGATGGCATTCACATGCGTATTACGAGTTCAGTCTATAGGTATATAGACTGTATACCTATATATTCTATAGACTGCGCAGAAAGAACGTAATACGCATGTGCACGTCATCGGCGTTCTCACTGGTTCGCATTTTTTTAAGTTTGCGCTGAAAGAACTTAAGAGTTTTCTGTTAAAACGTTGTCATGTTAGCGTTTGAATATATGTGCGCAGGCGTGTAGTCCTTCCCTACAAATCAACCCTCAACATAGAACTTGTCTGGCCTTAAAATTAATAATACAGAATTTTTATCGCTTCCATGTAGCCACGCGAACCGGAATTATCCCGATAACGCTTTATCTGTAGATAGGTAAAGGGAGGGGAGGGAGCCTAGTTGACATTTCAGGACTGCGCTGTCGTCGCGTCCAGACGCAGATCCTTCATCAGATCTGGATACGGCCTGGATCTGGCGGACTGCGGTAAACCTCGGGATAAACAGAGAGACTAATATCAGCGTAGATGCCATTCTTCTTATGATGTAACGAGTACATCAGGATTTATGGGAAGTGTTCCCGATTCCGGCTGACCTAATTTATGCAGCCTAACATTGAATTATAAAAAGTCTATAATGTGTTATGTGTATGCTAGGTCAAAGAGATGTGTTTTTAGTCTAGCTTTGAACTGACAGAGTGTGTCTGCTTCCCGGACAATGTTAGGAAGCCTGTTTCAAAGTTTTGGTGCTAAATAGGAAAAGGATCTACCACCAGCAGTCGATTTTGATATTCTAGGCATTATCAACTGGCCGGAATTTTGAGATCGCAATAGACGTGAAGGACTATAATGCGTTAAGAGCTTGCTCAAGTACTGCGGAGCTTAACCATTTAGTGCTTTGTAAGTAATCAGCAATATTTTAAAATGTATACGATGTTTAAGAGGGAGCCAGTGCAGTGTTGACAGAACTGAGCTAATATGGACTTCCTGGTTCTGGTAAGAACTCTAGCTGCTGCGTTTTGGACCAGCTGTAATTTGTTTATTAAGCGTGCAGGGCAACCACCCAGTAGAACATTACAATAATCTAGCCTTGATGTCATGAACACATGGACTAATTGTTCCGCATTTGTCAATGAGAGCATATACGTAATTTAGATATATTTTTAAGATGGAAAAATGCGGTTTTACAGATACTAGACACGTGACTTTCAAATGAAAGATTGGTATCAAAGAGCACACCCAGGTTCCTAACTGACGACGAAGACTTGACAGAGCAGCCATCAAGTGTTAGACAGTATTCTAGATTATCACGTCAGGAATTTTTTTGTCCAATAATTAGAATTTCTGTTTTTTCAGAATTAAGTAGTAGGAAATTACTAGTCATCCAATTTTTTATATCACCTATGCATTCCGTTAATTTTGTGAATTGGTAAGTTTCGTCAGGGCGTGAAGAAATATAGAGCTGAGTATCATCAGCATAACAGTGAAAACTAATTCCATGCTTCCTAATGATATCTCCCAAGAGTAGCATGTACAGAGTGAAAAGCAACGGTCCTAGTACTGAGCCTTGTGGTACACCATACTGAACTTGTGATCGATGAGTCATCTCTTCATTTACTGCTACAAACCAATAACGGTCAGATAATTATGATTTAAACCATGTTAATGCAATTCCACTAATGCCAACATAATTTTCGAGTCTATTTAAAAGAATGTTGTGGTCAATAGTATCAAATGCAGCACTAAGATCGAGTAACACTAATAGAGAGATACAATCACGATCGGATGATAAGAGCAAATCAATTGTGACTCTGATGAGAGCAGTCTCAGTACTATGGTACGGTCTAAATCCTGACTGAAAATCCTCGCAGATATAATTTCTTTCTAAAAAGGAACATAGTTGTGAGGATACCGCCTTTTCTAGTGTCTTTGACAGACAAGGTAGAATCGAGATCGGCCTGTAATTGACTAATTCTGTACGATCAAGTTGCGTTTTTTTAACAAGCGGTTTAATCATAGCCACACAGCAAAAACTCCAGTGTTAAATTAACACTCCTGGGAGTGTATATGAGTCCACACTCAAGAGTGTAAAGTGTTAAAATATGAGTGTTAAATTAACACTCAAGAGTGTTAAAGTTAATGAGCTAATTAAGTGATTAATTTAGTAATGATTGACCATTATTGAAGACACCTGATGTTAACAAGCAGAATCACTGAAGGAGAAAATCACAAATTGTAAGCCACCGTTATGGTGATGGGTGTTTGCTTTAGTCGGGCTCTTGACCCTTATACATTTACTTTAGATTTTGTTTGGCTGTTGTATCTTATAACTGCCCGATGAACAAAGAGAAAAAGAGATCTGATGGTGTTGGTTATATTGTGACAATCATCATTTGAACTTGATCACTGAACTCATTAAGATCCTTATTTCTGACTTAGATGTATGTTGTTGATTACAGCATAACTGTGAATCTGCATAAATATCCAGAATTTTAGATATAATACAAAGGATTTCTTAAAAGTTGTTTTGAAAAAAAAAAAAAAATCTTTCTTTTAGGCACACACAGACGTCAAGATTCAGTCTATGCATCTCAACAATGGTGACGAGCAGAATATTCAATTAGGAAAAGTAAATTACACAGACAATTCAGATCATAATTTATTCATACCGCAATGCATGATGGGAGCCATTAATGAGTTGTGATTGGTGGCAGCGACTGCAACATGCTTTATTATTGTCACCATTGTTGAGATTCACAGGCAGATTATTGATGTCTGTGTTTCTAAATAAATTCATTTGAAAGTCTTTTGATCAGAACAATGGTTATGAAATATTTTTGGATTATATGAAAAATACTGAAAATCATGTGCTGTAGAATCACAGAGCTGCTTTAATTAACAAGTTAAGCCATCTCAATAAGTTTTGTTTTACAGATCACAACATGATTATGTCAAAACATAACCAACACCATCAGATCACATTGTCTCTTTGTTCATCTGACTGTTATAAATCAATAACAGCAGACAAGCAAAATTTAAAGTAAACATATAAGTGTCAAGAGCCCAACTAAAGCAAACACCCATCACCTTAATGGTAACTTACAATTAGTGATTTCCTCCTTCAGTGATTCTGCTTGTTAACATCAGGTGTCTTCAATAATGCTCAATCATCACTAAATGAATCACTTAATTATCTCATTAACTTTAACACTCTTGAGTGTTAATTTAACACTCATATTTTAACACTTTACACTTTTGAGTGTGGACTCATATACACTCCCAGGAGTGTTAATTTAACAATGGAGTTTTTGCTGTGCAGCTTAAAGGTTTTTGGTACGTATCCTAATGACAAAGATGAATTAATGATATTAAGAAGAGGATCTAGGACCTCTGGAAGCATCTCTTTCAGTAGCTTAGTCGGTATAGGGTCTAACATACATGTTGTCGATTTAGATGATTTAACGAGTTTAACGAATTCTTCCTCTTCTATAGCAACGAATGATTCAAATTTTTCCTCAGGGAGACTACAATGCACTGCCTGATGCGATACTGTAGTAGACGGTTGCATAGTTATAATTTTCTCCCTGACATTATCAATTTTATAAGTGAAGAAGTTCATAAAGTCATTACTGCTGTGCTACTTGGAAACTTCTGGGCTTGAAGCTTTATTTTTCGTTAGTTTAGCCACTGTTTCAAATAAATACCTAGGGTTTTGTTTATTTTCTTCTAATAGGGTTGAAAAATAAGCAGATCTAGCAACTTTTAAGGCCTCTCTGTATGCAATCGAGGTCTCTTTCCATGAAACGCGAAATACCTCTAGTTTTCTTCCAGTTGCGCTCCTTTTTTCTGGCTGCTCTCTTAAGGGCCTGAGTGTGCTCGTTGTACCACGGCGTTGGACTATTTTTTTTAATCTTTTTTAAGCGCAAAGGAGCAACTGTGTCTGGAAAAGAGAGAGTTAAAAGTTTCTGTCACAATATCGAGTTCTTCTAAGCTATCTGGGATGCTGAGATGATGAAACTGATCAGGAAGATTATTAATAAAGTAATCTTTAGTGGTAGAAGTGATAGGTCTAACATATTTGTAACATGGAGTCCGCTTTGCAGCCTTGGCTAAATTAAGTTTACATGAGACTAGATAATGATCTGAGATGTCATCGCTCTGCTGCAGAATTTCAATGGCATCAACATCTATTCCATGTGATAATATTAGATCTAGAGTGTGATTACGACAATGAGTGGGTCCTGACACGTGTTGTCTAACTCCAACAGAGTTCAGAATGTCTTTAAATGCCAATCCCACTGCATCTTTTTCGTTATCTACATATATATTAAAATCACCAATTAGGACTTTATCTGCAGCCAGTGATAGAAAGTCAGCAAATTCTTTGATAAAGTCTGTATGGTGCCCTGGTGGCCTGTATACAGTAGCCAGCACAAATCTCAAACGTGATTTATCATTTACAAACGTGACTCTTTTTTTGCGTATTGCGTGGGCGGAGATTATTAAATGAGAAACATTATGATTTCATAAGATCTGGAAAAATCGCGTTGTAGTCTGAACTTGTTCGTTGCAGTTCTTGAAAAGTGGACTCTGTAAAATAAAATTTAAATATAATAGAAAATAATAAAATAGAAAATAGAAAAGCACAACAGGACCCCTTTAAAGCTGGCTCCTCATAACCCAATTGAGTGGCTGCGCTGAGTCTTGGCACTTCCACGGCCAGCATCCACTACACTGGACCTCTGGGACTGCCAGTGGGTCTCTTCCAGTTTCCTGCAACACCATCAACAATCCACATGTCAGGCATGAGGGCAGTGACAGCAACACTGACCTTTATCAGTCAGCTTTGTTCCTGAAGTCAGTCAGCTGTGTTTGTCTACATCTATTAATTCATTCAGAAATACATTACAAATGCAATTCATACATGCAATGACTAAGATACACCTCTTTTATGATGATCATGTTCAAATTTCTAAATTAAAATTGATTTTAATATTTTCTTTTCTCTTGAACAAACCCACCAGGTTCCAGATGAATCACATTCCAAACTTACATCCAATCAGAAAAAAATAAAAGACTTGTGCCCAGTTTCACAGGCAAGGCTTAAAGGGCTTAGTTCACCCAAAATAAAAAAATTTGCCATCATTTACTCACCATCATGTCGTTCCAAACCCGTAAGACTTTCGTTCATCTTCTGATTACAAATTAAGATCTTTTTGATGAAGTCTGAGAGCTTTCTCCTCCATTGACAGCTATGCAACTAACACTTTGACGCTTCAAAAAGTTCATAAAGAGATCGTAAAACTAATCCATATGAATTGAGCGGTTTAGTCCAAATTTTCTGAAGAGACTATCGCTTTAAATGCTTGAAAAGATTTACTTTAGGCTTTTATTCACAAGTTGCTCATCAACTCAGTTCAAAACTAGACTAAAGACACATCTCTTTGACCTAGCATTCACATAATACATTATAAACTTCTATAATTCAATGTTAGGCTGCATAGATTAGGTCAGCCGGAACCGGGAACACTTCCCATAAATCCTGATGTACTCGTTACATCATAAGAGGAATGGCATCTACGCTAATTTTAGTGTCTTTGTTTATCCCGAGGTTTTCCCGCAGCCTGCCGGATCCAGGCCGTATCCAGATCTGACGAAGGACCTTCGCCTGGACCCGATGACAACGCAGTGCCAACTAGTCTCTCCCTATGGAGGATCCCTTTACCACTCTACAGATAAGGCGTTGTCGGGAAAATTCGTTTTGCGTACCTACCCCGAAGTGACAAAATAAAATAAAATTCTGTATCAAAATTTATAAGGAAAGACCAGTACTTTGTTTAGGCTTGGTTTGTAGGGAATTACAAACCTGCGCACATATATTCAAATGCACATAACTATAGAACCAATTCTTAATGCGCATGTGAACGCCATCAGCGTTTCTCACAGGTTCGCGTTTAAAGTCTGTGTAGAGAGAATGGTGTCGTCTTAGCGGCCCCTAATTTAATAACAAATGATTGTTGCGACGGAAGCGAATCAATCAAAACTAACTTTAGCAGGAAAATAACTTTATTAAAGAACCGCTATAAAGCCAAAACAATCTCTGTTACCTTAAATTATACGCTTATCTCTGTAAAGCTGCTTTGAAACAATCTACATTGTTAAAAGCGCTAAATAAATAAAGATGACATGACTTGACTTGACTTGACTAAACGGAAGCTCAAGCATGTTCACTTGACGTGTGAAAACCAATGAGATTTGATACTTGCCTTGACAAACACCACTGATCATTTCACACATGCTGCTGCTGGGACTCGGGGGCCGCCCAGAAAAAAAAACAGTCTGACTTTGTTTACCATTGACTAATTTGATGTCTCCATTAGTCCAGGCATGGATAAGATATACACACAGCACAGGCCATAAACTTGTGAGCCTCAACTTGGGCAGAGACAGGGTATTTAAAGTTCAAAGGTCAAGAACAGCACCTCAGTGTTACCAGCCCTTCAACACCGTTAGCCTTGTAACTAAAATAGCTTGTGCAGTGTTCATTTACAGCCAACTTAAACAGCTTTGTTCTTCACTGCTGTGCGTGTGTTTAAAGGGGTCCTATTATATCCTTTTACGAAGTCTTGATTTTGTTTTTGGGGTGTACTAGAATATGTTTTCATGCTTGATTGTTCAAAAAACACATTATTTTTCAAATTTTTACATTATTACAGCTCCTCTCTCCCCAGTCTGGTTGAACGTGTCGTTTTCGTTTTCGAAGTCCCTCCTTCCAACATACGAAATGTGCTGTGATTGGTTAGCTGGAACAGTGTGTTGTGATTCGTATAGCTTAGCGTGTATTCAGGAATTGTCCCGCCCCTACATAACCGCGAGCTCTACTCAGATGCAAATATTAACGATGGCGTCAATTTCAAACCATTTCAAACCCGATTCAGACCCTGAAAATGTTAACGAACAAGAAGATCGTGCAGAACGGATTTCAAGCATGGACTTTGCAAGCTCGGATTTCACAGGGCATTTCAGAGTGGTATGTTTTTTTGTATTTTTCTTATAGAAATCAATGAGGTTCATTCTTGTTACGCAGCACATCTGTTCTATGATGTATGTTTAAATGTGAATAAAAGTCTAAATTAAATCTGTTCATCATATAAAGCGATTGAGTCTCTTCAGAAAATTTGGACTAAGCCGCTCAATTCATATGGATCAGTTTTGCGATTTCTTTATGCATTTTTTTTGAAGTGTCAAAGTTGTAGTTGCGTAGCTGTCAATGGAGGAACAGAAATCTCTCAGATTTTATTAAAAAGATCTTCATTTGTGTTCTGAAGATGAACGAAAGTCTTATGCGTTTGGAACGACACAGGGGTGAGTAATTAATGACAGAATTTTCATTTTTGGGTGAACTAACCCTTTAAATCTAGTTCCAGACTAAACTGAATGTTTGAGCTGTTTTAACTGAAAGCAACTTGCACTGGCATATCTTAAAATATGTCCGTGTCATTATTTTGTCTCAAGATGCACACCAGTAATGTTTTTTTCTTCTAGGGCACATTTATAAAAGCTACTTAAAAGTCCGAATTTAACTAAGGCCTAATCCTGGCTTAATCTATGCCCTGTTTGTGAAACCAGGCCTTGCGGTATAAGACAGTGAGAACGTCTTTTATGAGGAAATGAAATGCTTATTACTGATAATCATGTCATTGAATCAGAAACAACGGTATAATGGTCTGTCTTAGAATGGTCTGTTCCTCTATGAATCTTCAAGAAAAAGACTTCTGCTTTGTTGGGAAACAGACTTCTGACCTTAAAAACTGAGGAAGGCCTTCACAGGAAAGAGCCTAGTTGACATTTCAGGACTGTGCTGTCGTCGCAACCAGGCGCAGGTCCTTCAGATCTGGATACCGGCCTGGATCCGGCGGACTGCGGTAAACCTCGGGATAAACAGAGAGACTAATATTAGCGTAGATGCCATTCTTCTTATGATGTAACGAGTACATCAAGATTCATGGGAAGTGTTCCTGATTCCGGCTGACCTAATCTATGCAGCCTAACCTTGAATTATAAAAGTCTATAATGTGTTATGTGTATGCTAGGTCAAAGAGATGTGTTTTTAGTCTAGCTTTGAACTGACAGAGTGTGTCTGCTTCCCGGACAATGTTAGGAAGCCTGTTCCAAAGTTTTGGTGCTAAATAGGAAAAGGATCTACCACCAGCAGTCGATTTTGATATTCTAGGCATTATCAACTGGCCGGAATTTTGAGATCGCAATAGACGTGAAGGACTATAATGCGTTAAGAGCTTGCTCAAGTACTGCGGAGCTAAACCATGTAGTGCTTTGTAAGTAATCAGCAATATTTTAAAATTTATACGATGTTTAATAGGGAGCCAGTGCAGTGTTGACAGAACTGAGCTAATATGGACTTGCTGGTTCTGGTAAGAACTCTAGCTGCTGCGTTTTGACCTAGCTGTAATTTGTTTATTAAGCATGCAGGGCAACCACCCATAATAGCATTACAATAATCTAGCCTTGATGTCATGAACACATGGACTAATTGTTCCGCATTTGTCAATGAGAGCATATGACGTAATTTAGATATATTTTTAAGATGGAAAAATTCGGTTTTACAGATACTAGACACGTGACTTTCAAATGAAAGATTGGTATCAAAGAGCACACCCAGGTTCCTAACCGACGACGAAGACTTGACAGAGCAGCCATCAAGTGTTAGACAGTATTCTAGATTATTGCGTGAGGAATTTTTTGTCCAATAATTAGAATTTCTGTTTTTTCAGAATTAAGTAGTACGAAATTACTAGTCATCCAATTTTTTATATCACCTATGCATTCTGTTAATTTTGTGAATTGGTAAGTTTCGTCAGGGCGTGAAGAAATATAGAGCTGAGTATCATCAGCATAACAGTGAAAACTAATTCCATGCTTCCTAATGATATCTCCCAAGAGTAGCATGTACAGAGTGAAAAGCAACGGTCCTAGTACTGAGCCTTGTGGTACGCCATACTGAACTTGTGATCGATGAGACATCTCTTCATTTACTGCTACAAACCAATAACGGTCAGATAATTATGATTTAAACCATGTTAATGCAATTCCACTAATGCCAACATAATTTTCGAGTCTATTTAAAAGAATGTTGTGGTCAATAGTATCAAATGCAGCACTAAGATCGAGTAACACTAATAGAGAGATACAACCACGATCGGATGATAAGAGCAAATCAATTGTGACTCTGATGAGAGCAGTCTCAGTACTATGGTACGGTCTAAATCCTGACTGAAAATCCTCGCAGATATCATTTCTTTCTAAAAAGGAACATAGTTGTGAGGATACCGCCTTTTCTAGTGTCTTTGACAGACAAGGTAGAATCGAGATCGGCCTGTAATTGACTAATTCTGTACGATCAAGTTGCGTTTTTTTAACAAGCGGTTTAATCATAGCCAGCTTTAAGGGTTTTTGGTACGTATCCTAGAGACAAAGATGAATTAATGATATTAAGAAGAGGATCTAGGACCTCTGGAAGCATCTCTTTCAGTAGCTTAGTCGGTATAGGGTCTAACATACATGTTGTCGATTTAGATGATTTAACAAGTTTACTGAATTCTTCCTCTTCTATAGCAACGAATGAATCATATTTTTCCTCAGGGAGACTACAATGCACTGCCTGATGCGATACTGTAGTAGACGGTTGCATAGTTATAATTTTCTCCCTGATATTATCAATTTTATAAGTGAAGAAGTTCATAAAGTCATTACTGCTGTGCTACTTGGAAACTTCTGGGCTTGAAGCTTTATTTTTCGTTAGTTTAGCCACTGTTTCAAATAAATACCTAGAGTTTTGTTTATTTTCTTCTAATAGGGTTGAAAAATAAGCAGATCTAGCAGCTTTTAAGGCCTCTGTTTGCAATCGAGGTCTCTTTCCATGAAACGCGAAATACCTCTAGTTTTGTTTTCTTCCAGTTGCGCTCCATTTTTCTGGCTGCTCTCTTAAGGGCCTGAGTGTGCTCGTTGTACCACGGCGTTGGACTATTTTCTTTAATCTTCTTTAAGCGCAACGGAGCAACTGTGTCTGGAAAAGAGAGAGTTAAAAGTTTCTGTCGCAATATCGAGTTCTTCTAAGCTATCTGGGATGCTGAGATGATGAAACTCATCAGGAAGATTATTAATAAAGTAATCTTTAGTGGTAGAAGTGATAGGTCTAACATATTTGTAACATGGAGTCCGCTTTGCAGCCTTGGCTAAATTAAGTTTACATGAGACTAGATAATGATCTGAGATGTCATCGCTCTGCTGCAGAATTTCAATGGCATCAACATCTATTCCATGTGATAATATTAGATCTAGAGTGTGATTACGACAATGAGTGGGTCCTGACACGTGTTGTCTAACTCCAACAGAGTTCAGAATGTCTTTAAATGCCAATCCCACTGCATCTTTTTCGTTATCTACATATATATTAAAATCACCAATTAGGACTTTATCTGCAGCCAGTGATAGAAAGTCAGCAAATTCTTTGATAAAGTCTGTATGGTGCCCTGGTGGCCTGTATACAGTAGCCAGCACAAATCTCAAACGTGATTTATCATTTACAAACGTGACTCTTTTTTTGCGTATTGCGTGGGCGGAGATTATTAAATGAGAAACATTATGATTTCATAAGATCTGGAAAAATCGCGTTGTAGTCTGAACTTGTTCGTTGCAGTTCTTGAAAAGTGGACTCTGTAAAATAAAATTTAAACATAATATTAAATAATAAAATATAAAATGGAAAAGCACAACAGGACCCCTTTAAAGCTGGCTCCTCATAACCCAATTGAGTGGCTGCGCTGAGTCTTGGCACTTCCACGGCCAGCATCCACTACACTGGACCTCTGGGACTGCCAGTGGGTCTCTTCCAGTTTCCTGCAACACCATCAACAATCCACATGTCAGGCATGAGGGCAGTGACAGCAACACTGACCTTTATCAGTCAACTTTGTTCCTGAAGTCAGTCAGCTGTGTTTGTCTACATCTATTAATTCATTCAGAAATACATTATAAATGCAAATCTCTGTAAAGCTGCTTTGAAACAATCTACATTGTTAAAAGCGCTAAATAAATAAAGATGACTTGACTTGACTAAACGGAAGCTCAAGCATGTTCACTTGATGTGTGAAAACCAATGAGGTTTGATACTTGCCTTGACAAACACCACTGATCATTTCACACATGCTGCTGCTGGGACCCGGGAGCCGCCCAGAAAAAAAAACAGTCTGACTTTGTTTACCATTGACTAATTTGATGTCTCCATTAGTTCAGGCATTGATAAGATATACACACAGCACAGGCCATAAACTTGTGAGCCTCAACTTGGGCAGAGACAGGGTATTTAAAGTTCAAAGGTCAAGAACAGCACCTCAGTGTTACCAGCCCTTCAACACCGTTAGCCTTGTAACTAAAATAGCTTGTGCAGTGTTCATTTACAGCCAACTTAAACAGCTTTGTTCTTCACTGCTGTGCGTGTGTTTAAAGGGGTCCTATTATATCCTTTTACGAAGTCTTGATTTTGTTTTTGGGGTGTACTAGAATATGTTTTCATGCTTGATTGTTCAAAAAACACATTATTTTTCAAATTTTTACATTATTACAGCTCCTCTCTCCCCAGTCTGGTTGAACGTGTCGTTTTCGTTTTCGAAGTCCCTCCTTCCAACATACGAAATGTGCTGTGATTGGTTAGCTGGAACAGTGTGTTGTGATTCGTATAGCTTAGCGTGTATTCAGGAATTGTCCCGCCCCTACATAACCGTGAGCTCTACTCAGATGCAAATATTAACGATGGCGTCAATTTCAAACCATTTCAAACCCGATTCAGACCCTGACAATGTTAACGAACAAGAAGATCGTGCAGAACGGATTTCAAGCATGAACTTTGCAAGCTCGGATTTCACAGGGCATTTCAGAGTGGTATGTTTTTTTTTGTATTTTTCTAATAGAAATCAATGAGGTTCATTCTTGTTACGCAGCACATCTGTTCTATGATGTATGTTTAAATGTGAATAAAAGTCTAAATTAAATCTGTTCATCATATAAAGCGATTGAGTCTCTTCAGAAAATTTGGACTAAGCCGCTCAATTCATATGGATCAGGTTTGCGATCTCTTTATGCATTTTTTTGAAGTGTCAAAGTTGTAGTTGCGTAGCTGTCAATGGAGGAACAGAAATCCCTCAGATTTTATTAAAAAGATCTTCATTTGTGTTCTGAAGATGAACGAAAGTCTTACGCGTTTGGAACGACACAAGGGTGAGTAATTAATGACAGAATTTTCATTTTTGGGTGAACTAACCCTTTAAATCTAGTTCCAGACTAAACTGAATGTTTGAGCTGTTTTAACTGAAAGCAACTTGCACTGGCATATCTTAAAATATGTCCGTGTCATTATTTTGTCTCAAGATGCACACCAGTAATGTTTTTTTCTTCTAGGGCACATTTATAAAAGCTACTTAAAAGTCCGAATTTAACTAAGGCCTAATCCTGGCTTAATCTATGCCCTGTTTGTGAAACCAGGCCTTGCGGTATAAGACAGTGAGAACGTCTTTTATGAGGAAATGAAATGCTTATTACTGATAATCATGTAATTGAATCAGAAACAACGGTATAATGGTCTGTCTTAGAATGGTCTGTTCCTCTATGAATCTTCAAGAAAAAGACTTCTGCTTTGTTGGGAAACAGACTTCTGACCTTAAAAACTGGACTCATCTTCTCATAAATAATCTCTTTACACGCTCTTTACTGCGTGACATGGACAAGCTGCCAAACTTTTGCTTGGTCAAGCATGACATGGCTTAGAAAATAGTCTGTTTCTTCATTTTTAAACTTATAATAAATAAACCTATAAATGTACTTTTAGTATTTTTTTTCTAGAGTACAGGAGGTTGCTGTCCAGATCAATGGGGTTCATGCCAGGTTTAGTGTGTGGAATCTGCAGAACACAGTGAAGCTGAGTCCCTCTTGTGGACAGGCAGTGGCAAATGTGTGTGTGTTCGAGCGGTCTCACCTCCTGCAGTGCTGGCGCATCTGCTCCAGCTCGTACACAGAGTAGGGCCGGCTGGACCTGTGAGAGGGCAGTCCCGGGGCCGAGGGCAGGGTGGACATGAGCCTGCAAACATTCACAGACACAAATCAAAGACGTCTTCTTGAGAATATGACAAGCAGAAACTTTTAAATATCGATTTAAAATAACAAGTGACAAGGTCTTAGAAAAGAAAATACTGAATCTCAATCCCAGTATTGATTGAATTACTCAAAAAAGGTCAAGTGATGCAACCATAAAGTAACATCTTGAATATACTTAAGCATTTTATCTTAATTATCTTAAAAATATTTAACACATAGACATATGAATTCTTAATCATGATATTATACAATTTTAATACAATTAGTTGTTTTATGTTGTTGTCACAGTGGTGAGTGTTAGGCATTTTACTAAGTAATTAATTACTGTAATTTAATTACTTTTCCCTTGAAAAAGCAAAGTAAGGGATTACTCCTAATTTTTCTGTAATTTATTTACAGTTACTTCTGATGTAATTGGATTAAAAAGTGTATAGACTACAACAATTGTATATAATACAATAGTAACCTCAACATGTAACGTCTAATGTTAAAATGTATGTTTTTAATGTAAGCTTCTCCCTTTACACACTTTGGTCAGTGCAAGAATAATTTATGCAATTTTAAATTATTTATTTGAAAGAATGAAAAGAGTCTGTCCTTGTTTTGTTCAACTGGTTGAGGTTGAAATGGGATTTTGAAAGTAATTAGTAATGCAAAACTTTCTAGAAAGAGAGCAATTAGTACAGTAATCTAATTACACTGTTGAAGATGTAATTAGTATCTAGTAATTCATTACTTTTTAAGTTTACGAGTAACTTACCCAACATTGATGTCATAACAACAAAATCCCTGTATTTTGGTAGCATCACTTTGATTTGATTAATAACTCTATTTAATAATGACTTTATTCAAGACAATATTAGTTTTATTTATTGATTTATACTTTTATTTTTAATACTTTTATTTATTATGACATACTACTTTTTTATTTATTATGACATATTTATTTTAATTCGGAAAATGAAACAATGTCATTGTAGAAGAAGTGTATTCAAGTCATTGTCCGTATGAACAGTTTAATATATTTTTTAATAACTAATTCTTAATTAATGAATTTTGACAAAACAAGGTGTGTCATGCGTGTCATGTCAGTTGTTTTGTGTAATAAGTACGTACTGTCCTGGTGTCATCATGTTCACTGGACGATCACAGGAGATGCAGTGAAACCGGGCCACTAATTGTCTATGAAGAAGTGAGAAAGACACAAAGACAGTGAGGTTTGTTTCATACAACCATCATCATGTCAGTCATATGACGGTTATTCGGATAGTGGCTGACTGAACATTTGATTAAACAGAATGATTTGGGGGTGGGGGTTGGGGGGTTAGTGCGCGTGCACATGAAGGGGGGTGCGGGAAGCGGAGGAGAGAGAAGCATGAAGAGGGAAGTTAGCTAGAGGAGAGATGTCCCGACAACGACTGACGTTAAAATTTTATGTCACCCAAAATCGCTTAGAGCACCTTTAAGAACAGAAATGCTAGATTAGCCGTCTGGTGAACTTCAGTAATTAGGGCCCGAGCACCGATGGTGAGAGCCTGAGAGGACCCTATTGTTTCTGCTCCGTTTATTATTATTATAATTCCGCTTCTTCTTCTCCAAAGTGAATCGCTTTTTAGAGGGCCTTAACATGCTCGAAAACTCATGAAACTTTGCACACGCTTCAGAAGTGGTGAAAATTTACGTGTGATGTGGGTTTCAGAATTGGGTGGGGCAAAATGGCTCAATTGTTGCCCCTACATTTTGCCCTGGCTCTACGTTTCACATACAGGTATGAAATTTGGTACATACATGTAATGACCCAATACCAACAAAAAAGTATCTTGGAGCATAGCCCTAAACACAACAGGAAGTCAGCTATTTTTAACTTCCTCTCAGATTTTGTGCAGTTTTTGCCATTTTCAGATGTTGTACTTTAACGAACTCCTCCTACAGTTTTGATCTGATCCTCTTCAAATTTGGTGGCCTTTGCGACGTTAAATTGCGAAGATCTTGAGTTTTCGTCGAATTTTTTTGTCAAATGTGTGGGGCAAAATGGCTCAATAGCGCCCCCTACATTATTGCCCCGGCTCTACGTTTCACGTACAGGTATGAAATTCGGTACATACATGTAATGACCCAATACCAACAAAAAAGTATCTTGGAGCATAGCCCTAAACACAACAGGAAGTGAGCTATTTTGAACTTCCTCTCAG
Source organism: Rutilus rutilus (assembly GCF_951802725.1). Classification (NCBI taxonomy): domain Eukaryota; kingdom Metazoa; phylum Chordata; class Actinopteri; order Cypriniformes; family Leuciscidae; genus Rutilus; species Rutilus rutilus. The sequence continues at coordinate 24,585,433 of NC_140209.1, forward strand.
ATTTTGTGCAGTTTTTGCCATTTTCAGATGTTGTACTTTACACGAACTCGTGTTGCCGCCGGTGTTTTTCGTTGCAAAAGCATAAATTGGTCAGATTTTTATGAGAAGCGAAAGTAGAACACAGTGGTTAAGCTTTATTTACAACACTGTTCCAGAACAGTACAACTAAAATGTTCAATTGTGTGCTGCGTATTTTTTGGAGGACTATTTCCAGAACCTGGGAGAGTATTTGCTACTGACTATTCAAACGCAAGTTTTGAGCAGTATAGAGTAGCACTTGCTTGTCGCTTCTACGATCACAAATGCAGACAGTTTTACGTTTACATAGTCTTCTAGGCTGACATTATCACCTTTCCTTATTGCTTTGGGAGCTGATGTTCCAAATATGGTAATATTGTCTTAAGAAGAATCATATGACCCCTTTAAGTATACGCTAAAGTGTACTTCTTTTTAAAAGGGTAATAATTTAATATTACTGCGTATTAAAATCAGTAAGTGAGTCTGAATGTACTGTAAATGCCCCTGTTTCTCGATGAACACAAGCTGTGCTGCTCTCACTCACGTCGATGTGGATCTGTTTCTCGCTGTGTTCCTCCATCAGGCGTCTGGATGTGCTGTGGAGTCTCTCGTTGTCGGCCTGCGGCTGCAGTAAGACTCCCTTCACATCACCCGCCACATCAGTGTTCTGCAGCAACACACATTTCACAACATCACATACACACAGAGGACATTTTCACCGATCTGTCGGAGATCGGGAGACTCAGCTTCATTTCAGTTTCAACATAGTGTCGGCCCAGATCCGGCCCACACCCGAGCCGTGTGGAATCCACGAGTACCAGATGTGGGCCGGATCTGGGCCGATGCTATGTTGCTGTCTGGGTTGCAACTTTGTCTCAAATGTTTCTTAAAATGTCTTAAGAATAAATATAGACTCTTTTCATCTGTTTAATCTCTGTCCCTGTCTGTCATGTACCTTAATCCTGTCTCTGTGTTCCTGGTTCTTGATGTGAGTGGTCTTGTCCTCCGGTGGTTTGTAGTAACTCTTGGGCGACTGACTGACCTCCTGGTTTAGATCGTGACCTTCTTTCTGCTGTTGACCCTGATCCTGACGTGAACTCTCACCCTGACCTGAACTCTGAACCTGATCCTGACCTGAACTCTGAACCTGACCTGAACTCTGAACCTGACCTGAACTTTGAACCTGATCCTTACCTGAACTCTGAACCTTACCTGAACTCTAAACCTGATCCTGGCCTGAACTCTGAACTTGATCCTGACCTGAACTCCGAACCTGATCCTGACCTGAACTCTGAACCTGATCCTGGCCTGAACTCTGAACCTTACCTGAACTCTAAACCTTACCTGAACTCTGAACCTGATCCTGGCCTGAACTCTGAACCTGATCCTTACCTGAACTCTGAACCTTACCTGAACTCTAAACCTGATCCTGGCCTGAACTCTGAACCTGATCCTTACCTGAACTCTAAACCTGATCCTTACCTGAACTCTGAACCTGATCCTGGCCTGAACTCTGAACCTGATCCTTACCTGAACTCTAAACCTTACCTGAACTCTGAACCTGATCCTTACCTGAACTCTGAACCTGATCCTGGCCTGATCTTTGGACGTGCGCCGCTGCTTTGCTGAACTCTACTGCCTCCTGCTGTTGCTCCATCCTCAATCATAACTCTGAGGCTGTTTAACTACAGGTGAACCGTAAAAAAAAAAAAATAATAACCCAATGCTAGGGTATTAAAACAACAGGGCTGAGCGATATATCGGTTATTGTGATTTATTAGTTATATTATAATATTAACCTTTGGTGTTTGAGTTTGAGGGAGGAGTCCTGTCTGTCTGAGCTGCTCTTGTCTGTATTGGCTGCTTCTCTCTTCCCCTCTGTCACTCTTCTCTCTCATCAGTTCCTGCACTTTCTTATCCAGCTTCAGCACTGTAGTCCTGTATGAGGGTGTGTGATGTACAAAGGTCTCAAAATGTCCACCAGTGAAAGGAAATTGCACTTGCTTTTCTAATTTAATCAGGTCCAGATTCATGCACTTATGCAGTGCAAAAAACAAGTGGGATGAGTTTCTCCAGGAAATTGAGGAGAAAACTGATTCTGCTATAGCATCATTATGTCCAGATTCTCCTAACAATGAGAATGTCCTCACAAAGTGAGAAAGTAAGAAAACATCTAAAAATATTATAAGTGTACAGTGGATATAAAAAGTCAACAACAAAAGAATTGGACGTTTAATGTAAAAATATATTACATTTTTCTTAAAACACCTTTAAGTTTCTGTTATTATCTTTTTTTCTATGAAATGTCACAGGTTTTAGTGGCATTGCATAGGTTGTAATTTTTCCATTAAACGTTTTTCATTAAACAAAAGTTCTGATATGATTTATCTTTGTTTCATTTTATGACAAAAATGTATATCCACTGTATCTGCACATCTTGTTTTTGACACTGCACTCTGACTGATGCTACATGGTTTTAATGACCAATTCTACCCAAAAAAACTGATGTCATGTGATAGGGCATGGTTTGTCCCATGTCTCTGACAAGTGACTGGTTAATCACTAGTACCTGATGTGGCCTGGTAAATGTTATGGGGACAAAACGTCCCCAAAAGGATTTTTGTCCCTTTTAGTCCCCATGAGGAAAAAACCTTATAAGTCACACTAAATGTTTTTTGAAAGTATAAAAATGCAGAACGTTGTCTGTGATGGGTAGGTGTAGGGTTAGGGGATAGAATATACAGTTTGTATAGTATAAAAATCATTATGTCTATGGAAAGTCAACATAATTATATAAAACATGTTTGAGTGTGAGAGTACGTTTACATGACAACGATACGCTTAAAACCGAGAAGTTTTTACTTTGAGTTTTCCGCACATTGTCAAAACGATCCCCATTATTCACACAGATCCGCGAAAACGACTAAAAACGCTGTATTCTGCTGCCAGGCCAGTAGATGGCGATGAAACACTACAGACTGAACACGTAATACGCATGTGCGTGACGTCATCGTTTTCACAGATTCATGTTTTTGATGTTTACACGGAGACCGTTTTCAAAAACTTGCACTTTGAAACCCCTTTTTCAAAAGTTGTGTTTTCAGGCACCCCAAACGCAGTTGTCATGTAAACGAAAGACCAAAACGCATATAAAGTTTTTATGTTTTTAGTTGAAAACGGTGTCGTGTAAACAACTCCTGAGTTTGGCATACATATAATTGATGAAAAATAATTGCCAAAATACTAATATGCCAGAAGTAAGATAAATCCGACAAAACCATGTGCTGTGTGTCATTCAGAATTGAACTGAGTGAACCATTTAATTTCCAGGATTTAAAAGGAGGTGGAAAACAATTCGGAACAGAACTTAACAAATTGTCCAAATCATATTTGGAAATGCCATTTATAAAATTTGTTTTCCATTTCCACAACTGTACAAAAGTTTGGGGTTGGGAAATGTTTAAATGTTTAAAATAAAATAATAAAATAAACTCTTCTGCTCACCAAGCAGTGAGCTTTTGATTAAGCATTTTTTTAAATAAAAAATACAGTAAAAATAGTCATATTGTAAAATATTACTTTCCCACGGAAAAACATTGTGACGGGTCTAAAATATAAACACTTATAATATGTTTCCCAGACAGCAACATAGTGTCGGCCCAGATCCGGCCCAAATCTGGTACGCCAGGGCTCCAGACTAACTTTTTTTATTAGGAGCGCTGAAGCCCCTGACTTGAAATTTTAGGAGCGCAAGCAGAAAATTTAGGGGCACACCTTAAATCACCTTGATGCAATTATTCACATTTTCCTCCCAAATAACTGTATTACTGACACATGCTTTGATAATAAATAGACTTAACATACAGAAATTACAATGTGCATTTTTATTTTAAGTTCACAGGGCTCCAGACTAACATTTGAGGGCAGCAGCACTAAGTTCTACAGAAAGTATTTGGTAGCACTGTGGGATGACAAGGAACTGAGCTTAGTTTGAGGTGTATAGATAAAGTTAACTTTAATTATTATCATTCATAATGTCTTAATATTAATTCAAAAGCAAAATGAGTGACAAAATAGCTATTAGAGAGCAGTGGCGGCTGCTGGTCTTTCAAAGAGGGGAAGCTCATTTTCGGCCTAAAAATTGTCGATTTATTTATACGTAAATTCTGCTACTGTTATAACCATAGTATACCACAGTTACAGTTAGTGTTACTACATTAAATCCATGGTGAATGTTGCTGATCTGTGGACCTAAAGCCTTCTATAACTTGTTCGTTCATGGCACGATGTTTCTCCTGGTTTCCACGTCAGCGCTGTTTGATCTGATATGGTTTATAACAGAGAATTCTGCGTCGAATCTGAATGTTTCTCACTGGATCTCGCAGCAATGTTATTAATTATGTGGCGAACTCAATGGATTTCTTCACTGGATCTCCACGATGTAACGGTGTTGCCGCGTGATCGAGATCGGCCCGCGACTGGCGAGAGAAGCTCTGCGCTGTCTGTTATTGGTTTGAACTATTAAACGGTCCGTGAAGCAGAAATGAGTAGCGCAGGTTTTTCCACTTACAACATGTCACGGCATACTCTATGCTTGAGGCTGAGATTGCGTCTATCTAGCGAAGTGCCTGCACTGTCTGCAAACTTCGTGTTCCCCGCAGTTCTGGGGTAGCGACTGCAACATTCGCAGTTCACGGAGTTCGTCTCTTTAAAGTACCTCAACCAGCTGAATTCTCTCAGAAAGTCTTCCCGAAAATGGTGGGTTCGGGCTTTATCACCTCACAAACCTCTGACTCTGAATCATCATCCGACTGTGTCTGTGACACTGATATTTGTCAACAGACGTTTATGCGCGCTCGATTATCTCTAGGACCCTCCACACATTAGCCAGTTACAGTGGCCATTCCCTATTCTTCTCACACTCGTCATCATTGGCCTGCTACACATTCCGGATTCATTGACGCGCCTCTTCCACGTTTAACAAAAAAAAAAAAAAAAGACTGGTCGCACACTCGATCAGATGTGGCTCGGATCTGGGCCGACACTATGTTGATGTCAGGGTTACCATAGTGAATCACGGTAAGACAAAAACATGTTTTGGAGGAAGGATTGATGATGTATTGACTCATTATTTATATGTTGTTACATAGTGTACCTTCAAATATATTCTCCTATCCCAGTTAGATTGATTGCATTGAAAAGTGTACAGTGTTTCATTGTGGCTCAATCAATACATTGCTCTGTTTGTTTGAGCATCTCGACATTGGTTGCTCAGTCACCGGCGTTAGATTAGGCTGGACTTTCTATTTGACTGACACAAATGACACACTTCACCTTCTACAACAATAGAAGTCTAGGGGAAGTACTGTTTAGATAATTACATAAACTGTGCCGATGAAAACAGCCTTTAGAGGATCTTGACTATCATATAATCTGATAACCCTAAACTGTGTTTTTAAAGAGAGGGTTAGAGGAAAGGTTAGGTTGGATTATTTTCTCTCATACCTTCTCTTTATCTTCTAGAAGACTGACCACAAGAGTCCTCAGATGAATCAGCTCCTCCAGCTTATGGTCAGGAATCTGCAGCTCTCCTGCAGACGTCACAAACAACATGTCAGAAACATACTTACACAAGCATATTAACAAAAAGTAACTTGCCTGTGAATAAAAATTGGGACCCACTTCATATTAAGTGTATTTAACCAGTACTAACTATGCACTTATTGTGTACATTTTTACATTGACCTTGAATTTTTATAAAAATACCTGCATGTAATTACAGCTGTAGTTCATTTCTGTAATCACATCTATAATTACACTGTTAACCTTCGCTTACACCTTAACTAAACCTAGCCTGGCTCCACCCTCCTACGTACTTCCGCTCAATTTTCATTTTCCTTCAGTACTCTGTCTGGGTTTGCAGTATATTCGTGGGTTTTCTCCGGCCAAATTTTTACCGGTCCAATCAGCGAACAGAGGGAGTTGCTGAGAACGATGACGTTAAGGTCGTGCGCTAGTTTGTGTTGTACGGTTACGTCACGACCAAACGTTAGCGATTGGTTATGACAGATCCAGAGTGGCTCTGGGCAGATCCAATAGTTTTAAACTTCAACAGAGTACCCGCCTACAAGGAAGTTAACGCTTGTCAATGGAGTGGCCAGAGTGGCCATGAGATGTACGAGTCTGGTAAGACCAGGCTAACTTAAACCTACCCTTACCACCAAACCTGTCCCTAACCTTACCCGTATCCACCTCAATAGCAGCACAAGTGTTTTGCAATACAACATCAATGCTGTAATTACATTGTACCTAACAAATATGTTTTGATGCAAGTACATAGTAGTTCATATAAAGTGGGACCGATGGATATTTGATTGATTTGCAGGTGTAAAATGCAGATGTTTTATATTAAAGGGGCTTTATATAGAGTTCAGAAACCCTTGTCATTAGCGACACCGGTGGCTTTTAAGTGAAAAGTCAATTGTTTTTATTATTGTTTGTTTTGGACCCCATTGACTTCCATTGAATGGAAAAAACTCTCTTCAAAATATCTTCTTTTCCATAGATAAAGAAAGCCATACAGGTTTGGAATAACATGATGGTGAGTAAATAATGACAGAACTATCCTTTTAATCACAGACAGCTTCGTAGTGTCGGCCCAGATCCGGGCCACATCTGGTACATGTGGATTCAATGTGGGCCGGATCTGGGCCGACACTATGTTGCTGTCTGTGATAAAACTTGTTTTAACATCAGCATCTTTTCAAGCAATAAGCCTCTTTCTATAAATGCCTCTGAATTATAAATGTGATTAGAATTATTATTGAATAATAGAAATAACGCAGGATGTTGTCAGTTGAGACCCTGCTGTGTATGTCGTACCCATTGCAGTGAGGAGATCCTGCAGATGTTGAATCTGGGTCCGATCAGCCTTGTTTGCTTCCAGCTGTCCCACACGGGTCTCCAGACTCTCATGCCCGTCTCTCAGTCTGTCCACCTCCTTCAGAGCCTCTACGGTCTCCGGGTATCCTTGATCGGGCTACCAAGGTTCAAAGGGAGGACGGGTACGGTGTCTTTAGCGGCGGAGACTGTGTCCTGTAACCCCTGGGAACGCAAGAGGGAATGTCATTTATAAAAGCACAGTTCATGCCACCTGAGGCTGAGATGAATATCTTCGTTTTTGGCCTCAGTTTCTGTAGATGTTGGTTATGCATTTACATTTAGCAAATCATTCATTCAGGTTTGCCTCAACTGCAGCTGCCGCCTGCTCTGACAAAACAATGACTGCGATAAGAACCTGTGAGGTTTAGGATGGTTGTGAAAGGTTACTGGCTTACAGGTAACGCCGTCTGCAAATCGTTTCATGAGACGCTGTGTGAGCTGTTTGAGCTCGTCTGGAACAGGGTAGTCGGCCATCTTCAGCTCTTTCTGAGAGAGAGGAAAAATGTAATTCGGCATTTTCTTAATAAACATGACACAATAATTCTCCGACCACATAAAGTCCTTGTTATTGTTTCAGCACAAATCTCGATCATCAGGAACAGTTACCCTAAAGTGGAAAACTCTGACAACACTAACCCTAACATTTACATGAACCCCGCCCCCGGGAACGCGATTTATAGATTATCATGACAGAATATGCTGATCAATGACTAGATTAGAAGATAACTACACATAAGCTACATAAATTCATCAACTAACCATTCAGAAATGCGTTTTTGCTCACCCTCAAAAAGTGACAATTTTAATATGCAATAAAAAATATCTGAGGGGTATTTTGTGCACTCTGGGGACATCAGAGACTTATTTTACATCTTGTGAAAAGGACATTATCGGACCGCTTTAATACTTTTATTTCAAAAGGACTTTCAACAGGAATCGGCGTGATCTGGAGATCGCGTGAGGGATGTGAAGTGACTTCTGTGTACAAGAGGCTTCATACATTGGCACACTTTTGACAGTGGACTTTCTTTGTTTGTGAAATTTCATGAGGGTGAATTTGAGTTATTTTTGGTTGAACTATTCCTTACTCACCACGGTGTTGTCCAGATCTTGCAGTCGGTTGCAATGCAGCTCCAATACGGGCACAAGACGGTCAACCAGCTTATTCATGTTCAGCTGAGGATGACAACATGTTATCAAGTGCTGAATATAAATGAGCAGAAATGTGAGTGATACTGGTGTGTGCGTGCGTGTGTGTGTGTGTGTGTGTGTGTGTGTGCGTTCACCTGGCTGAGCTGACCATTCTCCACATTAACTTCCAGTCTCAGAGCATGTCTGATGTCTTGGAGCACCTGAACTTCCAGTTTCAGAACATGTGTGAACTCTAGTAGCACCAGAATTTCGTGTCTCAGATCATCTCTGGAGTCTGAGAGCGACTGAATTTCCCGTCTCTGAACATCTCTGGAGTCTGTGAGCACCTTAGCTTTCTGTATCAGATCATCTCTGGACTCTAAGACCACCTGGACTTCCTTCAGCAGGTCTTGGATTAAGTCCATAAACTGAGGAGGAAACAGTTTTTGAAGATTTACTTGGTTTCATTTCATACCTCTCATACAGTAACTGGGAAACCAACATGATCTTCATAGAAAAAGCCCATAATGATCAAACTCTATGAGAGCACTGCTGAATCAGTTAAGCACATCCTCCGTGTCTCTTTCTTTGAAAAGGCAAGTAATATACTTTCTGAACTTTTGACCTTTAACCCCAGCAGAGGTTGCCATGACGGCACACAGCCCTGGGAATCACCCTTGAATCAAACAGGATGTGGCATCGCTGTCCGCCCACTTTCTGATATGTTTGCGTAAGCCCTGATGTCTAACCTGTGTTGCTTTTAGTGCTGTTTGCTTCCCTGTGAGGCTCTGTTAGATGGACACATTTATCTTGGATGTAACTTTATTAAACTGAAGGGATGACTAGCGTACAGAGGATGGAAGCTTGATTCCACCACAGAATAAGAAATAAAAAAGATAACTGTGATTTTTAATCTCACAATTCTGACTTTTGACACAATTGTGAGTTTACATCTCGCCATTGTGAGTTATGAAGTCAGAATTAATAGATATAACGTTAAACCCAATTCTAAGAAAAGAAATTCAGTCTTTTTTCCCCTCAGAATTGCACTTTAAACTCGCAATTGCAAGTTTATATCTCATAAGAAGTCAGAATTGTGAGTTATAAACTCTCAATTGCGGGAACACTGACTTTATGTCTCGCGGTTCTGACTTTATAACTTGCAATTGCGAGTTTATTTCTCACAATTGTGAGGGGAAAGAGATAAAAAGTCGCAATTATCTTTTTAATTGTTTTATTCTACCATTGTACCATGGTTTTGTAAAGCACACACTTCTAGTTCACAGTAAGTTACTAGTTTTCTCCTTTCTCTTACCTGGTTTGACCCTACGTCCTCGTTCCCCTGGGCGATGGGAAGAGCCATCAGCGCCCGCAACCTCTCCTCGGACACCCGATGCGACCTCGACGGCCCCGGCAGGGAGTCTGTGATCTGCAGGTGTTCCTGGATGGATTTTAGCAAAGGGCGCAGGGCCCTGAAATCGACCGTTCCGACATCAATAATTGAGAGATCCATCAAGCTTTTGTCTGTTGACACGATCTTCAGCAAATTGCACGTTACTGGCTCTTTTGCTTTGGTGGTTTGCTTGTTTGCTCTGTTTACGCTTAGTGTTGTGAGCGGCGGCGTCTTTGGGTGCTTAGCAACTGATTCAGGCACTGGTCACGTGAACGTGACGTCTGCGGGTGTGGGGGTGTGGGTGTGTGTGTGTGTGTGTGTGGGGGGGGGGGGGTATTTTCTTCCCCACTGATCTTCAATTGTTTTATCAAAGTGTTTTTACCTTGTAAAATTGTATTTTATATTGTATACGTATAGCTTTTTTTCAAATAGTAAATATTAATTTACACAAATTACCTTATTAAATTTTTTTGTTTGCCATTGTTTCTTGTCAAACATATCCACAGATACTTGTAAAGAACTCATAAAAAGTTGTTATAGCATGTATGTACTTTTCACCACTAGGAGTCTCTTGACCAACACAAATAATATTTGTAATGTTTCATTTTAGCATTGTAATATTTCGTTTAGAGTTTCGCCGAAGTTTGATTGACAGGCGATTTGACAGTTATCAGAATTATACTTAAAAACAATTATACCTCGAAAGAGAAAGGCGATCGCAGTTTATTAGGCTAATATTTAGACTAGAATTTAGCAGATTCTTAACATTTTAGACCCAGTGTTTTTAATTCTCCCATGGTTTTTAACATCACACAAACAACATGTCCTCTGATTCATATGTAACTACAAGAGATGATCGATCAGTTCACATGCTGCTTGAACTGTATGGAGCTAGAATTGTGTCTTTATTACATGCGAGAAAATAAATGATCTGAGAGAGGAAAAAAAAGTTTGAGAGAAAAAGTTATCACACTCGATAGCAAAAAAGCATTTCATGAGAGAAAAAAATTATATTTGAGAAAAAGTTTTCATACCAATAGCAATTTTTTTTAGTAATAGTAAAAGTTGAGAGAGAAAGTATTTTCTCATAGAACATAAAAAATATAAATTTGACATTTTTTTTATTATTTCTGAGAAATTTCTGAGATTATCTCTCTCAAAATACTTTGAAAAAAAATCTCAAATATATATTTTTTGCTATCAGTGTGAAAATATTTTCTCAAAAAAAAAGTGTTTCTTTCAAAATGCTTTTCTTTGCTCTTGATGCAATTTCTTAGCCTGGCTCCGCCCTCCTACGTACTTCCGCTCAATTTCATTTTCCTTCAGTACTACGTCTGGGACTGCTGTATATTCTTAGGTTTCCAGAACCAAATTTTTTGTAGGACCAATCAGCGAACAGAGGGAGTGGCTGAGAACGATGACGTTGATGTAGTGCGTCAGTTTGAGTTGGAATAATGGCAGCGGAGAAAGACGTAAGAAAAGCTATTCGGTCCTTTGTTGCAAAACGGCCGATTATACAGAAGTTAAAGCCGGAGCAAGAACAATGTTTGCTAAGTTTTATTGGTGGCAATGATGTTGTGGCCCTCCTCCCCACCGGGTTCGGGAAAAGTTTGATTTCCAGCTCACTCCGTTAGCACTAGAATTCGTGCCAGAATTCCATAACTACTAAACTGCCGCAAGCAGTCATTTTGATCGCTATTCAAAGCTCTGGGCTATCTTTAATGATAAATCCCCAATTGAGAGATTAATACATTTATTGTACTAGGATGTCTTTTAAAAACAAAACAACACCATACTGTACATTTAAACAAGTTTAATTATAATTTATAAATAAATAATATTTGTAGATGCCCTGAACAAAATAGCCTATGTTTTCATGTTTCCACTGTTTGATCGCGCCCGCCGACACACACACACACACACACACCATATTCCAGCATTGCAGCCTGTTCATTATAGCCATAATAAAATATAATAATAAAATAGTCAACCTAACATATAAATTCAACTGCTTCTCAGTACTAGTAGGCTACAATTCGTACCATTTTATGCGTGTGATGATTTTTTCCGTCGATATTGGAACGTGAGTGAAGTTCAAAATCCTATGATAAAGAATAGTTTAGCGTTTAAATACATCACAAATGTTGAAACATTTGGATTCTAATTAGAGAGTTGCGTGAGCCTAACGCCGCTTACTTTCACTTTCGCTTATAAAGCATTTCATTTTGGCTTTAAATGTAATGATATTCAGAACAGAACAAGAATGAAAAAATAACTAAAGGCTTTAGTTATTTTTACATTCTTGTTCTGTTCTGAATATCATTACATTTAAATGATTTGTGTTGAATATGTTTAGTGTATTTTTTACCACATTTTATTGTTGCGTATATTGGTAATACCGCGAAATTCAGTGCGGTCAATATGACCGTTTATGACCGAAAGAGGTAAATAATAGGCTATGTTCATTTGTTTTTTTTGTTTGTTTTTTTGCCTTATGTGTAATTTATATGAAAAACATTTTAAATGAAAATACAGACACTTTTAGGAAAAGTCAGGTACCAGAAGGATTGTATTTATTTTTTCAACAAAGTTATTGCAGATATAAAATTCAAAACGGTAAAAATGACTGGCAGTTCTAGTGGTGAATGAGTTAGCTAAGGCGAACGATAGGGATGCAAAGCCGATAGTTGTTGTCTTCTCCCCTCTTGTTGCACTAATGGAGGACCAAGTGAAGGAGGCAGAAAAGTTGTTTCCATATCGCGCAGTAGCCGGTGATGACTGTACAGCATTTGCGGCAGATCCGAAACGACCGCAGCGGTGTATTGTTAATGATTAGACCCAGCTTCGACAGTTGACTGAATACATCACTGTCCTTAGTGTCAAATATACATTTAGAATTTACATTGTTCCTTGAACTCTTAAATTCGATTAACAAAACCAGCAGCTCTCGTTGACAGACATCTTATTCTAAACATAATCCTCTGATCATTTGGACTTCTTGTTTCCGCCGGCCGGTTTCGGCGCATGACATACGTCACAGTCAACCACACGTTAGCGATTGGCTATGGCAGATCCTGAGTGACTCTGGGCAGATCCAATAGTTTTGAACTTTAACAGAGAACCCGCCTACAAGGAAGTAAACGTTTCTCAATGGAGCGAGGCCAGACTCTCTGTACAAATGAAATGTACTAGAGTCTGGTAGAACCAGGCTAGCAATTTCTTGCTCTCGTGTCAGGATTTTCTAGCCTGGATGCCAGCCGAACTTAGCCCCGCCCACACAATTTTTAGGTCGGGAAGTTCTGTCTGGACTTGATCCGTTGAGGAGCTATTATGCCAGAACAAAAATTGTTCGGACCAATTAAATTGTCAGGACGGGCTTACACGATGATGGACAGATGAGCAACAGTAACGTAATCATCCACGTCACCAAAGAGCGCTTGGGTTGAATTCGTTTACAACAAAGATGACTGCCGCTGGAGAATTGAGATTTCACAAGTTCACACTTACAAATAAGTCATTTAGAATAAATGCATATTTGGCGTGCTGCCCGAGGAGAGGCTCCGGGCTCGGTATTCGGCCCGAACACAAAGTACTCCCCCAGTATTACAGGCTGTGGAAGAACAGGCCAAGAGTGAGTGGAGGGATGCTGAAAACTGTCAAGGAATGTTAGGTGAGTTGACAGAGTGAATAAATATATGCTTCCTCTCATGCTGATAGGGTAGACATGGTAATTGTTTGATGACAAGTTGATAGGATTGATTATTTGAACGTGCTCCTCCCAAACTTTGTTTATAAAACATCATGTGTAGATTCCGCCATCTCGTCTGTTATATCGACAGCGCATTAATTTTAAAAGAGGATCAGAGAACCGCGATCAAGGCTGAAGACTTTTGAAGACTGAAATTTACTGTTTAATGTTATGTATTAGGGGTGTAACGATTCATCAATTACATCGATGTATCGATTTATATTCCTACGATCCAACTGCATCGATCTGTGCTCGGCAAGTTGCCTTCCGGACGACATATATCGATCTAACATCTTTTTAAAAGGTAATGAATCGATTGTATCGATACTAGGAAATAGCACATTGGATTTAAGCACGTTAGACTTTATATGGATGTTTTTTCTTTGCACTTTTAATGATAAAGGCGTTAAACGTTACTCGATTCAGTCTGCCTATCTGTGACGTCGTCGCCATGCGTGACGCGCCAGCACCAGCAGCAGCGCAAAGACAACAAGACAACTCTCTGGCACGTTGCATTTCTGCTATGGCAACGTCACCGTCTACGTGCTCGCAACATTGTAACAACGTAAGAGGGCTATAGCAACGTTGTTGCGCGACATTCAGCAACTGAGAGACGACGTTCTGACAATATTTTTATATGGTGTATTTTGTTAGATAATTATATACTTTTTATCGTTTATTGTTTATCTATATTATTATTTAATGGGGCTATCAACACCTGCAAGTGTAGCCTACACTTTGAAGAGTAAAAATGAAAGAAGGTTTTGTTAATTCAACTTAAACTGCTTCAAATTGCACTTCCAAAAGTCATACATTTGTGAGAAAAAAAAAAAAGAAATAAACGAATATACAAATTCATTTTAAGTATAAAAAATAAAACATAAAAAGCAAAGGCAGATCAGAACATTTAATGAACAAAACCAGGTCTGTATGGCGGACAGTAGCCGAAACCCAGGTAGCAAAGAATTCTGGCCCAGATTTGGCATGAAGCCGGCACAGCTGGCATTCAGTCAGCACTGGCATGAGGCATGTGAACCGAACATGGCCCGGTTATGGGGGAGATTGGACCATCTTTTAAGGTGGCAAACAGGATATGGGCCAGTGGTTAAGTGTTTTATTTGGCCCACATATAAAATATAGAAATGTGGCCCACATATGTGTGGCCAGACTTATCCCATAGTTAAAATGTAATTTCAGATATTTCATAATTAATACTATTTTCATACACACAGCTGTTTCCCCTATTCCTGTTTGCAGCGTGGGTTTATTCTCTATCAGCAAGGTTTAATGAATAATTATGAAACAACATAAACTTTAAATTTACATTAGGCTACATTGAATCATTTAGCAAACACTTTTATCCAAAGAGGTTTACAATAGAGGACAACATAAGTAAGCAATATATATATTGTGTGTTAGTGTGAAAGGTCAAAGCAAGATAAAATAGAACTTTAATTGTTTGATTGTCTCATTTCTTGCACAAGATAAGGCCAATTTGCACACATTTTTTTCAGTCTTAAAGGAACACTTCGACTTTTTGGGACTTTAGCTTATTCACCGTATCCCCCAGAGTTAGATAAGTCCATACATATCTTTTTCATCTCCGTGCGTGCTTTAAGTTTGTTTGACGCACCCACTGCTAGCCTAGCTTAGCACAAAGACTGGATGTAAATGGCTACAGCTAGCATACTAATCCCAATAAGTGACAAAATAACGCCAACATTTTCCTATTTACATGTTGTGATTTGTATAGTCACAGTGTGTACAAATAACAAGGTCATATGAGACACAGACATTTTTTAAACGTTTAAATACTGGGAACTATTTTCTCAGAAGGTGAAGCACGGCTACTTGGGCGGAGTGATGAGCGCAGCACCCGAGAAGCGCCATGGTGAGGAGCAGAGAGTTCGCTCAGAGTTGGAGTAATAGAGTCAGCAATTACTAGATAGTAAATGCAAAGTTTTATCAGAGATCAGTGTTTACTTTTTCTGTACAATATATATATATACACTCACCTAAAGGATTATTAGGAACACCTGTTCAATTTCTCATTAATGCAATTATCTAATCAACCAATCACATGGCAGTTGCTTCAATGCATTTAGGGGTGTGGTCCTGGTCAAGACAATCTCCTGAACTCCAAACTGAATGTCAGAATGGGAAAGAAAGGTGATTTAAGCAATTTTGAGCGTGGCATGGTTGTTGTTGCCAGACGGGCCGGTCTGAGTATTTCACAATCTGCTCAGTTACTGGGATTTTCACGCACAACCATTTCTAGGGTTTACAAAGAATGGTGTGAAAAGGGAAAAACATCCAGTATGCGGCAGTCCTGTGGGCGAAAATGCCTTGTTGATGCTAGAGGTCAGAGGAGAATGGGCCGACTGATTCAAGCTGATAGAAGAGCAACTTTGACTGAAATAACCAGTCGTTACAACCAAGGTATGCAGCAAAGCATTTGTGAAGCAACAACACACACAACCTTGAGGCAGATGGGCTACAACAGCAGAAGACCCCACCGGGTACCACTCATCTCCACTACAAATAGGAAAAAGAGGCTACAATTTGCACGAGCTCACCAAAATTGGACAGTTGAAGACTGGAAAAATGTTGCCTGGTCTGCTGAGTCTCGATTTCTGTTGAGACATTCAGATGGTAGAGTCAGAATTTGGCGTAAACAGAATGAGAACATGGATCCATCATGCCTTGTTACCACTGTGCAGGCTGGTGGTGGTGGTGTAATGGTGTGGGGGATGTGTCTTGGCACACTTTAGGCCCCTTAGTGCCAATTGGGCATCGTTTAAATGCCACGGCCTACCTGAGCATTGTTTCTGACCATGTCCATCCCTTTATGACCACCATGTACCCATCCTCTGATGGGTACTTCCAGCAGGATAATGCACCATGTCACAAAACTCAAATCATTTCAAATTGGTTTCTTGAACATGACAATGAGTTCACTGTACTAAAATGGCCCCCACAGTCACCAGATCTCAACCCAATAGAGCATCTTTGGGATGTGGTGGAACGGGAGCTTCGTGCCCTGGATGTGCATCCCACAAATCTCCATCAACTGCAAGATGCTATCCTATCAATATGGGCCAACATTTCTAAAGAATGCTTTCAGCACCTTGTTGAATCAATGCCACGTAGAATTAAGGCAGTTCTGAAGGCGAAAGGGGGTCAAACACAGTATTAGTATGGTGTTCCTAATAATCCTTTAGGTGAGTGTATATATATATTTATATTTATATATTTATACATATTTTTTTTTTAATTTCAGGGTGTTATAATACTGATGCCATAATATTTCAAGGGTCATGTGAAAAATTATGACATTAATTACAGACTTTGTATAAAACGTACTCGGTTACTGACGTAACCTCTGTTCTCTCTAGAGAGGGAACGAGTATTGCGTAAGTTGCTCACGCTTCGGGAAAGTCTCCTTTCTCGAGATACTGAAGCCAAAAAATTATCCTTAATTTTTTAAAATCTTGTCAACGCAGTGCGGCAGCCTGCAGACCTAGGGCAGGCGACTCGCGTGCCCATTGGCTGCTCTGCGGCAACTGCAGCAGCCTATCGCTGAGCCCTAGGCGTGACGTCACGTCCAATGAGCGCGCTTGGCGCGCTTAACGCGTCACAGTCCGTCATTAGGGGTGTGGCTTAGCGTATATAAGCAGGGCTCAGAGGCTGCTTCACTGGTTTCTGTCGCATGAAGCGAAATGAGCTCGTGGCGTGAGCACGGCGGGTTACGCAATACTCGTTCCCTCTCTAGAGAGAACAGAGGTTACGTCAGTAACCGAGTACGTTCTCTTACGAGAGGTTCTCTCGTATTGCGTAAGTTGCTTACGCTTCGGGAACTCCCTTGTCAACGCCGTGCGCGCGCCCAGCATCCTCTGAATGAGTCCCAGGGAAAGCCCGGGGAACGCGATAGCGGAGCTGGGCGGCCAAGATAGCACAGTAAACAAGCACATACTATGGGGGCATGGAGCGGCACAGCCGGTCCAAACTGACACTTCCCACGTAGTGCAGCTCAACCAGTAGAGCTAAATCATACAACGTAACCTGCGCACAGACAGTGGGCTGGCTACGCGAGACTTAGACTGATAACACTTTAGCCTGCAAGGCGGGAACTTCCAGGTTGTAAAACCTAACAAATGTGGAGGGGGAGGCCCAGCCTGCCGCTGCACAAATGTCATGAATGGGAATCCCGCTGGACCACGCCCACGATGAGGCCATGCCTCTGGTGGAGTGCGCTCGAATGCCCAGTGGGCACTGCAGGTTTTTAGACGCATAAGCAACCGCGATAGCGTCCACTATCCATCTGGACAGGGTGTGTTTCGAGGCGGCGAGACCCTTGGTGCGCCCACCAAACGAAACAAAGAGCTGCTCTGAGCGCCTGGAGGCGGCGGAGCGAGAAATATAGTTTCTCAACGCCCTAACCGGGCAGAGGAGATTACTATCTGCCTCGCTGCCAGAAATCGGCAGGGCTGAGAGAGAAATGACCTGCGCTCTGAAGGGAGTGCCCAATATTTTGGGAACGTACCCATGCCTCGGTCTGAGAATAACTTTAGAGTCATTGGGTCCGAACTCGAGGCACGCGGCGTTAATGGATAACGCGTGAAGGTCTCCCACACGTTTGACTGAAGACAGTGCTATCAGAAAAACGGTTTTGAGCGTGAGGTATTTCATATCCACAGTTTCCACGGGTTCAAAGGGATGTGCTTTCAGGGCTTCTAAGACCAGTGAAAGATCCCACATAGGAACCGAATGGGGTCGCGGGGGGTTCATCCTCCTCGCTCCTCTAAGGAAGCGGATGACGAACTCGTTCCTTCCTAATGCGCGGCCCGGCTCTGAGACAGAGAGCGCTGAAATGGCCGCGACATAAACTTTGAGCGTGGAGGGGGACCTGCCCGCGTCCAGCAGCTCTTGAAGGAAGCATAAAACTTGCGAAACCCCACATGTCTGTGGATCGAGCCCTTTGGCAGTGCACCATTTGTTAAACACCGACCATTTAGACGTGTAGAGCCGCCTCATGGAGGGAGCTCTAGACTGTATGATCGTGTTCATCACCCCTTCTGGTAGATCAGCGTGTAATTGTTGAGGCTCCACGCATGCAGAGACCAGCGCTCTGGGTGGGGATGCCAGATCGAGCCGCGGGCTTGAGAGAGAAGGTCTCTCCGCACCGGAATCGGCCAAGGGGCTGAATCTGCCAGTTGTATGAGTTCCGGGAACCAAGCTTGGTTCTCCCAGAACGGGGCTATGAGGAGCACTTTGTGGCGCGCTTCCCTGACTCTCTTGATGACCTGAGGCAGCAGAGAGACCGGGGGAAAAGCCTATAGCGGGCCGCTGGGCCATGTCTGGGCCAGCGCGTCCTCGCTCTTTGAGAAGAATTCTGGGCAGTGAGCGTTGTCTTTTGACGCAAAGAGGTCGACCTTCGCTCTGCCGAAGCGGCACCACAGTGACTGGACTGTTTGGGGGTGTAGAGACCACTCCCCAGGGGGAACGTTGTCCCTGGACAGTCTGTCGGGGCCCTCGTTCAGATGGCCAGGCACATGTGATGCTCTCAGAGAGCGCAGAGAGTGCTGAGCCCATACGAGGAGGCGTTCCGCCAGGGCGCAGAGCGTCTTTGATCTGACACCGCCCTGGCGATTCACATAGGCCACTACTGATGTATTGTCCGTGCGGACTAGAACATGGTGACCATGGAGGAATGGGAGGAAGTGTTTGAGCGCTTTCTCGACCGCGAGCATCTCTAGACAGTTTATGTGTAGGAGATTCTCCTGGTCTGACCAGCGGCCACAGACCGGTCTGCCTTCGAAGAGCGCTCCCCAACCTAGGTTGGATGCGTCTGTCGAGACAACTTTCCGGTGTGAGATCACTCCCATAGTCACTCCAGTGTGATACCATTCGGCTGCTAGCCAGGGCTGCAGGGCTGAGACGCAGCCCTGAGTCACTCTGATTAGCGAGCCGCCGGCCGCCCAGGCTCGATGGGGTACGCTCGTTCTCAGCCAGCGTTGAAGCGGGCGCATGCGCAGTAAGCCCAGCTGAAGCACTGCCGCAGCTGAGGCCATATGCCCCAGGATGCGTTGGAATGCTTTCAGCGGAACCCGGCTGCCTTTTTTGAAGGATGCGGCGAAGAGACGGATGCGGCGTGTGCGCTGCTCCAACAATCTGGTCGTCATAGCCACCGAGTCCAGTTCTATTCCAAGAAAGGAAATTGACTGACGGGGTGAGAGCGAGCTCTTGGTCCAATTGACCGATAGACCCAGACCTTCCAGATGGCTGAGAAGCGCTGTTCTGTGAGACACAAGTTCTGTCTCTGACTGCGCTAGAACAAGCCAGTCGTCCAGATAGTTCAGAATTCGCATTCCCTGACTTCTCAGGGGAGCGAGAGCCGTGTCCATGCATTTCGTAAATGTACGGGGTGCTAAAGACAGGCCGAACGGCAGGACTGTGTATTGATAAGCTCGACCGTCGAAGGCGAATCTCAAGAATGGCCTGTGACGGGTAGTTATCTGGATCTGGAAATACGCGTCTTTCAGATCGAGTGAGATAAACCAGTCTCCTGGGCGGATCTGCGCAAGGATCTGTCTGGTTGTAATCATCTTGAACGGCCGTCTCATGAGAGCCTTGTTCAGATGTCTCAGATCTAAAATAGGTCTTAATGCTCCGTCCTTCTTGGGAACGAGGAAGTAACGGCTGTAAAAGCCTGACTCGCTCAGGGAAGGATGAACCTGTTCTATGGCCCCTTTGCGCAGCAGCTTTGCTATTTCTGCTTGAAGCAGGTGCGCTGCTTCCAAACTCACTTTCGTCTCCGTCTGCGCTAGAAAGCGCGGGGGGCGACGAGCGAATTGAAGCGAATAGCCGTGTCTTATAGTGTTCAGCACCCATTCTGACGCGCCCTGAATAGCTTCCCATGCTTTTGCACGCATAGCTAGGGGTCGAATGGACTCTGGGTTCAGATCGCCGCACTGCGCGGGATGGGTCAGAGAGGATGGGGCGGCGCTCGCGCCGCCGGTGCTCGGACACGGGGGCTGATAAACAGAGTTGGCCAGCTGAACAGCGTTTAGTAGCTCGATCCCGGAGGATGGAGCGTGATCTGCTGTCAAACACCCCTGGCGCGAGAGCGGCGTGGGGATTATGGTGTCTGAAAGTGGGTGCGCGTGCTCGTGAGCGGGCGCAGGATTTACACTTATAACACGGCCAGTGTTTGGGAGCTTTAGAGGGTCTGTAACCCGTATGGCAGAGCGGGCAGCGGGCAGGTGTGAGCACAGAGATGTGGGCACATTTACTACACTTAATGCTCGAGCGGAGTGTTTCCGCTTTAAGAGATAGCGCTCTGGACGCGTTGCCATGGGAACCCTGTCTGTGTGAAGCAGTGAGCACACGGGAGTGGGCACTTTTTCTACACTAAACATCCCTTCGGCCTGAGCCGTAGCAACTTGAGGTAACTGAGTGGCAGAGCGAGCAGCGGGTAGGTGTGAGCACAGAGTTGTGGGCACATTTACTACACTTAATACTCGAGCGGCGTGTGTCCGCTTTATGAGAGAGCGCTCTGAGCGCGTTACCATGGGAACCGTACTTGTGTGAAGCAGTGAGCACATGGGTGTGGGCACATTTTCTACACTTAAAGCACTTCTACTCTTTTTGAGATTTATCTGGGTCGCCGTGAAAACGGCGTTTGTGTGCAGGCGAGCGAGTGGTATTACTGGCTCGTTGGCTGCGGTGTAAGCTGCTGCAGTAGCCTGAATAGAGGGGACTGACAGAGCTGGGCGCTTTGATGGCGGTCCGGCCGTAGCGGGACTCAACCATCTCTTCCTCCTTGTAGATGCTAGGAGGACTTTGCGGGCTCCGACTTCAACGCAATCTTGGGCCGTGGGCCCCGGGGGGGCGGCGGTCTGTGACGGCTGGTCGAGCGCGACCTAGGGCAGCCGCCCTGGCGTCGCTGCGAAGTGCTGGGAGGCCGGAAAGAGCGCTGTGTAGAGCTGCGCACAGGAGGCTGAGTCTGAGAGCGGCCTGTGGCTGGGCTCGAGCGGCGGGGCAGGAAGAGGTTCATAGCCTGCGACGCCTTCTGTACTTCGGAGAAGCGATCCACTATCCCGCTGACCGCAGGGCCGAAGAGGCCGGTGGGCGAGAGTGGGGCATTGAGAAACATAGAGCGCTCTGTCTCACTCATATCCGCAAGCGTCAACCAAAATATGCCTGTCGAGGACGGTGAGCGCGGCCATAGATCTGCCGATGGCTTGTGCAGCGGTCTTGGTAGCACGGAGCGCAAGGTCCATAGCGCTGCGCAGATCCGTTAAAGCTGACTGATCCGAGCCCTTCTCGTCCAGCTCACGGAGGAGGTCGGCTTGTAGGATCTGAAGTATAGCCATCGAGTGCAGGGCGGAAGCAGCCTGGCCGGAGGCGGCGAAAGCGCGGCCGGCGAGAGCTGAAGTAGTCCTGCAGGCTTTGGACGGCAGGGCAGACTTTGAGCGCCATCTAGCAGACGGCGGGCAAAGGTGCGTTGCCACAGCTTCCTCAACGGCGGGGATTCCAGTATAGCCGTTTTCGGCGGCCCCGTCCACTTGGGAGAGAGCCGAGGAAACTGGCGAGTGGAGTCTGGCGGAGAATGGCGCATTCCAGGATTTAGAGAGCTCAGCGTGGAGCTCAGGCAGGAAGGGTGCTGACCTAGAGGCAGGCGCTGGGCGGCGGCTAGGTAGAAAGCACCCGTCGAGACGATTGGGCGCCGGCTCCTTAGGTGGGGACTAGGGATGGGCGATATATCGCACGATATTGTTATGCGCATCTCGTCAGTAAAGCCGGTTCCCTTGATTAGTAGTAAATCGCCATCACCTGCTTTCAGATGGAGCGGTGTTAAATTAACACTCCTGGGGCTGGGAGTGTATATGAGTCCACACTCAAGAGTGTTAAAGTTAATGAGATAATTAAGTGATTAATGGGCTCTATGCACGCATCACTTCCGCGTTGGCGTAAGGATGTTTGGACATTTCCGGTTAACGGAAGAAAACATTAAACAGTGGCAGTCGACATTTACGATGGCAGAGACGAAGTTCACAAGGTGTTTGCTGGAGTTGCCGAAAGTGTCTGTTAACGATATCCGGAGGATCGTCCGGGCATCCAGTACGACACCACGTAGCAAATTAGATAAAGGCTTTAAATTTTACGTTTCTTCATTTCTTTGCAACTTTGAAGGTAATTTGCTAACGCTAGCTAGCCAGAGCTAGAAGTCTAGCTTTGGTGTTTTAAGTCATGACTCCGTCCTGCTTCAGGTTAATCATGCTTTAAATAAAGTGTAATTATATACCTCTCACTTCGTGTGTTTGTACTTTTATTAAAGTATCAGGTAAAAACAGGGCAACAAATGAGATATCTGTGAGAGCCCACTGCTACCGCTCAATGAAGAAGCTAAAGCCACCACACCAGCTGAAAGTAGGACTAGATTAAGAGACACGTTCAAAGTTCTGTTGAACTTGTTTAAGGTTCCGTTCAACAAAGGTTTTACTCGTTACCACATTTCAGCTTTGATAACAATTTCTAAGAGCCACCTTTGTGGTTTTCACGAAAGCTGAGCAGTGGTAGCCTAATACAGAACAGGGTAACGTTAAGTTAGCTGAGTGGGAATTGCCATGCTTTGTTGTTGGGTCTGTTAAACAAATTGGAGTTCGGTTTAAAATGTAAACAATAAGTTTACAATAATTACTACTTTTGCCTGACTTGATGACTGCAAAGACAGTAAAATATTCCACTCAGCTATTCTTCAAACTGCTGTTGTTCTACTCAAAACTGTCCTGTCATCTTTACTTCATTCTTTATAAACATAAGGCCCAACTTCCTTGCTTTTGTACTTGATTTCTACTCTTCAAGAGGAATTAGGAGCAAAACCTGAGCAACTCTTTGCAACAGTGCATTTCGATCGTTGCTTTTACCTTACCTAAACACATACGCATGCCAGTTATGTATCCACCACCTCCAAAACTCCGAAGCTGCTGCCAGATTAATGATGTTCCAAGGACACAAGTTTCCTATTGTGTATCAACAACACTCAATAACAGTTGTTAATCACAAAATTTATTCCCTAACAATTTGACAACAGCTACTTGTGAAGTAGGCTATTCAACTAGCCCGCTTGCTTGCAAGACTCCATGGCTGAGCAGTGTGGACCCACCCACTTCCTTATTTGGGTTTTGGGTTGCCAGGTTTTAAGACAGAAAGTTTGAGGCTAAATTGAAAGTAAGTAAATGTGTAGGGTGTATTTCATACACAATCTGGCAACCTGGGAAATGTCAGACTAACAGAAAAAAATTATGGATCCGTGATTTTAAAATTAAGTTTGATGGTCATGCAAATTACGAGAGTTTTCTGTGCAGTATACACAAAAAAAAGTAAAAAAGTGCAGTGTACACCAATAAAAAGAAGAAAGAACTGGTTTTGCTCCTACTGCTGCTGCTGTAGACCCTCTTCTTTCAAAACGCATTAAATTATGCTTTTGTGTATTTCAGATGACATTACGTGATTCACAGCCAGTTATGCTTGTTAAAAGCTACTGTTCCTGTGTGGCTGGGTGTGGGATATGCAATCATTTGGTTGCCTTACTTTATCAGACTGCCCATTACTCTGAATGTGGCATGTCTGTCGTCCCTCCTGTACTTTCATGCACTGAAACCGAGCAGAAGTGGCATAAACCACGAACAATGGTTTGTATCATTTCAATACCAAACAGTTGTATCACATGCATACTAGCATCTCTCCTAATACCATTTCATAAATAAATAGGGAGTGAAGCCAGGACCTGTGGATGCCATGGTTGTAGTGAAGCTCAAACCAGATGCTACTTCGGCAAGCGGAATTAGGTGTGCAGTCCAATTAAATAGGCAGATTACAATGTGTTGCAAAATATATGTTACTGATAGCTGTTAGATAATGGTGTATTTCCTAGTGAGTCTATGTACTTTTCCTGCTGCGTAGTGACATCTTGGTTATCTCAAATGTCATGATCAGGCTGTACCGCTACGACGAAATACACAACGCAGTTGACTATTAGACTGTCTAAAGTCTATACAGTTACACCTAGAATTCATAAGAATCCTACAATGGCCTGATATTGTTATTCCAGATCTACACTTTACAAGGGATACAGTGGTGAGCTACCAGACCCATCAACCCTCAACCCACTACCTGCCTATGCTGACATGGAACCAGACTCTCTTCCCCTTATCTGCAGAATGAACATCACATCTGACAAACCACTCGTGGACTCCATTTTTGGCAAGGTACAAACTGGCAGTATCCTGTCATATCAACACCCACCACCTCCACCTGACAGTGTTGTCATCCATGAGGATGCACCACCGTTTCCAAAAGTCCCACTGGAAGGTTACCATCTACAACAAACAGAGTGTTCATTCGCCATCATGACGGATCAAGAAAAGCTGCACCTCAGTTCTCTGTCTGTGACTTTGACACAGTCACACCAGATTGAGGAAGCAACAAGATGCCAAAGTGCAACACCCGAGTGGCATTCCCTGAGGAAGGAGAGAGTGACTGCTTCACATTTCCGGGAGGTAAGCCATGTAAGAGGTACAAGCACAGCAGAAAAACTGGCAGAAAGAATTATCAGAGGGACAAGTCAAACACCGCTAATGAAAAGGGGGCTAGAAATGGAAGCAGGTGCATTGAAGGACTATGCGGTTCTAAAAAATCTCAATCTGACCAAGTGTGGGCTAGTCGTGCACCCGGACGCACCTTGGCTGGGTGCATCGCCTGATGGACTGGTTTATGACCCACTTGAGCGACCATCATTTGGTCTGGTTGAAATGAAATGCCCAAATGTAGCCAGCTATATAGACTGCAAGTTCCTGAGATTTGACCATGGCCTACACAAATTGAAGGAGAGCCATTGTTATTATTGGCAAGTCCAGGGACAGTTACTCATCACAGGCATAGAATGGTGTGATTTTGTTGTTTGTGCCCACGATGACATTTTCGTGCAGCGCATTTACAGAGACAGCACTGTGTTAAGCTCCCTGAAAGAGAGATGTGATTTGTTTTTCTTTAACACATACATGCCCAAATACCTCGCTATGAAAAGTAACTGAACAGACACATGAATTGTTGCATTATTGTACAATCATTTTAGAGTTTATTTTGTCAACTGTCTTATTTACAACATTGTAATATTAATCATCACATATACAAAATGTAACATCAAATTGTAAAATAAATTGTAATTGTAAATTAAATTAAATACATGTAAAATAAGTAAAAATAAGTTTTGTACAATAAATCGTAAAATAAGTGATATGTTCATTATTTTATGTATGTTTATGACGCTCACTTCTTACCTAGTGTGTCTAGACAATCATCTGCTACGTGTGCAGTGTATATCGCGATATACTGACCTGCGTTCTCTTCCCACTATATCAGCTGCTGCTCGATATATCAGAGCAAATGAAAAGGTAGACAACACAAAGAACAAAGCACATAGCACACAATCAGACCGCGGGCAGAGACAAAAACTCGATTCACTACAGAAAACTCATTGCGCTACAAAGAGCTCAGTCCCCTAAAGAAAACTCATTGCGCTACAAAGAGCTCAGTCCCCTAAAGAAAACTCATTGCGCTACAAAGAGCTCAGTCCCCTAAAGAAAACTCATTGCGCTACAAAGAGCTCAGTCCCCTAAAGAAAACTCATTGCGCTACAAAGAGCTCAGTCCCCTAAAGAAAACTCATTCCGCTACAAAGAGCTCAGTCAGCTACAAAAAACTCATTCCGCTACAAAGAGCTCAGTCAGCTACAGAAAACTCATTCCACTACACTAGCCATTGGTTGCCCAGGCTTTAACCAAGGGCCCATTTTGATAGTTGACCAAAAGACATGCGACTGTGTAAAGTTGATTAATGCTGCCCGTCAATGAAAGAGGGATTTCTGTGCCGAATAATTTATGTTCCTTAACCCTGCGAATGAGCCGCTCAACATGGACTCTCAGTCTGGCAATAGATTGTGTCTTCCTGACCTCTGGCTCAGAGAGTTGTGCTCTCTTACACAGAAAGGTAGGTATGTGGACTTTGCAGGGCACACAGTCTTCTACGAGGAAACCCTTGTCAACCATTATGGCCATAGATGGGTTTAAGAGAGGCACAATGCCAGACTGCTTCAGAATCTCTTTATCGCTGATGGCACCTTCATAGAGAGACGACACAAAGGTTACTGCGCCGTGAGGGGCCATCCCAATTAATCCTTTAAATGTACAGTGTGATTTATAGTTGGAGAACACCTCACTCTGGAGGAGAAGAGAACTTGGTGTTTGGCAACTTATTTCGGTACAATCCAAAATAATTTGTGTGTCAGAATAACCCTGAAAAACCTCTGGCATGTGAGATTTTACAGTCTCCTCATCCAGCCAAATACCCACAGCCCCTAGTACAGTATACAGGAAGTTAGCCCATGTATTTATGATGCGGCTTACAGTCGACTGGTGGATTTTGAATCTGTGGGCCAGATCCTTCTGCATCAGACCCAATGACAAGTAATTTATAAAGAGAAAAAATTTGTCAATGGGTTGAAGAATCTGAAAAGAGAAAGAATTAGAAGGATTTGATAAGATTATGCAATATATCTTGCTTTGTAAGAACAACTGTAAAATATATTCACCGTTGCACTGCCAGTGTGAGGGAGCTCATCATTCTTCACTACACTTCGTGCTCTTGTCACCCGTACCATCTTGCAGGTGGCTGGTTCTATCTGCTTCCAAAAGGCCATCAGGTGGGCGTGACTTGCAAACCTGTGGGACATAGGTGTTACATTTCATTATTACATTAAATTGCAAGCATGTTAGCATCCGTATTGACAGTTACTGTAAACATCCTGGAACATTTAGGCACTAAGGTCAAAAACTGGACCACACACGTCAGTCCTTTTGCTTACTGCTCTTCTCAGTATTTTAAAATACAATGCACTAGTAGATAGATCTAAATAGTTTTAGATAGATACTTTCTCATCACGAGGGAAATTCAAGGTTTCCAGTAGCTTACAACACACATCACGCATGCAACATTTAAACAGATAGGCTTAATAATACTAATCAATGTTGAAAGCTCTAAAACGTCTATATTAAACACAGTGGACATTTTAATTTACCTTGTGAAGAACCTTATGTCATCATCTGATCCAGAAAACCGCTCCAAGCAGAACTTGTTGCTGATAGATATCTCCTCTATTAGGTTTCGGAGTCTTGCTATCTCTTCATTAAGTTCTTCAATGTGGTTAAGAGACATATCCAGCGCAGCAGGTTCACTACTGTCGCAGTAGTCATGGTCAGGAGGAGGATAGTCCAATTCCACAGATGGATCGTGCGTGGTTTCTGTATTGGGACGCTCGGTCCTTTCCCAAACTCCGGGCCGTGGGGCTGGCAGACTGAAATTGTTCCACTGAAAAAGCACTGGAACAGCTCCCTTCTTTAGACGTCTGCGCCCAGCTGGAGTCGGAGGCTCTATCACGTCTTCACTTTGAAAGTGTTGGCTGCAGACTCGTGTGTTTGTTGTAAGAAACCTGTCTCGTCGGATGTTAATCACCCACCGTTTATGTAATTCGATGTCTTTGGGAAAAGTAAAAAAACTAACAGAAGAATTGCATGTTGCAGACACTGTGCATTGCGGAACACAGCAGTGGTGGCTAGAAGAGCTGTCTTCCCGCCTTTGAAAGGACAATTTCGTACGTTTACATGTCATCGCGTTATCAGTAAAGACGAAGTACAAGTAAAAACATTAACATAAACAACACAACAACGACGAAAAAAAAACAGTTTGGTTTTTTTTTGACGACAAGCATTCACTGGTAGCATATGTAGCACTTCACTCAACAATAACCGGATGTTTACAACCATCCTGAGATTAAACCGGAAATACGTCATGCTTGCCAGTGCATACCGCCTATTAAGTGACTATTGAGCATTATTGAAAATGCCTGATGTTAACAAGCAGAATCACTGAAGGAGAAAATCACAAATTGTAAGTTACCATTAAGGTGATGGGTGTTTGCTTTAGTTGGGCTCTTGACCATTATATGTTTACTTTAATCTTTACTGTTGTTTGTCTGCTATTATTGATTTCTAACAGTTAAATGAACAAAGTAAAATGTGATCTGATAGTGTTGATTATGTTTTGACATAATCATTCTGTGATCTGAAAAAGGAAACTTATTGAGATACTTTGGTTTAACTTGTTAGCAGCAGTTTAGTGATTCTTCAACCTATGATTATCAGTACTTTACTTATAATTCTAAATATTTAAAAAACACTGCTCTGATCAATAAATATTCAGATTACTTCATTTAAAACACAGACATCAATAATCAGCCTGTGAATCTCAACAATGGTGACAATAATAAAGCATGTTGCAGTGGCTGCCACCAATCACAACTCATTAATGGCTCCCATCATGCATTGCGGTATGAATAAATTATGATCTGAATTGTCTATGTAATTTACTTTTCCTAATTGAATATTCTACTCATCACCATTGTTGAGATGCATTGACTGAATCTTGACATCTGTGTGTGCCTAAAAGAATGATTTTTTTTCTAAAAACAACTTTTAAGAAATCCTTTATATTATATCAAAAATTCTGGGCATTTATGCAGATTCACAGTTATGCTGTAACCAACAACATAAATCGAAGTCAGAAAGAAGGATCTTAATGAGTTCAGTGATCAAGCTCAAATGATGAATGTTAACCAACATCATCAGACAACTCTTCTCTTTGTTCAACTGGTAGTTACAACTCAGATACAACAACCAAACAAAATCTAAAGTAAAAATATAATGGTCAAGAGCCCAACTAAAGCAAACACCCATCACAATAATGGTAACTTACAATTTGTGATTTTCTCCTTCAGCGATTCTACTTGTTAACATCAGGTGTCTTCAATAATGTTCAATCATCACTAAATTAATCACTTAATTATCTCATTAACTTAAACACTCCAGTGTGGACTCACATTTAACACTGGAGTTTTTGCAGTGTACAAAGGGCCGTAGTTAACTGACAAGCTGAGCCATATCGCATTAATTATTGCTGGCGATACGTCCGCGATATTAATGCGATATGGCTCAGCTTGTCAGTTAACTACGGCTCTTTGTAGTAAATGCCACTCCATCTGAAAGCAGGTGATGGCGATTTACTACTAATCAAGGAACCGGCTTTACTAACGAGATGCGCATAACAATATCGTGCGATATATCGCCCATCCCTAGTGGGGACCAATCCAGTCCCATCCTCTCGACCGCTTGAGTGAGGAGGCGGAGAAGCTCCGCGTCGACACTGGCGCGGGATCTGCCAGACTCTAAAGTCGAGGAGGCGGAGCGGTGAGAGCCCGACCAATCCTCGCTGTCAGACGCAAGCAGAGAGCAGCTGTCAGCGGCGTCATCTGCATCATCTCCCAGGACGACGGCAGTGCGGGCAGAGGCCGGCCGCTGCGCGTCGGTGAATGGCGGGGGAGAAGGAGAAAGCGAGGCTCGCGGGAGAGGTTCCGGCGAGCACTCAGCTGTAGCGTCTGGTTCAGGCGGCCTTTGAGAGCGACGTTTCTTCTTACGTGGCCCGGAAGAAGTGGCCGGAGAAGGTGGAGGTTCTTCAAATTTAGCGAGTCGAGCCCGTAGGATCGACATCGGTAACTCCTCACACTGTTCGCAGCCGCCCTCGGAGAGAGCGCGGGCTGCGTGGTCGAAGCCCAGGCAGAGAGCGCACACCACGTGGCGGTCTCCGTCGCTGAGCGCGGCTCTGCACGAGCCACAGGATGAGCGAGGCATTTGCAACAACGCCTCGCGCTCTTTTAGATGCAAGTGTGTCGCAGGGCGAACACACAACACACAAACACAGAGCGGAAAAGGATATAGTGCCGGATAGCACAGCAGGCAGGGAAGGCTGAAGGCGGCGAAAGCTGGTCGCTTGCTTCGACGGCGGCTTCCTCAGAGATCAGCGATGCGAAGAGCTTCGCTGAAGAGACAGAAATCAGTGAAGCAGCCTCTGAGCCCTGCTTATATACGCTAAGCCACACCCCTAATGACGGGCTGTGACGCGTTAAGCGCGCCAAGGCTGCCGCACTGCGTTGACAAGATTTTAAAAAATTCAGTATCTTAAGAAAGGAGACTTTCCCGAAGCGTAAACAACTTACGCAATCCGAGAGAACCTCTCGTAAGAGAACTAAACTCCATCTACATATTATGTAACCTAAGCTAATATATTCAGAGATTTGACTGACATATCAGTGAATCAGATCATCATATGATCATATGACTATAACATCATCAATGACTGACCAAGATCATCGGATATTTTCTGATATTTTCTCCAACATTTATTGCTAAAACAAATGTGTATCAAATACAAAGTTTAAGCAGCCAGAGAAACATTAACTTTAAACACTAAAAGGTCTAGAGCCCAACTAAAGCAAACACTGATCTCCATCATGGTGACATCAAACTTTATTCTTTTCAATAAAACTTCAACTTCTAAACCACTGTTAATTCTCAATAAGAATGTTAGTATGAAAGAAATAAAGTCTGGATTGTAATAAGTGAAGATGCTGAGATCCTGAGAGATCTTTTAGTGTTTAATGTTCTGATGGGGTTTAAAGTGTTTCTGTATGGTGTGTTTCGTGTGTCACCATTGTGTTGAAGAGTAGAGCCTGAGCTTCAGTTCAGAATGAGCTGAAAAACACTGACAATATGCTGCATGTTGCTTTAATTAACTGATAGTGACTGTGTAGTTGCTGATGCAGTGACGTATAGTCACAACAAATCATGCATATAATTAACTG
Source organism: Rutilus rutilus (assembly GCF_951802725.1). NCBI lineage: Eukaryota > Metazoa > Chordata > Actinopteri > Cypriniformes > Leuciscidae > Rutilus > Rutilus rutilus. Next base: position 24,616,479 of record NC_140209.1, read on the forward strand.
CATGTTTTTTCAGTAAAAAAAAATCAGAAAATAAATGTGAAATAATTGTGTTTTAACGGTGTGTTTCTGTTAAAAAAGATTTATGAAGGTTTCTGTAAAAGTATTTTGCACTTATTTTAAATTAGGATATTTTACTTTATTTTTACGTTTTTTGTTTGGCAGCCGCAGCTGACAGTCATTGACCGTTTTTGTACGATTTTATTTTTTACAGTGTAATTGTAACTCAATACATTTCAAGTCACGCTAGTCACCACCCAGCCAGCAATGACATGTGGGCCCCAAATGAGTCTGACAGGTCCCACTTTTAGTACATCTGGGCTTCCACGGCTTGCCCCAATGTGGATCCCGGGTGCAAGCCCATAATGGGGCCCACATTTGCCGCCCATGAAGCCCTCATCTGGGCCCCACATGTCATTGCTGGCTGGGTTAATGACAGATCTCGCTGGAGCCATATATAAAGTTTTTTCTGTGTACTCTCAATTAGTGGATTATAATTTGCAGAGCATCTTTCTAGTTCATTTTTTTGTTATAATAATACCTAAATATGATACCTGATCTCTAATTTGAATATTACAAATTTGTGACAAATTACACTCTTTGATGGACATGAGTTCACATTTTGAAAGGTTCAAGACTAAGCCTGAAGCTTTGGAGAATTGCTGGATATATTCTAGTGCTAACGGACCTTGAGTAGCATCATGCAAAAAAAGAGTGGTATTATCAGCCAACTGACTGAGTATCTGTTTGTCAGCAATAGATATACCACGAAGACCACTATTAGAAACATAAGATGCAAATATCTGGGAAACTAGTAAAAACAGATAAGGGGATATTGGACTCCCTTGTCTAATACCACGTGACAAATAAAATGTAGGAGAAGTACCGTATTTTAATTTGATTGTACTATTACAATTATAATAAAGGGTTCTTACAGCCTTGCAAAAATACTCACCAAAACCAAACTTTTGTACCGACTTAAAAATAAAATGATGCTCTACTGAGTCAAAAGCTTTATAAAAATCCAGGAAAAGAATAAAACTATTATGTTGCTATAATCAAATAAGTCTAAAACTAATCTAATGTTATTCATTATGTGTCGGTCTCTCATAAATCCAGACTGCCCAGTCAACATGTTGATCTCACAGTGATCTCTCCATATGACCACAATGTGAGTTCACAGTGAGCTAAAAGTGTAACCGCACTGTGCACTCACTGTGTGCTCATATTATGGACACAATTAGTAGTAAATCACCATCACCTGCTTTCAGATGAAGCGGCATTTAGGGCTGAGGAGATAATTAAGTGATTAATTTAGTGATGATTGAGCATTATTGAAGACACTGATGTTAACAAGCAGAATCACTGAAGGAGAAAATCACAAATTGTAAGTTACCATTAAGGTGATGGGTGTTTGCTTTAGTTGGGCTCTAGACCATTATATGTTTACTTTAAAATTTACTGTTGTTTGTCTGCTGTTATTGATTTATAACAGTTAAATGAACAAAGTAAAATATTATTTTATAGTGTTGGTTATGTTTTGACAATCATGCTGTGATCTGAAAAAGGAAACTTATTGAGATAGTTTGGATTAAACTGTTAGCTGCAGTTTAGTGATTCTTCAGCCTATGATTATCAATACTTTACTTATAATTCAAAATATTTAATAAACATTGTTCTGATCAAAAGACATTCAGATAAATTCATTTAAAACACTGACATCAATAATCAGCCTGTGAATCTCAACAATGGTGACAATAATAAAGCATGTTGCAGTGGCTGCCACCAATCACAACTCATTAATGGCTCCCATCATGCATTGCGGTATGAATAAATTATGATCTGAATAGTCAATTTACTTTTCCTAATTGAATATTCTGCTCCTCACCATTGTTGAGATGCATAGACTGAATCTTGACATCTGTGTGTGCCTAAAAGAATGATTTTTTTTTTAACAACTTTTAAGAAATCCTTTATATTATATCAAAAATTCTGGGCATTTATGCAGATTCATTAACCAACAACATAAATCAAAGTCAGAAAGAAGGATTTTAATGAGTTCAGTGATCAAGTTCAAATGATGATTGTCATAATATAACCAACACCATCAGATCACTTTTTTCTTTGTTCAACTGGTGACTATAATTCAGAAACAACAGACAAACAAAATCTAAAGTTAATAATATATGGGTCTAGAGCCCAACTAAAGCAACCATTGATCGTCATAACGGTAACTTACAATTTGTGATTTTCTCCTTCAGTGATTCTGCTTGTTAACATCAGGTGTCTTCAATAATGTTCAATCATCACTAAATTAATCACTTAATTATATCATTAACTTAAACACTCTTGAGTGTGGACTCATACACTCCCAGGGGTGTCAATTTAACATTGGAGTTTTTGCAGTGTACAAAGAGCCGTAGTTAACTGACAAGCTGAGCCATATCGCATTAATTATCGCTAGCGATACGTCCGCAATATTAATGCGATATGGCTCAGCTTGTCAGTTAACTACGGCTCTTTGTAGTAAATGCCGCTCCATCTGAAAGCAGGTGATGGCGATTTACTACTAATCAAGGAACCGGCTTTACTGACGAGATGCGCATAACAATATCGTGATTTAAAGCGCCCAGTCCTAAGACCAAAGAGCCCAACTACAGCAAACACTGACCTCTACAATGGTGACCAAACCAAACTCTTCAAACAAACTTCAACATGTAAACCTCTTAAACATAATTTCTAAACATCGAAACTTCCCGCTATAACTGTCTAAGAATGTTAGGGGGGATAATGTTCTATCAATGTCATCACTAAACATGTTTGAAATGTTTATAGAGAGTGTTATCCTACATTTTAGCAGAACATTCTGGTTACAAAAATAAAATTAGCTACAGAAAATATTAAAAATTAAAAATAGAAAAACATAACATAATGCTCTCAAAACATTCATAGAACAATAACATTTCTAGCTGGGATGAGCTCATATTGTGGTCATAGTTTGAGCACACAGTGAGAGCGCTGTGAGGTTACACTTTTAGAACACTGTGAACTCAGATTGCTGGCGTTGTGACCACATGGTGACATCACTGTGAGATCATAGTGTTGACTGGGTGAGTTTCATCTATAACGCTATCCAAACAATCTTTAAGTCTTTTAGCAAATATTACGGCAAAAAAATTATAATCAAAGTGTGATGGGCCGCCAATTGTCCAAATTGGTAAGATCTTTCTTTGGTTTAGGAATTAGTGTGATGATACCCTGCGTTAACGTAGGAGGTAAAGCCTCTTTATCAATACTCTCTTTAAAAACACTTGTTAAAAAAGGAGAAAGTTCATTAGCAAATAATTTGTACAGCTCAGCTGTGAGTCCATCACATCCTGGGGATTTATTATTTTTCAAGCTCTTGATTGCACTTTGTACTTCTTCATGAGTTAAAATTCCATCACAACACATTCTATCACTTTCCGAAATAGCTTTAACATTATTCACTGAGTCCAGAAACAAATTCGATATCTGCTCTGTGCATTTTGAACTATACAAATTTTTATAAAAATTGGCACTGAAATTGGCTATATCCTTTGGATCTTTTATAATTTTGCCATCAACACATAATTTCTCATTTGTTGAAAGGGTAAAATTTCGTTTTTCAAGCTTAAAGAAATACGCAGAATTGAGTTCACCTTCTTCGAGCCATTTTTTCCTGGACCATATATAAGCGCCTAGCCTGGCTAACGTCAGACCAAGTCTCATTGAGACTTGGTCTGGGAACTACGTGCGCATTTTCTCGTATTTGAGGCGTGGTTTACGAATGCCCAGAGCCGTTTATTGGGCGCTATGAATGTCTATCAAATGCGCATGTACGTAGCTCATAGCCAATCGCTTCAATTATACCAGATGACGTATGTAGAGTGAGAGAAATTCGACGAGGAAAAAGACGATGGGTCAAAGATTTATTTGTACACGATGGCGTTTAGCGAATATTACCGTTTGTGAAAGATAAACATGAGGGTAGAAGGTAACGTCGAGTCTGATATAAACAAACTGCTTCGGTGTCGTCATCATCTTGCTGCTCCCTCCCCGTTCTGTGATTGGTTCCCTTTTTCAGGGGAAAAATTGTCCCATGGTGTCCAGACTGCCTAGCAGCGTGAATAGAATCGCGCTGCGAGCAAGGCAGTATGGGGAAACCCAGGCTAATAAGCGCCCCTAGCCTTCGATAAATAGGCTATAAATCATCTAATTTAGTTTGCAAAGCTGCAATTTCTAACCCTTTCATGTGCCTTTTTTTCATGTGCCTCAACATTAAGCCATAAATAAAGTAAATCTGGTTAGTTTTAAGTGAAGCTGGTAATAAGTGTACGGCCATGCATTTCACCTTTTTGTTTGGTTTATTCCAACCAAAATTCAACGACTGCCCAACGTTGGAGCTTGACGTCAAACAAACATTGGATTTAGACGTCAAACCGACTTTCATTTTCAACCAAAATCCAACGTCTGACCGACGCTGTAGTCTATATCCTGTGCCTGCTGGGATCAACATCATGACATCTTGACGTCAAATAAATGTTGAATTGACATCAAATTGACATCGACACATCGACATCAATATGACTTTCATTTTTGACCTATTTCGTGACGTAATTTTGACATCAATGTTGATGTCATATTGATGTTAAATTGACATCAAATGCCCACTGGGTCACTGCAACGTTTTATGTGATGGGAATAGATCTAAATACTTAAAAAACTTCTCACGATTCGTTAATCTCGAAAGCTGTAATAGTAAAAACGTATAATAGCTGTAATAGTAAATGTTTTCGAGAGAGTTTCACATCTAATGCTAAATATTTAATATGCAAGCATGTCAGCCAATCACAGCAGAGGGCGTTTACACTGAAGTCTCACACATACACGCCCCTTCAAACAGAGCGTTGAGAGGCTAAAATCAGGCTAGGAAATATGCCTTTTATTTCTAAATTATAACAACTTTTGATCTAAAAAACATACTAACATTATAAGGGCACCCTAGGAAACATTCTAAAATAATAAAATAATCCATGCAATGGGACCTTTAAAGAGTTTCTGTTGAGTTGTGGGTCACCATTGTGCTGAAGAGTAGAGCCTGTGCTTCAGTTCTGGATGAGCAGAGAAACACTGTTGTTAAGCTGCATGTTGCTTTATTTAACAGGCAGTGATTGTGTACTTGTTGATGCATTGATGATCTATTTGTTAAGGTCTTCAACTCATTCATGTGTGCTGTTGTTAACTAACACTTATCCTCAAGAGGATTGAGTTAAATCGATGTTTTGTTAACTCATTACATTTTTTAGAAAAATATATTTTTTAGTGGACTCAAATGAAATAAAATCACAGTAAAAATATGAAATGACAATTGATCAATTTAAGATAGAATCAGTTAAATCAGTTTACAACATCATGACATCTTGACGTCAAATAAATGTTGAATTGACATCAAATACTAACAAACAAAGCATGACATCAAAATAACATCAAAATGACATCAGCAGAGGTCAAAATCTTGACATCAAATTGACATCGACACATTGACGTCAATATGACTTTCATTTTTGACCTATTTCGTGACGTAATTTTGACATCAATGTTTGATGTCACATTGATGTTAAATTGACATCAAATGCCCACTGGGAAGTGTACCTTGTAAATATATGTAGTAAGACAAAATGGATCGGTGAAACTGCATTAGCCAACGCAAAATATCTTAGGTAGCCTAAAACTGTCACTTTTGTTTTCACATGTACTGGTAAGGGAAAAATGCAACAATGTTTTTAATGCTTGTCAAATTGTATGCTGATCAACTACGAACAATGAGCCATCAATGTATGTATTTTATATAATTATTTATATATATATATATATATATATATATATATATATATATATTCCGTGTTGTGGATGCGAGTGGCACAATACGAAGCCACACCCGGCCGCGTCTGCTGATCTGCTCGATCCGCGTGGCAGCATGCAATTTAAAATATTTAAGTTCTCTTACGAGAGGTTCTCTCGTATTGCGTAAGTAGCTTACGCTGCGGGAAAGTCTCCTTTCTCGAGATACTGAAGCCAAAAAATTATCCTTAATTTTTTTAAATCTTGTCAACGCAGTGCGGCAGCCTGCAGACCTAGGGCAGGCGACTCGCGTGCCCATTGGCTGCTCTGCGGCAACTGCAGCAGCCTATCGCTGAGCCCTAAGCGTGACGTCACGTCCAATGAGCGCGCTTGGCGCGCTTAGTGCGTCACAGCCCGTCATTAGGGGTGTGGCTTAGCGTATATAAGCCAGGCTCAGAGGCTGCTTCACTGATTTCTGTCTCTTCAGCGAAGCTCTTCGCATCGCATCTCTGAGGAAGCCGCCGTCGAATCAAGCGACCAGCACGCCGAGGAACTCAGCCTGAGGACGCCGGCCGCTTTCGCCGCCTTCAGCCTTCCGTGCCTATGCTGTGACAACGTTCCCCCTGGGGAGTGGTCTCTTCACCCCCTAACAGTCCAGTCGCTGTGGCGCCGCTTCGGCAGAGCGAATGTCGACCTCTTTGCGTCAAAAGACAACGCGCACTGCCCAGTATTCTTTTCAAAAAGCGAGGACGCGCTGGCCCAGACATGGCCCAGCGGCCCGCTATATGCTTTTCCCCCGGTCTCTCTGCTGCCTCAGGTCATCAAGAGAGTCAGGGAAGCGCGCCACACAGTGCCCCTCATAGCCCCGTTCTGGGAGAACCAAGCCTCTGCATGCGTGGAGCCTCAACAATTACATGCTGATCTACCAGAAGGGGTGATGAACACGATCATACAAGCTAGAGCTCCCTCCACGAGGCGGCTCTACACGTCTAAATGGTCGGTGTTTAACAAATGGTGCACTGCCAAAGGGCTCGATCCACAGACATGTGGGGTTTCGCAAGTATTGTGCTTCCTTCAAGAGCTGTTGGACGCGGGCAGGTCCCCCTCCACGCTCAAAGTCTATGTCGCGGCCATTTCAGCGCTCTCTGTCTCAGAGCCGGGCCGCGCATTAGGAAGGAACGAGTTCGTCATCCGCTTCCTTAGAGGAGCGAGGAGGATGAACCCCCCGCGACCCCCCTCGGTTCCTATGTGGGATCTTTCATTGGTCTTAGAAGCCCTGAAAGCACATCCCTTTGAACCCGTGGAAACTGTGGATATGAAATACCTCACGCTCAAAACCGTTTTTCTGATAGCACTGTCTTCAGTCAAACGTGTGGGAGACCTTCACGCGTTATCCACTAACGCCGCGTGCCTCGAGTTCGGACCAAATGACTCTAAAGTTATTCTCAGACCGAGGCATGGGTACGTCCCCAAAATATTGGGCACTCCCTTCAGAGCGCAGGTCATTTCTCTCTCAGCCCTGCCGATTTCTGGCCGCGAGACAGATAGTAATCTCCTCTGCCCAGTTAGGGCGTTGAGAAACTATATTTCTCGCTCCGCCGCCTTCAGGCGTTCAGAGCAGCTCTTTGTTTCGTTTGGTGGGCACACCAAGGGTCTCGCCGCCTCGAAACACACCCTGTCCAGATGGATAGTGGACGCTATCGCGGCTGCTTATGCGTCGAAAAACCTGCAGTGCCCATTGGGCATTCGAGCGCACTCCACCAGAGGCATGGCCTCATCGTGGGCGTGGTCCAGCGGGATTCCCATTCATGACATTTGTGCAGCGGCAGGCTGGGCCTCCCCCTCCACATTTGTGAGGTTTTACAACCTAGAAGTTCCCGCTTTGCAGGCTAAAGTGTTATCAGTCTAAGTCTCGCGTAGCCAGCCCACTGTCTGTGCGCGGGCTACGATGTATGATTTAGCTCTACTGGTTGAGCTGCACTACGTGGGAAGTGTCAGTTTGGACCGGCTGTGCCGCTCCATGCCCCATAGTATGTGCTTGTGTACTGTGCTATCTTGGCCGCCCAGCTCCGCTATCGCGTTCCCCGGGCTTTCCCTGGGACTCATTCAGAGGATGCTGGGCGCGCGCACGGCGTTGACAAGGGAGTTCCCGCAGCGTAAGCTACTTACGCAATACGAGAGGACCTCTCGTAAGAGAACGTACTCGGTTACTAAACGTAACCTCTGTTCTCTCTAGAGAGGGAACGAGTATTGCGTAACCCGCCGTGCTCACGCCACGAGCTCATTTCGCTTCATGCGACAGAAACCAGTGAAGCAGCCTCTGAGCCTGGCTTATATACGCTAAGCCACACCCCTAAAGACGGGCTGTGACGCACTAAGCGCGCCAAGCGCGCTCATTGGACGTGACGTCACGCTTAGGGCTCAGCGATAGGCTGCTGCAGTTGCCGCAGAGCAGCCAATGGGCACGCGAGTCGCCTGCCCTAGGTCTGCAGGCTGCCGCACTGCGTTGACAAGATTTTAAAAAATTAAGGATAATTTTTTTGGCTTCAGTATCTCGAGAAAGGAGACTTTCCCGCAGCGTAAGCTACTTACGCAATACTCGTTCCCTCTCTAGAGAGAACAGAGGTTACGTTTAGTAACCGAGTACGATTCATCGTATAGACATCGTATAGAGGTAAGGAAGACGGCTCATTAATATAAAAAAAAACGGTCGTTCGAATGCGATGTTTACCAGACGCTACGATCTTTCAAAGACGTCTCCGCGATGTACGTGTGCTATCTGGGTAGTCTGATAATAATTAAATGTGTGTTTAATTGACTAAGAACAACATAATGATATTGAAAGTATTCTGTTCACAGTTGTAAAGTACAACACATTACTATTATGCTAAGAATCCCCTCATAAATTACATTTTATTGTCAAATATTATGTATAAAACAGACAAAAATGTCACCAATATGTTGTACTTGATTATAATGTACAAGCAAATGTATTGGAAAAATACATTTCAAGTGCATTAATGCACAAGTATATATTATAGACTAAACATATTTAAAATACATTAACAAATTATTTTTGGACAACACACCTGAGTTGTAATTAAAATCAATTATTTTCCATGTTTTTCATTAAAGTTCTTATTTTATTTAGTATATTAGTCAATACATCAAAATAAATTTCCTTTAATAACTTATAACCTTAACTTTAATAACTTTAAAACACTATAAAATCATAATTATTTAAAATGTTTTAGTAAAAAGTGCATTTTTAAAAAGTACACTTAAGTGTGTTTAGAAATATTGTGAGGAAAGTGTACTTTCTTCAAGTAAAACTTAATTAGACATTATTACAACGTGCATTTTTAAAATGTACACTTAAGTGTGTTTATAAATATTGTCATGAAAGTGTACTTACTTTAAGTTAAGCTTAATTAGATATTATTACAAAGTGCATTTGAAAAAAGTGCACTTAAGTGTGTTAAGAAATATTGTCATTAAAGTGTATTCCATTTAAGTACACTTAAGTCGTCTTTAATTTTAATTATATCATATTATCTGCAAGTGCACTTTTTAAAAAGTATACTTTTATTATTTTAAGCACACAAAAAGTACGCTTTCAATACAATTAAGTACACTTCTTTTTCACAAGGGGTATAATTGTTTTTAAGTATAATTCTGTTAACTGTCAAATCGCCTGTCAATCAAACTTCGGCGAAACTCTAAACGAAATATTACAACGCTAAAATGAAACATTACAAATATTATTTGTGTTGGTCAAGAGACTCCTAGTACATACATACATGCTATAACAACTTTTTATGAGTTCTTTACAAGTATCTGTGGATATGTTTGACAAGCAACAATGGCAAACAAAAAAATGTAATAAGGTAATTTGTGTAAATTAATATTTACTATTTGAAAAAAAAAAGCTATACGTATACAATATAAAATACAATTTTACAAGGTAAAAACACTTTGATAATAAAACAATTGAAGATCAGTGGGGAAGAAAATAAATAAATAAGGTATTATTCATTCCTTATGAGCTGATATATTGATATATGACTTATAAGGGACCAAAACAAACATTATTGGGACTTTAAAGGGACAATGACGTCACTTGCTCATTAACATAAATACACATTAACATAAATACACATTAACCTGACACCACCAAGCATTAATGGGACTTGAATTATTATTTTATTGCACAACTCTAACATCACCATTGTTAGTTGGTGACACTGACTAACAGCCAGATAAGCCTGTAAGAGCTAAACAATAGATTGTCACACAACACCAGTGCCATGACAATGAGAATGGAGCAAAAAAGGTAAAATAAGTTATTCTTATCCAACTTCAAAAGACCCCTGGTTGCTCATAACAAAAAATAAAAAAAATATAAAATAAAATAAAAGCTGTTTTACAGTTTGCTTTTGTGACGGCCTCTATTTAAAACATTAAAGGAACTTTGGACTTTTGCTTATTCGTCGTATCCCCCAGAGTTAGATGAGTCCACACACCCCCTTCTCATCTCCGTGCGTGCCCTAACTCTGTCTGACGCACCCACCGCTAGCCTAGCTTAGCACAAACACATGAGGTTAACGGCTCCAGCTAGCATACTGCTCCCAATAAGTGACACAATAACGCCAACATTCTCCTATTTACATGTTGTGATGTGTATAGTCACAGTGTGTACAAATAACAAGGTCACATGAGACACAGACATCTTCTAACCATACACATACTGGGAACTATATTCTCAGAAGGCGAAGCACTGCTACTACGGAGGGATTTGCTCGCAGCGCCTGAGAAGCCCGTGGTGAGGAGCAGAGAGTTTGCTCAGAGGGTTGCGCTAATCACTCCAGCCAGCAGTGCTTCGTCTTCTATATACACAGCAAAAAGTCCAGTGTTAAATTAACTCTCCTGGGAGTTTATATGGCTCCAGAGTCAGTGTTAAAATATGAGTGTTAAATTAACACTCAAGAGTGTTAAATGTAATGAGCTCATTAAGTGATTCATTGAGTGATAATTGACCAATATTGAAGACACCTGATGTTAGCGAGCAGAATCACCAAAGGAGAAAATCAATTTTTTTAAGACACCGTTATGGTGATGAGTGTTTGTTTTAGTTGGGCTCTTGACCCTTAAAGCATTAACTTCAAATTTTGTTTGGCTGTTGTATCTGAGTTATAACTCTCAGATGAACAAAGAGAAAAGGTGATCAGGTGGTGTTGGTTATGATTTGATAATCATAATTTGACCTGAATATCAAATCTCATTTAGAGAGTCAGATTTACAGCAGCCTGTGATTTAACAGCAAATGATTTTTATCATTATCAATATAATCCAAAATATTTCTTAAAAATTGTTCTGATAAAAAAAATACATAGAAAATTACTTTATTTAGACACACTGACATCAATAATCAGCCTGTGAATCTCAACAATGGTGACAATAATAAAGCATGTTGCAGTGCATTCTGGGTGCCACCAATCAAAACTCATTCATGGCTCCCATCATGCATTGCGGTATGAATAAATTATGATCTGATTTGTCCTACTAATTTCCTTTTCCTAAATGAATATTCTGTTTGTCACCATAGTTGAGATCAATACACTGATTCTTGATGTCTGTGTGTGCCTAAAATAAAGATTTTGTTTTATCAGAACAGCTTTTAAGAAATCCTTAAAACTAGGTAGAAAAAAAGATCTTATGCTGTAGAATCACAGTGATGCTGTAATCAACAATATACATTTAAGTCAGAGATTACACTCTAAATGAGATCAGTGATTCAGGTGAAATTATGATTATGTCAAAACATAACCAATAAAATCTGATCAACTTTCTCTTTGTTCATCTGGCAATTATAACTCAGATACAACAGCCAAAGATAATCTAATGTTTACAGTTTATGGGTCAAGAGCCCAACTAAAGCAAACACTGATCTCCATAACGGTGTCTTAAAAAATTTGATTTTCTCCTTTGGTGATTCTGCTTGTTATCATCAGGTGTCTTCAATAATGCTCAATCATCACTCAATTAATCACTTAATGAGCTCATTAAGTTTAACACTCTTGAGTGTTAATTTAACACTCATATTTTAACACTGACTCTGGAGCCATATAAACTCCCAGGAGAGTTAATTTAACACTGGACTTTTTGCTGTGTAGTAAATTCTATGAGAATATAGTTTCCTGTATGTATACGGTTAGAAGATGGCTGTGTATCATGTGACCTTGTTATTCATACACACTGTGACTATACACATCACAACATGTAAATAGGAGAATGTTGGCGTTATTCTGTCACTTATTGGGAGCAGTATGCTAGCTGGAGCCGTTTACCTCCAGTGTTTGTGCTAAGCTAGGCTAGCGGTGGGTGCGTCAGACAGAGTTACGGCACGCACAGAGATGAGAAGGGTGTGTGTGGACTTATCTAACTCTGGGGGATACGGCGAATAAGTCCCAAAAGGTCGGCGTGTTCCTTTAACACAAACATAGAAACACCACCACAATTGTCAGTGTATTTAAATCTTTTCTTTTTCTGACTGCCTCTTTGCAGCTATTCCTCTATTTCGAACAAAGTCCCTTATATTTTGCACTGTTCTTTGTGCCAACACGGGGTCTTCCACCAGTTTGCAGTGACTGCATTCAGTTTTGGTGGCCAGTTTTCCCCTGCTTATATGACCTTTGAAGTGTCGCATTACTGCAGCGACCTCAGCCTTAGACCACACTTTCTTTGCCACTTTTCTGGATCCATGTTCCTCATCAGCATAATTCCCTGGAAGATAGGCAAACAAAAATGAATAGATCACTAAATGTGTTGTCCAGTTTAAGCCATCAAAACATGAGGTCAGTTAATGCCACAGTTGACAAGAAATTGCAGTTTACTTTTCTTAATTCACTTTGGGTATCAGTTGGTGTCTCACTCGATGTGATTTCACCAACTTTACTAGCCCACATTAGAGTGCGGACAATATGGAGTGTATTATTAGAATGTCTGCTGTTCATCTATTTATGTGGCCAAACCTTTTGCTATCTGAATTAATTGCAGTAAGTAATACTACAATCAGTAACATGTCTTAAGTAATTTTGGCATTGTACTTCAACACACCGTATTTTAATTGAAACCAAGACTATGGAGTTTAAGGTCTGATTCTCAGTTTAAATCTGATTTCATAAGGTTAGCTAAATAGTGTTGGAACTTGGTCTGAAAGTTTAGTCTTGATATTGAAACTCTACGTAACAATCAGCTTAATACTACTTTTAACCTCTTAATCTTCCAGATTTTGTGGCATGTTGTGACTCAGTCATCAAAACCAATTCATTTTTAGTCTTTTAACCAACTTGCTAAAAAGAGAATTAATAGAACATACTCATGGGCAATCAAGAGAACATGTGAAGAGAAGGAGGTAACTTTACCTTTACCTCAAATTCAGTATACATTTCCTGATAATAAAGTAATTGTATATGCTCCCTTGCAGACAAGATGTTTTGTACAAATGCAGTACAGTTAAATTTAGGGCTATTCATTTATATCTCTTTCTTTAAGATTACTCTTGCATTTTGATAGTTGAATACGTCACAAAGACGTGCATAATAATGTTAAAGGGTTACTTCACCGTTTTTTCATATTAAACTATGTTATTCCCTTAACTAAGACGAGTTGATACATACCTCTCTCGTCTCAGTGCGTGCACTTAATCACTCTAGCGCGCGGCGACACTTATAGCACTTAGCTTACCCCAGTTCATTCATTAGGGACCAAACAGAGATGAAGCTAGAAGCGACCAAACACCTCCACGTTTTCCGCCATACACTATCCTTTTTACCCGCTTAGAAAAGTGCCACGTTTTATTTTGTGTCACCATACTTGGTCGTGTAACTACTCGTGTAACTGTTTTTAAATAGGGAAAACGTGGAGGTGTTTGGTCGCTTCTAGCTTCATCTCTGTTTGGTCCCTAATGAATGAACTGGGCTAAGCTAATTGCTATCAAACTGTCGCCGCGCGCCAGAGCGATTGAGTGCACGCACTGAGATGAGAGAGGTATGCATCAACTCATCTTAGTTAAGGGAATAACAGTTTAATATGAAAAAATGGTGAAGTATCCCTTTAAGGGAGTTGGGCAAAATAAGAATTTCATTGTAGGGTATAAACCACTGTGTTTCTTCTGTGCATAGACAATAAACCTCTTGAATCTGAATCTTACCTTCAGAGGGAGGTACACTCTCACTTACTGTGGACGACACAAATGACACTGATCCTGTTGAAAACAATTTAACAAGTTACTTTTGTCACAGGAAAATATACATTTTATCAGCAGTGACTATGAATTGAGTTAACATACCAAAGTCTCCCATGTCATGGTCTTGCTCTGTGGTTGTAGAGTCAGAAACCATAGGCTCCACAGTTCCAAGCTCTGATGCGGTGAGATATGTGTTGCTGTCATCAGATTCGCTCCCACTGTCTTCAGCATCACTTAACGCAATCTCATCTGGAAAATGGCATTAGTAAAACTCAGAGGTGTAAAGAGTACTTGAAAACCATACTTGAGTAAAAAGACAGATACCTTGCAGCATAAATTACTCTATTACAAGTTACCAATACGAGTAAAAGTGATTAACAATACTTTTGTATTGTGAAAAGCGCTATACAAATATATACTTGACTTTAGTATTTTACTTCTACTAAATCTAGGCTCAAAGATGCACTAGTCCTTGACACCTGAGACATGCAGGTGAAAATAAGAAACAATTGATTTGTAAAATGAGAAGTCATGTTTATTTTCTAAAATCTAAATAAAACTGAACACCTCAATAGTCTAATAAATCAGGGTCGACACAACAGCCTCTTAAAGGGATTGTTCACCCAAAAATGAAAATTCTGTCTTCATGTAGTCAACCTCAAGTTGTTCCAAACCTGTATACATTTCTTTGTTCTGCTGTACACATAGATAGATATTTTATATATTTTTAACCAAGCAGATCTTGCCAGCCATTGACTAGTACAGCAGAACAAAGACAAGTTTGGAACAACCTGAGGGTGAGTAAATTATGACAATTTTCATTTTTCGGTGAACTATCTATTTAAACGTCTACAAACTCTCAAGTCTCAGTTAAGCTCAAGTGCACAAAAAGGCCACACGCAAACCAATATCCTTCAAAAAGGCCTTGTCAATAATGTGGATACATTTTTTTTATGTTAAGTCAAATTAAATAGTCAAAGTCTACTTGCACTGGATGTGCTGGTTTTGGACTCATCACTGGCTGCAGTCTTGACTTCATCTAAATCAAACGTCTGCGATTTAGCACCTACTAATGCACTCGCATTCATGTAAAGTAGACTTGTTGACAAGTTTGGGTGAGTAAGGGCAAAACGCACAAGATATAGTTCAGTCAATGCCACTTAGATGGAAATATCACTTCTTTATAGCAAAAACAAACTGCTGCAGAAAAAGTTAGGTGCCATGCAAAATGTAATTTGTAATTGCATTACTCGTCACAAACGTATTGGAGTAAAAAGTACATTTACTTCTTCAAAAATGTAGTCAAGTAGAGTAAAAGTAGCTAATATCTTTGATACTCAGTACAACTACAAAGTAGCCAAAAATATACTCAAGTACAGTTACTAATTACATTTACTCAAATAGTTTACAGCTCTGGTAAAACTCTCATAAATAGCTGGACATAAAAATCTGTGGTTGAAATAGCCACATCAAATAAGGAAAAGATAGATTTTTACTTGAGTAGTTTTGAGCTATTATACCTGCGGTTATGTTTAATGTGGTCCATGAGCACATAAGATAAATGATTACACAATCTGATATTAGGTTAATATTTAAAGTAATTCGACTGCACCTACACAAACATAATTTTGAATTACTGTCCAGCCATACTGTAGACTTAAGTTTATATTTCTGAATAGTAGTCCTCGACTCATACTTGGACATGAATATAGGGCTGGGCGATATATATCGTGAGATTGTTATGCGCATCTCGTCAGTAAAGCCGGTTCCTTGATTAGTAGTAAATCGCCATCACCTGCTTTCAGATGGAGCGGCATTTATTACACAGCAAAAACTCCAGTGTTAAATTTACACTCAAGAGTGTTAAAGGTAATGAGATAATTAAGTGATTAATTGAGTGATGATTGAGCATTATTGAAGACACCGGATGTTAACAAGCAGAATCACTGAAGGAGAAAATCTCAAATTGTAAGCCACCGTTATGGTGATGGGTGTTTGATTTAGTTGGGCTCTTGACCCTTTTATGTTCACTTTAAATTTTGTTTGTCTGCTGTTATTGAATTATAACAGTCAAGTGAACAAAGAAAAGTTTGATCTGACAGTGTTGGTTATGTTTTGACATAATCATGCTGTGATCTGAAAAATGAAACTAGAGATAGTTTGGTTTAACTTGTTAGCAGCAGCTTTGTGATTCTAAAGTATATGATTATAGGTGTTTTTCTTATCCAAAAATATTTAATAAACATTGTTCTGGTCAAAACACTTTCAAATGAATTAATTTAGAAACACAGATATCAATAATCAGCCTGTGAATCTCAACAATGGTGACAATAATAATAAAGCATGTTGCAGTGGCTGCCACCAATCACAACTCATTAATGGCTCCCATCATGCATTGCGGTATGAATAAATTATGATCTGAATTGTCTATGTAATTTACTTTTCCTAATTGAATATTCTGCTCGTCACCATTGTTGAGATGCATAGACTGAATCTTGATGTCTGTGTGTGCCTAAAAGAATGATTTTTTTTTTTAAACAACTTTTAAGTAATCCTTTATATTATATGTAAAATTCTGGATATTTATGCAGAATCACAGTTATGCTGTGGTCAACGACATAAATTTAAGTCAGAAATAAGCAAATAAGGAGATCAGTGATCAAGCTCAAATGATGATTGTCATAATATAACCAACACCATCAGATCACTTTATTCTTTGTTCATCTGGCAGTTATAACTCAGATACAGCAGCCAAACAAAATCTAAAGCAAATATAAAAGGGTCAAGAGCCCAACTAAAGCAAATACACATCACAATAATGGTAACTTACAATTTGAGATTTTCTCCTTCAGTGATTCTGCTTGTTAACATAAGGTGTCTTCAATAATGTTCAATCATCACTAAATTAATCACTTAATTATCTCATTAACTTCAACACTCTTGAGTGTGGACTCATACACTCCCAGGAGTGTTAATTTAACACTGGAGTTTTTGCTGTGTACAAAGAGCCGTAGTTAACTGACAAGCTGAGCCATATCGCATTAATTATCGCTGGCGATACGTCCGCGATATTAATGCGATATGGCTCAGCTTGTCAGTTAACTACGGCTCTTTGTAGTAGGCTAAATGCCGCTCCATCTGAAAGCGGGTGATGGTGATTTACTACTAATCAAGGAACCGGCTTTACTGACGAGATGCGCATAACAATGTGATGCGATATATCGCCCAGCCCTACTTCAAGCCACAAGAGAACTGAGATTTTACCTATAACAATATATAAAATCTTCCCAGAACAATTTCCGACGGACATATATGTCATGATTCTGCCCTCGTGTCCTTGATTTTCTCAAGTCTTGAGGCAGGATCATGACAGACCCATGTTTTGTGTGTAAGCACATGGCCTTGTGTTTGGGCCATGTGCTTGTGTTGTCTCGTTCTCTTGCCCCGCGCCCCCTGGTTATCCTCATTTTGTCATTATTGCTTTACCTGTGTCACCTGTTATGTTATCATTAGTCTCCCTATTTAATCCCCTTGTGTTCGCTGTCTTGTGCTGGTACATTGTCAAACATTGAGAGACCTATTGTTTGTATCTCATCCGTTTGTCGTGTGATTACTAAAGTGAAGAGTCATCTGTTTGTTTATAGTCTAGTCAAAGTCTTGTTAAGTTATTCATCTATTCTCTAGTCATTGTTTTGCCTCCTCGTGGGTTTTGTTTTCCCCATTATTGTCATCAATAAACCTTGTGTGTAGTGCATTCTGTCTGCGTTTGGGTTCATCTCTGCATCCTCATGACATTATAATCAAACATCATGCAACTACATAATTGTATATTGTGTCTACCACTTATGTGTGTGTCTAATATGCTAAAATCCCATATATAAGTCATGATTTGTTATAACTGTTAGATGTTTGAAAGTGTGTTGTGTTTCCTATCAGTATGATCGTATGTTCTTGATTCAAAAGGTGGCTTGATTGAAATCTGGGTAAAATGTTTTGTATTCTTATAATAGTAATAATATCTAAACTGTGGCCTCTTAATTTATGCACAGGGGTGCCACAAGGATCAATACTTGGCCCGCTTTTGTTTAGTCTATATATTAATGATTTGCCATCAGTTTGCCCTGATATCAATACAATAATGTATGCGGACGATACTGTAATTTATGTGCATGCCAAGACAAAAAATCTGGCTGCCACAAAATTGACCAAAGCCATGGACCAGATCACCAATTGGCTAAATCGTTCATGTCTTCAGTTAAATGTAGATAAAACTGTGGGAATGTTTTTTACAAAAAGACAATGTAATAGTGTGTCAAACATATCAATTTCGGGTCAAAACATTACTATTTTACAATTTAAATATCTGGGCGCTATTATTGATTCTAATCTCTCTTTTAAAACACATAATAAGAAAGTCTGCAATAGGGTCAAGTTTAGTTTAGCTAATTTTAGATATATTAGAAATGCCCTTACTTTTAATGCTGCTAAATTATTTATGGATGCAATGATTATGTCACATCTAACATATTGTCTGACAAGCTGGGGACAAACTAACAGCTCATCACTTAAGCCACTAGCAACTATTTATAAAAAAACTCTTAAAATTTTGGACCAAAAGCCTAACAGTTTACACCATTGTATAATCCTTAAAAACTATAAACTGCTGAGCTGGGAAAATGTAATCAAATATAAAAATATTTGTTTGGTTTACAAAATTTTACATAATACCGCTCCGCCTCCTTTCAATTCATTCATAATCCAACGTAATAACAGCAGTCATAATACCAGAAGCACCACACGTGGCGACCTAGTAATCCCACTCAGAAAAAGTACATTTGGTCAATTATCATTTTCATTTACTGCAATACATAACTGGAACTCATTGCCCATTACAATTAAAAACATACATATGTATTTGACTTTTATTGCACACCTTAAAAATTGGCTAATTGACAATTACACCTGCACACATTAATATGCTACACTTTAAAAAATTTACTGTAGAATTTACAGCAACTTACTGGCAATTTTGGTTGCCAGTAAGCCTGTAAATTTTACAAGAGTCCTGTAAAACATCAACTACAGTTTAACAGTAAAAATACAGCACTAACAAATTGCTGTAAAATTTACAGCAACTTACTGGCAATTGTGGTTGCCAGTAAGCCTGTACATTTTACAAGAGTGCTGTAAATCATAAACTACAATTATACTGTAAAATTATACAGCACACCTGTAAAAGCAGCAAAACAAGAGCAGCTGTGAATTTACAGTTCTTTAATGTAATCTTTACAGTATGTTACTGTTATTAACAATGTACTGAATTAAAAACTGAGATAACTCACTTCATTTGAGAAAATTGATTGGTCAATTGCCATTAAATATTTACTAGAAACATCAATTGAACTAAATCCTACTAGTGATCATCATCACACATGCATGAGTTGAAAAACTTAAAAACGCCATCAATGCATCAGCAACTACACAGTCACTGCCTTTAAATAAAGCAATATGCAACATAACATCTGTGTTTCTCTGCTCATCCTGGACTGAAGCTCAGGCTCTACTCTTCAGCACAATGGTGACACACAAAACTCAACAGAAACCCTTTAAATCCTAACAGATCAATAAACCACTAGCATATCTCCACTATAGCATTATGTGCAAAAACACATAAAATCACACAAAGCAAATCACAGAATTGTACTTTTTTGTTTAGTAAATTTGACACTGAGATTTTACTGTACACAAATGACTTAAGCCACAGCTTTAGATGAAATCAACTGAAGAGAAAATAAGACATTCAATCTGTGAAGATCTCAGCAGAGGAGGATTAAACAACTCCACAAACAGCATTACCAGCTTCACTTATTACTAACCAGACTGACTTTATTTCTGTCATAATCAGAAGGTCTTTTTGAGAATTAACGGAGGTTTAGATGTTGATGTTTTTTTTTTTATTGTTACCATGATGGTGATCAGTGTTGGCTTTAGCTGGGCTCTTGCCCTTGACATTTGAACATTAGGTTTTTCTCTGGCTGCTTTAACTGTGTGTTTGTGAGGCACAACAGTTAGAGCAAAAAAGCAGAGAGAAAAGTGCTCTGATGTAAATGGCTCTGTATTGATGATGTCATAAATAGAGCTTATAAGACTGTACTTCATTTCATTTACACTTTAATCTATTCTCAAGCAATCATGTGGGTCATTTCGAATGATTGGTTAAGAATACACATATGACATCCCACGGCATTATTATAATTTGAACAGATTTAAAAATATATAATGCATAGAAAGTTTTAAAATGCTGTGTTATTTTCTCACACACAGACATCAACAATCAGCGTATGAATCTCAACAATGGTGACATTCAAATGAAAAGCTTCATGTTGCAATGTATGCTGGGTACCACCATAGTACATAATTCCCAGAATGCAATGCGGCATGCATAAATTATGTAGCTGAAATGTATTATTTTATTTTATTTTTACCATGTGCTTTTATTTTTGTTGTTGTTTTTGATATGACTTTTTAGTAGCTTGATTTGTGATGTTCAGAGTTTCTGTTTATCTGAATATTTTGTTTGTCACCATTGTTGAGGTTCATATGCTGATTCTTGATATATGTGTGTTCCTGTAAATTTAGAAGTTTTGTGATTCGTAAATATGTAAAACACAAATTATCTGATCTCATGACATGTTGTAGTATCATGACTATTACAATCAATTTTTCATAATTTGAGAATAGACTTCGGTCAACATCAGCATATCTTCCACTAGACATTGATACCCCAGCATCAATACTCAACCATCAACACCACTGCATATTTTACTTTGCTTTTATTGCTATAACAAGCTTGTCTTATAAAGATATGGTTATAGCAGCGAAAGAAAAACTAATGTTAAAGAAATAAAGAGTCAAGAGCCCAACTAAAGAAAGCACTAATCACGATCATGGTCACTTCAAATGAAATATTGTCAATACATCATCAACATCTAAACCTCAGTTATTTCTCATTAAGTCTGATTATGATTATCACTCTTCAGGTGATTTCATCTAAAGCTGTGGCTTAAGTCAGTTGTTTACAGTAAAATCTTACAGTCATATTTACTAAACAAAAAAGTACAATTCTGTGATTTGCTTTGTGTGATTTGATGTGTTTTGCACATAATGCTATAGTGGAGATATGCTAGTGGTTTAATGATCTGTTGGGATTTAAAGGGTTTCTGTTGAGTTTTGTGTGTCACCATTGTGCTGAAGAGTAGAGCCTGTGCTTCAGTCCAGGATGAGCAGAAAAACACAGATGTTATGCTGCATGTTGCTTTATTTACAGGCAGTGACTGTGTAGTTGCTGATGCATTGATGATGTTTTTAAGTTTTTCAACTCATTCATGTGTGATGATGATCACTAGTAGGATTTAGTTAAATTGATGTTTCTAGTAAATATTTAATGGCAATTGACCAATCAATTTTCTCAAATGAAGTGAGTTATCTCAGGTTTTAATTCAGTACATTATTAATAACAGTAACATACTGTAAAGATTACATTAAAGAACTGTAAATTCACACCTGTTCTTGTTTTGCTGCTTTTACAGGTGTGCTGTATAATTTTACAGTATAATTGAAGTTTATGATTTACAGTACTCTTGTAAAATTTACAGGCTTACTGGCAACCACAATTGCCAGTAAGTTGCTGTAAATTTTACAGCAATTTGTTAGTGCTGTATTTTTACTGTTAAATTGTAGTTGATGTTTTACAGGACTCTTGTAAAATTTACAGGCTTACTGGCAACCAAAATTGCCAGTAAGTTGCTGTAAATTCTACAGTAATTTTTTTACAGTGTGTCCAAAGACACTAGAGACAAAATTGTACACCTCCACAAGGCTGGAAAGGGCTACGGGGAAATTGCCAAGCAGCTTGGTGAAAAAAGGTCCACTGTTGGAGCAATCATTAGAAAATGGAAGAAGCTAAACATGACTGTCAATCTCCCTCGGACTGGGGTTCCATGCAAGATCTCACCTCGTGGGGTCTCAATGATCCTAAGAAAGGTTTTGGGGAACAACCTCCTTCCCTCAGTTAGAGCATTGAAGATGGGTCGAGGCTGGGTCTTCCAACATGACAATGACCCGAAGCACACAGCCAGGATAACCAAGGAGTGGCTCTGTAAGAAGCATATCAAGGTTCTGGCGTGGCCTAGCCAGTCTCCAGACCTAAACCCAATAGAGAATCTTTGGAGGGAGCTCAAACTCCGTGTTTCTCAGCGACAGCCCAGAAACCTGACTGATCTAGAGAAGATCTGTGTGGAGGAGTGGGCCAAAATCCCTCCTGCAGTGTGTGCAAACCTGGTGAAAAACTACAGGAAACGTTTGACCTCTGTAATTGCAAACAAAGGCTACTGTACCAAATATTAACATTGATTTTCTCAGGTGTTCAAATACTTATTTGCAGCTGTATCATACAAATAAATAGTTAAAAAATCATACATTGTGATTTCTGGATTTTTTTTTTTTTAGATTATGTCTCTCACAGTGACATTTCATGATTTCATATATATGCACCTACGATGACAATTTCAGACCCCTCCATGATTTCTAAGTGGGAGAACTTGCGAAATAGCAGGGTGTTCAAATACTTATTTTCCTCACTGTATCATAACTGGATCATGATTGAGATTGCAGCAAACAGAGAGACTCACTGATGTCCAGATCGACTCATCATATACATAGAACATATCAACTATATACCAATACATGGAATATGTGCTTATAGTGAATGTTTAAAAAGGCTATATATCCAAATACAGAAGCAGAGTCCAACATATTAATTGTAATATGCTATTAATAATTATAGTTCAATTTCTATAATGATTCATCTTTTCCAATGCAAACAAGCACTATGTGCAAAAATAATTTAAAAATAATATAAATAAACTTCCTTTTTGTAAAGTAGAACAAGCTCTGAACTTTTAGGAAAGTTTATGTTTGGGAATGTGGTTGGATGAGATCTGAAACAAAGCTAGAGAAACTATGCACACAATGTTCCAGTAAAATGAAGGTTTGCACGCAATGTTGTATAAACATGGGAATGTGTTCGTGTAATACAGTGACAGACAATTTTTTCCAGTGCCCTTGATTTTACAAATATTTTACCTATAGGGAAGTGGTGATCAAACCTGCTCCTGGAGGGTCCAGCTATTCACTACACAGAAGAAGAAAAAAAAAGAATAAAAGAAAGAAAAAGAAAAGAAAAAGAAAACAGTGTTAAATTAACTCAGATTTTAAGTCCACACTCAGAGTGTTAAAAAGAAAACTGAAGCAGTGTTAAAGTTAGTGAGATAATTAAGAGATCAAT
Organism: Rutilus rutilus; assembly: GCF_951802725.1. NCBI lineage: Eukaryota > Metazoa > Chordata > Actinopteri > Cypriniformes > Leuciscidae > Rutilus > Rutilus rutilus. Next base: position 24,639,932 of record NC_140209.1, read on the forward strand.
TGACTGATTATTGACCATTAGTCTAGACACCTGCTGTTAACAAGCAGAATCAAAGGAAAGAGTCACAAGTTCAAGTGTTTAAGTTCCCTAAAGTCCCCATTATGATGATCAGTGTTTGCTATTGGGCTCTTGACCCTTGGCTTTTTGAGAAGAAAAAAAAAATATTCTGGCTGCTTTAACTGTGTGTTTGATTATCTTAATTATTTAATTATCTCATAAACTTCAAGACTGCTTCAGTGTTTCCGTGTTAAATTAACTGGGGTCTTTGCTGTGTAGAAACTTCCAGGCAAGTGTTGTGAAACTCGGTTGTAGTTAAACTCTGCAGGACATTGAGCAGGATTGAGCACATTAAAGTCTTTGTTAAAAAGTACAAACCATGAAGCAACCCAATCAAACAAGGTAAATTGCAACTATAATCTATGACTACAAATAAAATAGCATTCGCATCCCATGAAGCATTGTGAATCATTTTAATTTTAGTTTATATATAATATATTAATAATTGTAATTTTAACATCAAGTTCTTTGCTGTTGAAACACTCAGAAAACTTAAACATAGCTAAAAGTCAAAAAGCATGTGTGCGATCTCTATAGGTAGAAATGTAACTCTGGATATTAGATTTATTATTGTGACAAAAATGCATTAGTAGGCCTACTGAAGACAAAATGACGAAAGAAACATTTAGAATTCAGAGTAATTTCGTTTTTTATATTTCAATAAATTTGCTGTGTTTTATCATTGTTGAATTCAGCAATTACCTGCATTCAGAATGAGACTAATGAGCACCACAAATTTGAATAGCCTAAAACCCTCATTGAAGAGTAAAATACACTCTCCGCAGTGAACTCAGGTGAATCAGACTCAGAATTTGCCTGTAGGCGAGAAAATCACCACCAACAGCACGTTCTGCTCTTTAGTTGGCTAAGGAACAAACAATCCGTCAATCGAGCTGAAAGTATTTGGAGCGTTCACTGATCCGAATCACACTTTCTGCTTTCTGTGAAGTCACCTGATCTACATTAAATGAAACTACGCAGTTTATAGGCTACTGTTTTCTTTCGAGCAAAACCTAAACACATGGTGTTTATTTTGAATTACAATATTCTATTTTCTTGGCAATACAAAACTGAGAATGTTCTAGATGAGCTGAATCTATGTCATATATAGGGCCTACAGTGTTACAATCTGTATAGTCCTACACTGTAAAAAATTATCGTAATTTTAACGGTAAAAGACTGTAAAAATGCTACAGTGAAAAACTGTTAATTGGTTAACAGAAAGTTTCCGTACTATATACGGTAAATAACTGTGATAGATCTAACGGTACATTTAATGTAATTTTACTGTAACATACCGTTAAATTTACAGTTTTTGAAAGTGAAAAAACAACTCATTGTATCATTTACAGTGAAAAACCGTAAATTGACATTCCCACAATTCCCTGTGACACTTCACATTTGATGTATTTTTGTTGAAATAACTATGTTTGTTTCTTCATAGTTTTCTTCGTTTTTTCTAATCAGTTATGTACATTAGGGGTTTATGTTACATTTAATGTTGTTAAATTAATGTTTATTGCATTTTTAAAATTTCATGTGTTACCATGATGGTGTTTAATGTTTGTGTGAATGACACTGTGCAGCTTCTATATATATTATTATTAACTCTCTTGTGGAAGAACTGCTTATGTTGAGCTTTGATTGATCATGTAACTCTCATCACTGCTGTGATTGGTGGTTATCAGTGTAAAAAACAGATATTAATACTTCAATAGGATGGTAAATTAACATTATATCATATTACCGAAATCCAATGTTAAATATACAGTTTTTTTCCGTAAAAACAACGGGAAGAAAGACCATTTTTTTACAGTATTTTTTCGTTTTTTAACAGGAATTTTCTGGCGCCCCAGCTGCCAGAAAATTACCGTTTTTTTACGGGTTTTTTTTTTACAGTGTATCAGTAGAAACAGATATTTTGAATGAATTTTTTATTTTTATTTTAATAAGAGTGAGCTCACAGGAAAAAATGAACTTAAAACAATCTTAAAATCTGAAATATATTCATACTAATGATCAAGATAGCAGAAGCAGTGAGCTTTCAGAAACCTGTTGGTCAAGATGTTAGAGATGTCTTTAAGTTAAGAAAAGAAAAAGAAGAAGAAAAAAAACTACACAAATGTCCCAGTAACACTGCCATGAAACATTGTGTGCGTTATAAACATGTGCAGCAAAATGTGTAGTGAATGCTCATCTATATTTACCCTCACGTTATCGGAAACTTGGTGAAGAATGACTTTGGATAATAATGTGGCTATAATAAGCAAACTAATGAAGTTCTTCTTCCTTGTGTTCTGCTGTAGCCTACTGTGTTTTCCTCGCCTCTGGATGGCGCTTGTTCTCAGTGTTGTGGTTTCTATGAGTCGCTGTACTGTGTTTTCTGTCCTCTACACTAGACGGCACTGTTGTGACCATATTAAGACACACGGGATGGATTGTCCATATTAAGACAAAGACCATATTAAGACAATGGCGAGACGCGGAGAGACTTCTCGGTTGAACTCTGTTGTACATTCTGTCGCAACTTCTGTTTGCTTTGAGACTTACTGTCCTCGATGTCGGAGTCACGAATGTTTACACAGCGAACAAACATGTTTGAATGTTTTTAATTAACGTTTATTTTATATGGAGACATGAACAAACCTCAATAAGAGAAGCAGTGAAAGTGAAAATGAACGGAAAACTAGGACGATAATGTGCGCTCTGTGTGTGTGTGAGTGTGTGTGTGTGTGTGTGTGTGTGTGTTATCAATAGGTTAAAGTATCTATGGCAAGCCGTTTTAACTTTTATTCATTTCCGGGATATGAATTGTTGATATCAACAATTACATTTTTGATATCAACAATTACATTTTTTGATATCAAAAATGTAATTCTTGATATCAACAATTTAATTTTTGATATCAACAATTGAATTCTTGATATCAACAATTTAATTCTTGATATCAAAAATGTAATTCTTGATATCAACAATTGAATTCTTGATATCTGTAATTATATTTTCACTAGTGAAATCTCACCATAGGCTGCCATTCAAAATCAATTGTTGATATCAAGAATTGAATTGTTGATATCAAGAATTACATTTTTGATATCAAGAATTACATTGTTACTAGTAAAAATGTGAATTACTGATATCAATAATTCAATTGTCACTAGTTGAAATATATATTATTGATATCAACAATTGAATTGCTACTAGTAAAAATTTTCATTTTTGATATCTGAAAATGTATTTCTGATATCAATATTATTTCAGATATCTAAAATGGCTTTCTTACTAGTAACAATCACATTCATGATATCAGAAATTAACATTGTCACTAGTGAAAATGGAATTATTGATATCAAAAATGAACATTGTTACTAGTAGCAATTCAATTGTTGATATCAAGAATAGACATTTCAACTAGTGACAACTGAATTCTTGATATCAAAAATAAAGGTTTTTACTAGTAAGAATTGTATTTCTGATATGTGTATTCAGAATTTTAACTAGTAAGAAATACATTTTTGATATCTGTAATAGTTTTGTTGCCCTTTTAACATTTAAAACACATGTAGGATATGAATTGTTGATATCAACAATTAAATTCTTGATATCAACAATTAAATTCTTGATATCAACAATTAAATTGTTGATATCAACAATTAAATTATTGATATCAACAATTCAATTCTTGATATCAAAAATGTAATTGTTGATATCAAAAATGTAATTGTTGATATCAAAAATGTAATTGTTGATATCAACAATTTAATTGTTGATATCAACAATTGTATTTTCACTAGTGAAATCTCACCATAGGCTGCCATTCAAAATCAATTGTTGATATCAAGAATTGAATTGTTGATATCAAGAATTGAATTGTTGATATCAAGAATTACATTGTTACTAGTAAAAATGCAAATTCCTGATATCAAGAATTCAATTGTCACTAGTTGAAATGTCTATTCTTGATATCAACAATTGAATTGCTACTAGTAAAAAATTTCATTTTTGATATCTGAAAATGTTTTTCTGATATCAATATAATTTCAGATATCTAAAATGGCTTTCTTACTAGTAACAATCACATTCATGATATCAGAAATTAATATTGTCACTAGTGAAAATGGAATTCTTGATATCAAAAATGAACATTGTTACTAGTAGCAATTCAATTGTTGATATCAAGAATAGACATTTCAACTAGTGACAATTGAATTCTTGATATCAAAAATAAATGTTTTTACTAGTAAGAATTGTATTTCTGATATGTGAAACTGGAATTTTAACTAGTAAGAAATCAATTCTTGATATCAACAATTGATTTTGAATGGCAGCCTATGGTGACATTTCACTAGTGAAAATACAATTACAGATATCAAGAATTATAGTTTTTACTAGTTGAAATTCAATTGTTGATATCAAGAATTATCATTTTAACTAGTGAAAATGTAAATGCTGATATCAACAATTAGCATTGTTACTAGTGGAAATGTAATTCCTGATATCAAAAATTGCCATTGTTACTAGTAGAAATCTAATTCCTGATATCAATAACTATCATTTTAACTAGTGATAATGTAGTTGTTGATATCAAAAATTCGTATCCTGCGAATGATTAAAAGTCAAAACGGCTTGCCTATTGCCATTCCCAGGATATAAATTGTTAATATCAAGAATTATAGTTTTTACTAGTTGAAATTCAATTGTTAATATCAAGAATTATAGTTTTTACTAGTTAAAATTCAGTTGTTGATATCAAGAATGAACATTTTTACTAGTGGAAATGTAATTCCTGATATCAAAAATTGCCATTGTTACTAGTAGAAACATTATTCCTGATATCAAGAATTATTATTTTAACTAGTGAAAATTTAATTGTTGATATCAAGGATTCATATCCTGGAAATGAATAAAAGTTAAAACGGCTTGCCATAAAGTATCGGCTAATCAGGATGAAACGAGAGCACGATCATCACGTCCCTAATTTAACTGGGTTAAAATGTAAAATTAAAACAACTAAAAATAATAATAAAATTAGCTGTACAGTATTTCATAGACAACTAGATGTTTACTTACACAAAAATGATATTATTAATTTTCTCCACAATTCCATTATTATTGTTGCAGCAGTAAAACTGTGGTAGTAATAATTAAAATAGACATGAAATAACAAAGATTCTGAATAAATAACTTTTTATTTAAAATAAAAGACCCTAAAAGCCTCTTTCAATTTTCTTTTTTCAATGTCCTAACCATAGACTGTAAAAAATAACATAAAATAGGTCCTAACTCTAACATACAAAAAAAAAAAAAAAATTGTGGAAATGTTCTGGTAAAATTATTATATCAGAAACAAACTATATAAACCATCCAAGTGGTAAAAATATAAATCATTGCAGTGGCATATTTGTCAGAGCCAAATGTAAAGCATTTCACTTTTTTTTCAGCCTGTCATGTAATGATTGTCCAGATCAGCATGTGTCTGTTGTCTTGTAATGGTGTTCTTTCCTTTGACTCGTTTGCGTAAGAGACTCGTTTGAGGTCATCGGTCTTATCAGCGCCCCTCATTCAGAAAGGCTTCGTTTCTGCGGATGACCCTCGTTCATATCAGAAAAATACAGATTGAGCTGGAAAAACTCAATTTACCTCACAGGTTGATCATTACAGAAACATTTGTGACAGGTTGAACTGGCAGACGAGTTTAGGAAAGGCATGTCGATTTCCCAGTCTCCTATAGCCAGTTTGAGCGATCTGCCCCAGACAGAAACATATATTGTTGGCCCAGATGCATTCCACATGTGCTAGATTTGGGCTGGATCTGGGCTGACACTTTTGAATGAGGGTACTTTACATTTACATAAATAAGGAGGGATTGTGTGAATGGAGGGAAGCGAAGAAGCCCCTCCCTACATTTGTTCTCGCCAGGGGGGTAATCGAGCGCTCGTTTTCCGTACCACCCCCGGAAGCCGCCATTGGCTAACAAGCCTTCACCTGCTGTTAGCATCCCATTGACTCCCATTCATTTTGGCGTCACTTTGACAGCGAATAACTTTACATCTGAGGTGTTTAAAGACTCCATTTGTCCATTATTTATTTCTAAAGAAACACGACAATGTATAAAAGGCTCCATTACCTTGTAGCTTCCGTTATGGCCCCGCAGCAGTTTTTGTAAAAGTAGGCTAACGATTGCGTCATAACCACGCGACTCTCTGGAAATTACCGTATAGACAGGAGGAGAAGCTCGCAGTCAATCGGGGGGACGTGGAGGCATAAAGTCCGATAAAGTCAAGGGAGAAGCCCATAGAGAGTCATGACGTTGCACCTGCTCCTAGCTCATGGACAGCTCCTACTCACGCTCTCCGTCTCTGCGAGATTCGGAAGGGAATGGTTCAGATTTCGTTTGGCACAGCTACTAGAAAACTTACAATTGTCAGGCAGGCTGCTCACGTCACATCCACGTCGTTAAAGGTGAACTAAGTAACTTTTTTACCTTAACTGAACAGCTTCGGAGTCACTGGAATGGTTATAATACTTATTTCGGGTTGAATGGTGGTCGTTTCGCACCCCTCCTGGTGCCCGTGAGCGGAAAATACGCACTTGCAACTTTGAGACGGCGGGCCGCCGGCAGCCGCGTCAGGAAGTATCGCGTGATATCAGGTCTCGCGATGTAAACAACTGCTTTACGGCCAAAAGAAATCTGCTAAAATGCTGTCACTATTGCGCTCCCTCACGCTGTTCGAACCCGAATGAAGAAGACGTTTTAAAGAATATCCCATCTGCTTTGATGTCGTTGATCTGCTAGCCTCTGGTGTCTGAGAATCGCCAACGAGTTTTTACAACAGTGTTGTCAAATATCTATTCCGAAGCTGTGGGGGGAGCTCTAGAGAGAAACCTGCGAACAAAAAGCGAGAATACAGCGTAGAAATCCCGAAGCTACTGAGTGCTGCTTTAAGCTCAGTTTGAGTCTGCGCAGTACGCTCAGCCATCAGGAAGTGAAAGCTTCTAATTTGCTTCACTTCTCTCCGTTGAAACCAATGGGGTCGCTGTTTCCAGTTTATATACTGTCTATGGTTCTCGCAGAAGCCGTTGCACTTGGATATACATCACAATAGGGAAGAAAAATGATCACAAATTCTGTTTCATGTTGGCTTTAATAATAATAATTTGATTTAAACAACATATCAAGTTAACCTGGCAATCATAACCTGCAACATAAGACTATAAAATAAAACAGATTATGACTGTCTTAAAGCAGCTCATGAAGCGACACTGTATAAAAATGTTAGAAGCAGCGTAATTTACTCAAAAACAGACAAGACAAGCTGAGCTGACATATAAAAGTGCGTTTCAAAGCTCAATATCGGTGTTCAAAACGTTTCTGGCTTCAGTTCACTGTGATTGAGAATCAAAGCAGTTTGTGATGATCAAACAGCTCAATTTCTCTGGACCCACATGATCCTCACCATGTAGGACCTCAGAGTCAAACACTGAAACATCAGACGTCCCGTGTGAAGATCTCGATCAGGCTGTGATGTGTTCGATCGCTCTCAGGACTGGAGGCCCATCTGAGCCATCAGCTGCTCGTACACCGTCCAGGCCATCGCCGCCATCATGGTTCTCCTCAGAGAGCGAGGAACCGCACCGCGGAAAAACCCCACCAACCCCTGATCCTGACAGACAGACAGACAGAGGCATCACTTCAATTAGTTTTATTTGAATATTTTAGGTATAGTAATTTTGTTGTGTGTGTTTGTCATTTTAATAAGCTTTTAATTTTTAAACTATATATTTATATGCCTTTTTTGTTATTATTATTTCAGTTTTTCGTCATTTTAGTTTTAGGAACATAATTTTAGTATTCAGCTTAATAAAAAAAAAAATATTAGTGGAAGTGGATTTACACTAGAGGTCGACCGATTCATCGGTTTTGCCGATATATCGGTAATATATACATAATGTATATAGACGACAAACCTGTGAAATCATTTAAAAAATATCACATTCAAGAGGCTCACACAGAATCTACAGACTTTTTTTTCTATATTTTTGGTATCTGTGGAATTATGAGGAACGCAGATTCAAATGGTGAAGAGTGTAATTTTTAAGATTCAAACAGAAATGTTTATTTAAGCGTCAAAAACAGAGCAGGGAACTACTAGCCGATGGCAGAAGTGTTTGGGGAAACCTGTATGAGCACAATCAGATTCAGTTCTAGCTTGTAATGACTAATCTATCTAATGATTATTATTGCACTATATTACAGTAATATCTGCCTTGCATCATGTCTATAAAACCCCTCAATCATGGTTAAATCAAAGTAATATACAGCCTCTCATAGAAGCCGAGTGCCAGTCTGAGGCAGCAGAGAGAGGTGCATGTTGGGAGACGAGCACCTGTTACCTTGTAAATGTATCGCAGCACATCTGACGTCCTGCTGAAGACGTCTGGACTCACTTGAACATGAGTTTTCACCACATCCGCCGGCTGGGTCACGACGGAGGCCAGGACGCCGGCCAGAACCCCACAGCTGAAGTTAGCCAGCGGCGCGTAAGACGACTGACTGATCTCTGAGAGAGTAACAGAGTTTATCAGTGCAGTCTGTTACACAATGAAGGAATGACTGGACAGCTCTCTTATCTCATATGGAGAAACATTTCCACATCATGAGCAATATTCCTGTTACCTGTTATCACACCAAACCTCTCAAGGCTCTGAGAAAAAAAATGTCCCAAAAGGACAAGGGGATGGAAAAAATATGAGATGGGAGGAAACACTGTATTTCTTTTTTGTTTACTTGCAAAATCTTTGCTTTCCTATGAGAAACTTTGCGGGAAATCGCAAAATTTTGGTGTTCCCGTGAGACATGTTGCATTCGCTTGCAAAACTTGTGTTCCTCCGGGGAACTGCATTCACTCGTAACAATTTTGCATTTGCTCACAAAACTTCTGCGTTCCTTCGAGATATTTTGCAACAATTGCGTGTTTATATCTGAGAAAAGAAATCAGAATTGCGATAGATAAACTCCCAATTGCAAAAAAAAAGTCAGAATTGCGAGAAAAAAGCCAGAATTGCGAGAAAAAAAGTCATAATTGCAAATAAAAAGTCATAATTGCGAGAAAAAAGTCATAATTGTGAGACATAAACTGGAAATAGCGAGAAAAGAAATCAGAATTGCGATATATAAACTCCCATTTGCAAAAAAAGTCAGAATTGCAAGAAAAAAGTCAGAATTGCGAGAAAAAAGCCAGAAAATTGCGAGAAAAAAAAGTCAGAATTATGAAAAAAAGCCAGAATTGCGAGAAAAAGACAGAATTGCAAGATATAAACTCGCAATTGCAAGCAAAAAGTCAAAATCGCGAAAAAAATAAATAAATCTGAATTGCTAGACATAAACTGGCAGTTGCAAGAAAAAAAAATCTGAATTGCGAGATAAATTGCAATTATCTTTTAAATTGCTTTATTCTCCTGAGAAACGTTGCATTTGCTTGCGATTTTTTTTTCGTTCCCCTGAGAAACATTGCATTTATTCGCAAAACTTCTGCGTTCCTTCGAGATATTTTGCAACAATTGCGTGTTTATATCTCACAGTTCTGAGAAAACAAATCAGAATTGCGATATATAAACTCCCATTTGCAAAAAAAGCCATAATTGCAAGAAAAAAAAGTTAGAATTGTGAGATATCTCGCAATTGCAAGTAAAAAGTCAGAATTGCGAGAAAAAAGTCTGAATTGTGAGACATAAACTGGCAATTGCGAGAAAAGAAATCAGAATTGTGATGTATAAACTCCCATTTGCAAAAAAAGCCATAATTGCAAGAAAAAAAAGTTAGAATTGTGAGATATCTCGCAATTGCAAGTAAAAAGTCAGAATTGCGAGAAAAAAGTCTGAATTGTGAGACATAAACTGGCAATTGCGAGAAAAGAAATCAGAATTGTGATGTATAAACTCCCAATTGCAAAAAAATCCGAATTGCGAGATTATTAGTAAGATAATTATCTTTTCAATTGCTTTATTCACGAGAAACGTTGCATTTGCTTGTGATTTTTTTTGCTTTCCCCTGAGAAACGTTGCATTTGTTCACAAAACTTGCGTTCCACTGAAAAATTCGTAAGACTTTTAAGATCAGCTAGAAATTTTGCATTTTTTAACAAACAAAATAATAACAAAATGATTGCGTTAAAATTATTCCGTTATAATAATAATTAGTTCCCCTGAGAAAGTCACGTTTGCTTGCAAAAAATTGTTTTGTGAACAAACTAATAATATAATATTTCCTCCCATGACACGGATGTTCCAGTACAAATTTTGTTTTTTAAATCCTAACTTTCTTTCTATAAAATAATTATGAGCCAGATGTTTCTTGGTAAAATGAACCCTTTAAAGCTGCTAAAATTCTATTGAATCAAACACATAGTTGAAGTACATGTAGTGTATATCACACTCTCTATCACAGTGTGTGTTCAGACCTGGTGGCAGTGAGTATTTGGCCTGGCTGTAGATCATGACGTATATCCCGGAGAACGGTGCGTCTCTGAGCAGTGTGGCCGTCAGACCGGAGAACAGGGCCTTGGGTCCCTCCGTCCGGCACACGGACCGCAGCGCTCCTGACACACTGCTGTACTGATAGCGACCACTCTGAAACACACACACACACACACATCATGGTTTCACACTCTCTCATGAGGCCAATCTACATTAGTGTTCAAGAGTTAGTAAGATATTTGAATGTTTTTTAAGGAAGTCTCTTCTGCTCAACAAGGCTGCATTTATTTGATCAAAATACAGTAAAACACTCAAATATTATTACAATTTAAAATAGCTGTTTTCTATGTGAATATAGAGTAAACTAATTTATTCCTGTGATCAAAGCTGAATTTTCAGCATCATTACTCCAGTCTTCAGTGTCACATGATCCTTCAGAAATCATTCTAAAATGATGATTTAATGATCAAGAAACATTCATTATTATTATCAATGTTGAAAACAGATCATATTTTTGTGGAAACTGTTACATTTTATGTTTCAGCATTCTTTGACGAAAGGAAAGTTCAAAAGAACAGCATTTATTTGAAACCGCAATCTTTTGTAACATTATAAATGTGTTTACTGTCACTTTTGATCAACTTAATGCATCCTTGCTGAATAAAAATAATTTTTACAAATAAAAATGCACATTTTGAATGCTAGTGTATTGATTTATCTACACACATAATGTATGTGTGTACACACACACACACACACCTCGAAGCGTGTTTTGATGACAGTGACGGGCAGCATGCAGACGCCGGCCACACATCTGGCTCCGGCTCCCAGCAGCACTGAATGCAGGGGCCCCGGGGCCCCGTCAGCAGAAAAACGCTGCTTTAGTGTGAAATACGTGCTGAAGTAGATCCCGACTCCTGGAATACAGCGCACAAACGACTGTGGAGAGAGAAACAGAGAATATAATAGGGTTGCACAATTAATCGCAATGAAACCGCACGCGATTTGGCAAAAGGCTGCGATTATTTTATACCCAGTTTGTCAGTGCAGAACGGCTGATCGGTAGTAAATGCCTCTCCATCTGAACACCAGAGGGCATCTCACACACACACACACATACACACAAACACAAACACACACACTACATATCCATCTGAACACCAGAGGGCATCTCACACACACACACACACACACACACACACCACATATACATCTGAACACTAGAGGGCGTCTCACACACACGCCAAATATGCCCCGCCGCAGAAGTAAGATAACACACATCATTCCAGGAAACCCCTATTGCTGTATCTGAATAAACAGAAGATTGAAGCGCTTTGATTAAACATGACTAATAAACACACGACTGCCTAACTGTGTAGGAAGCCTCACAGAAGGAGGAGCTCAGCTCTCGTTATGAAGTGAGTTTGGAGTAAAAGCATGTTATTAAATGTTGTCTTTTGTTGAACAAGAGGTTCATAAATGCTTCTCATGTTTGGAAAGATGTTTGACGCGTGTTGCTTTTTCAAATGCACGTTATAAGAGACTCAAACTCAGTGCTTCCAGATGGAGCAGCGTTTACAGAGCCGTACGTCACTGACAAGCTGCGCATAAAAAATAATCACAGCCTTTGCGATTTCATAATTGCGATAAGCCAAATCGGTTTAAGTGCGATTACATGTAAATTGCGATTAATCGTGCAGCCCTAGGATATAACCACACAAACAAACAGAAGTATCGTCTCGGATGAGTGTGACACTCACAGGTGAGACGCCTCTCCACAGTCCCAGGAGCTTCTCGGTCCGCAGGACACTCACAAACACCTCCACCATGCCGACCCGACCCGACCTGAAGCACAGAACACAGTTCAGTCACACTTCCTTCAGCCAGACTGAAGCGGTCCTCGACCCCATCCCATGTGTGCACTGACCCGGGCTGTAGCGTCTGCAGGCGCGTCTTCAGCAGGTCCAGGGGCTGGAAGAGCAGCGTGGAGCATGTCCCGCTCAGAGACCCACACATGAACGCCTTCAGGGCCGGATGAGCCTGAAACAGGGTTCAACAGGCATAAACAGTCAGTCAAAAACTGCTCTGATCATATCATTTTAAATAATTCTGATTATGGTAAAAAAAAATAAAAATGTGTGTTTATAAAAATAGAATATATAAATATGTAAAAATGGAAAATAGCAAAAAAATTATTCAAAATATTAATAAAAACTATAATAGTATATTAGTTATACTAAACTTAAGCAATAAAAATGTTTGCTACTTGAAATAAAAATAAATAAAAATAAAATCAGCTAGTCAATATTTCTCAATTTACTTGTTTTACATTTTATGAAAAGAAGTAATCAAATAATACATATTTTATATAACATATAGAGATGTTTATATTATATTATATATATATATATATATATATATATATATATATATATATATATATATATATATATATATATATATATATAAATTTAAATGGAAGATATATAATAAAAAAAAAACACTGTTACACATTAGTTTTAGCTGTGGTGTATTTTGGCCATCATAGACACACCGATCAATGAAAGGATTTCATGAGTGAAAGATATGAATGTGATGATGTAATGCATGACCCAGCAAAGATTCAGTTCTGCTAGACTTTAACTGAAGCTTCTCGCCTGTGTGTCTGTCTACCATTTAACCAAGCCCCACCTCTTTTCAGAGGACTGCTTCACACGGACCAATCAGAATGCAAAAAACGAGAGGCTTGGCTAAATCCCGCCCCTTCATAGGATTAACAGAGAAATTGGCAGTCTGCAAACGCTTGAAGTAAACAACAACAAACTCTGTATAATCAGCCCGTTCAGGCCTTTAACTGCATATTACAATCACTATATATGATCAAATGCACTGAACATGTTAAACCCCATGGTTTGAAACGTGACAATCCTCCAGCTACTGTGATATGGCACAGTCAGAGCTAAGTATCTGCCATATCACTAACCAGATAACATGACTGATATGACCCTGTAGAAACAGGGCAAGTTGATGTGACAGGATCGAGTCAGAGGTCAGAGTTCAGAGGGAAACTGCAGAACAGACAAAATTACACATTTCAACTAAACTGAATGTCCAGTTTTGCGTTATGTAGTGTATAGCCTACTTTCTGTTGCATACATTATACTGTAGAAGGTTGCATGTGAATGAGAAAAACATTTCAATTTCAATAGATTTCAATGTTCTCTTGCAAACTTGAATTGTCGTGAGAAACTGCGTTCGCTAAAAAAACTATTTTGTTCATCTGATAAACTTTGCGTTGGCTCTTGAAACTCTTGCGTTCCCCAGTGAAACTTTGCGTACATCTGATAAACTTTTCGTTCGCTCTCAAAACTCTTGCGTTCCCCTGAGAAACTTTGCGTTCATCCAAGAAAAAGAAACTTTTCGTTACCCTGGGAAACTTTGAACGTTGATCTGAGAAACTTTTTGTTGGTCTGAGAAACTTTATGTTCGCTCTCAAAACTCTTGCGTTCATCTGCTAAACTTTGAGTTCATCCAAGAAACTTTGCGTTCATCTGAGAAACTTTACGTTCATCCGAGAAACTTGGCGTTCATCCAAGAAACTTTGCGTTCGCTCTCAAAACTCTTGCGTTCCCCTGAGAAACTTTGCGTTCGCTCTCAAAACTCTTGCGTTCCCCTGAGAAACTTTGAGTTCATCCGCTAAACTTTGCGTTCGCTCTCAAAACTCTTGCGTTCATCCAAGAAACTTTGCGTTCGCTCTCAGAACTCTTGCGTTCATCTGCTAAACTTTGCGTTCATCCAAGAAACTCTGCGTTCATCCAAGAAACTTTGCGTTCATCTGAGAAACTTTGCGTTCATCCGAGAAACTTTGCGTTCATCCAAGAAACTTTGCGTTCGCTCTCAAAACTCTTGCGTTCCCCTGAGAAACTTTTTGTTCTCTCTCAAAACTCTTCGGTTCACCTGAGAAACTTTGCGTTCATCCGAGAAAATTTGCGTTCAACTGAGAAACTTTTTGTTCGCTCTCAAAACTATTACGTTCCCCTGAGAAACTTTGCGTTCATCCAAGAAACTTTGCGTTCATCCGAGAAACTTTGCGTTCATCTGATAAACTTTTCGTTCACTCTCAAAACTCTTGCGTTCATCTGCTAAACTTTGCGTTCATCCAAGAAACTTTGCGTTCATTTGATAAACTTTGTGTTCGCTCTCAAAACTCTTGCGTTCCCCTGAGAAACTTTGCGTTCATCCAAGAAACTTTGCGTTCATCCGAGAAACTTTGCGTTCATCCGCTAAACTTTGCGTTCATCTGCTAAACTTTGCGTTCATCCAGGAAACTTTGCGTTCGCTCTCAAAACTCTTGCGTTCCCCTGAGAAACTTTTTGTTCTCTCTCAAAACTCTTCGGTTCATCTGAGAAACTTTTTGTTCGCTCTCAAAACTATTGCGTTCCCCTGAGAAACTTTGCGTTCATCTGAGAAACTTTGCGCTCATCTGAGAAACTTTTCGTTCATCCGAGAACCATTGCGTTCATCTGAGAAACTTTTCGTTCACTCTTAAAACTCTTCGGTTCATCTGAGAAACTTTTTGTTCGCTCTCAAAACTATTGCGTTCATCTGAGAAACTTTAAGTTCGTTCTCAAAACTCTTGCGTTCCCCTGAGAAACTTTTTGTTCTCTCTCAAAACTCTTCGGTTCACCTGAGAAACTTTGCGTTCATCCGAGAAAATTTGCGTTCAACTGAGAAACTTTTTGTTCACTCTCAAAACTATTGCGTTCAACTGAGAAACTTTCTGTTCACTCTCAAAACTATTGCATTCCTCTGAGAAACTTTGCGTTCATCTGAGAAACTTTTTGTTCACTCTCAAAACTATTGCGTTCCCCTGAGAAACTTTGCGTTCATCCAAGAAACTTTGCGTTCATCCGAGAAACTTTGCGTTCATCCGAGAAACTTTGCGTTCATCCGAGAAACTTTGCGTTCATCCGCTAAACTTTGCGTTCATCCAGGAAACTTTAAGTTCGTTCTCAAAACTCTTGCGTTCATCCGAGAAACTTTTTGTTCTCTCTCAAAACTCTTCGGTTCATCTGAGAAACTTTTTGTTCGCTCTCAAAACTATTGCGTTCCCCTGAGAAACTTTGCGTTCATCTGAGAAACTTTGCGCTCATCTGAGAAACTTTCGTTCATCCGAGAACCATTGCGTTCATCTGAGAAACTTTTCGTTCACTCTTAAAACTCTTCGGTTCATCTGAGAAACTTTTTGTTCGCTCTCAAAACTATTGCGTTCCCCTGAGAAACTTTGCGTTCATCTGAGAAACTTTAAGTTCGTTCTCAAAACTCTTGCGTTCCCCTGAGAAACTTTTTGTTCTCTCTCAAAACTCTTCGGTTCACCTGAGAAACTTTGCGTTCATCCGAGAAAATTTGCGTTCAACTGAGAAACTTTTTGTTCACTCTCAAAACTATTGCGTTCAACTGAGAAACTTTCTGTTCACTCTCAAAACTATTGCATTCCTCTGAGAAACTTTGCGTTCATCTGAGAAACTTTTTGTTCACTCTCAAAACTATTGCGTTCCCCTGAGAAACTTTGCGTTCATCTGAGAAACTTTGCGTTCATCCAAGAAACTTTGCGTTCATCCGAGAAACTCTTGCGTTCATCTGCTAAACTTTGCGTTCATCTGAGAAACTTTGTGTTCATCCAAGAAACTTTGCGTTCATCCAAGAAACTTTTTGTTCATCTGAGAAACTTTGCGTTCATCTGAGAAACTTTGCGTTTGCTCTCAAAACTCTTGCGTTCCCCTGAGAAACTTTGCATTCATTCAAGAAACTTTGCGTTCATCCGAGAAACTTTGCGTTCGCTCTCAAAACTCTTGCGTTCGCTCTCAAAACTCTTGCGTTCCCCTTGAGAAACTTTGCGTTCATCCAAGAAACTTTGCGTTCATCCGAGAAACTTTGCCTTTATCCGAGAAACTTTGCGTTCATCCAAGAAACTTTGCGTTCATCTGGTAAACTTTTCGTTAACTCTCAAAACTCTTGCGTTCATCTGTTAAACTTTGCGTTCATCTGCTAAACTTTGCGTTCATCCAGGAAACTTTGCGTTCGCTCTCAAAACTCTTGCGTTCCCGTGAGAAACTTTTTGTTCTCTCTCAAAACTCTTCGGTTCATCTGAGAAACTTTTTGTTCGCTCTCAAAACTATTGCGTTCCCCTGAGAAACTTTGCGTTCATCTGAGAAACTTTGCGTTCATCTGAGAAACTTTTCGTTCATCCGAGAACCTTTGCGTTCATCTGAGAAACTTTTCGTTCACTCTTAAAACTCTTCGGTTCATCTGAGAAACTTTTTGTTCGCTCTCAAAACTGTTGCGTTCCCCTGAGAAACTTTGCGTTCATCTGAGAAACTTTGCGTTCATCTGAGAAACTTTTCGTTCATCCGAGAACCTTTGCGTTCATCTGAGAAACTTTTCGTTCACTCTTAAAACTCTTCGGTTCATCTGAGAAACTTTTTGTTCGCTCTCAAAACTATTGCGTTCCCCTGAGAAACTTTGCGTTCATCTGAGAAACTTTGCGTTCATCTGAGAAACTTTAAGTTCATCCGAGAAACTTTGCGTTCATCCGAGAAACTTTGCGTTCATCCGCTAAACTTTGCGTTCATCTGATAAACTTTGCGTTCATCCAAGAAACTTTGCGTTCATCTGATAAACTTTTCGTTCACTCTCAAAACTCTTGCGTTCATCTGTTAAACTTTGCGTTCATCTGCTAAACTTTGCGTTCATCCAGGAAACTTTGCGTTCGCTCTCAAAACTCTTGCGTTCCCCTGAGAAACTTTTTGTTCTCTCTCAAAACTCTTCGGTTCATCTGAGAAACTTTTTGTTCGCTCTCAAAACTATTGCGTTCCCCTGAGAAACTTTGCGTTCATCTGAGAAACTTTGCGTTCATCTGAGAAACTTTTCGTTCATCCGAGAACCTTTGCGTTCATCTGAGAAACTTTTCGTTCACTCTCAAAACTCTTCGGTTCATCTGAGAAACTTTTTGTTCGCTCTCAAAACTATTGCGTTCCCCTGAGAAACTTTGCGTTCATCTGAGAAACTTTGCGTTCATCTGAGAAACTTTAAGTTCGTTCTCAAAACTCTTGCGTTCCCCTGAGAAACTTTTTGTTCTCTCTCAAAACTCTTCGGTTCACCTGAGAAACTTTGCGTTCATCCGAGAAAATTTGCGTTCAACTGAGAAACTTTTTGTTCACTCTCAAAACTATTGCGTTCAACTGAGAAACTTTCTGTTCACTCTCAAAACTCTTGCGTTCATCTGCTAAACTTTGCGTTCATCCAAGAAACTTTGCGTTCATCCAAGAAACTTTTTGTTCATCTGAGAAAATTTGCGTTCATCCAAGAAACTTTTTGTTCATCTGAGAAACTTTGCGTTTGCTCTCAAAACTCTTGCGTTCCCCTGAGAAACTTTGCGTTCATCCGAGAAACTTTGCGTTCGCTCTCAAAACTCTTGCGTTCCCCTTGAGAAACTTTGCGTTCATCCAAGAAACTTTGCGTTCATCCGAGAAACTTTGCGTTTATCCGAGAAACTTTGCGTTCATCCAAGAAACTTTGCGTTCATCTGGTAAACTTTTCGTTCACTCTCAAAACTCTTGCGTTCATCTGTTAAACTTTGCGTTCATCTGCTAAACTTTGCGTTCATCCAGGAAACTTTGCGTTCGCTCTCAAAACTCTTGCGTTCCCCTGAAAAACTTTTTGTTCTCTCTCAAAACTCTTCGGTTCATCTGAGAAACTTTTTGTTCGCTCTCAAAACTATTGCGTTCCCCTGAGAAACTTTGCGTTCATCTGAGAAACTTTGCGTTCATCTGAGAAACTTTTCGTTCATCCGAGAACCTTTGCGTTCATCTGAGAAACTTTTCGTTCACTCTTAAAACTCTTCGGTTCATCTGAGAAACTTTTTGTTCGCTCTCAAAACTGTTGCGTTCCCCTGAGAAACTTTGCGTTCATCTGAGAAACTTTGCGTTCATCTGAGAAACTTTTCGTTCATCCGAGAACCTTTGCGTTCATCTGAGAAACTTTTCGTTCACTCTTAAAACTCTTCGGTTCATCTGAGAAACTTTTTGTTCGCTCTCAAAACTGTTGCGTTCCCCTGAGAAACTTTGCGTTCATCTGAGAAACTTTGCGTTCATCTGAGAAACTTTAAGTTCATCTGAGAAACTTTAAGTTCACTCTTAAAACTCTTGCGTTCCCCTGAGAAACTTTGCATTTATCTGTGAATAATTTGCGTTCATCCAAGAAACTTTGCATTCATCCAAGAAACTTTGTGTTCATCCGAGAAACTTTGCGTTCATCCGAGAAACTTTGCGTTCATCTGATAAAATTATTGTTCACTCTCAAAACTCTTGCGTTCATCTGTTAAACTTTGCGTTCATCCGCTAAACTTTGCGTTCATCCAGGAAACTTTGCGTTCGCTCTCAAAACTCTTGCGTTCCCCTGAGAAACTTTTTGTTCTCTCTCAAAACTCTTCGGTTCATCTGAGAAACTTTTTGTTCGCTCTCAAAACTATTGTGTTCCCCTGAGAAACTTTGCGTTCATCTGAGAAACTTTGCGTTCATCTGAGAAACTTTAAGTTCATCTGAGAAACTTTAAGTTCACTCTTAAAACTCTTGCGTTCCCCTGAGAAACTTTGCATTTATCTGTGAATAATTTGCGTTCATCCAAGAAACTTTGCGTTCATCTGAGAAACTTTTCGTTCATCCGAGAAACTTTGCGTTCATCTGAGAAACTTTTCGTTCACTCTTAAAACTCTTCGGTTCATCTGAGAAACTTTTTGTTCGCTCTCAAAACTATTGCGTTCCCCTGAGAAACTTTGCGTTCATCTGAGAAACTTTGCGTTCATCTGAGAAACTTTAAGTTCATCTGAGAAACTTTAAGTTCACTCTTAAAACTCTTGCGTTCCCCTGAGAAACTTTGCATTTATCTGTGAATAATTTGCGTTCATCCAAGAAACTTTGCGTTCATCTGAGAAACTTTGCATTCACCTGAGAAACTTTTTGTTCCCCCGAGAAACTTTGAGTTCATCTTATAAACTTTTGTTCGCTTACAAAACTATTGCGTTCCCCTGATAAACTTTGTGTTCCCCTGAAACCTTTTTGTTCGCTCTTAAAACTCTTGCATTCCCCTGATAAACTTTTTGTTAATCTGAGAAACTTTTTGTTCGCTCTCAAAACTGTTGCGTTCTCATGAGAAACTCTGCGTTCTCTCGCAAAACTCTTGTAATGGAAATAATGATGTAAGATAAAATACATGAATGCTTTTGCGAGCAAATGCAATGCTTTATTTTTATTTTATTATAAGAAACAAATTCACTGTCTAAACTTTTGACTATTGTATAACAGGTTTGCAAAAAGCAATAAAACACAGACTTACCAGCAAGAACTCCATGTTGTTTGAGATGATCAGTAAGTTTGTCCTTGAGAGCAGCCCAGCTTCTGAAAACACCAGTGATCTGAGAATGAATTACTGACCGCATCTATTTAATTTCACACGAACTAACATCACTTGACTATTTCTCTCAACACACACACACACACTCACTCACTCACGCGGTGCTTATTATTCTATGAGTGTGTGCACCGTGCCTCTCATTCATGCGCGCGCTTCCCACGTGAGGTGCACATTCATTTGGTTTTGACTGAGTGATGTTTTAAGCCAGAAAAAGTAACAACAGCTTACTGAGTTATAAAGATCAGCTCACCTCTTCTAGTCTATGATCCGCGGCGGGTGTTCATCATTCTGGGAAATAGGGTTTCCAATTAATGTTGCTGCAAAGGTGGAAAATATTCCCAAATGACCTCGGTGGGTAATTACTAAGCTTTCGAAATAAAAAGTAATAAAACAATAATATAATAATAACGAAAAGAAACAGAAGATGTGGCGATCACACACCGGTCATCAGTAGGTTCAGTAGCACTGTCAGTCTGTCTGCACGCGCTTCACAGGTAGGTATTAAAGAAAGGGGCGGGGCCTGGTGAAGGTGTGTCATACACTAAATCTGATTGGCCCATTACCAG
Source organism: Rutilus rutilus (assembly GCF_951802725.1). Taxonomy (NCBI): domain Eukaryota; kingdom Metazoa; phylum Chordata; class Actinopteri; order Cypriniformes; family Leuciscidae; genus Rutilus; species Rutilus rutilus. The sequence continues at coordinate 24,660,502 of NC_140209.1, forward strand.
CTAGCGGTTGCAGAACAGTGCCCAAATGTAACAGTTAAGAAATAGGCTAATGTTCTCTCACACAAGAAAATAATAGTGATAAAAATTATCTCAGTGAAACACAATCATAAACACACAGATTTATAAATTCGCTTCAATGCAAAGCAGATAAATCCGCTCAAAACGGCTCTGTCTGCATTTGTGCGCGCTCTCGTGGCAGAACGCGGTAAAATTGCATTTATTATGGTCAGTCAGAACTGGCTGTACCATTTAATTCATGAATACTGTTCGGGACAGGTAGCCTACCATGTGGCAACTCTCCTTTTGAAAACCATTTTCATCAGTCATTTATTACACGGTGAACATAAATATTTAATATTGAGTTCCGTTCACATATTTTGCAAAATGGATTAGCAACAATGCAGCAACAGGTTCTAGACGCGCAGGCTTTTTTCAAGAGAAAAAAAGTATGAAAAATATGTTTTGCCAATAAATACGGTTGTTGTATTTTCTTGTATAGGCCTACTTGAATATTTGTAACATACTCTCCTTTTTTTGTTAATTAAAAAAATATTTTGCCAATAAATATTTGGTGAGAAAAATAGATGAAAGAAATGCTGAGGTAGGGAACAACAGTTATGTTTTACATTCAGATTATAAACATTTATTTTATTTGTTGCTTCATTCATTTGATGTTAAAGTTCATTACTTTATAGGGCTACATCTATTATGTGGTACAGCAAATTGTTCAAAAACAGTCCATTTTACTATTTAAATTCAGTTTATGGACCTTGTTTTGTAGCTACTAGCTAGCCTAGAATAAAAAAGACAAGAAAAAAAATCAAGTAAAGAGACATACACTTTAAGCGGTTTTGGAAAAGCCATTTTATTGCATATCATTATAACGATTTATGACAAATCTCTCCAGATATCATTTAGGAGCTGCAGAGAGAGAACATAACACAACATCACAAAGTCATTATTGGGAGACAATGAGAATGAGAGAGAAAAATGCTCTACGTATCCATACATAATCAATAATAGTACATTTCTCTCACTTCCCAGCAGTGTGAGCGGAAAAGCAGAAACTGAGCACGAGCTTCGAGGAGTGAGATCGACAACCCCTTAAAATCCTCAACAGAATAATCTCTGCCTTTCTGCGAGAAACCCCGAAAGAGAAATCCAATACAGATCGCGGAATAATCAAATATGATGTCAGCGAGTTTTAAACGTGATCAGAGGTAGCCACGGAAACCGTTCCATATTTCAAAAACTCCCGCCAAACGGTGGATTCCCGCCCTGCGAAGCCGTGCTCAGAGTTTACAGTGTGTATGTGTGTGAGAGAAACCGTCAACCCATCCACCCTTCATGCCCTGAACATTAATAAAGACACATATACTTGAAGGAAAAGAGGATCAGAAAATATCCAAATAGTAGATTTAAGGCGATAGTGCATAGTCTAAATGAGTTCGTGCATTGCCTACTCTGTCTTTATTCCTTCAATCTGCAGCAACAGTGCGAAAACACACACCTTTTATTGCTCAGAACAAACAGACACAAATCTTTCCCCATTTCATGTGCATATATGGTGACAATCTCTAATATTTTCCGTGCTGGTTTGAATTACTAAATGCCTTATTTGTGTGTAAAGCCCAGAAAGCGTAACTGTATGATACTATCTGTAATTATCATCACAATCTCTTATTTACCAGCAGAGGCGCAAGCGCTATGTTCATCCTTATACCATTATAAAAACGTACGAATAAAATACAGTTGTGTAGAAAGCAACGTCGCTTTGGTCCCCTTCAAATAAGTTCTTTCTTCACTTGTTTTTTTTTTGACTCATTTTTTTTCTTTTACTTCACTTAGAAAAATAGATCCAGAATCGGGACTATCATTGAGGGAATGTGTCCTTACAAAAAATATCATTCCGCTCTTTTCTAATCTAGACGATGACATGAAAACACGAATTTGGTCCTCAGTGCGAGTGAAGCTGTTGAGTGTGATTGTCAAGAGAACCATTGTGTGTGTTTTTTTTTTAATACACTATGGCACTAAAATAACGATAATATAAAAAGACGAGAAGGAATCTCTGAGTTTTCCTGGACGTTATCGTCCGAGACGTGTGTGTGTGTGTGTGTGTGTGTCTGTGTGTGAGGGAACGCTGCGGTTCGGCTTCTTTCACTCTGGTTTGGGTTCAGGGGTTTCGCTCTTGGCCTCTGGGTCTTCATCGCTCTCGATTCCCGAGCGGCTGACGATGCGACGCATGGTGAAGGGTAAATCGCCACGCCTGGACACAAAAACACACATTTCAATGTCAGATATGCATTTGATCACATATGCAAGGTACTGGGATATTGACCCTCCGGTGACTTGTCCTGAAAACTGTTGGTTTTTTTTATTGCGTAATCTAAAAAGAAAAAGTATAGGAACATTCTGGAAGCTTGTTACACGGAACGCAACTTTCAATTTTCTTTATTTTATCTCATTGCGACTTTAATTTCATAAACTCAAGACTTTCTTTCTTGCAATTGCGTGATAGAAAGTCGAAATTACCTTTTAAATCGTTTTATTCCGTGGCGGAAATAAGATCAGATAAAAAAAGAACAATAGAAAAATTCCAAATAGTTGAACATAATTGGAATGTTTTTTTTGGAATTATTGTATACATAATTAAACCGGAGAATGTATTAATTTATATGATTAATATAATAAATCAGGAAACTAGATGAGGTAAAATAAACCATGCGTATGAGTCGACATTCCCTTTATTTGTGCTTATGTGAACCAGTGTACACTATTATAGTTTTTATGTTTATATTTTCAGTTTAATTTTAAAGGTTTAGTCATTTTGTTCCATTTCTGTCATTTTTATTAGTTTTTTTTTTTTTTTAATGTCTAAATAGTTTGTATTCATTTTTAATTTCAGTATTAGTTAAGTATCATTTTCTAGCTGAAATTGTAGCTATGATTTATTTTATAACCCTGATGTGAACGTGCTATAACTCTGATGAAATATAAAATTTCTCAAATTGACAGATTAATAATCGCAACTGAAATATTGAGCAAAATGACGAGAGTAACCGATATATGGTTTAGCTGTGCTGTTCTTGCGCACCTGAGTTTGCTGTCACTTACAGTGTAAGCCTTCTTTACTCAGGCTCATTTGACTTACTTTATTGTTGTGAACATGTATAATTTTAACATAAGGTAACACTTTATTTTACAGTGTCCTTGTTACATATGTTACATAGTAATAAGAGTAAATTATGCATAATTACATTCAACTAACCCTCAACCAAACCCTAATCCTACTCTAACCCTAGAGTAAGTACATGTAGTTGCTCATTATTACTCAGTACTTAAATATATAATTACACTGTAACAATGACACCTTCAAATAAAGTGTAACCTAATATTATATAACTTACTTTATTTGGATGGCAAAAGGTGATTGAAATTTAAACTTGTTATCTCAAATAACCGCAATGAACCGTTTATAGTTTTAGTTTACAACAACCCTGATGTGAACGTGCAATAATTCCGAGATGAGTCACAGTACGTGTCATCGGTCGTGATGAATAATTGCAGCTGTGGTGTTGTTGCGCACCTGAGTTTGCTCTTGAGACTGTTGACCTCGCGGTTCATGGCGTCGGCCGATTCGGTGGCGTCCTCCAGCTCTCTCTGCAGTTTCCTGCGGTTAGCGTTCGCTCGCTGCGCCTCCTCCTCCGCCTCCTCCAGCTGACGCTTCAGCTGCTTCATGCGGCTGTTCAACTTGTCCGACTGCAGACAATCACAACCAGCGTCACAATCTGCTCAAACGTGCTGCGGTGGTGTAATGTGCACAGAGAGCGTGAGTCACCTGGTCTTTAAACTGCTCGGAGTTGCGTCTCTCGTCGTCCACCTGCAGAATCACCTCCTTCAGCTTCTTCTCTGTACGACGCACCAGTTTGGACGCCTGCTGCCGCTCTCTAAACACACACATCATGCACAATCAGTCAAGTGCTTTTACTGTCATTAGAAATACACATTTATGTCTACAAATAAAAATGCATCCAAGTAAGTATGTAATTGATATATCTTGTATGGTACATAGTAGGGGTGATACAATATATCGCAATACAAAAATGCAACTATGTATCGTGGATTCCCCTCACTTGGTCTCGACGTCGAGCTGCTCCTCCAGCTGAATGATCTTGGCCTCCAGGGCGGCGATGGAGGCCTTGTACTTGCTCTTCACGGCACCCTCCAGTTCAGTCAGTTTGAGCTTCAGCTCCTTATTCTGCCGCTCCATCTGTGATCGAGCGCCTTCCAGACGCTGTGTGGTGCTGCGCTCGGCCGTCAGCTCCACGTTTATCTGGTCCGTCTACACACAGAGAGAGAGAGAGATATTGGTAGACATTTCGTAGACACAGAACACGTTTTGTTAATCTTGCGTTCGTCTACAGACAAACGAGAGCGATATTCGTAGACATTTCGTAGACACAGAACACGTTTTTAATCTTTCGTCAGTCTACAAACGAGAGCGATATTCGTAGACATTTCGTAGACACAGAACACGTTTTTAATCTTTCGTCAGTCTACAAACAAGAGCGATATTCGTAAACACAGAACACTTTTTTTTATCTTTCGACGGTCTACAGACAAACGAGAGAGATATTCGAAGACATTTCGTAGACAGAACACGTTTTGTTAATCTTGCGTTCGTCTACAGACAAACAAGAGCGATATTCGTAGACACAGAACACTTTTTTTAATCTTTCGTCAGTCTACAAACGAGAGAGATATTCGAAGACATTTCGTAGACACAGATCACGTTTTGTTAATCTTGCATTCGTCTACAGACAAACGAGATATTCATAGACATTTCGTAGACACAGAACTCTTTCAACCATCTACAGACAAATGAGAGCGATATTCGTAAACACAGAACACGTTTTTTAATCTTTCGATGGTCTACAAACGAGAGAGATATTCGAAGACATTTCGTAGACACAGATCACGTTTTGTTAATCTTGCGTTCGTCTACAGACAAACGAGAGCGATATTCGTAGCATTTTGTAGACACAGAAAATGTTTTGTTAATCTTTGGTCTGTCTACAGACAAACGAGAGCGATATTCGTAACATTTCGTAGACACAGAACACGTTTTGTTAATCTTGCGTTCGTCTACAGACAAACGAGAGAGATATTCGAAGACATTTCGTAGACACAGATCACGTTTTTAATCTTTCGTCAGTCTACAAACAAGAGCGATATTCGTAAACACAGAACACTTTTTTTTATCTTTCGACGGTCTACAGACAAACGAGAGAGATATTCGAAGACATTTCGTAGACAGAACACGTTTTGTTAATCTTGCGTTCGTCTACAGACAAACAAGAGCGATATTCGTAGACACAGATCACGTTTTTAATCTTTCGTCAGTCTACAAACAAGAGCGATATTCGTAAACACAGAACACTTTTTTTTATCTTTCGACGGTCTACAGACAAACGAGAGAGATATTCGTAGACACAGAACACTTTTTTTAATCTTTCGTCAGTCTACAAACGAGAGAGATATTCGAAGACATTTCGTAGACACAGAACACGTTTTTAATCTTTCGTCAGTCTACAAACGAGAGCGATATTCGTAGACATTTCGTAGACACAGAACACGTTTTTAATCTTTCGTCAGTCTACAAACAAGAGCGATATTCGTAAACACAGAACACTTTTTTTTATCTTTCGACGGTCTACAGACAAACGAGAGAGATATTCGAAGACATTTCGTAGACAGAACACGTTTTGTTAATCTTGCGTTCGTCTACAGACAAACAAGAGCGATATTCGTAGACACAGAACACTTTTTTTAATCTTTCGTCAGTCTACAAACGAGAGAGATATTCGAAGACATTTCGTAGACACAGATCACGTTTTGTTAATCTTGCATTCGTCTACAGACAAACGAGATATTCATAGACATTTCGTAGACACAGAACTCTTTCAACCATCTACAGACAAATGAGAGCGATATTCGTAAACACAGAACACGTTTTTTAATCTTTCGATGGTCTACAAACGAGAGAGATATTCGAAGACATTTCGTAGACACAGATCACGTTTTGTTAATCTTGCGTTCGTCTACAGACAAACGAGAGCGATATTCGTAGCATTTTGTAGACACAGAAAATGTTTTGTTAATCTTTGGTCTGTCTACAGACAAACGAGAGCGATATTCGTAACATTTCGTAGACACAGAACACGTTTTGTTAATCTTGCGTTCGTCTACAGACAAACGAGAGAGATATTCGAAGACATTTCGTAGACACAGATCACGTTTTGTTAATCTTGCGTTCGTCTACAGACAAACGAGAGAGATATTCGAAGACATTTCGTAGACACAGAACATGTTTTCTTAATCTTTGGTCTGTGTACAGACAAACAAGAGCGATATTCGTAGACATTTCGTAGACAACACTTTTTTTAATCTTTCGTCAGTCTACAGACAAACAAGAAAGATATTCGTAACATTTCGTAGACACAGAACACGTTTTGTTAATCTTGCGTTCGTCTACAGACAAACGAGAGAGATATTCGAAGACATTTCGTAGACACAGATCACGTTTTGTTAATCTTTGGTCTGTCTACAGACAAACAAGAGCGATATTCGTAGACATTTCGTAGACAACACTTTTTTTAATCTTTCGTCAGTCTACAGACAAACATGAAAGATATTCGTAACATTTCGTAGACACAGAACACGTTTTGTTAATCTTGCGTTCGTCTACAGACAAACAAGAGCGATATTCGTAGACATTTCGTAGACACAGAACACGTTTTGTTAATCTTGCGTTCGTCTACAGACAAACAAGAGCGATATTCGTAGACATTTCGTAGACACAGATCACGTTTTTAATCTTTCGTCAGTCTACAAACAGACCGATATTCGTAAACACAGAACCCTTTTTTTTAATCTTTCGACGGTCTACAGACAAACGAGAGAGATATTCGAAGACATTTCGTAGACAGAACACGTTTTGTTAATCTTGCGTTCGTCTACAGACAAACGAGAGCGATATTCATAGCATTTTGTAGACACAGAACATGTTTTGTTAATCTTTGGTCAGTCTACAGACAAACGAGCGATATTCGTAGACAACACTTTTTTTAATCTTTCGTCAGTCTACAGACAAACAAGAAAAATATTCGTAACATTTCGTAGACACAGATCACGTTTTGTTAATCTTGCGTTCGTCTACAGACAAACGAGAGAGATATTCGAAGACATTTCGTAGACACAGAACACGTTTTGTTAATCTTGCGTTCGTCTACAGACAAACGAGAGAGATATTCGAAGACATTTCGTAGACACAGAACATGTTTTCTTAATCTTTGGTCTGTCTACAGACAAACAAGAGCGATATTCGTAGACATTTCGTAGACACAGAACACGTTTTGTTAATCTTGCGTTCGTCTACAGACAAACGAGAGAGATATTCGAAGACATTTCGTAGACACAGATCACGTTTTGTTAATCTTGCATTCGTCTACAGACAAACGAGATATTCATAGACATTTCGTAGACACAGAACTCTTTCAACCATCTACAGACAAATGAGAGCGATATTCGTAAACACAGAACACGTTTTTTAATCTTTCGATGGTCTACAAACGAGAGAGATATTCGAAGACATTTCGTAGACACAGATCACGTTTTGTTAATCTTGCGTTCGTCTACAGACAAACGAGAGCGATATTCGTAGCATTTTGTAGACACAGAAAATGTTTTGTTAATCTTTGGTCTGTCTACAGACAAACGAGAGCGATATTCGTAACATTTCGTAGACACAGAACACGTTTTGTTAATCTTGCGTTCGTCTACAGACAAACGAGAGAGATATTCGAAGACATTTCGTAGACACAGATCACGTTTTGTTAATCTTGCGTTCGTCTACAGACAAACGAGAGAGATATTCGAAGACATTTCGTAGACACAGAACATGTTTTCTTAATCTTTGGTCTGTGTACAGACAAACAAGAGCGATATTCGTAGACATTTCGTAGACAACACTTTTTTTAATCTTTCGTCAGTCTACAGACAAACAAGAAAGATATTCGTAACATTTCGTAGACACAGAACACGTTTTGTTAATCTTGCGTTCGTCTACAGACAAACGAGAGAGATATTCGAAGACATTTCGTAGACACAGATCACGTTTTGTTAATCTTTGGTCTGTCTACAGACAAACAAGAGCGATATTCGTAGACATTTCGTAGACAACACTTTTTTTAATCTTTCGTCAGTCTACAGACAAACATGAAAGATATTCGTAACATTTCGTAGACACAGAACACGTTTTGTTAATCTTGCGTTCGTCTACAGACAAACAAGAGCGATATTCGTAGACATTTCGTAGACACAGAACACGTTTTGTTAATCTTGCGTTCGTCTACAGACAAACAAGAGCGATATTCGTAGACATTTCGTAGACACAGATCACGTTTTTAATCTTTCGTCAGTCTACAAACAGACCGATATTCGTAAACACAGAACCCTTTTTTTTAATCTTTCGACGGTCTACAGACAAACGAGAGAGATATTCGAAGACATTTCGTAGACAGAACACGTTTTGTTAATCTTGCGTTCGTCTACAGACAAACGAGAGCGATATTCATAGCATTTTGTAGACACAGAACATGTTTTGTTAATCTTTGGTCAGTCTACAGACAAACGAGCGATATTCGTAGACAACACTTTTTTTAATCTTTCGTCAGTCTACAGACAAACAAGAAAAATATTCGTAACATTTCGTAGACACAGATCACGTTTTGTTAATCTTGCGTTCGTCTACAGACAAACGAGAGAGATATTCGAAGACATTTCGTAGACACAGAACACGTTTTGTTAATCTTGCGTTCGTCTACAGACAAACGAGAGAGATATTCGAAGACATTTCGTAGACACAGAACATGTTTTCTTAATCTTTGGTCTGTCTACAGACAAACAAGAGCGATATTCGTAGACATTTCGTAGACACAGAACACGTTTTGTTAATCTTGCGTTCGTCTACAGACAAACGAGAGAGATATTCGAAGACATTTCGTAGACACAGATCACGTTTTGTTAATCTTTGGTCTGTCTACAGACAAACAAGAGCGATATTCGTAGACATTTCGTAGACAACACTTTTTTTAATCTTTCGTCAGTCTACAGACAAACATGAAAGATATTCGTAACATTTCGTAGACACAGAACACGTTTTGTTAATCTTGCGTTCGTCTACAGACAAACAAGAGCGATATTCGTAGACATTTCGTAGACACAGAACACGTTTTGTTAATCTTGCGTTCGTCTACAGACAAAAACAAGAGCGATATTCGTAGACATTTCGTAGACACAGATCACGTTTTTAATCTTTCGTCAGTCTACAAACAGACCGATATTCGTAAACACAGAACCCTTTTTTTAATCTTTCGACGGTCTACAGACAAACGAGAGAGATATTCGAAGACATTTCGTAGACACAGAACACGTTTTGTTAATCTTGCGTTCGTCTACAGACAAACGAGAGCGATATTCGTAGCATTTTGTAGACACAGAACATGTTTTGTTAATCTTTGGTCAGTCTACAGACAAACGAGCGATATTCGTAGACAACACTTTTTTTAATCTTTCGTCAGTCTACAGACAAACAAGAAAAATATTCGTAACATTTCGTAGACACAGATCACGTTTTGTTAATCTTGCGTTCGTCTACAGACAAACGAGAGAGATATTCGAAGACATTTCGTAGACACAGAACACGTTTTGTTAATCTTTCGTCCATCTACAGACAAACAAGAGAGATATTCGTAGACATTTCATAGACAGAGAACAGGTTTAGTTAATCTCGGGAGTGTGTCGGACCTGCAGCAGGGATCTCTTCAGCCGATCGTTCACCAGCTCTGTGTTGTTTTGCTCCTCCTCCAGTTCCTCCTCCAGCTGAGCGATACGAGCCTCCAGACGCCTCCTCTCCTCCGAGCCCAGAGCACTGATCACACACACGTCATTATTATATATTTTCCCATTAGGGAAATCAAATAGAAAAATCAATCGAAACACTGGAAGAATATTAATGTCTTAGTTCTGAATCATATTTTCTTAAAAACTAAGTTTTTTTTGTCCAAAAAAATAATAAAACAGTTGGGCATTTAAAAATAAAGTTTTCAATTTATTTATTGCAAATACAAAAGTCTGTGTTCTTGATAACAATGAAAGATTTTTAGCAGTATTTCCCCCCCCTAAAAATTTGTAAATCATCATCTCACATTACTGATGTGATAATGACGTGATCTAAATGTTTTCTCACCCTTTAGCGGCCTGGTTGTTGATCTCGTCCTGCAGTTCGTCTCTCTCCTGCTGCGCTTGTCTCTTGGCTCGCTCGGCGGCCGCCAGTTCCTGCAAACGCATCGAGAGACGGAGAGACGTCAGACTGGCCCGTGACCCGATGCGATGAGCGATGAGGAGAAAGAGAGAGAGAGAAACACACTGACCTCCTGCAGCTGGATCATCTCGGCCTCCATGCTCTTCACCTTCTTCTCGTTCTCTTTGCTCTGTGCCAGAATCTCCTCGCGGGACAGGCGCGTGTCGTCCAGCTCCCTCAGCAGGTCCTTCATCTGAGCCTGAAACACAACAGCACACACGATCACTCAGATCCGCTTGTAGACTGGTTAAGGAGTGTTTTGTGATGTAACGTCCATTACAACAGACAATGTGTTAAAATAACTCGTATTAAAGCATTTGCAATGGAGGCCGAATGTGACGCTAGTCAGTACGTCACATGAATTCATCCTTAAAATATTACGTGGTATTTTACTATCAGTATTAGTATTTAGTACTTATATAGTTTTTAATATTTAGAATTTGTTTTATTTTAATATTTTCCATTTTAATTTGGTACATTTGTAGTATGTTTAAATTTGTTCTATTGTAATATTTTCCATTTTTAGTATTATTTTAATATTTTTTATTTAATTTTGTTACATTTTTTGTATTTTAAATTTTTTGTTTTATTTTAATACTTTCCAATTTAATTAATTACATTTTTTGTATTTTTTAAAAAATTATTTCAATTTGAGTTATTTAAGTACTTAAACTAAATTAAAATGATAAATGTAGTTAAGGCAACTGGCTGAAATAAAAGTCAACATTTCTCATTTTCGTGGATTTTAAATTGAAGAACTAAACAAATAAAAGTGACAAAAATGCACAACTAAATTACTAAATTCAAATGAAAACCAATATAAAAAAATATTAACAAAATACAGTATATAATAACAAATACATGATATATCCTAATAAAAAAAAAAATCTGAATCAAATCAATACCTGTATTATTAAGCTCTTATGACTTGTATTTATGCTTTTCAAAAAGTGTGTATTTAATGTTTTATTGATTATTATTATTTATTTAATGACTGGTAAACATTTAATTTGCCTCACCACAGTTTTTGCGCACAAAAGGCTAAGGGTGAGTATTTTGAAGAGTTGTTGAGCTCATCACAGGAGTGTGTGTGTGTGTGTGTGAGTGTGTTTCTGGCGCTGAGTACGAACCTGCACTTTCTTGAGCTGCTTGAGCGCCTCGTCGCGGCTCTTGTTGGCCTGGTCGATGGCGGCCTCCAGCTCCTTCAGGTCCAGCTCCATCTTCTTACGCGCCGCCATCGCCACCGTACGCTGCTTACGCTCGTCCTCCAGCTCCATCTCCATCTCACGCACCTCAAAACACACACAACAACAACAACATCAACCACTGCTGCAACAACTGTACATATAAAACTCTGCTTCTTCATCCAATTAATCGAGGAAATAATCGACAGATTAATCGAATAACAAATCATCAATGAAATAATGATAAGTACAGCCGCATGTTTCATCAGTGGAGTGTGTGTGTTGTAGTGGCACCTGTTTGACGAGCTGCCTCTTCTTCTCCTCTCCCAGCTCATCGCGGCCCTGCAGGTCTCGCTCGTACTGAGCCTTCATGGCCTGCATGTTGACCTCCAGACGCAGCTTGGCGTCTTCAGTGGCCTGAAGCTCGTCCTCCAGCTCCTCCAGCTGAGTCTTCATCTCCTCCAGCTGCTGCTCCATCGAGCGCTTCGACTTCTCCAAATCGTGCACCTGAGAGAGAGAGAGAGAGAGAGAGAAACCGTCAGACTAATGAACTCCAGCGTCTCAATGTCCACACTATCCATCCTAAACAGTGTGTGAGATTAGAATAAGTGTGTCCCAAAGCATAGTGTGTTGAAAAGAGTATGCCAGAAGTCCCCGGATGATATTCTATTCCCGGTGGAAATTCGAAGTGTGGATCTGTGCTCACTATAACAGATAACATTACTAGGGCCCTATGATTTCCGTGATGCGGAAAACGCGGACGGAATCACAGAATTTACACATGAAAACACATTATCTTATACGCGCGGAATCGCACCGAATTTGCATATATTCTGTTGACATATTAAATAAACTATTTTTTTTTTACTTCCTTCTCATTTTTTCAGTTTAAAACAACAAACGTAGAAAGGTCTCTACCTAAACAGTGGCCAAATGGCATTGTTAAACATGTTGCCTAGTAACCATACGTCCTCACGTTCCCGCGTAAGGAAAAAAATGTCGAGGCGAGCTCGTCAAGGGGCCGTTCACAAGTCGTGTCTTTTGCGCGCTCTAAGTTCGTTATTTCGAATGTAGGCGCGCAGCAAGCGCGCTCATAATTGAAGCGACGCGCTCATTTTTTTCTTTTCAGAATGCCGCAAGCGCACCGCAGTTCATGTGACAAGAACCAACATATCAACTTCACCCTTTCCGTGACAACATTGAAAGCTCAGTCAACATGAAGGATGGGGGTGCACCACACACACTACGGGTGTTTTTCTCTTCTCCGTAAATAGATCTTGTAGCAGAGCTACAGCAAGCGTTTCTCGGTGGTGGAAATCTATTAGCTACTAAAACTTCTTTGTTGTGGAGAGTGCAGTGCATGGTTGCATAGCAACGACAGACGCCACGGGAAAATCGGACCGAATTAATAATAAAAGATAAGCTAATGTGCATTGTATTTGTAAATGTCAGTAATTTATCTTTTTTTGCTTACATGGAGGGGTCACTGATGATGATGATGGGTTAACACTGTACTTTTAGGCTGTAATATGTCATTGTGTTGGCTTTCTGTCAGGCACATATTGTTGTTTCAATGTTTCTGTCTCGCTGCAGCATGGCTGCATTTAATCTTTAATTTAATATTCAATCAATCCTACCTTGTAACTGTTACCTTCATGTTACTGTTATTTTTGGCCAGAGATTTGTTGAAGGTTTGGCTGAATTTTGAATGTGCTTTGCTGAATATATTAATGGTTTAAATAAAAAAGCTGAATTGTGAGTTTGTGTAACTGAATTTTTAAAGGTCAATACTGCTTAGAAGTGAAAAGAAACCAAGCAAATCCGAAAGGGCTAAAAATAAATCCAAAAAAACGGAATTTGAGAAAAAATAAAACGGATTTCATAGGGCCCTATATTACCCACAATCCACTGTGCTTTGGAGGAGGAACTACAAACACAAGTAAAAAGTGTTAAAAAACGACAAAACATGCCGGATATACGTGACCGATGGGTAAATAGAGGTTTAGATAAAAGGTTTGAGTGACTAATCTATTAAAATCTAATCTAATCTGTTAAAAAAAATCTATTTAATGTTATCCGTGTTATATTTCATCTGCACCAACAATGTGGGCTTTTATAAAGATCCGTTTGGCCATTAACTTTTATATGCATCGTTATGAATTAATATGAGGAGAGTCTCCGCATGAAAGACCCGCGACTGCAGATCAACATGCTTCTGCATTTCTCTCCGATACGGTAGGAAATTAAATGAAATGAAATGTGGAGGATTTTGACTGACAAGATGATTGACAGGCCAGTTTACTGTGACAGGATGTGTGAAACTAAGTGACAGAGAGCAACCGTTAAAGATGTGATAGTCTTTCCCAAAGCTTGTGTACTCTTCTGCTACACACTTCACGAAAGAGTGCATAGTTTGAGGGCGTGGTATAAGCAGGTGAACTGAGGTTTGGTGGAACTGGTAAAGGCCCTTACGCTCTTGCCCACGTCGTCCTTCGAGGACACCAGGTCCTCCATCTCGGCGCGGAGCAGTTTGTTGGTTCGGTCCAGCTCCTCCTTCAGGTCGGTGACGGCCTCCAGCTCTCGGGCCAGTGCTAACACACGGGTCTCCTTCTCACGGGCCTCAGCCTCGGCCCGGTCACGCTCCTCAGCGTATCGGGAGGAGATCGACTTCTCCTCCGCCAGCATCTGCAAAACACACGCACGTCAGGCACTCGCCACTCATGTTCAGCTGGAAAACTACATCCCTTAAACTAAAATAAATACAAGTGTTTTTAATTAAAAACGAATTAATATATTTCAAACTACAAACAAATAATATTTGAAAAATGTATAGTAAAAATGCAGGTCATTTACCTGACACAAAATATTTAAAAATGGGTTTATGAAAAATTACATTCCTAAAACAAAATATATATTTTTTTTTTAATTAAAAACTACAACAAGGAAAATGTAAAAAAAAAATTACTTTAAGGTATTTAAAAATACCTGATGTTGTTTTTTGATTTTTTTTTAAGGATTAAAAAAATACCTGAAAAAATATTTTAAAATGACATCCCTAAAACAAAAAAACTAAACAAAATTATTATTATTTTTACTAGAAAATGTACATTCATAAAATATATATTAAAAATGCACATCGTTTTAATATTTTATTTTTTTTAAAGGATTTTTTTTTTAAATTAAAAATACATGAAAAAAAAAATACATAAATTACTTTACTAAATTTCTAAACTATACTTTGTTACTACATTACTAAAACTGAAACTAGCAAAACGAAAAAAAAAAAATTTTTTTTTAAATTTAAAGAAAATTTGTGAAAATGCTCAACGTACATTAAAATGGCCATGTTGTTTAAAGATTACTTTATTTTAACTATAAAAATGAATTCAGCTCAAACAACCACTGAAACTACTGCAAATCAATGTCTGTCTTAGTTTACGTTCAGTCGTCTCACCTGGTCGAACTTCTTCTGCTTCTTCTCCAGGTTGGACACGATCTGCCGGAGGTGGTCCTGGTCCACCACCATGTCGTCCAGCTCCTGCTGTAAGCGGGTCTTGGTCTTGTCCAGCTTGTCGTAGGCGGAGCATCTCTCGTCCAGACGCTGCGTCACACTCTCCAGGTCTCGCTGAACACGCTTCTTCGTCTCCTCAGCGCTCTCCAGAGAGCCCGCCTCCAGCTCTATCTTCTTCTTCATGTCCACCAGCTGCACCACACACACACACACACACACACACACACACACACACACACACACACACACACACACAGAGTCAGTGTGTAATGAGACTTATTACACTGTTTCATATATTCATGCATCAAATACAGTTGTACCATTAAAAAAAGGTGAAAAACAATAGCATGCACTACACAGTATAGACTTAACAGTATGCTATGTTTTTTGCTAAAAAAGCCATATTAGCAGCAAGAAAAGAGTAGAAGTTAAAAACAATCATAATAACATTAAAATAAAGAAAATTATCTAATTTAACAAAAAAAAATTTCATTGCAAAATTCTAAAAAATAAAGCTATTCTATAACGCTTGATGACCAGCTGTCCTTCACAGATCACATTTCAAAGACAGCTCGATCATGCAGGTTTGCACTGCACAACATCAGGAAGATCAGGCCTTTCCTAACTGAGCATGCAACACAACTTCTCGTCCAGGCCCTGGTCATCTCTAGGCTTGACTACTGTAATGCTCTTTTGGCCGGACTTCCAGCATGTGCAACAAAACCTCTACAGATGATCCAAAATGCTGCAGCTCGTCTTGTCTTCAACGAGCCCAAGAGGGCCCACGTCACCCCTCTGTTCATCTCTCTGCACTGGCTACCTCTCGCTGCTCGCATCAAATTCAAGGCATTGACGCTTGCTTACAGATCTATCACAGGCTCAGCTCCCTACTATTTTCACTCACTCCTACGAGCCTACATCCCTACCAGACGCCTACGATCGATCAACGAGCAATGTCTCGTGGTTCCATCACAGAGAGCCACAAAATCACTTTCCAGAACATTCTCATTCACAGCTCCATGCTGGTGGAACGCTCTCCCCGGCCTCATCCGGAATGCAGAATCACTGGCAACATTCAAAAAACAACTGAAAACCCATCTCTTCTGTGAGCACTTAACCTCATAAAAAAAAAAAAAAAAAAAAAAAAATTCCTTTGAAACATCACTTATCATGCTTATGCTACTCTGAATAATGCCTGAACTTTGTATTCTGAGCACTTCTTGCGTTGTTGTTGTTTTTGCCTCTTCATGATGACTCGCTTTATTTAGTCCTAATTTGTAAGTCGCTTTGGATAAAAGCGTCTGCTAAATGACTAAATGTAAATGTATAAGTTAAATATTCCTATATTCTTTAAGCTATTCTATTCCACAACCATTTGTGTTCACGAAAAATCAGACCATTAATGAATCATTTAGACCACTTTATGAACAGACCCGACTGAAAAACAAATCTACAGCAGATCAAATTCTATAGTGAAAATTCTATTTTCACTATAGAACTTTTAATGAATTTCCACAATCATTTTTGTTCACTGGAGAAGGATTAAAAAGCCATTTTGATTCAGACCTTTAATGAATCATTCAGACCACTTTATGAACAGAACCGACTGAAATGAACAAATCAAATTCTATAGTGGAAATTCTATATTCACTACATCATTCAGACCACTTTATGAACAGAACCGACTGAAATGAACAAATCAAATTCTAATCAAATTCTATAGTGGAAATTCTTTATTCACTATAGAATTTTCAATGAATTTCCATAATCATGTGTGTTAAAAAAGCCATTTTGATTCAGACCACTTTATAACCAGAACCGACTCAAATTAACAAATCTACAACAAATCAAATTCTATAGTGAAATTTCACAATCATTTTTGTTCACTGGAGAAGGATAAAAAAGCCATTTTGATTCAGACCTTTAATGAATCATTCAGACCACTTTATGAACAGAACCGACTGAAATGAACAAATCAAATTCTATAGTGGAAATTCTATATTCACTACATCATTCAGACCACTTTATGAACAGAACCGACTGAAATGAACAAATCAAATTCTAATCAAATTCTATAGTGGAAATTCTTTATTCACTATAGAATTTTCAATGAATTTCCATAATCATGTGTGTTAAAAAAGCCATTTTGATTCAGACCACTTTATAACCAGAACCGACTCAAATTAACAAATCTACAACAAATCAAATTCTATAGTGAAATTTCACAATCATTTTTGTTCACTGGAGAAGGATAAAAAAGCCATTTTGATTCAGACCTTTAATGAATCATTCAGACCACTTTATGAACAGAACTGACTCAAATGAACAAATCTAATCAAATTCTATGGTGAAAATTCTATATTCACTACATCATTCAGAACACTTTATGAACAGAACCGACTCAAATGAACAAAAATCACCCAGAAATCAAACATTACTACAGCTAGCAAAGTGAATTTCACTCTGTTACACCACATAAGCTCTAAACTAGAGACATTCGTTTGCTTTGAGGATGTTTCAGACAGTTTTGATGAACTACTTTAGAACAGAACACAACTATAGAATTGTGTAGAGCGCTAGAGTTGCGTGTGTGTGTACCTGCGCCTGCATGGTGTTGAGCTGCTTCTCCAGGTTCCTCTTGGCCTCCTCCTCCTCCTCCAGCTGCTCCTTCAGGCTGTTCTGCTCGTCCTCCAGCTGACGCAGACGTGTGTTCAGAGACAGCTTCTGACGCGTCTCCTCCTGAAGCACTTCCTGCAGACACACACACACTCAGGTGAGCCACACACACACACACCTGTAGTATGAGTATCCCATGATCCCTCAGTGTTGTTCCCTCATGTGTACCTGCACGTCCTGCAGCTGCGACTCTACGGCGGACCAGTCCTTCGTGGCTTTGATGGACTTCCCTTCGGCTTCACTCAGCAGACTGTTGACGTTATCCAGCTCCAGCTGAACAGGAAGATGAGCATTAATATTACAATAACCACTTAAATACAAGTTCAAATGGAATATCATCAGATCTAGAGTGTAAAAAAATTGGTCGAAATGAAACACTTAATAAATAAAGGTGAAATATTTTATGACATGTGACCAGTGACCGTTACCAGAGGACCAGGGACATGCGAATGTGTCGTTAAATTATTGAAATAATAACTTAAATTATCCAAGGTACTTCCAGAAAATATGGGTGACGAAAGTATGGAAGCCCATTTTTGCTACAAAAATCGTAACTATGACATACAAAGTAGAAGTTATCACATAAAAATGTATGTGACATTATATTATGACAAAAGTTGAAATTATGACCAAGTCAAGATGAAGACATCAAAATTATGACAAATAGTTGAAATTGTGACATACTAAATTAAAATAATGACATTCAAAGACGAAATTACTACAGAAAATTTAAATTAAGTCAAAATTATAACATAAATAGCGATTGTTGACTTTCAAACTTCTGTGATCATATCAACTGACAATTACATCTGTGAAAAGTCAAATTATGACAAAGTCAAAATTGTGTTAAAAAAAGAGGGAAAAAAGAAGAAACATTATTTTGACGTTATCTTATAATTTTGACTTTTCATCTCATGATTTTAGCCTTTTATGTCAGAATTTCAACATTTTATGCCAATTAAGATTGACCAAAGCATGAATTTTTTTTATTGTGGCAGTTTGGAAATCACTGAAATATATATATATATATATATATATATATATATATATATATATTGTTTTGTATTTATTCACGTTGAGTCTCTTGTGGCCTGCTGATTTAAATCTGTTGTTCACTAGTGTTTTGTAACATGAGCATTCTGCAGTGTAAGTGTGTTGTTGTTGTTGTTGCGCACCTGCATCTTGTTGACTCTCTCGGCCAGTTCCAGCCTCTGTCTCTCGCTCTCGGCGTGTTTGACCTGCAGCTCCTGCACCTGCGTCTCTGCTTTCTTCCTGCGGTGCTCGGATTCTCCTTTACCCTGCATGAGCGTCTGCAGCTCGATCTGCAGCTCGTTCCTCTCCGACTCCAGAGCCTGCTTCGTCTTCTCCACCGACACCTTGTTCTGTCCACAGAGACCAGCGAGAGAGAGTGAGTGAGGACACAGTAGCGCACGCGTGTGACTGATCTCAGGTGTGTGTGAGTGTGTGTCTTACCCGTTTGACCTGCTCCAGCTGCTCGTTGAGCTCGTCGAAGGCCTGACCGTGTTTCTGCCGCATCTCAGCCACAAGCTGCTCGTGAACCTTAGCCTCGTCCTCCAGAGTCTTCTTCAGATGAGCCACTTCAGTCTCACGCTTCGTCCTGCACCAAACACACACACACTCGCGTGAGGAACGTCAGCCATATTTAACCAAACTCTGATGACAATTTACATATTTGTTTTTAAGGGCTATGTTAAGACATTACATTTCAATCACTGTTGTTAAATCAGCTATATTGAATTATTATTTTCATATTATTATTATTATTGACTATTTTAACTGTACTTCGAATATTTTAAATAGACTTATAAAATTAAGAACTGTAATGCAGTTGTATTGTTATACAAAAAATGTATCTCTAATAAGGTACAAATATATATATATATTAATCAAATAAGAATAAGACAATTCAATTATCATATTATTATTATTTTAATTGTAATGATAAAAATGGAATGAAATCATAATGTTAAATAAATAATGAATATATGATCAAATAAAAAATATAAAAATATAATAATCAAATTGAGCTATTATTTTCATGTTATTACTTTAAATATAAAACTGAAAAACTGCAATGTAATTGGACTGTTAAATAAAAAATGTATATCTAATAAGATAAAAATATAATAATAATACAATTACTATTAGTTTCTTATTTTAATTATTATTATTTAACTAGTTATACAAATCTAGAATTGTAATACAATTGTACTGTTACACTAAGTAGTAGTATCTAATAAAATAAAAAATATAATAATATAAATAAAATTAATATTTTTATGTGATCACCATTTAACTCGATATTAATTAAGAATTCTAATGCTATTGTACTGTTACATGAAAAATAATATCTAATAAAATAAAACAATTATGAAATGTATTAATAATAATAAGATTTATTAAGATTAAGATTTAAAAATTAAGAATTGCATTGCAAAATTGTACTGTTAAATAATATCTAATAAAATATAATAAAATGTAATATTTTTTATATTATTATTATTTAAACTGATTATGAAAAAAATTAAGAGCTAAATGTAATGGTACAGTAAAAATAATATTTAATAGAATAATACATTTAAATAATATTGTAATTATTATATGCTATATGTTATTTAATATTATTTATTTTTCACTTTCGCATGTAAAACTGTTCAGGCTGTCTGTGAACTGAAACGCTCTCTGTGAGAACACGTGTGTGTGTGTGTGTGTGTGTGTGCTGACCTGAGCTCCTGCTGCGCGGCCGTGGAGTCGAGTGTGTCCTCCAGCTCAGTCTTCAGGGCCTCCAGCTCCTCTCCCAGGTCCCGCCGGTGTTTCTCAGCTTTGGTTCGAGCGTTTCGCTCCAGCTCCAGGTCTTCCTGAAGTTCACTCAGCTGAGCCTCCAGCTCGCGGATCTTCTTCTGCGCCAGGTTCTTCTGCGCCGCTTCCTCCTCGATCCTGGTGTGAAACAGAAACAGTCAGACACACACACAGAACATAGACTGTGAAATGTGATGGACGACGCTTCACTCTCTTCCACTGGTGAAAAGTGAAGTCGCCAAATTCCTGACATATTGCGCAGATTTGGGACCTGATTCTTCAGTAGTGAACATGAAGTGGACATTATATTGTGCATATTAAGGCACTTAAACTTAAATTCTCAGTTGTAAGGTCCCTCACACACACACACACACACACACACACCTGGCCAGCGCCGCCTGCAGCTCCTCCTCCTTCTTGGCGAGCTGCGCTCTGAGTTCAGCGATCTGGGCCTGTAGTTCTGCGATCTGATCCGTCAGCTCGGTAGAGTCGCCCTCCAGCTTCCTGCGGTTCTTCTCCAGCTCCTGACGCTGCTTCTCCTCACGACGCAGGCGGTCTAACACACACACACACACACACACAACTCAGCACAACTTATCCTGTATCAATCCTGGCAATCCTCCACCAAATCACATCACTGTTAGCCAGTGCCTGATTTCTTCATAGCATCTATGTGTAGTTAATACACACTATAAACGAACATATGATAAACTATATATACTATATACATTATGAATTACATGCATTATGCTATATTTTGTTGTATTCCTCATTTGTAAGTCGCATTGGATCAATGAATAAACATAAAAGTACAATAAACATTAAATGCTGGTTTTATAGCCATGCTCATTCACAGCAGAATAAAGCCTAACTGTAGTTTCTGCACGTGTTTTGCTAACAGCGCTAGGATCTGAGGTTCTGCACTCACCCTCCAGGTCTGTGATCATGGCCTCGTGTTTGTTCTTCAGCTTCTGCAGGCTCTTGGACTTCTCCTCTTCCTCGGCCAGGTTGGTTGTGAACTCAGAGACTCGCTCCTCCAGAAGCTTCTTCTCCTGCAGGAGCAGCACACACACACACACAACAGTGAGGAAAACCATCAGCGTTTGAACACAACATCTAAACCAGCGCGTGTGTGTGTGTGTGGAGACAGACCTTGGACAGCTTGTTGTTCTGGTCGTCCAGGATCATCACTTCATCCTCTGTTTTCTTGAGCTTGGCCTCCATCGTGACCTTCTCCAGCTGCAGCTTCTGTCGGGCGGCTTCCTCCTCGTCCAGCTGCTGCTCCAGATCCTGTGGGAGCAAAACACACACGTTCATCACTCAGCCAATCGCAGACACACACCTGAGCCCGTTCCTGAGAGTACAACGCTCTTTAATTCAGTTCAATTCACATTTATTTGTATTAAATTATGCATTTCAGAAATGTAGAATGCAGAAACACTGAGCTCATTGAAGTAATGAATACTTTACCGCGATGTTCTGCTGCATCTTCTTCTTCTCCGTCTGCAGGTGATTGGCTCGCTCCTCCTCTTCCTCCACGCGAGCCTCCAGGTCGTGCAGGATCTCCTCCAGCTCCTGCTTCTTGGCCACCAGGCGGTTCCTCATCTCGTCGGCCTCGGCACACAGATCCATCTCCGCCTGCAGCTGCTCCTGCAGCGCCATCTTCTCCGCACTCAGCTGGAGACACAAGCACAGCGTTCACATTACCACTGGAATACCACATTCATTAACTATATACTACAGCTGCACCATTCATTGTTAAAACATTGCGAAATGTAATGAGAAAAGTGAAGTGTTTATGAGTAAGTTATTAAATCATTAATTCAAGAGATTTGTTTAAAAAAAATAAAAATTGCTGATTCATTCAGAATCATGATTAAAAAAAAGATTCTCGATTTATCCAGAACCGTGCAGCTCTATTATATACTATATGTAAAATATAGCACTATATATATATTCATGATGTATAATTCATAAAATAAATAAAAAAGTAACCCTTTGGAATACTCTGTTAATGCGCTTCACACCTGCTTCTGTTTGACCTCGAGCTCCTGCAGCTGCTGCTCAGCGAACTGCTGCTTCTCCCGAACCTTGTGCAGCTCGTCGTCTTTGGCCTGCATCTCCTCTTCCTGTCGGCTCACCTGCAGCAGCGGCTTCACCTGAAACACACACAGGGCATCAGTACAGAACACACATCAGGCACATCTGAACACCTGTGAGTGTGTGTGTGTGTTAACCTTGGTGAAGAGTCTCCACCACTGCCAGTTCCTGAGCTTCAGGTAAGCAGCGCAGTTCCTCTGGATCACTCTCATGGCCGTCAGCTGCTGCTGTCTCTTAGCGAACGCCCTGCGCAACACACACACGCAGTTCAGCACCACATGACATCAATATTAGGGATGGACATCTCAAGCAAAAATAATAAATCGCTGGGAATTATTTGATTATTATTCGAAAAATTGCACCTCTCCCCCACATGCTCACCGGTAAAACGCATTTGCTCAAATTCCGCTCCAACATTAAATTTCTCTGCACTGTAGGCTAATATATGTGTTGTACTCATTAAAGAAAACGCATTTAGTTTCATATTTATGTTTAAATAATATGTTATATTTTAATTTCATCTATGTTGACTATTAACAGCATGAGTAAGATACAATCATAAGATGCGCAATATATCGGGAGACACATGGAGTGGGTCAGACGTGATTTTGACCACTTCATTAAGTCCAGTTTTGTAGAAAGCCTTTCTTTATAGTGAATTTCGAGTCAGTAGCGTCAACCGACACTGACACAGAAAACACTAGTTTATTAATAAACAGTTAAAATGTCTCCTTGCTATATTTGACATTCATAATCATTACTTTTGCCGGTTCTTTGTGATAGCTTTTTGGTGCGTTACATCACCCTCTGGTTACATGACAGCACCACATCAGCACCAAAACATGGGGATTTTTTTAGACAATAATCGCACAACCTATTCGATATTCTATAATTAAATCAACTAATCGAATATTCACAAATCGTGACTCATCCCTAATCAATATCGCTGTTTTATGGATTACCACATAGAAACGTCCCTCCACCTGATACCAACTGCCTCTGACAAGCAATAACTAATCAGCCAATAATTTTGTCATTGGATTGTGCACTTGTTCTGCTTTCATTTTTGAGTAATTATTGTGGAAAACAAGTGTTCATCTAACTAAGCTGTATTATGGGTGTGTCGTAAGGCTCACTTGCGGGCGACGTATCCACGGCACCAGGCCTGGAAGTTGATGATGACGTCGGTGATCTTCATGTCCCGCTCTTCCTCGAGGTGAGCCAGGACTCCAGCACGGAAAAACACCTTGCTCTGTCCGATCCGGTACAGGTTGGGATCCAGCTCCAACGCTTTGATCTGAGACACGGATGAAGAGCTTATATTTAAAAACTATTTATTGCCTGATTAATTAACTTTCCACTAACTCCATGCAGTTCCCTCACCAACCACCAGGGGTTTGCAAACCCCAGTTTCAGAAACCCTGTGCTAAAGTCACACCGGACGCCTTCAAACCGGTTTATTTCAAATAATAAATTGGTCTCACCATCAGCACACAAGCCTGTTTGCCGTCCATGAAGCCCTTGGGAATGGCGTTGGGCGTGAGGATTTCATACCTGAGCGAAAAAACACAAACCACCATTAACACCAGTGAAAAAACACAATCAGGTCAGAACTAGTTCAGAACAGATGCTACATATACAGATACCTCTGTCTGAACTCCTGGAAGACGATGCGGTTGGGGAATCCCTGTCTGCAGATTCGGATGCCCTCCAGCACACCGTTACACCGCAGCTGATCCAGAACCAGATGAGGGTCCAGCTTACCCGCCTGAGACGGACCGAGACACAAAACACACACGTTAACGATGAATTCAGGACACATTAAGCCTAAATACTACAGTTATGCGTACACTAAAGCAAGTAGTTCACGTAATAGTACTTTTTTGCAGTACTTAGTTGGTCCACAAGCCAGTGTTGCTAACTTAGCGACTTTGGCGTTAGATTTAGCGACTTTACAAACCCAAAAGCGCCTACAACGTTTTGGACTGCTGGTTAACATGCATAGTCAGTCACTGTATCATACTCAGGAACGGCTTTATTGGATATTCTGCTATTTTATTGTTAAAGTCCCCCTGTGGTGAAAATGTTACTGTTGTTTATATGTCTATGTAGTGTTTTTAATATGCTTTAAGACACAAACCATGTGTAAATTCATGAGTCGACACCATTGCTGAGTATTTTCTCCTTAAAACTGCAGTGAACTAAAGACAGTCAAGCACTACTTTTTTGTTTTTTAAGGAATACAATCAGAGATCTCACTAATCAAAAGATAACTTTATTACCTTTGAATTAAAAAGGTAAATAGATACATAAAATACAGTACAAATAAAGTGCTGCAAATGCAATGACTGTGGTAACTTTAGCCATTGAAAGGAAACTATCACATCGCTTTCCTTATTCAAACTGATTTGAATAACTGACCTAAATAAATGAAAGTTGTATCATATACTTGGATTTAAGGAATATTCAGCTCATAGCCATGCGAAATGGCCCTATATCTATATCAGACGGGCTGCAGCGTTCACTTTGTGTGAAAAGATAGTTTAATCGATAAAATTAAACACTAATTTCAAATGCATTGTCTTTCAATAATTCACTCACTTTTCAAGTACCTTTTCATAAATATGGCTGTTTTGAAGGGTTTTCCAGGACTTAAATTCAAGCACTTTAAGCTCCTTGTATGAACCATTGAAATAATCATCTTTCTTCACAATCTTTTCGTACCTTTTTCTCGTGGTTGGGAATGATGCAGCGGACGAAGTTGGGGTTGGTGTTTCTGAGGGTGGCCATGAGTTTGGAGAGCTGCTCCTTATAGAGCTGACCGACCGTCCGAAACATTCCCTTACGGGTCTTAAACGCTCCCGGCAGCTCCGACATCCCGGCCACTTTATCCAGGCCCACGATACGGTCCACTGAGACAGAGAGAGAGACAGAGAGAGAGAGGGAGAGAGAGACAGGGTCACTGCGCTGCACAACGCTTCATCTCCAGCATGCAGTCGGGTCATGATGATGTGAAAACTTCCCACGGTTCAGTGGGTCAAACACACGTCAGCACTGGTGACAAAACCACAGACACACACGATGCTGGTGAAGAGTGGAGGGGAAACACACACGGGAAAACGGATCCAACTCAATGCAGTGCAGGTGACACGTACGTACGTGTGTGTGTGTGTGTTTGTGTGTGTGTGTGAGTGAGTGTTCATGGGTCCAAAATAAACACTCACCTCGTTCATGAAAACACCAGTTGGACTGAATGACACAAACTTCAGAACAATTACGAACAATTCATTCTCCTCGTGTTTCATGAATGAGGCTCAACGAGCACAAAAAAGTGCAAGTAAAACTAATGGTTTCAGTTTGCCACTGCTTTTCAATAAGCAGCACATGGTTTAAATTTGACCATGTAGGAACGACAGTCTGGTATTTTGTTGCTTTTTTTTTTTTTTATTTTATTTTTTTTTTAAATCAAGAGCAAATCAAATTAATTAAATCAAATTAGACGGCCAGGGACGGGCAGTTTTTACCTTTTGTTTAGATGAAAAAGTAATTTTATACAAACTGCATTTTTTTTCTATTTGAAGCAAATATATTAGGCAGAAAACTTGCATTGCACATGACATTACATGTTTTTGTGGGTCTGGCTAGTTTACAATGCTGATACAAGTAATATAAAAGTGGAAAAACAGCTCAATATTTATTATTTAATAGAATAATTATTATTTCCACAGAGCAAAAATAATTTTTTTTTTTTTTTATAAACCCACCATTGTCAGGTTTGGCTGAAGTGAATTTTTGAACCCTGTGTGTGTGCGCATGTGTGTAACTGCATACTGTGGTCATGTTTCACGAGTGAGAACAGAACCAAA
The DNA here is from genome assembly GCF_951802725.1 of Rutilus rutilus. Classification (NCBI taxonomy): domain Eukaryota; kingdom Metazoa; phylum Chordata; class Actinopteri; order Cypriniformes; family Leuciscidae; genus Rutilus; species Rutilus rutilus. Next base: position 24,687,085 of record NC_140209.1, read on the forward strand.
CCCATGCAGTTTATACCCATTTCTGCAGTACCACAGACCAACAGCGGGGGCGCCAAAGCACACTATTACACAGAGAGGAGAGACAGCAGAAATATCAGAGAAAAAAAACATTATCAACACCTCGGAGAAACACAGTCACGCAGGACAGCTGATGGATGGATGGAGGAGGAAAAGAAAGTCACGGGAGAGAGAGAAAAATCAAGAGAGACGTCACCTGGTTCTAAATGAAGGAATGGAAAACGCTGATAGAAATAAGCTCTCTGACATTTCTGGACCTCTGAGAGACGGACAGATGGAGACGGAGTGTACAGAGGTCCAGGAGGACAAGAAAAAAAGGCACGCACGGATGGATGGATGAAAACAGAGGACCAAACACCAGACGATACGAGCAGAAGAGAACAAATCCAGTGAGTTTCACCGATTTTGCCATGAAAAAGGAGGCCAGAGTCTAAATGCATCAGTCATCGTTCAGCTTCACGTCAACATTTCTCCATCAACCTGCAGAATTGAAAATTCCTGATAATTTACTCACCCTCACGTCATCCAAGATGTTCATGTCTTTCTTTCTTTAGTTGAAAAGAAATTAAGGTTTTTGAGTAAAACATTCTAGGATTTTTCTCCATATAATGGACTTCAATGGGGTCCAACAGGTCCAAATTAATAATAATAATAATAATAATTCATTACATTTATATAGCGCTTTTCTCTGCACTCAGAGTGCTTTGCACTGAAAATTACAGTTTCAGTGCAGCTTCAAAGTCTCGACACGATCCCAGCCGAGGAATAAGAGTCTTATCTAGCCAAACCATTGGCCATTTCCTAAACAAAATAAACATTTATATACTTTTTAACCACAAATGCTCATCTTGCACTCGTTCTGCGATGCACCACACATTACGTAATCACATTAAAAAGGTCAGGCGTCGTGACGTAGGCCGAAGTACCGACCTAGAGTTTACAAAGCGAACGTGCAAAGATCAAGGCAAACACCATTTACAAAAAACAAATAAAATAAAAGGTAAAACAACGATGTCGGACGATTTTGAAGTTGGAGGAGGGAACGAGATGGAGTTTTTCACCCTACTCTACATTTCTGAACCGGAACACGCATGACCTTTCAACGTGATTACGTAATGTGTGCCGCATCACAGCTAGTGCAAGACAAGCATTTGTGGTTAAAAAAATATATAAAAGTTTATTTTGTTTATGAAATGAGTGATGGGTTGTCTAGATAAGACTCTTATTCCTCGTCTGGGATCCTGTGGAGACTTTGAAGCTGCACTGAAACTCACATTTGGACCGTCAACCTGTTTAAGTCACTATATGGAGAAAAATCCTGGAATGTTTTCCTCAAAAACCTTAATTTCTTTTCGACTGAAGAAAGAAAGACATGAACATCTCGGATGACGTGGGGGCGAGTAAATGATCAGGAAATTTTAATTCTCAAGTGCACTACTCCTTTAATACTCATTGAAGAGCGTATCGAATGTGATCTCTCGACTCACCGTCCTTCCACAGCTCTGAAACGAACTTGTCTGTGGACTGATTGAGAAGCGTGGCCACGTTATCGTTCAGCGGGTCCATGTTCTTCATCAGCCACTCGTCCGCCTTGTAATCCACCTGAGAGACACAATCACAGACGGTTAATGTTCCCGATCGCGCCTGAAACCGCACGTGGGTTCAGCCGGGGAGCGCGTCAGCACCTTTCCAGCGTAGTGGATGACGCAGAAATCGGCCTCGTCCTTCAGTTTCTTGGGTTTGTGGAATTTGGGATGCGTTCCCTGTTCCTGCAGGACCTTCTCCACGAAGCTCTTGTCCGTGGCTTTGGGGAACCAGCACTCCTCGTCCAGCAGAGCCAGGATTCCTGGAGGACTCGTCTGGAAAACAAGCAACACGGGTTACACTCACAGAAAGAAGCAACAGAATCATTCAGGATTTAGTGTTTTTAAAATAATGGATATCTAAGTTCTCGAATCCCAATTCTAAACATCCGGATCTGAATAATATCTATCCACACATGAAAACAGCTCCAGTAAAGGTCACGTGATCATTCTAAGAGTCGCGTGATTGGTCAAGATGTTAAGAAATAATAAAGATTTTTGCATACTAACAGGTATCTAGATTCCCAAGTTTCCCAATCTTAAACATGTAAACCACCCCATTAGAAGTCAGGTGACTGTTCTAGGAGCCGTGTGATTGGTGGAGAGCCACTCACGGGTTTCTCGATGAGGTCGATGCAGGGCTGCAGGTCGAGGCCGAAGTCGATGAAGCTCCACTCGATGCCCTCGCGCTGGTACTCCTCCTGCTCCAGGATGAACATGGTGTGGTTGAACAGCTGCTGGAGCTTCTCGTTGGTGTAGTTAATGCAGAACTGCTCGAACGAGTTCAGCTGCGGAGACGAACACACACACACAGGATCAGGAATGATGGTTAATCCCACTGCAGACAAGATTCATTGCTTTGCTCTATTCCTCATTTGTGAGGCGCTTTGGATAAAAGCATCTGCTAAATGAATTACATGTAATGCAACTCTTAGGCCACAATATAAATACATCATTTAAAGTACTTTCATAAATGATAATAATTTTAATGATGATAATATATTTAATAGTTTAATTCATTCATAACAGTCACTACCAGATACATTTGTATGAAAATGTTAAATTCCTTTATGAGAAAACTATGTTTGAATGTTTTTTTCTATTATTTAAGGCTGACATATGATGTGACCATTTACAAAATGTGTGTATTTTTATTTACAGAGACCCATTTTCTTTTTGTATATGTTAATATGAAATATGAATACGAAAAGCTGAACGATATGTTTTTCTTTAGGTTTTAAGATGTCATCTTTAAAGGTGCACTGTGTAATATTGAGGAGGATCTGTTGACAGAAATGCATTATCATACACATAACTATGTTTTCAGTGAAATAATCAATGAACAAGTAACGATAATATTCGCAATATGTCGTTTTACGTAAACCTAATTTCTTAATTTATCTTTGTAAAGAAACCTCATTGCTGAACTGGCTACTCTCTGCTGTCTCAGACGACGACATCACTTCCTGTCGGCCAGCGTAACTTCTGTTGGGTGCAATTCGCAACCTCACCACTAGATGCCGCTAAATATTACACACTGCACCTTTAAGATAAAACATATCATGAACTCTCTATCCGTACTTCGAAGATCTCGAAGCCGGCGATGTCCAGGATGCCGATGAAGGAGGCGCCCTGACGCTTGGTCTTATCCAGGGCTTTGTTGATGCGCATCACCAGCCAGCGAAACATCCTCTCGTACGTGGCTTTGGCCAGAGCCTCCACCGCGAACTCGGCCTGCTCCTGCGTCTGGGCCTTCTGCACGTAATCACGGCCCACTTTGATCCGTGGCGAGAGGATGGCGCGCGTGAAATCGGTCACGTTCATGCCCATCAGATGACACACTTTCTGCGCGGCTGGAGAAGCGAAGAGAGAGTCGATTAGAGATATTCAATCTGATGGCACTCGGTTACTGGTTTACCATCTCTAGTGCTGGACTAACATGATCTACCAGGCAGCGCTGTTATTACTAACAAAAACTACAACTATTATTTTAATTTTTTTAATAAACTTTATCTTCACCAAAACTACAAAGATTTTATAAAAAAATTGAAATGTTGCCTTGGCAACGAACTGCAAATAAATGTAATTTAAGTAGTAAAATGACTAAAACTGATTATTAAAAAAAAAATTTAACTAAAAATGAAATAAATTATAAAATAAATGAGAAATATTAAGAAAACAAAACTACACAAAAAAAACACAAAAAAACTAAATACAAAAAAATTAATTAAAAAAACGAATTTAAAATATAGTTAAATATTATAATAAAATATAAAAAATAAACATTAATTCAAAATATGAATCAAGACCAAAAATAAAATACAAAAAATACACACAAAAAATCAAGAAATACTGTAATTAATTAGAATTAATATTTCATAAATTAGAAAATGAAAACTAGTTCAAAATATTAATAAAGACCAAAAATAAAAAATACAAATATTATTAAAGACTAAAATGCAATATTGAAAACTATAAATAAAAACTAATTCGAAACATAATTAAAGGCTATAATAGCATAACTCTACTACTGGTGGTCAGGCTGATTAACCATCCAGTGACCCTTTTGACCTTCCAGAGACCATGTGAAAAAGTAGTGCTAAACCAGACGGAGGTGTGTGTGACGCTCACCTGTATCATCGGGCATGGAGGCCTGGTCCGAGTGGCGCTCCTTCTTGAAGGACATGTTCCCGAGCTGCAGCACAGACGACATGACCTTCAGCAGACCTGCAGGGGGCGACACACACACACCATTACAGTCCCTCAAACACACTGCAGGCACATGATCCTATGCACTTGGGTTGGGATTCGTTTTAACGATTCGATTTTTATCGTTTCCTAATTTTGATTCCAATAAGGTAAAAAAAAAAAAAACCTTTGATATCATTCACATTTATTCTTATTGCAAACCATTTAATTGTAGCTGAATATCATGAACAAAAGTCAACAGGCTAAAGAACACTTACACAAGGCCTGTGGTTTAAAAAAAGGCTACCATAGAAAGAGAACTAGCCTAACTAATATACATTTCAATTATTAAAGACTAGTAAACACTCAGTAATTAAAAAAGAACAAATAAAAAATAATCAATGGCAACAAATAGATACAACTGAACACAGATACGAGTGAAATAAACAGTGTTTTAAGATGTTCAGGTACAGAAACTGTAATCAAATGTAAAATAACTATTTATAAATAAAATATTACTCAGTCATGAACGAGTGAATTTTCTTGCTGTTTGATTGGTGTTATTATCAAGATGGCAGTTGCAGTCACTTTAAGAGTTGCCTAATAGTTACACTCGTCTCGCGCTTGACTGGTTTAAAATCCCATTTTCTGTGAGCACACTTTGTGTGTGTGTGTGCAGCACTGAAACACAGCGCACGAGTCGTCTCACACCTGAATTGTTTAAAGTCATATGTAAATGCTCACAAAGGAATCGATAAGAGGAATCGAAATATAAATCTTATAACAAGTATTCGATTCGATTACCCGCTCTATACACACACACACACACACACTCACCGATCTGCTCCTCCTCCGCGATGCTCATGATCCTCATGGCCTCCATGGTCTCCAGGTACATGTCTCGGTCCTGCTGTCCCGGGATCGTCACGTTCCCGTTGGACAGGAACCGGTACTTATTGTAGCCCTCGACACACAGTTCAGCTGATGGACAGAGGAACAGAAACAGAGAGTGAGTCTCGCGCTGGAAGAGCCGAGATCAGACGAGCCTCGTGAAGCAGACACACACTCACAGCGCAGTTTGTCTCCGGCGCCGGTCAGCATGTAGTAGAACATGTGGAAGGCTCGCTCATCTTTGGCTTGACGGATCGCGCGGGACTTTTCCAACAGGTCTGACGCTCAGAGTCAAGGACTGACACACCAATGTTCGAATGGAGACTTAGGCTGCCGTGCGACTCCATGCAGCGCTACAATGCTAAATACTAACAGCCAATCAGAAAGCGGCTCAGCTCTGGCCACATTAATTATTCATGCTCTACATACAGTCACAAACTATCGTTAGCCATTTTTAGTTTCAGGTCATCAAAAGCAGGTCGTGCTAATGTTATCAACCTCATAAATATGCAAATAAGCCATCGTTCGCCATGAGTTAATTTCCAGCGTAAAGAAGCTCATTTTTTCACGTTTAAAACATCATCATATTAACGAGCACATTAGTACATTCCTAACAAGTTTAACACATTGCTAACATGTTTCTAGCAAGATTTAACATGTTGCTAGCATGAATTAGTCCATTGCTAGCATGCTGTATCATATTGCAAGCATGTTTTAACGTGTTGCTAACATGATTTAACTTATTTGTTAGAATAAGCTAACGTACGCATTGCTAACATGCTTCTAGTATGATTTAACTCATTGATAGCATGATTTAGTACATTGATAACATGTTTTAACGTGTTGCTAACATGATTTTACTTATTTGTTAGAATGATGATTAAGCGCATTGCTAACATGCTTCTAGTATGATTTAACTCGTTGCTAGCATGATTTAGTACATTGATAGCATGTTTTAACGTGTTGCTAACACAATTTAACTTATTGGTTAGAATAAGCTAACGTATGCATTGCTAACATGCTTCTAGTATGATTTAACTCATTGCTAGCATGATTTAGTACATTGATAGCATGTTTTAACGTGTTGCTAACACGATTTAACTTATTTGTTAGAATGATGATTAAGCGCATTGCTAACATGCTTCTAGTATGATTTAACTCGTTGCTAGCATGATTTAGTACATTGCCATGCAAATAAGCCATCGTCACTTTCGCCATGAGTTCATTTCCAGCGTTAAGAAGCTCATTCTTCAAAGCATCATCATATTAACGAGCACATAAAGATACAGGTTTCAATGTTGGCTCCAACGATGTAGCCGTTAACGTCAAAGTTGATTCTGATGAACTTGCCCTGAAACACAGAAGAGACAGAAGATCATTCACACGTATTGAATGGTTTAAGTTTAATAATTCAAACACCACAATGTCAATTAATAAACATATTTAATAGGCAAATGATTTTTTTGCCTATTAAAAATAACATTTAAAAATATACATTAAAAATCTTTTATTTATGAATTTACCATTTTTAAAGTAGATGAGCAAGCAAGTAGATGAGTAAAGTTTGATGAAAAACTTTGATGCTGGCTTGACAAAGCCTTGTCTGAAAGTTTAAAAATAACTTAGAAAAACTGGATGTTTAAGATTTTTCTTAAAATGTAACACGTTCTAGCACACTGCTAACATGTTTTAACCAACTCGTTAGCATTTTTTACACGTTATTAAAATGTTTTAACAAATTAAATTAGCATGTTTCTGACAAGATTTAACATGCTGCTAACATGATTAAGTACATTGCTAGCATTTTGTTTCATATTGTATCATATCATATTTAACATGTTGTTAACATGATTCTAATAAGATTTGACACATTGCTAACACAATTTAAGACGTTGATAGCATGTTTTAACATGTCGCTAACATGATTTAACATTTGTTCGAATGATGATTAAGCACATTGCTAACATGCTTCTAGTATGATTTAACACGTTGCTAGCATGATTTAGCACATTGCTAACATGATTCTAGTATGATTTAACGTTGCTATCATGATTTAGCACATTGCTAACATGATTCTAGTATGATTTAACGTTGCTATCATGATTTAGCACATTGCTAACATGATTCTAGTATGATTTAACGTTGCTATCATGATTTAGCACATTGCTAACATGATTCTAGTATGATTTAACGTTGCTATCATGATTTAGCACATTGCTAACATGATTCTAGTATGATTTAACGTTGCTATCATGATTTAGCACATTGCTAACATGATTCTAGTATGATTCAACACATTGCTAGCATTTAACATGTTACGCACATTTTACACAGTGCTAGCAAAATTTAAGACATTGATTTAGCATATTTATAACATATTTTATCATGTTGCTACCATGTTTTAACATATTGCTAACAAGATTTAACATATTTGTTAGAATGATGATTAAGCACATTGCTAACACGTCGCTAGCATGATTTAACATGTTGCTAGCATTATTCTAGTAAAATTTAACACATTGCTAGCATGATTTAACACGTTGCTCACATATTTTACACAGTGCTAGCATGATTTAGCACATTGCTAACATGTTTATAGTAAGCATGTTTCTGAATGTTGCCAGATAATTAGCATAATCAAACAGTTTTCAATCGTTTATCAATTTACCCCTGTAAACAGTCATGTATGTTTGAGTTGTTGAATCGACAGCTGTTGTGTGTGAGTGCTGATGGGTCTTACGAATCGAGAGGAGTTGTCGTTCTTGACGGTCTTGGCGTTGCCGAAGGCTTCGAGGATGGGATTGGCCTGCAGCAGCTGCTTCTCCAGCTCGCCCTGCGCTCAAAAACACCCATCATCAGACATGTGACTTCAAAACAACCAATCACTGTGAAGAAGAGCTCCTCAGCGCAACATCGCAAGCTATTCGCACACAAACCAGCTGAAACAAACACACAGATGAAGCGTGGTCTGATCCCCAATCCCAAACAACACCGGAGTGAGCGGCCCGTCACCTCTGAACACACACACTCGCCTCACACACACACACACACGCCTCATTCACTTTCAACACACAACTCTTACCTTGAATAGTATTAAAATATTAATAAAAACTATAATAAATTTTGCTGTGACGAACCACAAAAAAGCTACTAAAACTTCAACCAAAATTAAAGTGAAACATGATATTTCTTTTAAATAAAAATTCAGAATAGCATATTTGGTTGTAACAAAAACAGCAAAACTGCAGCCAAAATCAAAATGACATTCTAGAGACTTTAAAACAAGGAATGTAACGTTCTAAGATGAATTTATCAATTAAAAGTGTTTTGTTAATTATACGCGTGTTAATTGTCCAATTGAGCCAAGACCATGTTTCTAGGTGGATGGACTTCCAGTGGGCGGAGCCTAATCCGTTAGCTCTGACTTAACCATTACTTTACATGGACTAAACCCCGCCTACAACAGTGACATCACTAGAAGAACCTCCACCTAGGGGGCGGAGCCTAATCCATTAGCTCTGACTTAACCATCTAATTTACATGGACTAAACTCCGCCCACAACAGTGACATCACGAGAGGATCCTCCTCCTAGGAGAGCATCTCCACAGTTTAGAACATGTTTAACTAGCACTGTGTCTTTAAGTTAAACTAACCAGGAGAATCGTCTTGTTGAACTCATGTAAGTGTGTGAGATCTCCCTGTAAAGCGTTTTACATGCTCTCATAAAGCGAATCTCGTTAAACCCACAAAAACATTCCAGCAGCATGAGGTTTGTGTTTCCCAACATTGCTGACGTCATGAGACCCGCTGCAGGAGGGATTCGCTGATTCCTCACACACACACACACACACACACACACACACACACACACACACACACACACACACACACAGAGCAGTGTTCTCAAACCCAGATCCCACGAGCGCAGAAACACACACACAGACGCAGCGCGGGATTCAGACGGACGACACTGAGATGTTATTTGCACTGAAATCAAGTGCATTCACCACTAAGTTCTCAAAATGGTCTGGTTCTCTCTCTGCCAGACACTATTGTGATGAGATTGACTGGTTCTCAGGGTCGTGCGTCTGTGTTTCGGCTTCATTGGTTCACCCAGCAGCAGCGAGATTAGGGATACGGGATGGGAGATGGGAATGAGACGGAGATGGAGAGATGATGAGACTCACATGTGACAGGACGGAGATGCTCTGTTGGTACAAAGAGAAAAACACTCAAACCTTTAACTTACACACACACACACACCGGCTCAGTCCAGATCCACTCCAGGATGACTGATCAGAAACATCAGAATCCCAGGAAAACACACTGAACACATCATTTATTTTTCCCAAAACACTCTGGATTGATTCCTTTTCCATGAACAGGGAACAAATGAGGACAAGCGTATTGGCAAACCTGCGCTAGTCGAGCTCAATACTTCAACACGGTCAATAAAGTCACGGCTGCAAACTAGAGAGACATTGTTGAAATCTACAACCCGGTTACAAAATCTAAAACTTTATTTTATGTATATTTAATGTATATTCCAATATGTAAAAATAAGTATGCTATTAATAAATATAAGGTATTAATATAAGGTATTAAATCTGATTGAATATGCTGAAATACATCTCAAAAGGCTTGCAAAAATAAAGTATAATATAAACAATTGATCTTTTCATTTATTTTCATATTCAATATATTAATAATGTGTAAATAAATAAATGGTTTTAAATATGATTAAAAACTGTATGCAGAAATATGGCCTAACAAGCTTTCAAAAATAATTTAATTAATACATTTTTTATTTTCATTTCATTTATAATGTATAGTACAATTAGCAAAAAAAGTATGTTAAAACAAACGTAATATTTTTTAATTTATGTATATTTAATGTATATTACAAAATGTGAAAAAAAATTATGTGTTAAAAATAATTTTAAATCTGATTGAAACGATATGCATAAATATAGCCCAACAGGCTCGCATAAACAACTTCTATTTTATATATTTTTTTTATTTTAAGGATGAGGAAGTGACGTCATCACTGATTAAACTGGACCTACGGCTGCTCTAATCGAGGATGATGTTTGTGATCTGCTTCAAACTCCCTGCCATCATCAAAACCAGCCGGATCTGATCTGACAGGATGATGTGAACCCAGACGAAAGATCGGGGTGGAGAACGCAAGAACACGTTACTTTACTCGACTTCTGCCTGAACAGAAGCGCTTTGGTCGTCAGGAACTAACCTGGTCTTTCTTGGTCTTGTGAGACGAGGCCACGTGAGCCAGATACTGGATGACCTTCTTGGTGTTTTCTGTCTTTCCGGCTCCAGATTCGCCCCTGAACACGCAGACAAACACGAGTGAGACATCAAGCACAGATTTCATGGACAAATCATAATCAGAGAAGACATGCAAGACCATGTGACTCACGTGCAGAGAATGGATTGGTCCTCGCGGTCTGTTGGAGGAGAAGAACGAATCATTTACACAGTGCAAACACATTCGCTAAGCACTTCATTTCTCTCATTTTATGTCTTTTGAGTGAGAAACAAAGATTTTTTGTATTTTATGTATACTTGAATTGTTCACTTTTTGCACATTTTTATTAATAGTTTCAATTCCATTTCAATTTTTCTTTTATTTATGATTTTTTTTAAATGAGTTTGAGTAAGTAAATGTGGCAGGAAGTAATACTTTTAGATTTTATTTTATATTTATATATGTTTTAACTTTGATTTTATTCATATTTTATTATTATATTATATTATATAATTTATATTTATATTTAAATTTATATTTATTTATATATATATATAAAAATTATATATTATATTATATATATATATATATATATATATATATATATATATATAAAATGTTTATATATATATAAAATATTTTTGTTTTTAAAAACGATGTATTATAAGTATTTTAAATGATGTTATTTGGCAGGAAATAATAATTTTGTATTATATTTTTTATATTATATATACGTATATCATTCATATTTTAAAATAACTTGTTTTGTTTTTTAGAAAAGCAGTATCATTTTATGTATTTTGATTATTTGGCAAGAAATATTCATTTTAAGAGATTGTCTTATCAATCACAAGTTCTGTACGGAGTCCCACAAGGCTCAGTACTAGGACCGTTGCTGTTCGCTCTGTACATGCTACTCTTGGGAGATATCATTAGGAAGCATGGCGTTTCTTCAGAAGAAGAACATGAACTGATGATGACACATGATAAACTGAACAAGCTCAAGTTTGGCTTTAATGTCAACTGTAATGTTGTTCTTGTCAGTGTTTGTCAATCAGTGGTCATGTTGGTCAGTTGAATGAGGCTATAAATGGCTCCGGATGGAAACGCTCCTCTATCGGCTCTGAACAAACCCTTCTGAGCTCCTGCAGCAGGAAGTGCTCACACCACAGAACAGGAAGTCAATATCTGGCTTCCTGTGACTGGAGAAGGAGCCGCCTTTCCAGAAAACCAACAAAGATAAACTAACACTCACTTTTACTAAACGACACATTCTTAGAGATTAAACGGCATATTCTGAAGATTAATAAGATTAATAACAGGTGAAACTCTTGATAAATGGCACATTAAATGAAGATTAATAAAACTCTTGATAAAGCAACAGTTTCAGGGATTCATTTCTTTTCATGATTATTGATTATTTGTAACAAACTTACTTTTGAATCAATTCAACAGGAGTTTTTCCTCGCTCATTTATAAATATGCTTTTTTTTTTAAATGTCATCTACAAATAACGTGGTGAAATTTTACGTTACTATTTATATTTCAGGGAATAAATATGAATTAATGGTGTGATTATTTTCACTAGCATTCAAAGGTTTGGGGTCAGTAAGTTTATTTAAAGAAATGAATGCTTTTATTCAGCAATGATGCAAAAGTGGCAATAAAAACATTTATAATGTTACAAAAGATTCTATTAAATGCTGCTCTTTTAAACTTTCTACTCATTAAAGAATCCTGAAAAAATTAAATGCATCACGGTTTCCACAATTTTTTTTACTATTTTCAACATTAGTAATAATCAGAAATGTTTCTTGATCATCAAATCCTTATATTAAAATGATTTCTGAAGGATCATGTGACACAAGATGATGGAAATTCAGCTTTGATCACAGGAATAAACATATGAACATATTACATATGAACAAATATTCACATAGAAAACAGCTGTTTTAAATAGTAATAATATTTCACAGCATTGTTCAGTAATGAAGCGCGTGTCTTGTAAAGGCCTCCACATGAGCGCCTGCAGAGCTCAGTAATGAGTGTGGGTCAGAGACTCACTGCAGGAGGCTTGAGGAGCAGTAAACCCTGACACAGCGGGACAAACACTGCATTATTGAGCAACGGTCAGAATCACATCAAGATGCAGTTCAGTTTCAGGATCTTTATTCTCATCGGGACTTCAGTCGCATTTCTGAACAAACACAATGTAGAATTGCAATTCAAATTTGGATGATACATTGGATGATTAATGCTACTTTTAACAATGAATCTGCACAGCAGAAAAATGTAGAGAAACTGTTGTTTTCCAACTTCTCTTCAGGATCTAGAATTGCAATTCAAATTTGGATAGTTTTTAATACTACTTTTAACTCAATGTTTATTTTTATGAGTAAAATTGAATCCGCACAACAGACAAAAGAATGTTTTTTTTTTTTTCTATTGGATCGTTAAGCCTTATTTTTCTTTGAATATCGATTCAGCGTGTGGATTCTGCTTTAACTGTAAAACTTTTTCTTACGTATTTGTAAATATCATATTTTTCAAAGAATTTGAACTGATGTAAGAAAACAGGATGTAGAAGTGAAATTCGAATTTGAGCATTAACTAAGTAAAACTAATTTATTAAGTAAATATAAATGAAATTGAAGTAAATTAAGTAAAATAATGAAATTCATATAACTGTTGTAGTTTAGTTTTAAATACATTTTATTCAAATATTTTTTTTTTATTACTTAATTAGAATCCACACACCATCCTAATTTAAAGAAATATTAAGGTTTTTTATATATATATATATATATATATATATATATTCAAAAAGCCAAAAATATTATAATATATCACTTTTGTTGTCTTGTGTGTTTATAAATATTTAGTTTTTGAAAAGGCATCTTTAAATCACGGATTTTCATTAACATTTTTATGTTGTTGCATTTCAGCATTCAAATCTGTTTATTGTCCCGACAGCAGAGAAAACATCTCAAATCAGCTGATAAAATCTATTTACATTTCAGGGAATAATATAATTAGTCTATATTAATGATGTAAACATTTATGTTTTGTCTGCGCTGGCCTAATGAAACCACATTGTTGTGTGACTTTAATTTATTTGAATGACAGGAAGAGGAACTGACTGAAGTTCCAGTCAGAATCTACATCCTGTAGGACGTGTGTGTGTGTGTGTGTGTGTGTGTGTGTGTGCGCGCGTGTTTGTTTGTGTGTTTATGTGTGTGCTTGTGTGTGTTTGTGTATGTGTTTTTGTGTGTGTGAGTGTGTACATGTTTTTCTATCCCGGCAAGGACTTAAACCCGAATGCACACACTCATGAGGACTTAAACTGAGGTACACAAGCTTATAAATCATACAGAATGAGGTTTTTTTTTTTTTTTATGTAAGTGTGTGTGTGTGTGTGTGTGATGGGTAGGGTTAGTGTAAGGAGACAGAAATAACAGTTTGTTCAGTATAAAAACCATTACGTCTATGGAAAGTCCCAACAAAGATAGCGAACCAGACTGTGTGTGTGTGTGTGTGTGTGTGTGTGTGTGTGTGTGTGTGTGTTACCCTGCATCATGCTCCTGTAGGCCGTGTCAGTGATGGCGTAGATGTGCGGTGGCATCTCGTGGCGTTTCTTGCCCTTGTACATGTCCACGATCTCCTCGGAGTAGATGGGCAGGTTCTTGTATGGGTTGATGACCACACAGAACAGACCCGAGTACGTCTGCGGCACACAACAGAAGCATTCAGTCAGCGTGAGCTCACACACACACACACACACACACACACACACACACACACACACCATCCACACTGGCCTTCAAACGTCTCAAAAATACAGTAAAAACTGTGTAAAAAACAGTAACATCACACAGCTGCTTTATTTAGTCCCAAACCGTCAGATGAATTTACGTTTACAGTGTTTTCTGAAGTGAAATGGACGCGTGTCCACATCAGGTCTGGGTTTCACTGCGGTTCACAGTCGGTATGAAACTAATCTGGCCTGATTTGCATAAGCAAACCGCACCTGATGAGCAGGATCGCATGAACTCGGGGCCTTCAGAACAGCACAAAGCATCAGGATATTATTAAATATCAGTTCTGTAATCATCACTAAACACATTTCATTTGAGAAAATGCAAGTCCACAAAGTCCGTCTGCTAATAAATGTTGCATTTCTTTATTGCAATATAATGTAATATAATATAATATATGTATAATCCTCACTGCAGAAAGAGCCTGTGAGCAAGTTTCATTTGTTTTCGTCATAAAACCACAAGAACAAAAATAATCGGCAAAAAGGTGAAGTGAGAACTTTCCATTGCTGGCATGTTAGTTCTCCTCATGTGTGTTAATCGAGTTAACGTAATCAGATTGAGCTTTTCCAAAGACAAAACCTCTTTATTTTCTGTTAATGCAACTAAATTGTTGCACTGCAAAAAAAATGTATGTGGTTGTCGTGCTAGTTATGACTCAAATCGGCTTCAGAACGACATAACAGACCTGTTAGATCCAGATTCAAGAACCGGAACCAGTGTGAACCCAAACCCGGATCAACCAGGCCTGACTTCTCTTAACCAAATGATATGACTGTCTAGTAGAGACTCTCTCTTTCTCGATCACATTTAACTCAAACCTGCTCTCCCCTCCCGCACGCATCATTTCCTGTCCCTCGGGGGCACATTGTTCTTAAAGCTTCCTGTTTGGAGAAACGGCACTGAACAGTTTCAGCGATCGAGTCAGTGAGACCCCGTTATCTGCATTCAAGGCTGTTGAATAACTTAAAATTTCTCAAAACAAACCTCTGACCCACAAAAACACTGAACGAGCTCCTGTTTTACCTGGGGAAACAATCAAACTGGTGGGACTGTGGAATTGTGGGAAATTCAATTGTAGGACCTAGTTCTCGTATTAACCCTATGAAGCCTGCTGGTTTTCTAGATTATCCAGACATCCTTTTATGGAAAAATCATCGTTATATTGCATTTTATGTTTTAAACCTACAGAGCTTTGATCATAAATCTAAGCATTTAAATATCATCTTATTAAGATATTATTGGCAGATGACTGATATTTATATGCATTTTTTGCCATTTATAGGCAAGTATCTTCCATACTGTTATAAAGATCTCATTAATACAGATTACAAGCAGAATTTCATACTTTTTTTCCGTATAAATATCATAATATCTGAATAAATGTCAGTCCTATCTGCACAAAATGGCATAGTTTTTTCAGTTTGGGGTCTCTGAATAAAAATTTGCTGTTTTTTTCCTCCATATTCTCACTATATCATACTTATATGAGCCATAAAACCCTGGTGTATCAAATATGAAACAAAAATGTTGTATGTATATATATTTGGCTACTATTTCATGTCAGGCTTTACAGGGTCTAAAAATATAGACTATTCCAAGAACGTTTTTTCTAATATTCCCATTACGTTACAAAAAAAACATTTCTGAACGATCTCAGAACGTTCAAAACGTCCAGCATTTTAAATGTTTTAAAAAGGTTATTTCCTGGTTTTGCGAACGTTCCGTTTTGCAAATGTGAAGGAAACGTTACTTTTGAACATTCTAAAACTGGTAACATTTAAAAACGTTAAGAGTTTCAGAGAAAACTCTTCATGTGCGATGTATAAATAATGTTTCTGTGCTAACATTTTGAGAACATTACAGGTAACACTTTACAATAAGCTTCATTAGTTAACATTACTTACCTACTTTAGTTAACATGAACTAAGAATGAACAATACTTCTTCAACATTTATTAATCTAAGTTTATATTACTTTCAACATTTACAAATACATTATTAAAATCAAAGTTTGTATTTGTTAACATTAGATATTGTATTAACTAACATGAACTAACAATGAGCAATACATTTGTTACTGTATTAGTTAATCTTTGTTAATGTTAGTTAATAAAAAATACAACTGTTGATTGTCATGGTCATGTTAGTTCACAGTGCATTAGCTAATGTTATCATTAATGATTTTAATAATGTATTAGTAAATGTTGAAATTAATATGAACTAAGATTAATAAGTGCTGAAGAAGTACTGTTCATGTTAAGAAAGCTTGTTAACTAATGTTAACTAATGAACCTTATTGTAAAGTGTAACCACATTACTTTGAACAAACGTTCTATTAATGTTCCTGGAAGAAGGTTTGTTCAGAGATGTTCCCTGTGATCTGTGTTGGCTCTCTGAGTGTGTGTGTGTGTTCAGACTCACGTATATGAGTCCGGAGTAGTATCTCTCCTTGAGGTTGTGCAGCACGGACGCCTCGTTCAGACAGGTGAGCTCCGCCATGTCCTCCACCTTACTGAACTTGGGCGGGTTCATCTTCTGGATGTCATCCTTGTTGACCCGCACCTTCTTCCCCGAGTCTGCGAGCTCCACCACCACTTCGTCCCCGTGCTCCTCCTTCACGGAGCCCGGCTCGAACCCCAGCCGCTCCGACGGCACCCATACCAGCTTCTTCGTGGCCCAGTCGGCCTGAGCCAGAGGGTTGCTGACCAGGTTACGGTCCACGTACAGGAACTTGTCTGCGTCCGACATGGTTTCTGGAGGAGAGAGAGGAGAGCGGGGTGTTACGGGGCAGAGGAACGACCTTTAATACACACACAAATATTACAGATGTGTGAGTGAGTGAGTGAGTGAGTGAGAGAGAGAGAGAGTGAGAGAGAGAGAGTGAGAGAGAGAGAGAGAGAGAGAGAGAGTGTGTGAGAGAGAGAGAGAGAGAGAGAGAGAGAGAGAGAGAGAGAGTGTGTGAGAGAGAGAGAGAGAGAGAGAGAGAGAGAGAGAGAGAGATGAGTGTGTGCGCGTGAGAGTGTTTGTGCGTTTGTGTGACAGTGAGTGAGTGAGTGTGTGTGTGTGCTTTAATAATAAGCATGTTTAATAATGTACACAGTGTTTATTTCAAACCCTGACTGGCAGAATAAACAAGAAACAGCAAAAATAGACAATTACATCATCCGCCTGAAGAAGCTTTTCCAGTTTATTTTATCAGCAAATTGTTTGTGCATGCTATTCTAAATACAAAAATGTGTTATAATGGTTTAGAAAAATCAGATAACTTTGTAGATTTTTGTAGATAACAAGATACAATGCTAGGTTGTCGCTACGCCATTGCTAGTGTGTTCTGAATGGTTTTGCATGTTTCTATGTGGTTGCCAGGGTGTTCGGGTGGTTGCTAGGCCCATCACATTCACAAGGGTGAGGAGGATCTCTGATATCTGCGTTTAACATCTTAAATAAACAGCAGCTGAAGAGGCTCTTGTTAGCTAATGCTAGCAACGCGAGCGGACGAGAAACAGATCTACAACGGAGCAGTTTCCTGCACGTCTTACACACTCGCTCAGGAATGCTGGGTCTGTACAGCTCGTCCAAACACAGGTTAGGTCAGCAGCAGCTCGTAAAACACAGCATACATCTCGCTCCTGGCGGACACATGAATTGACACCGCCGCCTGTAATTACAGCTAAGCGTCTCGAACACACACACTTGCACTGATAAATGAACGTGGGATGTTTCGTTTTAAATGCGGTTCAGCCAAACACATTGTTGATTATACTATTCAGAGACGTGTTTGGACAACGGCGTGCTTGTTTAAACTTCGTGTCAAAGAGCAGCGGGTCTCCGGCGGGTCACAGGCCTGTTCAGATCAACGAAGGCAGGGAAGAACAAAGCTAAACGCTAATAAAACTACACAACTAACCTTTTAACTGTGCAGAGTTGGTTACTATAGTGCAATAAAAATATAAATTAGAGAAAAACACTTCCCAAATCATTTACGTTTACTCATTTCCAAATTTCCATTGATTCCATATCCAAAACGACTTACAAACAAGAATTACGACAAAGTGATTCATCCTAAGGAGGCAATACCATTAACAAAGGTAAAATTTGACATTTCAAACACTGTTTAGAAGAATACAGGGAGGGAAATGAGACATATTGAGGATTCAGTCAAATGGTGAAGGAAAAGATGCGATTTTAGGTGTTTTAGAGTCATGCAAAGATCAAGCCACCACTGAGGAACAGCGAAAACAAAGGTTCTGGAAAAATGACTTTGCGGCTTTTACTTGAAATCCTATATAATATAATATAATATAATATAATATAATATAATATGATATTATAATGCAGTCTAATTAAACCAACAAACGTGGGTGATGGAAGACCTTTGACTATCTTTGTGTACTACAACTTCATAATAGTGTTTTTTTGTTTGTTTTTAAAAGTGCATAATTATTGTGATTAGATTGAATAACCACGATCAGATGCTTAATCAACAATCGCGACATGTCTAGTTTCTGGAGGGGGTGTAAATCTATGGTTTTTTAATGCTTTTTTCCCCCTCACATATTTTAGTAATCATCATTCGAAAGCTTAAACAAAACAAAATTGTTTTGAAATTGGTGTTATCATAGAAATTGTACTTTAAAACCTTTAAGACGGACAATTTTTTTCTGGTTAAAGCTTGGTTAGACAGCCTATGGTTTTAATTTATAGTGATTTTAGAATCCAAATTATTTAGAAAAATATGTATTTTATTTAAAATATAATTCAGAACATTTGCTTTACAGTAAACCTAGGCTAATCTTCTTTAACATTTGTACACTATCATTTTTTGAAATGCTTTTACTTCTGCAATAATCTGTTGAGTGTCTTCCTATATATAAAAAAGTCTGTTTTTCAAAGCTTTCATGAAGTACAATGTTTAAGTTCGGATCTATGCTCAAAAAGCGGTGTGAAAGTTAACAGGTTAAACCATCCAAATGAAATTTTGCACAATAAACCATAAATAATAGAGCGGCCCAGTGGTTTGGATCTTGCAGTGTTTACAAAAACTCTTGGCGCGAAGGAACTGGTAAGGCAGGTGAACTCACGCAGGTGTCGGGTTAGAGCAGTCGCCCAAGGACACAAACAAATCACTGAGTTCAACTGAACTGCAACACTGCAAGCCCAAACAGGCGCAAGATGGCCGACAGCGGTTCCCACGCGCCACTGAATCTCACAGCGCTCGAGCTGCAGGAGAGGGTGGGACACAACAGGTCTGACCAGATCATACCAACACACACAACCAGAAACAACAATGTGTGCGGCTTCAATGGACAGTCCAGAAAACACCTTCCTTTTGGCACTTTCACAACAAAACATTCTTAAAACACGTTTGTTAGCTGGGTTTATAGTGGATAGGAACGTTATAGTGGAAAGTTTATAGTGGAAAGTTAATATGGGCAAAAGTGGCAGGAACAAGATTGAACCTGACTAAAAATTAGGGGTGTAACAATATATCGTGTCACAATATGTCGTAATACAAAAATGCATCAATATGTATCGTAGATAGTGACAACCTGTATTGTGGATAGTTCACCCAAAATATAAATTACTGTGAGAAAAAAAAGCTTACAGAGTTTTAGTGTCAGTACTATATTAAACTACTGTATATAATGTTGAATATAATGTATAATAATGCAACAGGGGAATATTTGTGGGTCCTGATAATGACAAATGTCTGTTACCAGTAAAAAGTGGCCTACATTATTTTAAATATATCTAGTCAGTGAAGGAGTGCAAACATATTCGTTTCAGAAATTTAATAATGCTTCAGCTTCAGAATCATGAATATTGTTATTCCGGTGTCTCTATTGTCCTGTGCTTTGGGTTTCCAGCACAAGTCCAAACCTATTCATTTTACACACACAATGTAACACCAAATTTAACATTTTAATCAACAGTGCGTTTTTTGTTAACCTTTTATCATGTGTCTTGGAGTATCGCAATAATATCGTATCGTGAGTTAGTTCAGTATCGTGATATGTATCGAATCTTGACACCCCTACTAAAAATAATCGTAATTTCCAAACAAGCTTGCCAATGGTGGGCAAAACACATTTTGTGAAGATTAACATTGACAAAAAGCAATTTCTAGCTAATTAAATCTTTTACAGCTGAACAGATCAAAGGCAATTTAGCTTTAGACATTTCTAGATGTTCCAAACATGGGAATCACAAATGTCCCCTATTATTTCCAGGTTTAAACCTGAGCAGCAAAAGGGTTGTTCTGATAGCGGGACTCATGGCGTTCCCCCGCGCCCGGGAACTGGTTTGGGTGGTTAGTGATTCAGATCTGCACACTCCATTGAGTCTGTCAGGTCGGTGAGTTATTTTAGTGTTTGACGCTCCTCCACACCCTGAGCGAGTCGCAGATTCCCACATGGGACGACTTTGGCTGATCCAGATTTAAAATAGATGATTCGATGTATTTGTAATGGCAGACACTTGTATGTTGAGTTGATAGTTTGACAGAACTATGACCAGTGCTGATATCTAGAGAGCAGAGACTGGTATAAAGCCAAAACTGAACAGTAAACTGGACAATATTTAATCATTCTGCATCAACAGCCAGCTTGCCAACGCCTGATCAGTTAAAAATGCATTGTTGTTTTCTTGTTTTCCAACATTCATTCGTTCATGCCATAATAGCAGCACAGGCTATTTTAATTGCAAACCTAAGAGAAGTAGAAAATAAAATAATCATAAATAAGACTTCAATAAATAAAGAAAATTATACATAATAATTGATCAATATTTTTCATATATCAAAACACAGTAATTATATAAGCTCTGTCAGTTTCTGATTTCAAATATTTTTGGCTGATTTTCAGTCATATTTTGTGAAATATTCATCTAAATTCCATTTAATGGATTTAGTTTCAATTAACTACATTTGTTTTCATTCGATTTTAATAACATTTTATGACATAAACTCGTAAACATACTTTATCAGTAGAAAAAAATTTGTTGGAAAATAGCCCATTGAACATGAAAGTGTTATGCAATCATTTAAAGGGATAGTTCACCCAAAAATGAATATTGGTAACCAAAAAGTTGAGGGCCCCTTAACTTCCATACCATAGAATAAAAAAATAAAAAAAAACAAAGTCAATGGGGTCAATCACATGTTTGGTTCCCGTATAATAAAGAATGTAAATTATGACATTCAAGACATTTTTCCTTATTAAGAACCTTTAATGGCAGAAAGTGTTCTTTAAAATAGAGTCAAGAGCCCTAGGATTACATAGAACTCATCTGAACCTTTCTGCATTATCCATTAACAACGGCTGTAGATTTGGGAAAACGTCTGTTGACCAGCCATTTGGTCTCAAAATAGCAAAATACTGGTTAATTAATGGGAATGGTTGGTTAATACAGTATTACTGGTTAATCATTGGTTCCAATTTTGTGTGTGTGTGTGTGTGTGTGTGTGTGTGTGTGTGTGTGTGTGTGTGTGTGTGTGTGTGTGTGTAAAACCCTTGAGAAAACACATCTGCAACACAGTCCATTTGCACCCAAACGACAGACAGAGAGTGAGGCGACCGCTGGGATGTTCTCATGACCCCAAATACATCAACAAAACCTCAAACACGACGACCTTACACAGCTGCTCGCCAGCTCAGAGACTGAAAAAGAGAGTTCTGAAAGAGAGTTCTGAAAGAGAGTTCTAAAAGAGAGTTCTGAAAGAGAGTTCTAAAAGAGAGTTCTAAAAGAGAGTTCTAAAAGAGAGTTCTGAAAGAGAGTTCTGAAAGTAGGGATGTGCACGAATATTCAAATTTTAGAATATTCGATCTGTAATTATTATTCGAAAAATAAAATACTATTCGAATTTTATCGAATTTATGAAGCCGTAAATACTTTGCGGGTCGTAAATGCAGTGAATCCCTGATGAATCCCAAGCACTAACTCGCAGTTATAATCAAATGCACTGGGTGGCACTGTGGCGCGTGTTTAACAAGTTGTTTGTATTTGATCATAATGTCGTCGTCTGCCTCGCGAAGTTTGGAATTACTAGTCGAAAATGAGGTTACTAAATGATTTTACAAAATGGAATTACTTTTGATCAAATTAATTAATTAATCTGGAGTTATAATATCATCACCACAATGAGAAATCACATGAAATCCAAACAGCAGTTGACCGACAGGTAAGCGCAGCTGTAGTGCGAGTGATCCGAGATGATAACTTATCTAAAAGCAAAATGATTTTGAGACATAGGCCTATTCTTCCTTTAAGTTTTCTTTGAGAGAGGTTTAAGAACAGAAAACGCACAGTGCTGTTAGAAACTTAGAACTAGAACACCGTTATCTTTATTTCTCTGAAACGTCTGTCAGCGCAGCGCGTTTTCTCACTCGAGCATAAATTGCTGGCAGCGCCCCTCCATGTGGATATTATTGTTTTTCTCAACATAAACGTGAAACAATATAAACACGATAATCATATGCTGACTCGAGTGTATGTGTAACGTTCTGTACGATAACTGGCGCAATCTGCTACTCTGCTTTATTAGGCGTTTTTTTCCGTTCGCGCTGCTTGAGCTTATATCCTTTTGTTCTTTATATTTTTTTGTTTACACATAGGCCTACTGTTTAATGTTTTCAATTAAAAGAAAACTTTAACATATATTGTAAGATTGTTGTGTATATTGCAAGCTTGTTGTGTACATTGCCTAATCGTAAGCTTCTTCAGAAATGGTGACAAAAAAAAACAAAAAAAAAATTACCTTAAAAAATAACGTCTTTTTCGTTAAACGACATTTAAATAAACGAATATTCGGATTTTATGAGCCCGAATATTCGAATGCAATATTTTTGAAAAATGCCCATCCCTATCTGAAAGAGAGAGTCCTAAAAATAGTTCTGAAAGAGTCCTAAAAAGAGTTCCGAAAAAGAGTTCTAAAAGAGAGAGTTCTAAAAGAGAGAGTTCTAAAAGAGAGTCCTGAAAATAGTTCTGAAAGAGAGGATGAACATTAGCAATGCAACTGATCCTGCTGCCACCGAGACTGATGGGAAATGTAGTTTTATTGCTCATAAACCAGCTGTGTAAGCAATATGAACTAAACTGCCCAGTGGATGAACTAGGGATGCGCGGTATACCGGTACTGCAAAAATACCGGTATATATTATATTTCAAACGGTACAATATCATAATTTTGCTCACTTCGGTATTTGATGCGCTGCTGTTTCGAAGTTCACCGCTAGGCGGCAGTGCACTATCCAAACTGACGCGGGTCACGCAAAACCGGCAAACGGTGACAACGGAGGAACACGATGGATCAAACAGATGAAGCTCATTCTACACGCCCGAAATTAATAAATAAAGAGAGCAATAGGAGTGAAATATGGCATTACTTTGCCTACAAAAGTAATGAGAAAGGTGAAGCAACAGACCTCAATGCACCACTGTACAAACGCTGCTTTAAATTTGCCACGGGAGGCAACACATCAAATCTGGCTAACGTTGACCACTTGTCACTTGATCATCCTGACTTGTTCAAAGAGTTCAGAGATCGACACGTGAGTCCATCATTCAACTGATTTAATTTAGACTTTTATTCACAGCGCACATAGAGCTTATCAATTAAATATGACACGGTAAACACGAAAGCTCAAATGTGCTTTCA
Organism: Rutilus rutilus; assembly: GCF_951802725.1. Taxonomy (NCBI): domain Eukaryota; kingdom Metazoa; phylum Chordata; class Actinopteri; order Cypriniformes; family Leuciscidae; genus Rutilus; species Rutilus rutilus. The sequence goes on from NC_140209.1 coordinate 24,711,004, forward strand.
TGACACGCTAGAACCAATGAAGTTTAGTTCTCATATTTTTTTTGCCCTTTCAAACAATCATATATTAATTGAATTTGAATGAATAAAGAGATAAGTGATATTAATTTTAGTATTGGTGATAGTAAAATGAAAGGCATATCTATCACTGCTGCTGTGGCGACCAACTGAGGAATCAGCTGAGAGAGAGTAATAGTAGTAATATGGATATTACTAATATGAATGTTAGAGTAACACTTTACATTTAAGCTACATTTGTCATCATTCATTAGGTAACCTGACCTGACAGTATTATAGCATTTATTAATCTAGAATAGATCAATCCGTAATTATTATTTAAATATACTAATACATGTTTAGCATGTTAACATTACTTTATGCATTAAACTAATATGAACCCAAACCAAACAGTAATCAAACCAAGATGAATAAATGCTATAAATGTTGATAATTCTTTTGATGCATGACAGCTAATGGTTTACATTTCATTTCATTATTCTATTATTATTCTATATTAATCAATTATTATAGATAATAGATATTAACCTATTTTAATTGTATCATTTCAGGTGTCCTTTTCTTTTTTTTCTTTTTTTTTTTAAATCAAAATTTAACCTACTGTAAGTTCCCTGACTGTTTTTTATTTATTAAAATTTTTTTTTTTTTACATTTTGATAACTTTTTGTTTGCACATTCGGTGCAGCAGAGTTTCAAGCAGTGTTTTTTAATAAAACTGTTTCAATTCACTTAAATTTTGAGGCTGGTTATTTGTCACCTGTGGTATCGATTTAGTATCGATACCGAGGTATTAGGTTCTGGTACCGTACCGAAACCAAAATTGTGGTATCGAGCCATCCCTAGGATGAACACGTAATTATGATCTGCTTACGCCGTGACTCTTTAATGCTAGACTTGAGTTTTCAAGGTTAATGTTTTCCACAATTACAACATGTGTTGTCGTTCATCTCGTAAATACAGTCATTAGTCCCTCTTATGCTCGACCACCCATCTGCGTTTCTTTATCAGAGAGCGCTTGAGTTATTCCACCCGTTTCTTGCCCTATTCCTTTCATTTCTGCTGTTTTCCCCAATCCTTCTCTCCCAGAATGGGTCGCACCCTTATTCTCAGTCTGACGAGTACACTCAACACTGAAACTCAATCAGACTGTACGGCGTTACTCAACCTGCTACATTTAACGCATTTATTCATATTCCTACACATATTAAAAACATTTTGTCTGGAATCACATCTAAATCCATTCAGATTACTCCAAAAATCAGTTTGTAACCAGATTGTGTGTGTTTTTTGCTGCTTTGACTACAAACAACTAAACACTTTAACTTTATTTGGATATACAAAAAAGGCGCTGTTCTACCTCTCGTGGTTTCAGACCAGTTCGCAATCAATGAATATCACGCATTTATGACCTACTAGAGCTACGATTAATCGTTAAAAGATTAATTAATCGTTGTTGTTTTTTTAACAATTCATTCAGTTTAATTAAACATTTGAACCTTCAGTTAATTTCATGTTTTTCGTTTATGGTCATGGCCTACTGTTAATGAATTGTGACATTTACTTTAAGGTGTTTATATTGTAATATGTTTTAGAGAGTTTATCAACCCCATCTTTTTTTTATTGACATTTCAAAATAAAAGTCCCTCTGTAATTCCAGGCTCGTTTACAATGAAAAGTCCATCATTATGCATAAAGTTTGTTTTTTTTTTGGGGGGGGGGGTTATTGGTTTTTATTTATCTAAAGGTTCCTTGTAGTTTTTGGGCTGTCCCGTAACAGGAAGGAAAGATAAACACACACACACACACACACACACACACACACAATTTACACAGCTTGAAACAGAAATATTCAAATGAAAAAACACATAATTTGATCATTTTCATTGCAATCCTGAACCTTTTTAATGCACTCCTAAATTTTTTAAACTCAGGTGCATGCATTGTGTAATAGTACATTTATCTAAGTAAACGTAAAATAAATAAATAATGTTTTTTTCTTTGTTGTTTTAAAGGCAGACTGTTGAAGCACATTCTCAAGCTCGGCGTGAAATGATTGTAAACTTCCTCGTGAAATCAGATCTGATAAGGGCAGTAAATCTTCGACTGTGTTGGAATCACACAAAGGTGTAAAATCTGACGAGGAGGAGTGTGACACAGATCTGTCTGACACACTTGAGCCTCCTGGTGCTTCTGTCAATCTAATTTTACCCGTCCGTCTCTCAAGACTTCCTTCAATACAATCGTTTCAGAGCAAACACTCTTTCTTTAGGCCCCGCAAACCAACCATTTCATGTGATCGCTGACAGATTCACTCATATAATCCCTTCAAGAATATGAATCCAGTCAGCGAAACTGGCAAAGATCACATTTCAACCCACAATCAAATGAAAAAAACACTAAATTATAATACAAAAAGTACATTATTGCTTAATAGATGTTTTGCATTGTGATATTATTCTCATCATGACTGTAATATTTCACTCTATTATAGCAAAACAATATTGTGCAACAACTCATTTAAATCACCATGATTTAAAGTCATAATGTGTAAATACTTCATTTAAATCTTTTTATTTTTTTCCACAAGAACTTAATTCATTCATTTACTCATTCAATCAATAAATCATTTAAGTTGTTGCAAATAACATCACGACGCAAAACATCTTAACACACCTTCAGTTCTTCATGCTAATTAAAAACACTTAACTTATAGCCTAATATATATTTTTATTTTGGAGGTAAAATATAACCGTTTAAAACTGTTATTTGTTTCTGGATTCGTTAAAGCACAAGAAAATAAACCGTTCTGTGCAAATAAACAGGTGGTTTTTGTTGGTTTTTTTTACGTCATTTTTGGAAGCTTTAATCACGATTAATCATGATTTAGAACAAAAGAGAGAGATGCAAAAGTGATAACACACACACACACACACACACATATCTAATCCAGACCACATTTGTGTCTTTAGATCAGTGTTCTGACCGAAGGTCTCCGGGGAAAAACACGCAAATGCTCCAGTCGCCAGTTAAAATATAACGGAATGTTCTGCTTTCCGTGTGTGTGTGTGTGTGTGTGTGTGTGTGTGTGTGTGTATGTGCGAGAGAGAGAGGAATCCCTCCAGCCAATCAGACGAGAGCTGCTCATCTCAGATTCACATTAATCAGCCACACCTCATGTCCTTCACATCATCACAGCTGTAAACAACACGCCTCCTGCGGTACATATTTGACTGAGCACTTATAACTTCATGATAAATGTGACCGCCGGGTAATAAAGTGTTTTATATCTGACTTTATTATGACTCTTCCACTGAAATCTGCAATGAGGGGATTGTTTTCCAAATATTGTCCTTCCTCGACCTCATGAATCACAACTCTGTGTCACTGGTTCATGAATCCATTCTTACACAAACAACTGAACTGAACTGAACGTGTGAAGAGGTTCATGAACATTAGGCTCCTCATCCTGAACCTAAAGATTTATGAGACACACAGAGAGAGAGAGAGGTGGAGAGAGATGGAAAGAGAGAGAGGTGGAGAGAGAGAGAGAGGTGGAGAGAGAGAGAGAGAGAGAGAGAGAGAGAGAGAGAGAGAGAGAGAGAGAGAGAGAGAGAGAGAGAGAGAGAGGTGGAGAGAGAGAGGTGGAGAGAGAGAGAGGTGGAGAGAGAGAGAGAGAGAGAGAGAGAGAGAGAGAGAGAGAGAGAGAGAGAGAGAGAGAGAGAGAGAGAGAGAGACACACAGGAAACCGTAAACAAAGAAAAGGAAATGACAGAAGTATCTGCCACTGAGAGTTATGAAAATATAATTACAACAATATAATACACATATGTATAATAATACATTTACAAATGCATGATAATTAATAAAATAATATTTTTATAATGTGCAAATAGACATTAATGCCCACTGATTGCTGATTATTCTAAAAATATTTTATGTGCAGATTAAGTATAAATGATTTTAATAAAAAAATAGTTTATAATAAAATGCACAGTTTAATGCATAATTACATACATAAATGTATCCATTACATGTTTTATAATAAAACGATTAAACAATACTTATACATATATTAATTAATTAATAATAAATATAAAAATGTATTATATTAAAATACTGATAATAAAAAAGCGAATCTATTTTTGATCAATAAACTAATCTATAAACATACATTTATTTATTAATAATTATAAATTTGCATTCATTTATTATTACATATAGATTGTAAATAAATATACACATGTATAATGAAAAATAAATGAATAAAATAATATATCAATAATATCAAATCATTATTGTTATTTCAACATTAAAATGTTTTATATCCATACATATGAATAATACATGAACATTCATTTATTTAAGAACTAAATTGTAATTTATTAATAATTATATTGAATTAATAACAACAATAATACATATAAATATATTACACAACAATAAATATGAATATTTATAATTATTTTAAATATAATAACCAAAAAAATGAAATATAAATCAAATCAATATTTTTTATTTGCACATTAATTAATTAATCTGGTAAATATTGGTCGAGTTAACAGGTTTATTTGCACTGTGGGGTTTGTTTAGCAGTAATAACGACCTGAAATATATCCGATAGATCTCTGTTCATCTGTTGCAGAAGATTTGAGCTTTATAACATCAGGAGACGTGGATCTCTGACTGGAGTAAGTCAATATTTATGAGTGTCTTTATCTGGAAATCTTGCGTCTTTCATTCGGTGGTTTAGCATCTTATCTCACTCTGCTTATCAGCGTTTGTCGACGCCACACCCAAATCAAATCAAAGCTCAAAGTCTACGAGCTCTAAGCGGACCCTGACCCGTCACGGACCGGAGCACACCATCATTTCTGCAACAGGAAGTGACATCATGAGCCTGGCAATCAGCCAATCAGCAGGGGGGATGAGTCTGCAGTGCATCATAATGCAGAGTCATGCAGCAAATCATGCGCTGAACGACACGGACGGAGGAGGAACTAGACGACTATTCACATGTGCATGCGCTCAGCAAACAACCAGGACGTGGAGGAGCGCTTTGTGTGTCTGGATATCAGCTCATATCCTGCGATTGTTGCGTTCTCCAACTACGCAGGTGCACTGTGGGAGGGGCCGCTCGATGGGAAAGAAAAGAACCAAAAAAGGAAAAGGAGGATGAAGAGCAATTGTATGGACACTCCCGAAAGCCTGGAAACGACAGCGGTGGGAAATGTAGAAAAAGCAGGCGGGCTTCACTGTGGAAAAACACTTTCCCCATTCATTTATGAATGTTTGAAAAACAAGACAAGATACAAGAATATGATATCGCACCTAAAATGATGATTCTGGCATCATTTACTGGCCCTCGTGTCGATCCAAACCACGGACAAAACACACTGAGACACTCTTCAAAATATATTCTTTTGTGTTCAATTTAGTTCATAACAAATGTACATTATTTATATATTTTTATTTAATTTTAAATATATTTAAAATTATTTCTTATTAATTTAATTTTAAAATATTATTTATTTATTATATATTTATTCATTTAAATGTATAATTATTTATTAATTTAATAAAATATTTATAATTTATTATAATTATTAATAGTATTCAATAATAATAATAAATTATAATACATAATATAACTCAATAAAAATAAATATAAAATGTATTATTATTATTATTATTATATTAAACATAATAATTAATAATTTTGTCAATCTGGAACAGACAGAAGTCTAATCAGCAAAGACAAAACAAAAAACATGATCTCTGACATAAAAAACAAAAAAAATCATAACTAACCACAAATGATAAACATAATAAACAAAGAGACATTCTCCGAAATGTTCCACTGAAGTCATTTGTTTATTAATAATAAATGTCCATTAATTTATTTTAAAATTAAACATTATTTTTAGTTTAATTTATGTATTAATATATAATATTTTCAATCATTTATCAATCATTTACTTAATATTAATTTAGAAATAAATTCATATGTATTTACTACTAATAAAAATACATATATAATAATAAATAAATATAATATATTATAATACTGAATGTAATAGTTAATAAAATAATTAAATCGGCAAAGACCACACAGAAACAGGCATGATCTTATTTCTAAAAAACAAATCATAATAAATAGCCATAAATATTAAACATATTTGACATTCTTCTAAAAATCTTCCACTGTGTTCTTCTGAGCAAGAAAGACAGTGGCACGAGGGTCAGAAAATGATCATTTTAAGGTCAACTATGCCTTTAATGAGCTACGCTTCCCATGAAGCACTGCAAATGATGTAATCCCATAAAACAACAACGCTCTATGGAGAGAAACAATGGGATTGTAACTCCCAGAGTTCAAATGCAGACAGAAAACAGAGGAATTTAGGATAAGATCAGAGGAAAAGACATGAATCAGGTGGATGACATCATACAGGCGAGACGATCACGCATCATTGGACCTCGCACCCGAACATGACCTCACTCCATCAAACCCTGCGGCCACTCGCATACTTTTCCCACAATGCCACGGGCTCAGGGTAAACAACACCTGAAGCTGGATACAGTCCTGCAAGTCCACACCTGTTCACCACCACACACTGCGGTGCCTGTGGATTAACATCTATCCGCCTGCGGGCATTTTCCCTCCACTGATCCCGGCAAAGCCAACAAAAACAGCTTTTGAGAACGCAACGCTGCCATTAAATTATGAAAACATCATTTCGGGTTGATCTCTGGACGTTCAAAGTGTTTCAAACATGCTTTTTTTCTTGCCGATTCGAACCTTATGGAACATTCCATTTTGCAAACATTATTGGAATGTTTTTTAACATTCCATTTTTATTGGAATTATTGGAACATTATTGGAATGTTTTTTGAAATTAATGAAATTTAGGGATGCACGATATATCGGCCACCATATCAGTATCGGCCGATATATGATCATTTTTTACGTTACCGTAATCGGCGATAAGAAGGTTTGTCTTTGTCCGATATATTAAAGCTGATAAATAATGTATTATTTCCTTCAGCTGAGACACTTCAGATGCGCACTGTTCAACATGATGGTTTTGAACTGCTTGAAATATGATTGGAATCACTTCAAAAAAGGAAAATACATTTCAGCGCAAGTCTGTCATATCGGCTACATAAAAGTATGATGAGAACATCATAATTGTGTGTTTGTGACATGGCTTTTAATGGTGAGACTTTTGTTTTTGTAATCAGGCTGTCAAAAAATTATCTAAAAATGTACATTTATTGGCCAATATATATCGGTTATCGGCTTTCAAATATAAAGAATTATCGGTATCGGCCAAAATTTTCATATCTGTGCATCCCTAACAAAATTCCCAAATAAAAAAAACGTTCCATGAATGATGTATAGATAATGTTTTTGTGCTGACATTTTGAGAACGTTATTAAAGAACAGATAACGTTGCACGGATGTTTTATTAATGTTACTGGAAGAGCGTTTGTTCATAACTTTGAGAGAATCTTGCTAGCTGAAGTTATGAGAACGTTCCCTGTTAGCTGTGACATGTCTCAGGAAACACTGTGGTTTAACTCGCGGGTCTCCTGAGGATGCAGAAAGATGGCGGCGAAATATTCACACAAAGCACTTTATGAGATCCACAACAGCCTAGAGAGGCATAGCTCAGTACAATTAGTGTTACTGATGAATGCAATGATTTATTTTATGAAAGAAAGCAACAAGTAACTCAAGTTACCGTGATTTTACCGCACTTGCATTGGGACTAAGACCCTGAGCACACGGTAAAATCACTGCAGTGCATGGCTTGGCTCTACATTGCTTATTGCTTTATTCTGCACTGAAGCACACAATAAAGCTGAAAATGTTTTAGTTTGTCACGTTACCAGTGCAGTATGGCTATTAGCTTACTTAATATTTTGCATTTTTAAGGTTATTTGTATTTCAAAACGTCCTAATCTATGAGTGTTTGATGAAATGATGAGTCATAAAGCGAGATAAATATGGTGAATGTTATTGCCTCTGGCTGTATACTGTACATTTTGGAAAACAGGTGCAGGTATTTCATGCGTATGGTGTGTTTAAGTACTCTCGGGATGCTGGGAAGATGTTATATTACAACATCAGGTGTGTTCAAAACACTTTTCAAGATGGTGATTGAGGTGAAAAAAAAGGACATTGCAACAAATGTACCGTAGTTGCATCCATTGTGTCCGTCATATTTTCCCACTTAAACTTTTACACTGGTACTGTGCAGTAGTAGTATTCCCAAACATAACATGTCAGGGTTAACAAACGAGAACAACTAAAACAAAATGCAGAATAAGACCAGCATGTGCTTTTAATGGGTCACAGCGTCCTAGACACACTCCCTCACAGGAAACCAGGTCACACACACACACACACACGCAGCAGACGTCCTCTAAGAAAGTGAAACTGGTTTGTCTATGTTAATATTTGCAGATTTGTGTGAGTTAACCTACACCACAACTAAATCTAAATCAAATCAGTACCTGAACATTAAGCTGACGTCATTGTGTGAACTAACTGTCAATCACTCAATGACTAACTTCAGTTCTTCATGAACATCCTGTTCATTTTCCTGTCGTCGTCGTGTAAGCCATAAATATGTACATCTATGGTGAGTTATAATGGATAAAGCTAAAGTCCGTTATGCTATTTTACATACAATCTTCCTTAAAGTACAACACAAACCAATTTATTTGTAAAACTAAAAGAGTTGATACTGTACTGCAAAGTCGGCCTAAACAACAGGAGCACGGGCTCGCGCAGCGCGCTCCCACGGACGACCGTGTGCGCGCTTCACAAATATAAAACATGTAAAACTGTCTTATGTACGTTTCTTGCAGCCTCTGATTAATATTATACAGTTTTAGATCGCGAGCGCGCACGCAAATACAGTAAATACGCTCATCGAAGTTTGAGAGCGCGCGCGCGCGCCGCGTAACCTATTTGTAACCGTCACTTGCCCAGAACCCCCTAAAAAGTGTCAGAAACCGTTCAGGACCAACCGTGTGCACGTTAATGTTCCCACCCCGGGAATAATTCGTTAATTCAGCTTTGTCCTGAAGCTCGTGCGGTAACTTAACGGAAAACGCACCGCTCGGCCCAGTTTAACGCGAGCGATGACGTAATGAGCGCCCGTGAAACGTATCTCGTCACTGTAAGTTACATCAAGCTCACTTCGCCCTGCTGCACTACACAATAACGGGTTTCTGTCCCGTTAACGCATTTCCGCGTGCCCGGAGACCCCGTGAAGGCCCGCGCGAGCCGGTGAGCACGAGCACTTCCTGAAACTCACCTCGCGTCTGTTGTGGCTGATCTGATCTGACGCGTCACAGGTTATCAGCTCCCATTCGCACGAAATAAAGATGAAGCGTTATGATTTCTCGCTCGGAAGTTTGAAAGTGCAGTGAAATCAGGTCGCGTCAGTGAGCGCACCGGTGCGAGCGGTAACAAGTACTGTTCTGGAAGGTTTACCTGCGAATCAGATGCAGACGTTCGGGAGGACGGTTGTCAAAAACTCCAGGGATTCAGTGTGGATTCGTGTCGCTGCGCTTCCAAATTTCAATTTTCTCAATCCACAGCAACTGCGCACAAGTTTTCTCTTTTTTCTTTTTCTCCTTTCTTTCTCTTCCCTCCCTCTTCCACACTCAGTAGTTGAACTCCGTCCTGCTGTAATGGTTCGGGGTGCGGTCCCGGCGGGGGGCGTGGCCTGCGCTGCGCGTAACCGCTCCTCGTCCAATCACATCCCGCTCGCTCTGCATTCTCAAGGGCTTCGGCCAATCACAGGCGGCGTGTGGGCGTGACGAAGCGGCAAAGTTCGCGTCAGAGGGTGAACTTGAAATAGTTGGAGCCGCAGGGGCCCGTATGTGTGTGTTTAATGACTGAGGTATGTGCGCGACTTTGGGCTTTTGTGACCATATAAGTCGCCGGACCGTGTTTACACACACACACACACACACATAAAGGAATGTCGGGAATCAGGAAATTTCTTCACAAAACCTTTTTTTTTTTTTTTATAAATAATGAGTGGCAGTGCTGACATGCATTCCACAATATGAAGCGTTTATTTTACTATCTCCATTCAAATATTTGTGTCTATATAGTTCATTTTACTATTTAAAAAGTTTATTTTTGTCTTGTCACAGATATCTTTGTCTATCCATACATCTTATGGGTTTGTATGTATTTTTTTATTGAAATACAATTTAACATGTATATGTTTAATATGTATAATATATGTATAATATATATATATATATATATATATATATATATATAATTATATAAATATAACATAAATATATTATATATATTTAATTTGTTTTATTAGCATGTTATTAATTTTATTGTCATATTAATTTCTGAATATTTAAACAGGATTTATTGCCATCTCAGTGCTGTGGAATTCAAAAACAAATCGAAACTAATCCAAAACATCCGAAACATGAAAAAGATAAAAGATAAAAGCATGCAAACACGTAAAACCTGAATGATATCTGCACAACTCAGCGCACATGTACAAAAATAAATGTGTGCGAAAGCATTGATCTGCTCTATTTTGTGTTTTGTGTGTTTTTAATATTATTGTCTAATGTTTTTTTTTATTATTATTCATGTATACAACACAAATATTGTATATGAGCATTATTCATGTATATTCATGAGCTATTGGAACATTTCTCATGTAAGTTGCTTTGAATACAAATTGAATACAAGCTAATGCAAATGTGTGTTTTCAGGAAACACTGTCACTCATGCAAAAAAAATCAAAGCTGCATAAAAACGCATGCATGAATGATCCCGTGTGAGAGTCTGGAGAGTCTCGCTTCACTGAAGTATGTGAGGAATGCGGGATGATGTCCAGGGAAAGGGACGCAGGACCTGCCGGGAGTCTTTATCAGCACGCGAGGAATGTTTGTGGAAGAGCCTCGGTCGCTCTGAATCATCACTAACTCTCTCCACTCGGGAAAATCAATCCAGCGTCTCTCTGCTGATTGGGCAACTAGAGGAATTTCGAACTCAAAGTCAAAGGTCTGTATCACACACACACACACACACACACACACACACACACACACACATAAAGTCACTTATACACACACAGTCACTTACACACACACACACACACAGTCACACTAACTCACACACACAGTCACTTACACACTCACACATAAACACACACACTCACTCACAGTCTCTCACACACACACACACACACATACACTGAGCGATACCAGATGCAGAGAGACAGACAGAGAGAGAGAGAGAGAGACAGATTACCAAATAAGGTCACTTCTGACCTCTCTCTCTCTCTCTCTCTCTCTCTCTCTCTCTCTCTCTCTCTCTCCTGCAGTTGTGTGTGTGTGTGTGTGTATGCTGCCCGGTCTGGGTGTGTCCCGGCCGCTGGGTGTGTTTCCCTGTGAATGCATTCATGCAACGTCTGCAGTGTGTTTGCAACCTTTGTGCTTTCTTTATTTCTGAAAAACTAAATGAGATTTAATGTATGTTGTAACGCAAGCTATTTGTGTGTCAGAACTGTTTACGGCACTCCCATGATCCTTTCTCTGTGTGTGTGTGTGTGTGTGTGTGTCTGTGTGTTTGTCCTTAAACGGCTCCAAAGAAAACCTCAGAATAATTAAAAACAGCAGCATCAACAGAAGAACGGGAGCAGGCCGACGCATCCTGATCTCTCTGTGTGTGTGTGTATCTGTGTCTCTGTGTGTGTGTGTCCTCCCGCCTGCTCTCCTCCAATCAGAGTGCAGGAAGCACCGGTCGACCGGACGTTTGTTGACTCACTCGCGTCGGGAATGTTTTCGAGAAGTTCCCTTTCTTGTGAAATTTAGCCCTAGTCTGCCTCCCTCACAGTGAAATCACACATCACACACAGCAAAAAGAGAAGTGTGTGCGGTTGAGCGTGTATCAGATTCAGAGTGTTTAAATTACAAATAATGCATATGCAAATATTACTAAATACATATTTAGTGTAAACACAGACTAGATTAGAGGTATTTAGTGTTTCGCACACACACACTCACAAATACATACACACACGCACTCACACACAAACTTACTGTAAAAAATGTTTTTGTTTTTTTTTAACGGTAAAAGACCGTAATAATGATACAGTGAAAAACTGCTAATTGGTTAACATATATACAGTGAATAACTGTGATAGATCTAACCGTACATTTAATATGCGCTCTGAAGAAGCAGTTGAGCAACAGGAGAGGACATCAACTTGTGTTGAGTGTTTACTTTTCTCATTAGATTTTAGTGCGGTTCTTCATTGCTAGGAAACTTTGTTTTGTTTACTGTGTTTACCGTGGTAAAACGCGCGCTGAAGTCGCGCTTGTTTGTTTGTCGTGCATCTCGAGTGGCTTTTGAGTTTTGCTATGCTAAGTAGTAGGGCGTGGCCTGCTGAATTCAATAACGAGATATTAGGCGTGTATATAATTGGTTAGTGCACCGCGGCCGCCCTAGTGTGAAGCCCTCATTGTGTGAAGACCGAAGAGTGTAAAGACCAGCGACTCTACCTGCGCGACTCCACCAAGCAAAGACACCGACAAGGCACTTGAGTATCATTTTCTTGTTTGCTTTCTCTTCTACACAACTTTTCTTCTCATCTATTTGTTTGTGACCTCTCTTTCACTGTGTGTTTTCAAATCCCTACTATTACTAACACGCGTAAATCAAATGTCACAAGTAGGAGGCAGCACAATCCTAGCAACCTGCATACCTTTCCGGTGTCTTCTAGTACTTTATTCTCTTTTCCCATCGGTCTCTGGAATTGCCAGTCCACTGTAAACAAAGCTGATTTCATTACATCTATTTCTAGTCATTCAGGTCTCAGCCTACTTACTGGCCCTGACTGAGACCTGGATCAGACCAGAGGACACTGCCACACCTGCTGCCCTCTCCACTAACTTCACTTTCTCACACACCCCTCGCCTGACCGGTAGGGGTGGAGGAACTGGTCTGCTCATCTCAAACGATTGGAAATTTGATCCTTTACCACCTCTGTGTGACAACAGCTCATTTGAATCGCACTAGTCCTATTAAAATCCATTTTGTAGTTGTTTATCATCCCCCAGGTCAGCTTGGCAGTTTCTTGGAAGAGCTTGATGTGCTTCTCTCATCCTTCCCTGAGGATGGTACCCCTCTCGTAGTTCTTGGAGACTTCAACATCCACCTAGAAAAACCTCAGGCTGCTGATTTCCACACTCTACTTGCCTCATTCGACCTCAAACAAGTATCTACTGCGGCTACTCACAAATCAGGTAATAAATTGGACCTTATTTACACACGCTACTGCTCCACTGACCATACACTGGTCACTCCGCTGCACACCTCAGATCACTTCCTCCTCACTCTCAACCTCAACCTGTCTCAGAACACAACACACACTCCTCCACAGGTCACCTTTCGGTGAAACCTACGCTCACTCTCACCCTCTCGCCTATCCTCTTTGGTCTCATCTACACTTCCTCCACCTGTTCAGCTCTCAACACTAGATACTAACAGTGCAACTGATATTCTTTTCTCCACTTTAACATCCTGCTTGGACAACTTCTGCCCCCTTTTCTCCAGGCCAGCCCGCGCCACACCCCGCGGAAGTGGCGCAAATCGAAAGATCCTACTGACCTTGGTCTTTATCAATCCCTCCTCTCTTCCTTCTCTGCTAATATCTCTACTGCTAAAATGACTTTCTATCACAACAAAATTAACAATTCTTCTGACTTTCGCATGCTTTTCAAAACCTTCTCCTCTCTTCTCAACCCTCCTCCTCCTCCTCCTCCTTCATCAACCCTAACAGCTGGCAATTTTGCCACATTTTTCATAATGAAAACAACCACCATCAGCGGCCAATTTACCAATCCACAAACTGACATGCACATCTTACCAGCTAACACACACATTCTACCTTCCTTCTCTCCACTTTCAGAGGCAGAAGTCTCCAAACTCCTCCTTTCCAGTCGCCCTAATACCTGTCCGCTTGATCCTTGATTCCCACTAATCTACTTCAAGCCATTTCATCCTCAGTTGTACCCGCACTCACGCACATCATCAACACCTCTCTTCACACTGGTACTTTTCCCGCAGCATTTAAGCAGGCTCGGGTAACCCCACTGCTTAAGAAACCCACTCTAAATCCAGCATATCTGGAGAATTACAGACGGGTCTCCCTTCTTCCATTCGTTTCGAAAACACTTGAACGAGTTGTTTTCAACCAGATCTCTTCCTTTCTTACACAGAACAACCTCCTGGACAACAACCAGTCTGGTTTCAAAAGTGGACACTCAACTGAGACTGTTACTGAAGCTCTGAGACTTGAGAGCAGCTTCCAAATCCTCAGTTCTCATCCTGCTGGATCTGTCTGCCGCCTTTGACACGGTTAACCACCAGATCCTCCTGTCAATCCTAAATATGAAGGGCATCTCAGGAACCGCACTCCAATGGTTCAAGTCTTACCTCTCAGGTAGGTCCTTCAGGGTGTCGTGGAGACCCAACATCTAGCCACTGGAGTGCCTCAGGGCTCAGTGCTTGGACCACTTCTCTTCTCCATCTACATGACATCACTAGGATCAGTGATTCAGAAACATGGCTTTTCCTATCACTGCTACGCTGATGACACACAACTCTACCTCTCATTCCAGCCTGATGATCCGACAGTAGCCGCTCTCATCTCAGCCTGACAGACAGACATTTCTGGCTGGATGAAGGACCATCACCTTCAACTAAACCTTGCGAAGACAGAGCTACTCGTGGTCCCGGCCAACCCAACACTTCATCACAACTTCACCATTCAGCTAGACTCGTCATCCATAACTCCATCAAGGTCAGCCAGGAACCTTGGTGTGGTAATTGATGATCAATTGAACTTCACAGACCACATTGCTAGAACTGCCCGGTCCTGTAGATTTGCCTTGTTCAACATTAGGAGGATCAGGCCCTTCCTATCAGAGCATGCTACACAACTCCTTGTCCAAGTGCTTGTTTTATCCAGACTGGACTATTGTAACGCTCTCCTGGCTGGTCTTCCAGCTTGCACGGTCAAACCTCTGCAACTGATCCAGAATGCCGCAGCCAGAGTGGTCTTTAACGGGCCGAAGAGAGCGCACGTCACTCCTCTCCTCACAAATTTGCACTGGTTGCCAGTTGCCGCTCGCATCAAATTCAAGTCACTGACGTTTGCCTACAGAACAACCACTGGCTCTGCTCCCTTTTACCTAAACTCATTACTTCAGACTTGCGTGCTATCCAGAAACTTGCGCTCTGCAAGCGGACGTCTTCTTGTGGTGCCATCTCAAAGAGGCACAAAATCTCTTTCTCTGACATTTACCTTGACTTGGAGGAATGATCTGCATAACTCAGCCAGAGTGGATGAGTCCGTAGCCATTTTCAAGAAACGGCTGAAGACGCATCTTTTTTGGCAGCACTTGATCCACTAATACTAACACCTTCTCTATGTATATAAAAATAATAATAATAATACATGTACTGCATTAGATTAAACTGAGAAGGGTCATAGCACTTGCATATTGTTGTCCTATTGTTAGTGTAACTGTTTCTATTGTTCTCATTTGTAAGTCGCTTTGGATAAAAGCGTCTGCTAAATGAATAAATGTAAATGTGATGTAAATGTAATATAAAAGTTTTTGGAAGTGAAAAAGAAGTCATTGTATAATTTACAGAGAAAAAAAATTTAAATTGACATTCCCACAATTCCCTGCATGACACAATTGATGTATTTTTGTTGAAATCACTGTTTCTTCATAGTTTTTCTTAGTTTTTTGTTGTTGTTATCAGTTATGTACAGTGGGGTTTCATGTTCCCATTAATGTTAAATTAATGTTTATTGCATTTTAAATGTTTCGTGTGTTACCGTGATGGTGTTTAGTGTTTGTGTGAATGACACTGTGCAGCTTCTATATATTACTATTATCTTTCTTGAGAAAAAATAACTTGCCATGAACTATGATTCATCATGTGACTATCATCACCAGTGAGATTGGTGGTTGTCAGTGTATTACTATGGTACAAAACAGATTCACACTCACCCACCCACACACACACACTCTCACAAACACTTAGCTTAGCTGACATTATTTACTTTATTTATAGATCATTTATATATATTTTTGTCATCAATATGGAGAAAGATCTTATGATATTTTGTATTTATGTATTTAAATCAATCAACCAATAAATTAATTAAACGCATAATGCATTTAAATATTTTAAAATAAATTATATATATATATACATACACACACACACACACACACAAACTTTTCTGTTGGATGTGATTTATGTTAATCGCGATTATTATTTTTTTTATTTTCTGCAATAATCCATTGGAATAAATCCTATTGTCCACGTCACTGCAGCAATCATTGGCAGTTGTTCATTATTTCCCCTCAGTCTCTCCTGTGCACACTTAAAGACTAGCTCGTCAGCTTTGACACAAGTATGAGAAGAACTGTCGTAAAGTGTTGAGTACTACTTGTCATAATATACTGTAATATTAATGTAAAATGCGACGAGCTTGAGTGTTGAAAGTTGTTTTCAGCTAAACACACACACACACACACACACACACACGTTATCTCTAGCATCTGAGGTATGTAGCAGAGCAAGAACAACGCGAATAAGCACACTTCTACTTTCAAGTCAAACAGCCTGAGAGAGAAAAAAAATTATTAAACGTGAGAAAGGGAAAAGTGACGGAGTGTGAAAGAAACGAGAGCGCGGAGGAATTCTGTTCATGCTCTGTGTTTTTGCCTTATATGGTCACACAGAGAGAGAGAGAGAGAGAGAGGTGGAGGTGGAGGTGTGGTCTATTGTTTCAGAGCGGAAGAGGTGTTGAGTTTCTCTCTCTATTGCGTCATTCTTTCACTTCTGCCATGTTGTTTGTCGCTCGCGGACAACGCGCCTCTCAGCAGCTCATAAGTCTCTTCACAATCATCCAGTATACTGGAGTGGAGATCTGTGGAGTTTAGTGACTTTGTCCAGCACTTCCTTCACGAACGCGTCGGGTTAATCAGCTCCTCTAAAGCTCATGGAGACTTAGCCTAATGTTGTATAAATTGTTTCACCTCAAAATAAAAAGATAAAAACAATAAATATGTTGCATATTATGTAGGACTTTTTGTTTCTGTAGGCTATTTAGGCCCGAGTATCGTTAACTAAAATAACTATACAACTTAAAATAAAATAAACTTTAAAGACATATACATTTTTTTTTTTTTTTTATTATAGCAACTAATTAAAATATGAATCACTTCACAGTCATCCATGATACTGTAGATGTGGAGGTCAGAGACTTTATCCAGCACTTTAAAGCATTAATCATATTTAAAGCATTAATTAAATTTATCCAGCACTTTCTCACAAAAGCGTTAATCAGAAGATTTCATGGAGACCTAATGATGTATAAATTGTTTCACCTCAAAATCTAAAGATAAAAACAAGAATTTATGAATCATTGAATAAGAATTAGAATAATTTATAAGATTTTTTTTTTTTTTTTTACGCGTGAGCATTGTTAACTAAAATAACTATACAACTATCTACAACTAGCAACTAATTAAAATATGAATCTATAACAGTATCTCAATGATAGGCTACTAAAATAACACTGAGCTCTTTTGAGAGGAAGTGCTCGTGGCTGATGATGTGAGGTGATGATGTCATGTGCGGTCAGGTAATAGCAGGCTGTCATTGGTGGGCTGGAGTTCTGCTGGATGATGTCATGCGGCGAGATTAAAGAACCGCAGCGCAGATGTCCGAGCAAGACGGACGCCGTGACGTCATGAGAGAGAGAGAGAGAGAGGTGGAGAGAGAGAGAGAGAGAGAGAGGTGGAGAGACAGGGAGAGAGGTAGAACGAGAGAGAGAGAGGGAGAGACAGGGAGAGAGAGAGACAGGGAGAGAGAGAGACAGGGAGAGAGAGAGAGGTGGAGAGACAGGGAGAGAGAGAGAGAGAGAGGTGGAGAGAGAGAGAGAGAGGGAGAGGTGGAGAGAGAGACAGAGAGAGAGAGAGAGAGGGAGGGAGAGAGAGAGAGAGACAGGGAGAGAGAGGGAGAGACAGGGAGAGAGAGAGAGGTGGAGAGAGAGAGAGACAGGGAGAGAGAGGGAGAGGTGGAGAGAGAGAGAGAGGTGGAGAGACAGGGAGAGAGAGAGAGAGAGAGACAGGGAGAGAGAGGGAGAGGTGGAGAGAGAGAGAGGTGGAGAGAGGTGGAGAGAGAGGGAGAGAGAGAGAGAGAGACAGGGAGAGAGAGGGAGAGAGAGAGAGCGCGCTGCCTTAGCAGGAAATATAAGTCACTTTTAAGAGCCCTAGAAAAAACAAAATCTGAGTCTGGATGGAGTTTGAGTCATGAAAAAGCTCCAGTTGACGATGATGATGTAACGGCAGCTGCTGACGGACCGTTATGAGTTTAAACACACCTGTTGAATTGCATCATCACTGCTCTGTTATTAGAGAAAATGGTATTTGGCTTTAGATGACAGACATGTATATGAATTCCCCAGGCCACAGTTATTTAGGTTATGAATCCTTCAGTTAAAAAGAGCCTCAGGCTGAACTAAAACAAGACCGGCCTCTCTGGAGATTCACACACACGCTACACACAGACCGTAAAAGCAGTGATCATATCGACCATTATCTCACACACTCACTCACACACACACACACACACACGCACACATTTATACATGGGGGAAGATGCCACTTTCAGAACAATGTGGATTTACTTTTAAACAGTAACATATTTAGATACAAGTTTAGCATGTGTGCTAATGTGTTATTATAGGAAATTATTAAAACATTTGCTAATTAGTTATTATAGCACAAAATGTCAAATATTAAAAGAGGGGTAAGAAGCCCCAGGGCTAAAGTTTTACAGAATGTATAAATTACCTCTGATATAATTCTTATTAATATTTATATCTTTTTTAAAAGTGTCATTGATGTAAAATACTAAATCATCTATTCTATTAAATTTTTTTTGACAATATAGTTGATAATGATTTAATAATAACCGATGAATCCGACAAATCCGAATGCTAGTAAAAGATATTAATCTGAAAGGTGAAATTATTTTATGACATATGAATATATACATATTTAATTGCAATAAGAACTCAATTTTAAAATAATAACACCAGTAACAAGATGTCGCTCAGGCCCTTCTGTGTGGCACATTTTACCCCAAGGGTTTACTTTTATCTTTTCACTTCAAAATAAAAACTTTTACTCCACAAATCTTAAAACATGAATGTGTCCACAAATCCCTCATTAACAAACAGACACATAAAACTTCTGTCATATTCATAATATTATAATGTTATAGATCACTATATTTTCCAGAGACACAAAAGTAGACTAAATGTTGATATTCAGATGAAATAACCAAATAAAAAAAAATAGTGTAGCCATTCATCAAAAAAGTGCTGAGATGAGATTGTGTGTCATCTATGTTATATATATATTCAACACCAGCCATCAGTCAGAGTTAAATATTGTACAGTTTCTTTATTCATAATTTTACTTGACTAGTTGGTTATATTACAGTTTATTTGTGTTAAAGTCTAAACAAAACCATCATCAAACTCATGCATTCTGCACAAAATTCACAGTCATATCCAAAAAAAGAAAGAAAGAAAGAAAGAAAAGCAAACAGAGACGAACACACACACACGTCTGTAATCATCACACACTTTCACATTAATAGGCATTCAGGTGTGAAATGCTGTAAGGTCGCCCTCCTGTGGCCCGGATGAGTCGACCAGTTCTCCGACAACACTTTACTACACTTGTACCGCGGTAAACACGGTTAAAGCACTGCCCTCTAAAAAGCACATGATGACACAGACACAGTCAATAAAAGCAGGAGAGACGGTGAAGCGAAGACAGTCCAGGTTGCAGCAGTTGTCCGTGTTTGTAATCAGATGTAATGGCGTTTCCAGAGGGAGGTGGGTGGGGCTAGAGGGGCGTGACTGACAGCTTCACTGTCCAATCAGCTTCTGCACAAAGGAATCCAGCTGGTCTTCATCTTTGATGCCCACAAACTGGTCGATGACATCACCGCCCCGCATGGCGATCACCGTGGGAACGGCCGACACCTATACAGCACATCAGGAACAATCAGCATCCCATAATAGTCGCAGGAATCATTCCCGTGTGCTGTTGTGATTCATTTATTGCCTTTTTGTTTGACGTAAGAATCAAGAATCAGAAACATCTGACTGCCGTGGTGGTTGACCAATCAGAATCAAATATGCCAGAGAAATAATAAAAGACATCTGGAAAAACACACTGTAGAGAAATGAAGTGTATTTCTATATATCAGAGAAGATTATCAAGTGAAAAACCAATGAATCTATTTAGATTGTATTCCTGTGGTCTCTGAGAAACACTATTATTTTTGTATCATTGATACACTTATGGTTTATATTAATATTTAGATTTTCTGATTTCATTTTTATTTTAGTTCAAGTTTTAGTCATTTTGGTTGTGTGATTTTATCATTTGTCTATGTTTTTATTATTTTGTATTTGTGGATAAGTTTTAATTAGTTTAACTTGAACTAGAGTTAAACTGCCTTGGCACTAGCTGAAATTAAATACTTACATATATCATTTTGTTTGTAATGTTAGTAATGAAAGTGTGTGTTTTTTGTATTAATACACCAAGAGTATACATTCATTTTTTTAATTCACTTTTATTTTTAATTTTAGCTTAAACATTTTAGTCATTTGTTGTAAAAAAAAATTGTACTTTTGTCATTTTTATTAGTTTTTAAAATATTAATAATAAATAAATAAAACAAGTGAAAAAAACAACAAAATTCAGGTTAAACTTATTTCAGTTATTCACCAAGGCACCATTTAGTTCAGTTTACATTTTTCTAACCTATTTTTATTTTATTTGATCTCAGCTTTAACAAATGTGTGTTAATAAGCGCGTGTCGTACCCCGTACTCGATGGCGAGGTCTGTGTGTTCATCGATGTCCACTTTGGCCATGGCGACTCGGCCCTTCTGTTTAGCGATGGCCTTCTCCAGCCGAGGGCCGAGGATTTTACAGGGGCCGCACCACCTACAACACACACACACACACCTGCAATCAGATTATCTGACGGTCCCTACCACACACACTTCATATCTACAACTCAGAGAACTATCATCAGACTGAGGCTCGCAGAAACTGACATAAAAACGAAAACATCATAAATTATTCATTCATAATAAATATTAGGTTTTTGGTGAGTCGCACCACGTGACATTTTATAATCTGAACAAACCCAGTTCCCAATTGATATTTAATACATCATAGCGTCACTGTTTGTAAAAAATTATGAATGTATTTTAGAAATAATACAGGACAAAATGTTTGTATAGTTTTATTATTTTTAATAATAAAAGTATTTGTAAAAAAAAAAATATTTATAATTCTTCCACCACTAATATACTGTAGATCATTAGTCTAACTGCAGTTTGCTTTAATAAAAAACTTATTTTTAATATTAATAAGAAAAATATGAATTAGTGTTTACTGACTGAAAATTCTGTTTAATAATATTAATGTTCATTAAGTAATATTTTTTATATTAATTTTACTTACAATTTACAGACTGAAACTATCTTTAAATAATATTAAATTATTGAATTATATTTTTTAAATATTTGTTCCTTCATCACAATTTCTGTTTGTCAAAAACCAAAATCAAACATTTTAATTACTGTTTACCGACTGAAACTTCCATTTAATGATCATCTTTTTAAATAAGTAAATTTAATAATATTATATTAGTTAAAGTTTACCTACTGTAACTACCACTAAATAATATACAATTTAATAAAGTGCTATTAATAATATTATTATTAATGGTGTTAATAATGATATTAATTATCATTATTATTAATACTAACTATGGTTTACTGAGTGAAACTTCTTTAATAATATTAATTTGATCTAATATTAATAACTTTAATCATATTAATATAAATTACTAGCCTGGGTGCCAGCCCGAACCCCGCCCACAATATTTTTTGGTCGGGAAGTTCGGTCTGGACTCGCTCCGTTGAGGAGCTATTATGCCCGAACAAAAATTGTTCGGACCAATCAAATTGTCAGGGCGGGCTTTATACGATGATGGACAGATAAGCAACGGTAACGTCATCATCCACGTCATCAACGAGCGCTTGGGTTGAATTCAAATGACTGCCGCTGAAGAATTGAGATTTCACGAGTTCACGCTTACAAATAAGTCAGATAGAATAAATGCATATTTGGCGTGCTGTCCGAGGAGAGGCTTCGGGCTCGGTATTCGGCCCGAACCCAAAGTACTCCCCCCGTATTCCTGGCTGTGGAAGAACAAGCCAAGAGTGAGTGCAGGGATGCTGAAAACTGTCATGTTAGGTGAGTTGACCGAGTGAATAAATATATGCTTTCCTCTCATGCTGATAGACGGTTGATTGGATTGATTATTTGAACGTGCTCCTCCTGAAATTTGTTTATAAAACATCATGTGTAGATTCCGCCATCGCGTCTGTTATAGAAGATATCCACAGCGCATTCATTTTAAAAGAGGAACAGAGAACCGCGATCGGAAACATGAATGAAAAACATACGTCACTTACTCCGTTGCTCTGATTGGTTGTAGGTCTATCCAATTGAGTGCAGAGGAATTTTTTTTCCTGGTTCGGTTGAAACACGCCCCATAATCAAAGCTCAATGGAGAAGTATCAGACTCACATTCTGACTAGAATTGAGTATGACGACGTCAGGCTAATAAATTACCATTTGCAGACTGAAACTAACAACTGATAATATTACTGTAATATTAATAACATAAAAATGTAGTGATTCAGGTTAAATACAATTGTTATTCTTATTTCTTATGCATATATTGTGATTATTTTATGATTATTTTAATTCGTTCACTATGTAAAGTACTTTGAAATACCATTGTGTATGAAATGTGCAATATAAATAAACTTGCCTTGCCTAATATTCATTTAATAATATTTTTGTATTACCATTTACCAACTGAAACCGCCGTATAATAATAATAATATTAATTCAGCAGACTATATTTAGCAGAGACATCTACGAAAAACCCTTTCAAAAAGCAGTGTTAATATCAATCCTTACACTTATAATATCATAATAATAACTCATAGACTCTTTACGTCTGCAGTCCCTGAATCAGATGATCTCTCTCCATCAGTGTGTGTGTGTGTGTGTGTGTGTGTGTGTGTGTGTATACGTACTGTGCGTGGAAGTCTATGAGGACGGGCAGCTGGCTGTTGATGACCCTCTCGGTGAAGTCGTCGTGGTCCTGCACGCTGAACGACACACTCCTGCGGGAGGAGAGAAGCGGGAGAGACGGGAGCGAGCGGGAGAGGAGCGCAGGAGACGGGATCAGACACGAGGAGAACGACACACTCCTGCGGGAGGAGAGAGACGGGAGCGAGCGGGAGAGGAGAGGAGGACACGGGATCAGACACGAGGAGAACGACGACACGCTGGCCGGCAGACGCTGGAGATCTCGCACAGACACTCCACACACTCTCCGCACCAGGAGCCTGAACGCCATCTGACAACACACACATCATTACATTCAATATCATACAACACATCACTTTACAATAACCGTTTTCTGTGTGGATATAGTTTATTCCTGTGATCAAAGCTGAATTTTCAGCATCATTATTCCAGTCTTCAGAGTCACATGATCCTTCAGAAATCATTCTAATATGATGATCTGATGCTCAAGAAACTTTTATGATTATTATCAGTGTTGAAAACAGTTGTGCTGATTAATATTTTTGAGGAAACTGTGATACCATTCAGACATTTCTGATAAAAGTGTGGTAAAATTTTAGCCTGGGAAAACCCAGACAACTTCCGGCAAATTTAGATTTGCTCTGCAAGTAGTCTGGCAAAGAGCTCATTCAAGCCCATTTCTAATCCGTCGAAATCGCGGCACCAATCAGAAACGTTGGGGCGGGCTTTACACAATGACGATCGCTCTGATTGGTTTTAGGTCTATCCAATTGCGCCCAGAGGCATTTGAGCGACGTCCGTTGGTGAAGCGCACATTATTATATTCAAATTGCAAACACATGAGGACAGTCTCCATGAAAGACCCACTGGCAGATGAACGTGCTACTACATTTCTCTCTGAAACTGTAGGAAATTAAATTAGCCTAGATTTAATGGAGGATTTTAACTGTGACACAATGATTGACAGGGCAGTTTACGTGACAGGATGCAGGCGACTGATCCGTCCGATAAAGATGACGAAGTAGTATGTCCCAAAGCTTGCCTGTTTTTTTGCTACACATTCAAAAGTAAATACCTTTTCTTCACAAAAAGAGTACATACTTTTATGGCGTAGTGTAACTTAGGCGAATTGGGACACAGCATATGGCTTTACACGATGACGATCGCTCTGATTGGTTTTAGGTCTATCCAACTGCGCCCAGAGGCATTTGAGCGACATCTGTTGGTAACGCCCCTTTGGAAATGAGTTATTAATGAAGCTTTGCCAGACCATAACTCAGTTACTACTGAGAATGGTCTGGTTTTAACCAGGCTAGTAAAATTTAAAAGAGTGAGAGAGAAATGAATACTTTTATTCATCAATGACGCATTATATTGATCAAAAGTGACAGTGATGACATTTATAATGTAACAAATACTTTAAAAAAAATTGTAAATGCAAATAAATGCTGTTCTTTTTAACTTTCTATTCATCAAAGAATCCTAAAAAAAGCATCACCATTTCTGCATAAATATGAAAGCACAACTGCTTCTGATAATAATCATAAATGTTTCTTTTTCAGCATCAAATCATCATATCAGAGTGATTTCTGAAGGATCATGTGACACTGAAGACTGGAGTAATGATGCTGAAAATACAGCTTTGATCACAGGAATAAATTACACTTTAAAAATATATTCACATAGAAAACAGCTGTTTAAATTGTAATAATTCTTCACAATTAAAAAAAATATTTCCAAACTTTTGTCAGGTATTGTAAATATAGCCTACACATTTTAACGTGTATAATGTTATATCATAGGCTAACATTTGTATAATATATTGGACTATAATTGGGCAAAACACACACACTAAACATATTTTCCTACATAGATAATACCAATTTAGCGTGTTTTGGACAAAAATAATGTAGAAATAAGAAGCAAGTATATATTATTGAATGTAACCTCATGTGAGTGTTGTTATGAATGAGTTTCCAGTTTCAGATACACTATTGACAGTCTGACAGACACGGAGTCTCTATATAAGTTAGCTACCCATCGCTCATTCTGTGCGCGTGTATTTGCGTCTGTGTGTTTTTCATGTTTTAACTGCGGTTGTGTAAGTTAAATCTGTGTGGTTTTTAACCTCCATGTGACTTTGAGCTTCTGATCTGTTGCGTGTGTGTTTATAACAAACCTAGTGAGTTTATGAACGCGTATGTAACGCGCCAAATCGGATTATTTCAGCTTCAATATTGTTTTACGTGTTTATGATAGTTAGGAGACGTAAAATAAACTCTTACCGTGAGCTCTACAGTCCTATGGTCACACGGACCACTGACGCACTTCCGCTCACGTGGAGGAATGATGCGTCACAGCGACAGCCCGCGGCGCGGAGACGAACTGCAGCAACCACGACTATGCAGTGTATGCTATTAACCTAGGAACGCCCACCTGGAGGCCAAATTAAAGGGGTGTTATAATGCCATTTGTGCCTAGTATTCAGTGTTGCCAGATTGGGCGGGTTCCCGCCCAATTGGGCGGTTTTGAATTTGATTGTGCGGGTAAAAAAGGGTTTGGGCGGGTGGACAAAATTTGGGCTGGTTTGGGGTCAGGTCGGCGGTTTTCAAACATCTACATTTTAAAGTATAATTGATTAAAAAACTAAACTAAAGTGTGCATGTAGTCCATAAAATCAGTCATCATGACATTACTGTACACACACGCGATTGATACAAACAGATGCGATTGAGCGCGATAAGTTGTAGCTGTATATTCAAGTGATCGCTAATGTCAAAGTGATAGGCTAGCTATAGCCTACTAAACAGTAAGTTTTATCTACACAGTAAGAGTAAGATAGTGAGCAACTCTAAAAACGTAGGCTACACCTGGTGGGAGATAGATGGTGAATAACTCTGAGGAGAGCACAGTTGAATGACTTGAAATTAAATGAAATATGGGACGTGAAATATGTCCATGGCCATGTGCACACTAACCTAACCCAGACATCGGCAACTTTTACACCGTCCAGATTGCACTATACTCGACCCTGACAGCTGCTGAAAAAGGTCTGAATCAACGATGAATGAGTTTGACTGCTAAATTCTGCGTTATGTTCTGCAATGTGTACTTCCGAGGGTTAAAGTAATCGGTTCATTTCTTGATTGCCGTTTTGACAGTGTCCATCTGGACATTTTAGTCATATTGGCTAATTCTCCTTTATTATTGCCCTGTTTTGATCTGTTTTCCTGGAATTTTATTTTTTATTTTATTTTATCATTGTTATTTTGTTTTAAGGAGATAAAAATTGTGCTTATCAACCTTGAATGACATGGTAATGAATTTATATCATATTATTTTGGCGGCAGTAAAATTTTGGGCGGTTTTTTCTTGTAGTGGGCGGGTTTTGGTGAGCTTTTGGGCTGGAAATCACTGTCCCAATCTGGCAACACTGCTAGTATTAACTTGAATGTCAGGCAACCCCTTAAAGTCAGTTGAATAACCGATACTGATAACACTTTATATTTGAAATCCGATATCCGCAATAAATCTAAATGCAAATTTTGATATAGGCTACTTTGAAAGCCTGAATACATAAACAAAAGGCTCACCATTATAATCCATGTCCCAAACACTTAAACATAAATCAAACATATACAATATAGTAGCCTAGTTTGAACCAGTTTAAGATTCCTTAACTTTTAAAATGAATTTTATACTCATATGGCCAACTCTCTCTTTATTAAAAAATGGTAACACTTTAAGGTTTCATTTTGTTAGCTTTAGTTAACATGAACCAACAATTAGTGAACAATTACTTCTACAGCATTTATTAATCTTAATGTTAAGCTCAACATATTGTATGACATTTTTAAGATCCAAAACTGTATCTGTTAAAAATAAAGTTAATGCACTGTAAATAAACACATATTTTATTAGGGGTGTTAAAGGAGAACTCCGGTCAATTTTAACATTGAGCTCATTTTTTTGTACATTTGGAGTGCTGTCAATACAGAGAACAACGACAAAAATCGGTGTTGCCTACACCGAGTTATTCTATTTTTAAAATTTGCACCCTATTGACTTCAATGGGGCAAGTAGTAAGCCTGCTTTTTAGCCTCTTAACATCCTTTAAGTGTCATTACAAGTGCACAGAAAATGTGAGTGATTCCTTCCGAGTGAACAAGAGTGGATCTGACTGCAGTAGATGTTAGAGATATTAATAAAAATGAAGTTAATTCAGCCAGCGCTCATACCTTTGTTTACATCCTTTTTTCGGTGGAAGACCATAGTAATCGATTGTCGAGTTCACGCGCATAGGTTTAGTACCTATGATCACGCGCGTGAACTCGACAATCGACTACTGTGGACTTCCACCGAAAAAAGGATGTAAACAAAGGTATGAGCGCTGGCTGAATTAACTTCATTTTTATTAATATCTCTAACATCTACTGCAGTCAGATCCACTCGTGTTCACTC
Organism: Rutilus rutilus; assembly: GCF_951802725.1. Classification (NCBI taxonomy): domain Eukaryota; kingdom Metazoa; phylum Chordata; class Actinopteri; order Cypriniformes; family Leuciscidae; genus Rutilus; species Rutilus rutilus. The sequence continues at coordinate 24,738,804 of NC_140209.1, forward strand.
GGAAGGAATCACTCACATTTTCTGTGCACTTGTAATGACACTTAAAGGATGTTAAGAGGCTAAAAAGCAGGCTTACTACTTGCCCCATTGAAGTCAATAGGGTGCAAATTTTAAAAATAGAATAACTCGGTGTAGGCAACACCGATTTTTGTCGTTGTTCTCTGTATTGACAGCACTCCAAATGTACAAAAAAATGAGCTCAATGTTAAAATTGACCGGAGTTCTCCTTTAATTTAACACTCATATTTTAACACTTTAACACTCTTGAGTCTGGAGCCAAATAAACTCCCAGGAGAGTTAATTTAAAGGGTTAGTTCACCCAAAAATGAAAATTCTGTCAGTAATTACTCACCCTCATGTTGTTCCAACCATGTAAGTCTTTCGTTCATCTTCGGAACACAAATTAAGATATTTTTGATGAAATCTGACAGAATTTTGACTCCTCCAGGCTTCCAGTGTGACCGAAACTCACCGGCCCAGAATAGTTATTAAAACATCGTTAAAATAGTTCAAGTAACTACAGTGGCACTACATTAAGTTTATCATGCGACGACAATACTTTTTGTGTGGAAAAACAACAAAAATAACGACTTTATCCAACTATTAGTGTTCCTCAATGTGGGCCTCTGACGAGAGTTCACGGGAGCGCCAGGACGCATGCGCGAGAACTGAGCTTAAATACTCCCAAGGAGTGAGCAGTCAGTAACAAGTAGTAGTAGAAGAAGAACGCCGTAAGCTCAGTTCTCGCGCATGCGTCCTGGCGCTCCCGTGAACTCTCGTCAGAGGCCCACATTGAGGAACACTAATAGTTGGATAAAGTCGTTATTTTTGTTGTTTTTCCGCACAAAAAGTATTGTCGTCGCATGATAAACTTAATGTAGTGCCACTGTAGTTACTTGGACTATTTTAACGATGTTTTAATAACTATTCTGGGCCGGTGAGTTTCGGTTTCGAAAAAAAAATAAAAGTAAAATACCAATAAATTACGTTATTGGTACGTCATGTGTGTTGCTATTTATCAGGAGCAGTTTCCATGTTTCTTTACCAGTTCTTCTAGTATTGTGTATCACCATGGTAGCCTAATTGTTGTTTGTTTCCATAATAAAATGCCACTTACTGGTTATTTTGTATATTTTTATATGACTGTGGTGGCTCATACCAAGATTGTATTAACAAAAACTAGTTTGGGACTAGCCTACTATTTAATAGCTTAACCTCGAAGTGCCTACTGTTTATCAGTATTTGTCATATTCTTACAATTTTTTTTTGTATGTTAAGTAAAGGGGGACAGAACTTGTGTGTCAACAATTTTTGTGTAAACAAATGTATTATAATAGGCCTATATACATTAATTCCTAAAAAGGTGGGTCGTGGCTTGATGACCATGAGGAAATGTGGGTCCCATGGCCAAACTATTCAAAACATCATTCAATGTTGTGATAATCGTAATTAATAATCGCAATTACAATTTCAAGGGAATAATCGACAATGATCATTTTTGTCATAATCGTTCAGTCCTACTTTATTCAAATAAAATGTGGATGCATTTGACATTAATTGTTGTTTACTTGTTTGTTTATATCCATAATTAATTGATACCTGATTCCCTTACAAGAATTGTTGGCTAAAAAGTCACTGAATCGATTTCAGGTCACTGAATCAGTTCGGATCGTATCGTTCTAAATGAACCAATATCGTCCTTGAATCGGATTGACAACCACGAATCGCGATACGAATCGAATCGTTGTTAAAACGAATCGTTACACCCCTATTTGGGAATAATTTTTGGTGTTAGAAAATTTCACCAGTACTTGTATGGCAGGCAGTTTATACTGCTAACTGATCACCGGCCTTTAACCACCATTCTTGGGCCACACACAGGTATTCCCTCTCTGGCAGCAAGCCGAATGCAGAGATGGGCTCTGCTGTTATCAGCACACACATATTAAATAAGATATAGGAAGGCAGAGCAACACGGAAATACAGATGGTTTATCAAGACTACCATTACCCGTGACATGTCCCGAGAGTAAGCAGAACGATTTTTTCTACTTTGAGAAAGTCACAGTGGCTCCAGTGACTTCCACACAGGTAAGAAGATGCACACGGAATGATCCAATTCTGTCTGCAGTCATGGAGATGGTAAAAGATGGACATGTGCCAAAGGACACCACCAACTTGAAGCCGTACCTGTCTAGAAAGAATGAACTGTCATTTCATTCAGGATGTCTTCTCTGGGGACAAAGAGTCATCATTCCCCCATCGTTGAGAAAACCGGTCCTCCAGCAGCTCCATGTGGGCCATTGTGGTATTGTGCGAATGAAGGAAATAGCTCTGAGTTATTTTTGGTGGCCAGGTCTTGAGGGGGACATTGAAGGAAAAGCAAAGTAATGTCCATCCTGCCAGCAAGTGATAAATGAACCTCAATTGGCCCCATTACACCTGTGGGACTGACCAGAAATCCCTTGGCAGTGTGTACATGTGGATTTTGCTGGACCAGTCGAAGGAAAGATGTTGTTAATAACGGTGGATGCCCACAGCAAGTGGCCTGAAGTTGCTGTTATGCACTCTACAACTGCAGAGAAAACAGTAGTGAACCTGGGAGAAATGTTTAGCCGGTTTGGCTACCCTGAACAGCTCATCAGTGACAATGGGCCACAGTTTACATTACAAGAATTTGCTGTGTTTTTACAACGTTGTGGGGTACAACATATTAAATCAGCTCCGTACCACCCAGCCACGAATGGTCTCACAGAGAGAATGGTTCACACCATCAAACATGCCTTAAAGACATCACAAGGACAAGGGAGCCTTCAGCAGTGCCTGAATGATTTTCTGTTGTCATACTGAAACACCAGCCATGGGACAACAAAGGTTTCTCCAGCTTCTCTGACGTTGAAGCGTTTGATTTACTGAGACCTTCTACTGTCAAAGAGGTGGTAACTCGTCAACAACAGAAGCAAGTTCACAGGAGAGACATGAAGGCTAAAAGCAGACTGTTCCATCCAGGACAAAATGTTTTGGCACTCAACTATAGTTCAGGACCAAAGTGGGTACCAGCGACAGTGATAGCTCAAGTGTCATACTGTACACTGTACTAACATCTAACAAGCTTACCTGGAAAAGAAACTTGGATCAGCTGTTGCTGGGATCTGCTACTGAGGTGGAGTCTGCCGTTTCCACACCCACTGCTTGTTTGGACTCTCCGATGGTTCCAGAAGTGACTGTGGACACACCACTTACACCAGAAAAAGGACCTGTGCCACCCGAGACTGAAAACATTCTGCAGATGCAAAACTTGGAAAAACAACCAGGATCAGTATCCAACATAAATGTTTCAGAGCCCATGTCAAGCACAGAACGCCGTTATCCCACTAGGGAAAGACGCCCACCTAAAAGACTTGATTTATAGTGAAAAAGAAAAAGAAAATGAGTGACTACAAAATCTGATAGTTTAAGTTCTTTATTTCAAATCAGTTCAGTAAATAAATGAAGATGTCCTTGTGTTGACATTTGTTACTGTAAAAAAGAGGAAAACAAAGAGGACATTCTGTTTTGGGGGGAATGAGTGTTGTGTATAAAGCGTTGCTACTTTAAGACATAAGTTATGGGTGGAGTCATGTAATGATGTGCTCAAGTGAATATACAAGTGAATGTGAGCATTAAAAGAGATGCAAGTTCTTCCGTTCCTGAATTGATTGTTCTGACTCTTCAGTGTCCTCTGTAGTAGGAACGTAGATTGACCGGTAAATCGAGAGCTTCGCTGCTTTCTTCACCACGACAGACTGGTACATCGGCCGCATTGCTGCAGAATCTGCACCGATCCGTCTGTCAATCTCCCGCTCCATCCTTCCCTCACTTGTGAACAAGACCCCAAGATACTTGAACTCCTCCACCAACCTGAAGTGGGCAAGCCACCCTTTTCCGACTGAGAACCATGGCCTCGTATTTGGAGGTGCTGATTCTCATCCCAGCCGATTCACACTCGGCTGCAAACCGCCCCAGTGAACGCTGTAGGTCCTGGTCTGATGGGGCCAGCACGACAACATCCGCAAAAAGCAGAGACGAAATCGCGTGGTCCCAAACCTGACACCCTCCGGCCCCTGGCTGCGCCTAGAAATTGTGTCCATAAAAATTATGAACAGAACCGGCGACAAAGGGCAGCCCTGCCGGAGTCCAACATGCACTGGGAAACAGTCTGACTTATTGCCGGCAATGCGAACCAAGCTCCTGCTCCGGTCGTACAGGGACCGGACAGCCCTTAGCAAAGGGCCCCTGACCCCATACTCCCAGAGCACCCTCCACAGGATGCCGTGAGGGACATGGTCGAATGCCTTCTCCAAATCCACAAAGCACATGTGTACTGGTTGGGCAAACTCACACGAACTCTCCAGCACCCTGGAGAGGGTATAGAGCTGGTCCAGTGTTCCACGACCGGGACGGAAACCGCACTGTTCCTCCTGAATCTGAGGTTCTACTATCGGCCGTATTCTCCTCTCCAGTACCCTGGCATTGACTTTCCCGGGGAGGCTGAGAAGTGTGATCCCCCTGTAGTTGGAACACACCCTCTGGTCCCCCTTCTTAAAAGAGGGACCACCACCCCAGTCTGCCAGCCCAAAGGTACTGTCCCCGACCGCCATGCGATGTTGCAGAGGCGTGTCAGCCAAGACAGCCCCACAACATCCAGAGAGTTAAGGTACTCAGGGCGGATCTCATCCACCCCCGGTGCCTTGCCACCGAGGAGCTTCTTAACTACCTCGGAGACTTCAGCTTGGGTGATGGACGAGTCCACCTCCGAGCCCTCAGCCTCTGCTTCCTCAATTGAAGATGTGTCGGTGGGATTGAGGAGATCCTCGAAGTATTCCTTCCACCGTCCGACGACATCCCCAGTTGAGGTCAACAGCTGCCCATCTCCACTGTAAACAGTGCCGGTAGGGCACTGCTTCCCCCCCCTGAGGCGCCGGACGGTTTGCCAGAATCTCTTCAAGGCCAACCGATAGTCCTTCTCCATGGCCTCACGAACTCTTCCCAAGCCCGATTTTTTGCTTCCACAACCACCCGGGCTGCAGTCCGCTTGGCCTGCCAGTACCCGTCAACAAAGGGTTACAAAGTCGATCATCGACCTCCGGCTCCTTATGCTTGAACATGGTGTTCTTTATAGACAAGCTGTAACTAGCACAGAAGTCCAATAACAGAACACCGCTCGGGTTCAGATCAGGGGGCCGTTCATCCCAATCACGCCCCTCCAGGTGTCACTGTCGCTGCCCACGTGGGTGTTGAAGTCCCCCAGTAGAACGACGGAGTCCCCAGTCGGAGCACTTTCCAGCACCCCTCCCAGGGACCCCAAGAAGGCCGGGTATTCTACACTGCCGTTTGGCCCGTAGGCGCACACGACAGTGAGAGACCTATCCCCGACCCGAAGGCACAGGAAAGCGACCCTCTCATTCACCGGGGTGAACTCCAACACATGGCGGCTGAGCTGGGGAGCTATAAGCAAACCCACACCAGCCCGCCGCCTCTCCCCATGGGCAACTCCAGAGTGGTAAAGAGTCGATCCTTTCTCCAGGAGTGTGGTTCCAGAGCCCAAGCCGTGCGTGGAGGTGATCCCGACTATCTCTAGTCGGTACCTCTCAACCTCGCGCACAATCTCAGGCTCCTTCCCCGCCAGCGAGGTGACATTCCACGTCCATAGAGCTAGTTTCCGTGTCCTGGGATCGGGTCGTCGAGGCCCCTGCCTTCTGCTGCCCGATCCTCTAAGCACCGGCCCCTCCTACGGGTGGTGAGCCCACGGGAGGGCGGCCCCACGTCGCTCCTTTGGGTGGAGCCCGGCTGTACCCCATGGGGGGAGGCCCAGCCACCAGGCGCTCTCATATGATCCCCAACCCCGGGCCTGGCTCCAGGGTGGGGCCCTGGCTGCGCCATGCCGGGTGACGTCATGGTCCTTGATTTAAATTCCATCATAAAGGGTTTTTTGAACCGCTCTTAGTCTGACCTGTCACCTAGGACCTGTTTGCCTTGGGAGACTCTACCAGGGGCATTTAGCCCCGGACAACATAGCTCCTAGGGTCGTTCGGGTACTCAAACCCCTCCACCACGGTAAGGTGGCAGTTCAAGGAGGGGGGCTGCACATATCCACCACTGTTAAATACATATTTTCTTATAAAAGAATATAAAAACTGCTTCACTGAGAGGCTCATTGAATAATGCCTTCTATGCATTCCAGAATTGTTTATTGCACTTTTTTTTTATAGTAATACTGGCTACAGTGGATGTTAGTTTAACTGAATACCTTCATACATTTAAAAAAAAAAATATTTGCAATTGCACACAGATTTTCAACCAGTCTTGACTGAACACAGGAAATCTCACAAAATCTCACGAGACTTCAGAATAAGCATACTGAATTATATGCAAAAAAAAAAAATTATATAGTTTGTTGTTGGAACAACAATACTTGTAGGAATTATCAACAAGCTGAGCCTCCATTTCTCAATTTCACTGTTGCACCATGATTGATGTTTATGCTTCCGCCTTCCATCATCTCGCTTTCTGATTGAACATGGTTTTGTTTCACGTGAATCTCCAGAGTGTAAGTGTGAGTCCCCTCAGGGTTCCCCACACATATCAGCATTTCTGATCATAAATATTCAACATGTTGAATATTTACGATTGGGGCGGCTCCAACGTTCTTCCGAGCAGGTTTGGACACTCTTAACACCTCACACCAAGGGAAAAATCTGATAAAATAATCTGTAGAACCATCAAGATAGTCGGGACATAGCTAGGATTGTCAAAAAATAAAAGCCTAAAATCAGCCCGCTTATCTTTTGGTGTGTACCCAGCATGAATGAACTACATTTCAGTCATCTAACAAGATTTGAAGTCAAAGGACAAATAGAAACTCATTAACACTGCAACTTCCTGCTTCAAACTAACGTCAGATGACAAACAAAACAGGCAACAAAAGGACTGATTGTGTAAAAGCAGTTTTATTTAAGTCATGTCTCCTACAGCCAGTACTGAATCAAATCATGGACAGGGGGACGTATAGGTGGTCTCAAATGAATCACCTGGAATAGGAAGAGAAAATGAGCTGGATCATTTTAACAGTGAATTCAGCCAGAGCAAAGCATGATTAGGATGAAAGCATACTTGTCTGATAGTAGTCATAAACGTTGATGACTGCAGGCTTGAGATTTTTAACTGCAAGAACCTGTTTCAGCTGCAGTGTGTAACTCATGGGAACACCTTTGGGAACCTACAAGACAGAAAGGATGAACAGCAACATACATAGCACTCAAGATGGCAGCTAGTAATATACCCAGTCTCACCCCTTTCAGATACACTAGGACATGATCATCTTCAGCATCAACCCGCTCCACTAACGGAGCGAATGATTGGGGTGAAGAACCGAGCTGAGGAAAAGACAATCGTTTACAGACAAATACATGTGAAGGAGCTTCAAGCATGTGACTTTCTAAAATCTTAAACCTACGAACCAGTGACGTGTCTGCTGTGAAGCCCGACAGGAGCTTAATGTCCACTAGAACCATGTTAGTGCTTGCTTTTCCACCATCGTATCTGAATGAGGGTGATGGGGGAATAAAGAGGTTTAGTCAAAAGGATCAAGAACAGCTTCCTTTTGGAACATGTAAAAATTAGCTGTTTTAGGACACAAATTCAAAGCTGTTCTTACTTCACCATGAAGTTCAACATGAGATCAGCTCCAAGCGGTTGGCAGTCTCCAGTCACCTTCGCTTCAACACTCAACGTTTTGGCGGCTTTAACGGGTGTTGGGATGTTGTAGAAACACGCAACCTATAGTATGAGTGCAGAGCAGACACAGCACAGTAAGATTTGGATGTGCACAACAGAAATGGGGTTGAAGATACAGACCTGCACAGACACACAAGTGGATCCTGATGCTTTAACACTATATTTGCCAGGAATGTTCTTCAGTGGCTTCTCCTGATACAGCAGCCTGTTGTCCCGATTCACTTTGAAGCTATAAGAGTCTCCTACAACTGAGGACTGTACGGTAACAGTGCTGGTGCCATCCAAGCTAAACACTTGAGCAGCGTACACAGACAGAGCATGAAGAGCCACCACAGTGTCCTAAAAACAAGCACCAGATTAAAAACTCCTCATAAATGATTGCACTCATGTTTGGTAGTCAGAGGCACCTGGGTGGAGGAGAAGCCTCCATAGGGATTCTGCTGGGTCACGAGCCAGTTGACAATGCGGTTAGCATAACCTAGATTAGCTGTCGTGAGAGGCTGAACAGTGAGAACCGCTAGCAGCACGTAAGAGCTGATCTCCACCGCCAGAGTATCACCAGATGTCGTCTGAGACCAATGGACCTTAGAGCCTTAGGATGAGATGGAGGGGAGAAAGTTGATGACAAAGAACCTGATGAACAAACATCAAGAGGCTGGTAAATCTCACCATCAGAAATGCCAAGATTGTTCAAGCAAGCTAAAAGCTGTGAGTGAATGGTGGTCTCTCCAGCCAGACTGAAGGTGTAGGCCAGCAGAGCCGTGGCATATGGGTTTCCCACGTTCCCAACGACAGGCCTCAAGCATGACAGAGCGTTGGTAATGACGGGATCCTGAAATCAAAACAAATATCAGAAAAATCATCTGCAAGGAGTTCACAGAACTACTGGAGATGCGTTTACCGTTGTGGGGACGCCTAGTTCGAGCAGTGATGCAACAATGTAGGCAGTCATGGTCACCTCGTCACCAACACCACCCTAAAAAAACAAAACAAAAAATTTGATTTAGAAGAATTGACTCATCTCAAGTCAATTGGATGGGGCATAGTTTAAGAAACATGTGTTGCACCTTCATGTCGATGTGGTGCAGAGTTCCCTGCTGCATGAAACAGCCGTCTGAACCCTGCTTGCTGATCAACCAATCCTTTGCACTCTGCAGGACATGTGGATCAATGAAGACAAATTGCCTCGCTAGACCAAAAGATCTCATGACAAAGGCGGTCAACCTGGTCGTGAAAAAGGTTGTGACAAACTGAACTTACAAACTGCTGGTGTCACAGATTACACAAGAGTAGAACAGAGCGAAACTCACCATGTATTTGATTCATCATAACCAAATGTACTGTATGAACCATCACCATGTCTGTAGTTCAGTTGTCTTTGGTATCCTGATTGGGGCAAAACCCACATGTAAAATGGTCAAAGAGTTAGTATGGAGAAGGACTAAACCTCTTTGGAATTTAGTCTCCTACAAAGGTAAAGTGGATTTGGTCATCCATACCGCTCTTAAGGAAGCCTGTGGTGGTCTCTCGGATGGCTGCGGTGAGTTGCTCTGTGACTTCCAGGTACAGCAGGATGTAAATATTGGGAGCAAGAACAATCATATTCTGTTCTCCACAGCCATACGGCATCTGTAATAACCTATCCAGATTCTTCAGCGCACGACCCATTATGTCCCCTACAAGATGTCAAGCATTAAACCCACATCAGAAACAGTTATTCAACCAACCTTCACATGTCAGTTTCTACTCAAATGTTTTACCAAGGACTGAAACAGAGCATCTGGCTGATCCTTGAACCACATTTTTTGGAAATGTCAGAGTCATGTCTTCAGAAAGAACGTTTCCTGCAGACCGAAAATAACGGATCAGAATTAAGCACTGGCTAAATTTTAGCTGTACAGGGAGAATGTATTCGGGAATCATTGAGTACTAACAAACCCTTTGGACATAGTAACCAACTCTGGGTGTTTGTCCTTTCAACTCCTTCAGGCTATAAAAGCAATAACACCACATCAGTAGCAGCATGATCTCCATAATCAAACTCCAGTAGGCTGGTTAACACTCACCAGGACAAGAAGACTTCGAGTGACTACATCAATGCGTCCTCTCGTAGGCACAGTCACAACTTCAGTGCCACATCGAGACCGGGATGCTTCAGCTGAAGCACTGACAGTCACATTGACAGTTCCTGCAGTGACAAGTGTATATTAGGCATTGCTCACTTCCGGTCTAATTTAGAGAGGCAATCCAAAACTGACCTAGAACCGAAGCTGAGAGAACCCATTTGAAGGTCTTTCTCCCATTAGCACAAAGACAGGATGAATACGGATCAGTATATGGTTTAAGAGTGAAGGCAGTGGATGAAGCTGGTGTTACTTTAACCTGCCAAGGAAACAGAGCACATGGAGCAAAGGCACATGAACTTCTATACACATCTCTATAAATATTTCAAAATAAACATTGCAGACCATGATGCACTTGGACAGATAGCTGAAGACTGTGGCCTTCAGCTCAAAAGACTCCCCACGGACGATGGAGTACGGCAGGGAGAGCTCCAGGAAGAAGGGCTGGAAGACCGTCAGGAGGGCAGGAGGAGCCAGACCGAAACCTTTTGAGGAAAGGCAGAACGCCTCAGTCTCCCATGTGGTAATGGTGTCAGGAACAGTGAGAGGAACTTGTGTGGATCCAGTGTCTCTGAAGGACAGCACAAGAGAAAGATAAGAGGAACAGAAGTAAAGTGGTTAAAGCTGCAGTCGGCAAGATTTTTTTTGATCACATTCAATGAAACAGACACTGCTCCGACAGGACATAAATCAGCCGGTTTAAGAAAAAAACCTGCACCTCCACCTAGAGCCTGTTATTTGTTTTGCAAAAACTCCAGTTTCACTCCCAATTCTTCTGGTTCAATCAGCACAGGGCTGTGTGAGATCTGACAGTCAATCACAGGTCGTGCACACGCCACAGATACCCCCTCCCCCCTCTCGCACATTACAATATCACGTGCATACGGCTGAAGTTCGCAGGTGTGTTGAATTGTACAAAGCGTGATGGCGTAGAGAAAATCTACTAACAAGCTTCCATTTCCTCAGTTAACCAGAGCTATGAGGTCCAAAACAACTGAGAAAGACACCTGTAGAAAAGGAAACAAAGAAAGCGACTGTGCCTGTAATAAAGCCAGGATCAACATCGGACCGGCATTTGAAAGGTGGAGGGATCCAAGTTACGGTATTTCAAAGGGTTCAAGCTGGATGCAGAGTGTGCCACATTTCATCTGGACAGGTAATTGTGCTTTATCAACCATTGACTATTTCTGAGTGTTAAGTAATCCAAGTATTCTTGGTGTTGAGGATGCTGAAGAGACAGGCGCGTTCACAGAAAATCTGGTGCACACGCACTGACGAGCACAAACTCAATGGAAGGGTGCTCAGTGGTTCTGAGGGAGGGGCATGAGAGTTGTAAACATTACAAATTTTGGCTAAGTCTCCTCAATCTGCCAGGCTTGCCGACTGCAGCTTTAAGTAGCTTTACAAGGAATTCACTAACCCCACTTGAGCAAGCTGCCAGAGCCATGTTTCTGGAAAGTAAGTCCTGACAGTCACTTCTGAAGAGGGAGTGTTGGGTCCAGGCTTTTCTGCTTCTGGAAGAGCCATTTCAGCAGGAGCCATTTCAGTCATGGCTACAGGAAGACCATTCAAATTCACTGAAAGAGACAAGTTATTTTACCCATTTACCATAAACAGTATTAGTGTCTGCAGAATAAGCATCGTTCATAACTGCCCCTCCATTGTAATTATGGAAATTTTAACAAGCAATTTGTCCATCCACAAAGCAAGCGGAATAACCTCCTACAACAAGGCAAGTTCACCATGTCATGCAGAATGGTTTATGGAAAGAACTTCCCATCTGCATGGACCTACTTTCTGGACCTCTACGATACAGCGGGCACGGAGGGGCTTGTACAGCAAGATTTGTTGCGATCTTCATTCCCAGGCTCTGTCATAGTATCAAGTCAAAACAGACCAATTTAAAGTCAATGACTCCATACTATTCAGTGACTACATGATCATTTATGGTTTTCTACCTTGAAGGTTGTGTAGGCTTGATTTGTAGGAGCAGTGTAGGCAGAATCTATATTAAAAGCTAGACGGGGTCGAAAACCTAGACACTCTGGTTCATCCTCAACACCGTGTGGGTAACCTGATAGCGATCGCACTGGGAGTAAGTCAAACACCTGGGACCATAAATCAGTGTTAGTATGTCACATGTTTAACTAAACACATTGTTTGGTATGGTGGTCACAGTTTATAGGCGTTAATGTAAACTAAAACTGCTATAACATAGGTTTGTCCATTTGATCCATTAGCATTACTCATTCTAAAGCCGAACTATACTGTCAATCAAGACCAACAACTTAAACAAATGAAAAACTGCACATGGATACCATTTTAGCACTCAGATGTCTTCCTGGCTCCAAGATCCAGATGCTCTGATCTACAGCACTGATGCCACACAGAGATCCTGCTTCAGCAGAGACAGTCAGAATATTTTCCTCAGCAGGAACAGCCGTAGCAGGAGAGAACTGTAGAGACACCTGGAACAAGGACCAACACGCTGTAGGACACGTCATCATACCCCACTTGAAGGCAAAAGATGCTAGTGCACATTATACCTGGTTTTGGAAACGAGTTTCTGTCTCAAACAATGCACTACCAACAACAACATTCTCACTGGGCAGAACACAGTAGACCAGAATCTGCACTACTGGAGCCATATCGGCACTGACAGACAGCTGGAAAGACACAGAGCCGCTCGTGATGATATTAGAAGCCCTCGCTTTCACCGTCTTAAATCCATGGAGGACGATCAATCCTCTGGACAAGACCTGACAAACAAAAAGGTGCATAAAAACAGGCGAAAGCAATGTTTATAAAAAAAAAAGCCTAATGTCCACTCACCATATAGATGATGTCAACGCTGTAGTCACCAGCCTCTCCAACAAAAGAATACTTCACTGTCACTGGAAAAGCAGCATCAAATTTGAGTGGCTGCTCGAGCTTCACTATAGTCAGTTCACTAGATGGGTTACTGGAAGCATCAGGTTGGAGAAGTTGAACAACCCTTGTATCTGCAGTGAAGTATGGCGATTTGTAACCATTGACAACTGCTGGAGTCGCACTTGCCTGGGGAACAACGAATGGAATGGGTTTCTAGCAAATGTGAGAAGTCCATTTCACAAAACAGAGCAAATCGTACCACCAGATTCAGAGCAGCTTTAGGAAGACTAGCAGTGCAGAGGGAGAATGAGGCCAGTCCTTTCTGGTTTGTGGTCAGATTCTGCAGCAGTTTGTTGGGCCAGCTGTTATCAAGGAGATAAACCGCTTTGTTTGCGACTGGAGTACCATCAAAACGAGACACAGATATCTGTTGGGAATCAAGGTTAGAAAAGGGAACAAATGTGAAGGCTTCTGCAACAAAGGGTGAACTTTTACTTGCCTTTCCTTTAATCGTTGATCCAGGTTCAAAATAATCTGGGAGGTCCACAAACGTGACCTTGCCGACTTCAAATGTAATGGACACTGTTGCTGATTTTGACATCAATACATCTGAAAAAAATAAAAAAATAAATAAGCAAAGTCAACTTCCTTCGTACGCATGTCATTGGTCCAGATCAGCCAATAGCTCACCTGTTCCCTCCTCAGTGACATTCACATTTACAAGAAGCGCATCTTTCAGATTATTTTCAAATTTGGTGTTAAAAAACACTGATGTATCGACGGTAAGGGAGGCGCAGCCTGTGGCACTCATCTGGTAGCAGAACAAAGTCACATTTCAGTCAAGCACGAGCAGAAGAAAAACCCTCCACTGCAAGTCAGGAGTCACACCTCTGCGGTTTGAGACGAGCACCAACGGGTCAACTCAGGAACCACAACGTATGGAAATGGCTCACGACATACTTCCACCAAGGCTTGACCGGGTACAGGTTGGCCATATGTGTATCTGGAAAACGTCACAAGAAACACGATCAAGAACTGTCCAACCACAAGACAAGAAAATAACAGTCACTCACTTGGCACAAGCCTCAACTTTCAGTCCCACATCTGCAACGCTATACATCTGTGGTGTGTTTACGGTCACGTCAAACTTGGGCAAAACTAAACCAGAAATAAAAAGTGTTGACCTCAGATCGGTCATTGAACTGTTGCACATTATACAAAATTTTCATAATAGCTTACCATATTTTTTCACCTCAAAAACATGGGCGATTATTTGGTCACCAATAAAAGCCTTTAGTGTGTACATCCCTATCTGAGCCTCTGGGTTTAGCTCATGAGAAAGCTGCAATATCCACCCCGTTGAGGAAATGTTTGTCCACTGACCAATTCTGTTATTATTATTGTCCTATTAACACAATGAACAGCTCAGAGAAATACTGCAAACAAAGCAAGTGCAAACAAAGCAAGTGCAAAAAAAGCATTGTCTCCATTGCACCGGAGAATTCTCACCTCCACCACCACCAGACTATACTGCAAGACATAAAGATAGGAATGTTAAGCATTTAAAAAGAACATACTAATGCAGCAATCATGCAAAGAAATTCAAATTGCAAAACTATGCATGCAAACATGCAATTTGTTCATGGTCAGGCCTTACCATCTGATCAAGAGGCAAAAACTTGCCATCCATGGTGACAACTCGGAAATTCACTGCAAAAACAGCAGTAAAGGCCCACATTGCATAATGCAACTGAAAACACATCAGAACTTGTAGTGTAATGGCCTATACATCTCTAATATTCAACCAAGGTTCATTCACAGCTCACCTGTTTGTCCTGGATTGTAGATGGGTTTGTCTGTCTGGATGAAGGTCAAAGGCAGGTAACGTCTAAACATGACTTTCCTCTCTTCAGTTGCTTTGAAGACCTTCCCTTGGACTTCTACCTTCATCGTCTGCACAGCTTCTCGATCTACTTGAGGAGCCTGTAGAGAAACTGTTACCAACAAACCAGACAAAAAACAAAAGAACAAAACAAAAAAAGCATCTAAAAACAAACCTGGAAACAAAAGCATTGGTGAAATGGCTTTGAAGAAACCTGCTGCACAAGTTGAGTCATCCCATTTTCCTCATCAAGCAGAGAAACTGTAATCGTAAGACTTTCTTGGGGTTTCAGAAGACTTGCACACAATTTGGCATTAGATCCAGTTTCAATCACTGCAGGGAACGTCACCATGAATAACCTGTGTAAACATCATAAGTTTAGGTTCAGGAACCAAAGGGAATCAGGTCACAACATTTACATGTTGGTTGAACGTCCACAGAAAGTGGCTACCACAGGGTTGCCAGGTCTGTGCATCAAAAATAGCTCAAATAAATAATCTGTCAGGGAGGGGTTGGAGTGGGCAGCAGGTGTTGTATTAGAGCTGCACAATTCTGGATAAAATGTTGTGCAACTTAGAAGTTCAAACAATGTTAATTGATGCAGTGTATTTAAAAAAAGGGGAAAAAAAATCAGTTTGATTGAATGATTCATAAATACTTCACTTGTTTCATTACTGCATGAATCAGCTTTGAGTGAATTCCTTGAATGATTCAATGACGTTTTAACCAATCACCACCTAGTAGTGTACAATCAAAACAATCATTTGAAGCAACAACTTCATACCTATGACAACTGCTCTCTCTGGCTCAGCAGCACCAATGCAGATTTGAATGTTCCGTTTGATTGTCAAAGGTTTAATTAAGTCAAATCTTTGTCACTTAGGAATAAGGCTGTGTGGGTGTTTGAATCAAGATCACAATCTCTTAGCGATTAATCATTCACCTCTAAGTTGTATGTTGAAGCTCTGAATTTAAAGGGGAAATATCATAAATCTTAAAATATTACCACCACTTAATCTGCACATTTCCACCCACGGCGCTGCCATCTGGTTTTCGCAAGCAACAGTGTAACCAGTTCTAACGCAATGGCAAAAGTTCGAGCAAAGCATGCATGTTTGTCGTTGGCTGCACAGATGAGCACTGAAAACTATTTGACAAAAACAAAATGTCACAGCTGTCTTATAAAGACCTCAGGGAACTGTGTTGACCTGTGTAAAAAAAGTTAAACATGTACATGCAAGTCAATGAGCTGAAACAATGCAACTCCACAACAACTACATAAATGTATTCACTAACAAGTCTGAAATGTCCAGATGCATCTAAAAGTTGAACCACTTACTGAGTCTCTCCATAAGGCTGCACTCGCTATTGGTTATTTCTGAGATTTTGGATGAGACATGTTTTGTTATTGCTGGAGGATCCAAAGCTTGTGTAAAGGTTTGGCCTCTTCTGAACAGAGGTGGAGCAGCAGCTCATTTACATTTAAAGGGACACAAAAACAGCACATTTTTGCTCACACCCAAAAAGGGGCAAATTTGACAAGCTATAATAGATGTACTGTGGGGTATTTTGAGCTGAAATTTCATATAAATTGAGGATTTCCCCAGATGTGTCTATTGTACCTTTTGAAAGGGGGCATAATGTGGTTGGTTGTCTAGGTGAGAAAAAAAAAGAAAAAAGAAAAAAAAAAGTTGCCAACACTAGACTGCCGTGGTCCAAACATTTTTTTTTAATATTTATATTTTTATATATATAAAAAAATTCAACAATGATTCGTAACAAGATATATAAACACTCAGTGAACACCATTCATCATTTGGTCACTAGATGGCCACAAAGTACAACATGATAAATGAACGTAAAGGGATAGTTCACTTTGAAATTAATTTTTGATATGTTTTAGCTTACCTCAAGGGCATCCAAGATGTAGGTGTCTTTGTTTCCGCAGTAGTTTCAATTTTGATATTTTTAGGTCAAACCGTTCTTGTCTGTCAGTCATATAATGCAGGTCGATGGTCACTGGCTCAAAACACAAGCACAGAGTCCAAATTAAAACAATTCCCCATCGTCCAAATGAAACAATTCCCCATCATAAGTACACATTGATGGCCTAAGACACGAAACGAGCGGTTTGTGTGAGAAAACGAACAGTATTTATATCATTGTTATCTCTTGAAAACAGCACACGTCCAAATGATCTGACGGCGCGGGCGGGTATAGATATATACATAGATGTCGCCTTGGCTACTGCAGTTCATTGGAACGAAACCATAGCCAAGCGACATCTAGTGTATATATCTATTCCCGTCCGCTGGCGGGTATAGTAGATGTCGCCTTCGCTACTGCAGTTCATTGGAACGAAACCGTAGCCAAGGCGACATCTATGTATATATCTATACCCGCCCGCACTGTCAGATCATTTGGACGTGTGCTGTTTTCAAGAGATAACAACGATATAAATACTGTTCGTTTTCTCACACAAACCGCTCGTTTCGTGTCTTAGGCCATCAATGTGTACTTATGATGGGGAATTGTTTCATTTGGACGTGGGGAATTGTTTTAATTTGGACTCTGTGCTTGTGTTTTGAGACAGTGACCATAGACCTGCATTATATGACTGACAGACAAGAACGGTTTGACCTAAAAATATCAAAATTGAAACTACTGCGGAAACAAAGACACCTACATCTTGGATGCCCTTGAGGTAAGCTAAAACATATCAAAAGTTAATTTCAAAGTGAACTATCCCTTTAACATATGGTTAAAGCTTTGTGGATTCATCTAGCCATCTTTAAAACTGCATCAGCATAAACATTAGGCTGCTTCTGTTCTCTTCAAAGCCCATGGTACTCACGGCCTTTTCTGTCCATCAACAGCAAAGAGGAAAAGGGCTAAAATGAGCCCTTTCCAAACACAAATCTCCCTCACAGCCATGAAGAGCAATCATCCAAGACTAGACAGAAATCAAGAGTCTCTTTCAGAAACCCTGCAGCACTTCTGTTAAGATTCACACTGCTCTACAGCTTAACCCTAAATCAGCTGCACTGATGCCAGCGTTATTTAAACGCTCTTAATAATTCAGAACAGCTTGATTTAGCACTCACAGGCAATCTGGACGTCTTTAGGGCGGAGCCCCGGTAATTAATCACAGGGTTGCCAACTCTGAAACACGGTTAGTTTTTTCCCTTGCGTTTGGTAACAAATCCTTCCCTCCCGAAACCCTAAAATTATATATATATATATATATATATATATATATATATATATATATATCAGAAAGCTTATTTTATTTTATTCTTTCTTATTTTTTATTTTATTTACCTTTAAATTACTAGATTTGATCAATAAATAATAAATAAATAAATAAATAAATAAATAGTAATTGCACAATCCTCACATTTTTTCAACTTAAATTCAAAATAACTCACAATTTCATGCATAAACCTTTTAATTCAGCTAAAAAAAATCACAGATTGTGTGTCTTTGCCGAACTCATGGGGGAAAAAAAATAATATAACATAACATTTCATGACTCCTCTAGATGACCTTATAGGTCTATATGGAGCAAATGAACAGTTTCCCGCTGGCCCCTAAAGTCAGTTTCTCTTCAGTATGCATTCAGATACACATGTAGACATTATACAATTATTTTTTGGTCAAGTGTTAGCATTTTTAGTTAGAATATTTAGCTTTTTAGGTTTTTCTATGTGTACTGAAGCATTCTTCGCATTCCATTAATTCCAATGGGCGTCAAATTGACCGGCGAGCGAAGCATTGTTACTTTTTTCAATTTCAACCACAAGACGATAAAGTTTTATATGTGGATATTTTTCTTACACAAACCCATCGCTTCACTTCAGAAGGCCTTTATTAGCCCCCCATGAGCCATGTGAAGCACTTTTATGATGAATAGATGCAATTTTATAATGGATAGATGCACTTAATCATGATGGATGCGCTTTTATGGACTTATATATATGGCCATTCACTGCCATTATAAAGCTTGGAAGAGCCAGGACTTTTTTTTATATATAACTCTGATTGTATTCGCCTGAAAGGAGAATGCCATATACACTTAGGATGGCTTGAGGGTGAGTAAATCATGGGCTAATTTTCATTTTTGGATGAACTATCCCTTTAATGCAAAGGGATATTTTGTATTATTTTCCTTGGGAAATAAGATACATTTGGCCCATTGGCAGACAATTTGCAAAATAAGCAAATTTTCCCCCAGGAAAGACTAAATACCTTATGCCATTTTTCTTATGTAAAAAATGATTTAAGAATCTTTAGATATTTTGACTGGAAACAAGACAAAAATGCTAAGTAAGAAAAGCATTTTTTGCAGTGCAGTCCATTAATTCATTGCACACTTTTCTACATAATATCGGGGATGCAGAGCACATTACTAAGGCAAGGCCGCTGTATGCAGAGCGGGAAGGAAAATGTGCCTCGCTCTCGCACTCGTTCTGAGAGTTTTTGTGTCTTTTCCTGGACACAAACCCGTGAGAGCCATCAAAGAGGAGTTTTACACGGTTGCAGGTCAAAGGTGTAGAAATCGGTTTAACTGAGGCTAATCTGATGATATGAAACGGGCTTGACTTACCCTGCTTTCTCGGGTTTAACAAACCTCCCATTCTGAAATGGAAAACCCAGAGATTCCCTCCTTATTTCAGGGTTAACATACGCAGAGTTTTCACTTAAGCTCCTTTCTGAAACAGGACCCAGGGGGCTGTTTCATTAAAGATGCTAAGAAAAGCAGACCTAACAAATAAGTTAGGGCTGAAGCGGTTTCATAAAAGGTAATTGAAGTTCACTCAATCCCACTAATTTGATCCAGGTTTGTGTAGTCTAGTGCTGCATCTCAATTAACCTACTAATATTACACCCTAAAAGTATGTACTCTTTTTATGAAGAAAAGTACATACTTTTGAGTGTGTAGCAGAATAGTAGACAAGCTTTGGGACATACTATCACATCATAAAATAGCGTTGCTCTCTTTCGCTTAGTTACACGCATCCTGTCACGTGTCCTGTTGTTTCACTGCCCTCACTATGTGTGGAGATATGCAGCAAGCTTAACACTCCTCCCTTTATCTAACCTCTCTACTTAACCGTCGGCCACGGACATCCGCCATGTTTTGAAGTTTTTAGTATTTCTGAATGGGATCCTCCTCCAAAGTGCAATGGCTTGTGGTCAATATTAGCTGTTAGGGTGTTTCTCAAACAGAAGGCTGCATATCTCGGCTGCCACGTCATCAAGCGACGCTGAAGGCCATCTCAATTTGAAGGATCCTTGGAAGCCCAGCTAACAATTTTTGGTTCCCATAACGTTAGTTTTTGGTACCCAGAACATTCTCAGAATGTTAGTTTATGGTTCCCAGAACGTTATTTTTTATGGTAACCACCCAGCAACGTTCTGGGAACGTTATTTTATTGTTACATAAAAATAAAACCAAAAAAGAACGTTCCCCTAACGTAAGTATTTGGTTCCCAAAAAAATAACCAAAAAATAACATTAGGGGAACGTTCTGTGTTAACTGGGAGGCAGCCTTCGTTTCGCGTCCTTCATTCTGCCTGTTTTGAAGGATGCATCGGATGTATCCTTTGCTGCCTTAAATCACCCACAATCCTTTGCACACATTCCAATTCACGAAAATAAATGGATGGAATTTTAGTCAGAGCTTAAAATCAGCTTAAACTTAAACTCATATTAAACTCAGAGCTTGTCTGAAAGATGAAGTTGACAATGCTGACTCGCGATCTTTGCAGGAAAACGCGTCAGAGAGAAATACACATTCATACGGATAAGCAGAGAGCAGTCTGTTTTCTTTCGTTTTGAATTGTTTTGTTAAAAGTACACATTTCAAGCTTTCTATAGATATATTCTCAGGTCTGTGAGGCAAGTAACTTTTAATAGCAGCGGTTAATTTTTAATAGTAGCCAAGCGGTTAATTTATGAGACGAGCTCCACACGCGCCGGCGCCTCCGTGTTCTGATTATATTGCCTGCTATATTTACTTATTATTTATTAAATCCAGGCAAAATGGTTGAAATTGACCAAATTAAATTTGGTTGATGAAACATTGATTAAAATTAAGATACAATTAATACAAAACAAAATTCACTTTAAAGAAAGGCTTTCTACAAAAACAAACTTAGCCTAATGAAGTGGTCAAAATCATGTCTGCCCCCTCGTCTCCCGATACTGCGCATCTTATGCATGATCTTACCAAGGGGGTAATCCATCAGCTGGAAACTGAAGCTTCCCTGGGAGCCGCCATTGGTTAGCAGACCATCACCTGCTGTTAGCATTCCATTGACTCCCATTCATTTTGGCGTCACTTTGACAGCGAATAACTTTTCATCTGAGGTGTTTAAAGACTTATTTATTTCTAAAGAAACACAAAAATGTATAAAAGCCTCCATTACCTTGTATCTTACGTTATGGCCCCGTAGAAGCAGTTTTTGTAAAAATTGGCTAACGATTGCATCATAATTACGCGACTCTCTGTCGCACAGTAGAGAATTACCGTATGGACAGGAGGAGAAGCTCGCGGGCAATCGGGGGGACGTGGAGGCAAAATGACAAAATAATTAATCAGAATACTTAGCAAAAGTTGCTCCTGCTCCTAGCTCATGGACACCTCCTACTCACACTCTCCGTGTCTGCAAGTTTCGGAAGGGAATGATTCAGATTTCTCTTGGCACAGCTACTAGAAGACAGACGGGTTACTCACATCACATCTACATCGTCAAGCTCAGTTTGAGTCTGCGCAGTACGCTCAGCCATTAGGAAGTGAGAGCTTCTAATTGACTTCACTTTTCTCCGTTGAATCCAATGGGGTCGCTGTGTCCATTTCTTTTACTGTCTATGGATCTTACTCATGCTTTTCACTTTTCATATAATCAACACAGATGAAATAAAAAAATAAATATATATTTTTTAAACATAAATGTGAAACTAAATCGTTTTCTTTAATGACTAGGCTACGTAGGCCTACCCAGTTAACACAGAACGTTCCCCTAGCGTTAGTTTTTGGTTAGGGGAACGTTCTGTGTTTGGTTTTATTTTTATGTAACCATAAAATTACGTTCCCAGAACGTTGCAGGGTGGTTACTTTTAAATAACCTAAAAATAACTTATAAAGAACGTTCCCTAATGGTTGTTTTTAAGTTATTATTTTGTAACCATAAAACAACATTCGCAGAACGTTGCAGGGTGGTTACTTTTAAATAACCTAAAAATAACTTATAAAGAACGTTCCCAAATGGTTATTTTTTATTATTTTGCAACCATAAAACAACATTCCCAGAACGTTGCTGGAAGGTTATTTTTTGAATAACCTGAAAATAACTTATAGAGAACGTTATTATTTTGCATAATTGACTGGAATCAATTGTAAGACTTAGTACCACATACTGCCCTGTCACTGAAAGGCACATCAGGGACCAAACGCTGCATATTATATATCTGTATCATGTCTTATAAGGGTACAGACAGAGAGTTATAAAACACTATGAAAATCTGGACAAAATAATACAAATAAAGAAACTATGTCTTTAAGAGTGGAACATCATGTACTCAGCTCACTGAGGTTATAGTTAAACAGGTTTTATTAAAATAGGAACAAATGGAACAAACCAAAGTTTTCAAGATATTTTATCTGATTATCAAATAATTCCCTCCATCAATTCTACTTTTATGTAAATGCTGCGTATACAAAATTCCCCGCCTCACGCATGCGCGAGTCGAACTTGTTCAGACATGCGCAGAAAGTTTCATTCGGCAGCATCCATACTGTCTATCCCAGTTAACACAGAACGTTCCCCTAATGTTATTTTTTGGTTATTTTTTTGGGAACCAAATACTTACGTTAGGGGAACGTTCTTTTTTGGTTTTATTTTTATGTAACAATAAAATAACGTTCCCAGAACGTTGCTGGGTGGTTACCATAAAAAATAACGTTCTGGGAACCATAAACTAACATTCTGAGAATGTTCTGGGTACCAAAAACTAACGTTATGGGAACCAAAAATTGTTAGCTGGGATGCATCCAGTACCAAAGTTATACGGAGTTTCCTGGCATTGTTTATTTTCTTTCTAAAAGTATTTTCCCTTGTGTGGTATTGCTGTGTGTTCATAACTAGCCTATGTAAGTAAAAATATGTAATGTCATTGTAGATGTTTTTCATAGAGTGTCAGAGCGTGATTCAGTTTATTTTACCTCAGAAATATTATTGTCAGTAGGCTATACATTGCTACAATCGAGCACAGCGCTCGCGCGTGTACAAGTCATTCTGTTGTAAGAGCCCAACTAATGGAAACACTAATCACTGTTATGTTGATTTCAAATGAAACACATTAGAGTTAAACCTCTGTTAATTCTCAATAAAACCTTTGTAGACGTCTGACAGAAATAAAGTCAGTCTGGTTAGTAAGTGAAGCTGGTAATGCTGTTTGTGGAGTTGTTTAATCCTCCTCTGCTGAGATCTTCACAGATTTAATGTCTTCTTTTCTCTTCAGTTGATTTTATCTAAGGCTGTGTCTGAAGTCAGTTGTAGTTCTTGTGTTTCTGCTCGTCTCTTTTTCTGTTCTCTTCTTTCCTTCAGTGATTCTGCTTGTTAACTTATTAAGGCTGAAATGACTCCATATTTAATATACACAGACTTTGTGGCTCAGATAAGGTCCAGTTCTGGTTTATTTCTTTGCTCTTGGCTGACATGTGGCATTGCTATGGCCTGCTTGTGGCCCAGATCTGGCAAACAGGAGTGAGCCACCCAAGGGCCGTCATTCCACGCTGCATGTGGGCCAGATCTGAATTCCACAAGTGCCAGATGTGGGCCGAAACAATGTTGCTATCTAGGTACCATTATTGTTAAAAAGAGTAAGTTTACTAGTGCGAGCTAAATAATGCTACTATTCATTTCAGTTTACTGGTTCAGTTTGATTGCCATCCTCTTCACTGGCTCAGGTACAGGTAAGGGAGAGTGTTGTTGGTCATCATCAGCAGGCGCTGCTGGTTCATCATCACTGACACTGACTGTGCTGCTGGGTCCAGCCTCGCTATCCTTGACCTCAGCTGTAATACTAAAGCCGTCAGAGCCTGCTGAACTGCAACTTCCCTTCACACCAAATGCATAATCTGTTCATTTGAAGCATTTCACAGCATCTACTACATCTAATGCTTTTTTAACGCGTAACTTTTCAGCTCCACCTTTTCTTTTCTTCCACCTTTTCATCCATGGACAATTTTTTGTAATTATTTGCTCAGAGAAATTCGCTGCAACGGATCAATCTCTCTCTCTCTGTAAATGAGACGTGAAAGGGGGCGTATTTCAAGATACGCAATGGAGTAGATCAAACTAATTAACAGGGAAGGAGGACAATACACTCACATGCACACAGAACACAAAACACACTCCTTGTCGACTCACTTATCCATTTGTGTAGAGATGTAATATTATTATGATTTCCATCACTTTTTAAAAATATATTTGTGTACTGGCCCACATTGGCCAGCGACCCACCGGGAAAAGTCCCGGTGCTCCAGATGGCCAGTCCGCCCCTGCCTTCAACTCTAATCTAATGAGTGTAATGTTGATTATTCGCTTATTTGAAATTAACATTAAGCGGTTAATAATGTTATTTGAACATTCCGTTTAAGATTTTAATTTGGTAGTCAATCAATCATGAATTCAAATAGTAGAGCCTAGGTGCAAATGTTACATTGACAAGTGAGAAAAGTGCAGGTTAGTAGCTACTATTCAGGATTTTCTTTTTTAATGATTAAATTGTGTTGTCACCCTTGTCAAAAAATCCTATTGGAATTTCGGATCTAATTTGATTCTTATAGGATCTTATTGTATTCTTAGAATCCTAGTGGACATTAAG
Organism: Rutilus rutilus; assembly: GCF_951802725.1. Taxonomy (NCBI): domain Eukaryota; kingdom Metazoa; phylum Chordata; class Actinopteri; order Cypriniformes; family Leuciscidae; genus Rutilus; species Rutilus rutilus. The sequence goes on from NC_140209.1 coordinate 24,763,349, forward strand.
ATTTATTTTCATGGAATTTCAGTTTGTCCTGTAGTATACTTTTTTTTTTGTATACTCTAGTATACTCTCTCTCCCTCCCTCCTAAAAGGAGTGAGAAAATCATGCTGTGCACATCTAAATATGTATTGTAAATTGTTAGTAATTCAACACAAAGTTTTGAAAAGAGTTATTTTTATTTTATTTAAAGCTGATATCCTGCGCTAATATTTTGTTGTCAGCACAGTATGCTGTGCTGTTTTTCCAGGTAATTACAATAAAATATTATAAACATTTATACAGCAAGATAATTTTATCATTTAAATTCAGAAATTATATACATTATAGATAGATTCCTAAACAAAAGTATATAACTTTAATATTCTTTTAGAATATAACAAAAGAATAGGCTACAATTTAGATAAAATGTCATGTTGTTTTTAACTTTGCAAAGTTAGTGTTGTGGCTTTATTAGACACTTGTGGGTGTCATAATATTACCTTTTTTCACCGACCAAAAAAAAAATCAAGCTCAAATTGAGGTTTTTCACCATGCAGCGGATGTCAGGGATTTGTGTTTTGTCCGTCATTAGAAGGGTCGCATCTGAGTGCTTTGCATTAAGTTTTTTATCAACTTGCAGGTTACAAAGGTCATTGTAGCTATGTGGGCACTCTGTTTTTACTGTCTTTTAATATATTTGGCAAAAAGATTGAGTTGTAAAAGACGAAGTGTTATGCACAGGCTGTATTGGCTATGACTAGACAGCAAATAGGCAACTTAAGACAGTCTTGTCCGCCACGCAAAAACATAAAACATTAGCCTTTACACACATTGTGTTTTGCAAACAAGCAGAGACTGTCTCCAAAAATGCATGTTGGACTTCATTCACGAGTGGAGCTGCAGTATGAGGTTTTGGCAACAGTTTGAGGATCTGCTCGAGTTACGAGTTTTAGGCGGATTGTGCGCGTACAACAGCACATATGCAAATACAGAAGAGACAGAAGAATCACAACAATAGTACTGCGTATGTGTCGAACTCTGCCATCTTCTGTGGCATCCGTGGTTGGGTATACTTTGAAAGTTGTGTGGACACGTAAATTGAAGTACACCCGGGCTTCTGGAGGATTAGCTGGCTTGAGAACGTCTGGAGTGCTGACTGAGAGATGGGCGTCTGGAGTGCTGGCTAGACTGACTTGCTGACATCTGTAGTGTCGATTTCGGCAGACCTAATGAGATAAAATGACCAACAGAGAGTTCAAGGGTGACAATCAAGGCCGTAACGAGGGAACTATGACTGGAGCCAACACTGGAGCGGACTCGGGGGCTGGGGCCAACACCGGAGCGGGCTTAGGGGCTGGAGCCGACACTGGAATTTTCCATTAGGTGTTGTATCATATACAAACTGGATTGCCTGCCAAACAGGAAGTCACACTATCCAGATGAATCTGTCCCACCTACTTCCGCAGATTACTTCTGCCACTCACTGAGTATAGTACCTATTGCCATGATTCAAGTGGGTATCCAGAGCAGAGGTTTGACCTTATAAAAGCTCCAAGCTATGGAGACCTATGCACAGAGCTTCCACCCTAGCATCCAGATGAGAGGGAGAGCACCTACCATGGTCCTACACTGACCATTTCAGACTTCATCACGGGAGATCCTTGTGAGTTTACCAGACTAAAGCTTGCTCTTGAGAACCTTTTACCTCATGATACTACTGAGCTCTTCAGCTATCAGATATTGGATCATCTGAGATTAGATGGTAGCCGACTCCTATCTCAACTCATCATTCCCGTATAGTGATACCATGGCAGCTCTGACTGAAAGGTTAGGACAACCTTAAAAGCTTGCCCAAGGATAGCTAAAGTGATGGATGGAGCGTTGAGGTGATACACCAACCCTTGGTGATACACCAACTGGGATGATCCACAACTCCCAGGTGAGCTCAGGCAAGCATGGACAGACTGGAAAGGGGAGCTTAAATTTGGCACCCGAAGAGTGGAGTGATTTCTCAGGGCCACCCTAACGGACATGAGGTGAGGATCCGCTAATTTCTATGTAAGATCCGCACTGTTGGACACAGCCTTCCAGGCCAGGGGAAAGGCTGGAGATGTTGCTTTCCTGGATCGGGGAATAGTTGGATACTCTTGCGAGGCGGCCATGGCGGCTAGAGACTCTGGACGGGCGGAGACAAGGGAGCACACTGTTTTCTCAAAATGATGAAACCAAAGATTCAACTGTATATGATGCACTACCCCGCCACAGTACGAGGTCCAAAAATTGTGCCACACATCAGTTTTTCGTTCGCAGCAGTTTGCATGCAGACATTGTCATCTAATCCATCCTGGAAGCAGTTGATAAGGATATGATCATCCAACACCCTCAGGTAACAGTACTTCAGGAATTCCTCCACATACTCATCTATCTTCCTGCTATTTTGATATATTGTGCCGAGAGAAGACTCAGGTTCAGGAAAAACTCCAGCTGTGTCCATTATGATTTAGTTCTGGTCGTCTGTCACTATCAGAAGATGAGACAGCAGATTCAAAAGTTCTTTATTGAAATGTGCAAACACGAGGAATGAATCAGGTTAGCCAAAAGTATCATTGAAAGTCACTGAGTCACCACTTAGCTGGTAATTGAAAGTCTCTCCCTTGCAGGCATGGATGAATGAAGATTGTCAATGCAAGGAAGATTAAAATAGTAAAAAAAAAAAAAAAACAAAAAAAAAAAAACGAATGAGTATGAATGTTGGAAATAAAATACAATACAAAATAATAAATGTAAAAGAAAATATTGGGCAGTGACTGTTTTTTATTTTATCTGTTATCTTTAATCTGTTTCTTAACTGAGATAATGCGGATGTCAGTCAGTAATCATGGATTTTGAGTGAGTTCACTGTGTTGGTCAGAGCTTCTGTCCTGCCGTCTGTTTCATAATTCATGGACAGACAGAGAGGCGAGCTGCACATGCTTCATGCTGGTGAAGGTCACGACATGAAAGAGAGACAGAGAGAGAAGGGAGATTGAGAGATGCTGATTGGTCTTGCAGGACTCCATGGCAACAGATGCTGAGTGTGTTTGATAAGAGATGAAGCCGTCAGACTGTAAGTAGCTCTTCATGCTGATCTGTGTGTGTAAATCTGACCTCATCATCATCAGGTAGATGTTTGATTCTCATTCAGCTTATTTTTCTAAACTAAACTATTTCTCTCTTGATTTCATTCTCATCTATTGCTGTGTCTCTCTGTTTACTGTTTGAACCTGCTTTATTCTTGTCATCATTGATGATGTTTGTTCCAGAACATTTTAATTCAGAAATGTCATACCACTTTACTAAAAGTGCATGGTAATACTATGTTTACTTCAATATATACCACAGTACTGTGTGGTTACCATATTTATGTATCATTGTTTTTTACAATGAAATAAAATGGTGCTTTTTATAATTGCAACTAAAGTCAATCTAAGAAAAGTCCTTTCCTTCTTTGTTAATCAATAGATGAATCGAAATTTATTTAATAACAAATCTATTTTTAAATGATAGTTTATGGATGTTGCTAACTATTTGACCCAGGAGTTTTCAATATTTTAGATGCCAAACATGATCATCCTCGTGTGACGGACCCCCCATCCTAAAATTTAAAAGACATACGTGTCTCAAGAATCAATTTATACTTTGAAGAATTTATATTATTGTCTCAATATTTTTTTGGTAAATATATTCATCATTACGTACAGTTATAGTAGGCCTACTGTACTGTACTTATTTGTTAAAGGTGCATTGCGCAAGTCTCTGAGTTTTTGCAGAACTATGCCCCCTTCTGGCGACACGCGAAACTGCAACCAGAGTTGTGCAGGCGGTTATGTGGAGTTTGCGTTGGGGTTTGGGATGAACTAGAAGCCGGTCTCTTTGAATCCATCTTCTACTTTTGCAAAAGTCGCTTGAGTTGTCTTCGCTGATGCGGATAATGGCGGCGAATACACAAACCTGCCAGACATAGCCAGGTAAGCGTGAACGCGCATGACGTCACGCCCAGTCGATTCCGTCCCGAATCCCTCTTATTTATTTTACTGTACAGGATTATAGAGGCAATCGCAGTGATCATAGAAGGGCTCATTCAGCCCATCAGGCAATTGTTTAAGCATGTATGGGTTAGAAAAATGGGTATTTTTAACATGAAAAGTTGCTTAATGCACCTTTAAGTAAGTTTTACTATTTGTTTATTTTAGTCTAATGTTTATTTATTTATCAATGTAACTCCTTAATTATAATATAATTTTTTATTATTTATACATTTTTTTTTTTTACTTTTTTTCTAAACACACTCTAAAAAATGCTGAGTTAAAAACAACCATTTTTAGGGTTATTTATATACAACCAGCACCTGGGTAAAATATTCAAATAACCCAATTGTCACGCTGTGGCTGTAATAATCACACAATGAATTCTTTATTATTCTACAAAGTAAGTTCTCAGGAGCAAACTAACACACAACCACATAAAACAAAGACAATACCGGACAATGAAACAAAGTAAACTGAGAACTCAAATACACCAGGAAGGTGATCAACAGAACGGAAACAAGTGTGCGGAACCAATTAACAACCAAGGAAACTAACTAGGGAACACAGGCAGGCAAAACAGGGATAAAACACAGTGAAAACAAAACCACACTAAATATACATGTAACACCAATGAAATGACCCAACAACCTGAACCCATCATTTGGGGTAAAAATATAATAACACAAATAATGGTGTTTTTGGCATGAAGGAGAACCCCTATTTATTTTAATCTAAATAATTTTAATCTATGAACATGGATTTTGTGGAGTTGAAAATGTTGATCTCTGCTCTTCCTCCAGACTCCAGCATGGATGAAACTAGCGAGGACGGTGGGAAGCGTCACATGGTTAACCTCCGGCCCGCTCCGCTCTTCCGTACGGTGGGTCTGACGGGTCTGTCTGCTAGTTTACCACCCCATCGTCGCCTGCGTTCAGTCTTAAACACGACCCGAATCATATCGGGTCAATCTGTTGACCGTTCTGCCCTGTTAACAGGTGGATCTCACCAAAACACACCCTTAAACGGACTCAAATGCATTCAGACACGAGACAGGCAATTACCCAAAATTTCACGTGCAAAACCTCAAAAAGATGATGAGACATCCATGAATAAACAGTCGCAAACGGTCAGCGTTCAGCACTGGCATCATGGCAGACGGCTAAACGCTACAGCGAGGACCCGCGGCAGAGACGTGGGAATTAGGACTGAAAAGGAAGAGTACTTGTTTGAAGAAGTTTGGAGGGGACAGACGCCGAAGATGACGAGAAAAAACAAAAATAAACTTGTAAAAATCAGAGACGAGGCATCAGAGCTCAGCCAGTGGATACAGAGTTTAGAAATAACAGACAGGAAGAGGAAACAAACCACAGAACGATACTGGAATGACTCTGGTGGGCGTGGCTTCAGGGCGGAGCCAGTATGTAAATGGGAGGAGCAAAAGAGGAGAGACCGACGCCCACACTTCCTGCCGCCCCTTACTCAAAGCGACTGTTTGCTTAACGTCCCTCTGTTCCTTCCGGACAATTCCCCGCCCCCGTCGCCCTGCTCTCCGTCAGACATCCTGTTCTTTCCTCTGTCTGTTCCTCACATCCAGATAAGAGGAGACGCACCAGCTCAACATGACTGACACTGTCTGTCACTTACTGCAAGTGGAAAATATGAAATATACTTAAATGAAACATACAGGCAAAAGTTTGGACACATCTTTTGTTTTTTATTATTACCACATTTGAAAACTCTTAAATCACACAAATGGAAGTCTGGGAATGATAGTGATCAAAACATATGAGACAAATGTAAAATAATATTTGAGTTTCTTTTTTCATCTGAATTCTCACTCTAAACATTCACCAATCAAACTTCATAAACACTATTGGAGGAACATGTGTGATGAGCACTTCATGATGCTTTATAATTTGTCCCCGCTCCCAAAAATAGCATGAAACAATTAAAATAAAAAGACTATTAGTTACCCACATTTTTCAAAATATCTTTCTTTATGTTCAACAGAAGAGAGAAACTCATACAGGATTGGAACAACATGAGAGTCAATTATGAAAGATTTTTCATTTTTGAATGAACAATCCCTTTTTGAGCATTTCTGAGAAGTTTTACACATACAAATACTGGAAACATGAAGACTGTAAAAGATGAAAGCAGGTCAATCCAGACAGGAGTTACTTTTACTGACAATTGACCGGTAAGATCCTCAGAGAGTCAATCCAACACCAGAAGAATGGAAAGAGTGTGTCAGTGAAGGTGGTTGTGAATGTGTGTAGATGTGTGTTAGTTACAGGATCAGAGAATGACACCGTTCCTCTGTCATAGTCCAGATCAACTCTCACACACTCAAGCTTCTGTTTAACATGAAAACCATGCGACAGTCCATATGGATCATACTCCACGCTCCAGACATCAGTGTTAAAGAAAAAAGCTCCCTTCCTCTGGTTTGATGCTGTAGTTACTCCAAGACACCAGTATGAACTCTCTTTGACCTCCACATCCCAGCTGTGTGTTCCTGAGTTAAAACCCTCTGAACCCAGAACACAGTAATGCTCATCAAATCTTTCTGGATTATCAGGAAGAAGTTGTTTGTTCCAGCTGTCTCTCACACTGGTCAGATCATCAGACAGGACAAGACGTGGATGAGCCGAGTTTGGATCCAGAATCACAGGAGCTGATGAGACACAATCACAATGCTTTTATTATGATGTTCATATAATGATCAAGAGTGAACCGAACACAGATTATTATAAATTATGACCCTCGTCCTATTGATCAAATACATCAGACATTTCCCTCTGATCACTGTCAGTGTTTTTAGTGTCACACTCATTTTTATTATCAGTGTTTATTAATGGGATCAGCGACAAACATTAAATGTGTGATTCAAATATTTGTGTCTCATCAAGTTAAAATCACAAACAAACAATCAGAGCTGCTGAGATGAAAAACTGTATCTGTAAAAATTCTGATGATGTTCATTAAACTGAGTCTTAATGTGTGTGTATTTGTTTTAAATACTTTTAAATCAGAGTGAATGAACAGCACTCTCTTCCTCTATCACTTGAACAAGGCACTTTAACCTCCAATCGCTCCTCTGGCTCCTCAAAAAGAAATCCAAGAAGTGAGAATAAAGGAAAATGAGGATACTCTCTAAAGCGAATTTGCAAGAAATACTGCAGCGTCATGAGGAAGTTTTTAGGGAGGAATTAGGAACTCTCAAGGGGATGACAGCTACAATCCATGTTAACCCTTGTGTGGTGTTCATATTTTTGTTATTCAGCCAGTGTTCGTGGGTCTGGTGGACCCGCTGCATTTTTGGGTTTTTAATTCAATATAATCAAACAATTTATGTTAAAATACTCAACAGATGTTTACTTCATCCCAATTACAAGCAATATAAACAGCATATATGGTTAATATTTTTACCTTTACCTTTGTTAGATCACATTTAAGAATTGCAACCTTGTGCGGGAACGGCAGGGGTAGAAACAGAACCCACTTTTGCACTCACACTCTCTCACACTTACACACAATCTCTCTCTCACACACATGCACACACACACAACCACATACACACACAACACAACACACTCACACACACACACACACACACACACACACACACACACACACACACACACACACACACACACATACACACACACTCACACTCACACACACTCACTTGGATATGTGGTTTACGGGGACTCACCATAGGCATAATGGTTTTACTAATGTACAAACTGTATAATCTATCCCCCTACACTAACCCTACCCCTAAACCTACCAATCACAGAAAACTTTTGGCCTTTTTTTAATTTCAAAAAACACCATTTAGTGTTTTTTTTAAGCTGTTTGGTTTATGAGGACACAGATGAGGACACAGATACAGTTTATGAGGACACAGATAAACAGATTAGCAGAGCGAGCTGTCCAAACGTTCAAAGAGGGCATGAAGAAAGCGAAATGGAAACTAGATTGTCACGATTCTTGTTTAACTATCGTATCACCCCGGATGCTACAACAGGCCAGGCCAGCCTAGATGTTTATGGCAAGGAAACGGATATCTACTTTTGATCTTCTCTTGCCAGACATTAAAGCCAAAGTGCAGCAAAAACAACAAGAGATTCATGACAAAAATGCACATTTGAGAGTTTTCACAACTGGAGATGATGTGTTAATGCGTAATTACAGTTACAGTCCCAAGTGGATCCCTGCTGTTATTGTGAATTCCTCGGGTCCAGTTTCCTATACAGTAGCTGTTGGAAGAGGACAAATCCTGAAGCGGCATGTTGATCAAATCCAAATTCGACATACGGACAAGTTTCAGGACTCAGTAGCCAACAGTAGCCTACCCTCTTGACAAAGGGTCCCAGCTACCTGATATTCCCTCTTCTACTAAAACAGAGACCGTACCCAAAGTAGTAATTTCAAGCCAGAATACAACAGAGCCAGTTGCTGAGGATGAGCTTTACTCGCCTGACAAGTAAGATACACCAGCTGTACCACAGTTGCGTCGTTCTACAAGGGAAAGACACACACCTATTCATCTCCAGGACTATGTTAAATAGCTTAAAACATAGCTGTAACGAGTTATCAGAATGTTTCTGAGAAGCTATTTCATTCTTACATCTTAAATAACTGTTCTGTTCTAAAATGTTATTGGGAAAATTATTTCCTCTTATTTCTCAAATAGTAAAGTTACTTCTGGTGGGTATTTTAGTATATTTAGTAATATCCTACCATCAAAATGGGGCAGGGGGGAGTAAATGTGGTATCCTTACTACAATACTTTATATTGGTGTGCAGTTCACATAATGGCCACAAGAGGTTTATTATTTATAATAATAAATACTATTATAAATGAGCTGTTTTCTTTAGTTAGCTTACTCTTCCGAGTGAGTGCTAAACTGTAATCTTCTGTATTCACCTTTTGAGATTAAAAGTTTTTGTGGATATCCCTTAATCACTCTTTGGGGTCAAAATGACCCCAATGGACTTTTCCTTCATTTTTTAAAAATGTTACCTTCATCTCAGGGGCATGAAACTCTGTGACTTTTCCTAAATAATCTATCTAAACATGCACAAAAAAACTGGGCTTGATTTGGTTGTTCTAAAGGTGTGTAATTTTTTTTTTACCTTTTAAGGTCTTTGGGGTCAAAATGACCCCACATTGAAAATGAATGGGAAAATGAAAAAAATGACTTTTTTTTTTTGTTTGTCAAAAAAATAACAGTAAATCCATTATAAATCTGAAAAATTCTACAAATAAACCAAGGTCTGGTCCTAGAGCATAAATAAAAAGTAGAACAAACTTTCTATCTCATACACACACATACACACACACACACAAACACACAGATGTATGTGACTGCAACAGAGAGCATTTTCACAGAAATTGGCAATTAAAATAAACAAAACTGGCATAAATCTAAAAAAAAAATACATTTAAATGAAGGTCTGGTCCTAGAGCATAAACCCAAAGTGGAACGAACTTTCTATCTCATACACACACACAAACACACACAAACACACACATGTATGTCACTGGAACAGAGAGCATTTTTATAGAAATTGGCAAATAAAATCAACTAAACTGGCATAAATCTAAAAAATGTCACATATGCAACATGGAGCTTGTTCCCACACACACACGCACGCACGCACGCACGCACGCACGCACGCACGCACGCACGCACGCACGCACGCACGCACGCACGCACGCACGCACGCACGCACACACACACACACACACACACACACACACACACACACACACACACACACACACACACACACACACACACACACACACACACACACACACACACACACACACACACACACACACACACACACACACACACACATTACAGTCATGTCATAGTGGTGACTTGTAATGTTTATGCAAATGTATGTATAATAATTTGCAAAAGCAGATAATTCAAAATATATCAGAAAACAACAACAAATTCTAACTCTGACAAAACTACATATTTTTTATGTATTTCAAAATGTTTAAATAAATATTCACAAAATATATATCTTTTTGTGTTGTGAGGAGAAGTTGAAGCATCAAGAACAATGAAGTGAAAATGAATGAGTCTCTATGGCCCCTCTATTGGATATATGTGGTCATTGCACTTTCTTTCTTTAATTATAATGTCTAAAGTTTTTCCACAAACCAGCAGATGTCAGTATTCTATCCCTAACACTTAGAGCAATGTCCAAAAACTATTTAGATTTAATTAAGATCATCATTTAAGTGATTTTTTCTTTAAAAAATAATTTTTCATGAGCCAATTTATGGCCTAGTTATGTAATTGTGCAGTAAATAGGTAAAAAACTTCAAAATTTCCACAAAAACACAGCATAAATGTATAGTTGAGAAGTAAATAAAAAAAATGATATATAGTTTTCCATATAAAAAATGTATATTTCCTTATGCAATCGCTCTTTAAAAGTTTGGGGTCAAAATGACCCCAAAGACCTTAAGTGTTGTCCTTTTTTAGGAGTGATTAAGGGATATATGTATTTCAAGTTCAATCAGCACAACACCACAAGAATCACAAATGGAGCCTAAAGTATCTTTTCACATTTGCTGTTAAGGTTGTTCTGGACTTGAGGAGATGAAGAAAGAAGAAACATTCTTCTTTGAAAAACATGTCATGAAAAACCTGCCCAGCCATGTGTGATTTTCAGTGTGTAACAGCACAGATCTTCTCCAGACTCACTGTTTTGGATGATGTCCTGCATCTTCTTCCAGACTCTGAACGGCAGGTTGCCCAAGTATCGTGACACATGAATCAAAGCTCCAGAAGCCATCTGTGGATCCGGCTGTGAGATCTGGACTCTGGAAGAACATTCAGGAGTCAGAACTGCAGTGGCTTTGGATCAGAACCAGAGAGACCAGAGACACCAGCAGATCACTCACCTTTCCATTGAGCCTGGAAACTCCTGCAGAACAAACACACCATTTATTATCAAGAACTCAATCAATCAATCAATCAATCAATCACTGATGTGAAATCAGACCTTCAGAAAGCAGATGTCATTGGCTTTCATCATCTCCTTCATGTCTTTGATTGTGTATGAAAGATCTGAGATGTGTCTGTCCATCTCCTTCAGCTTCTTCTTCATCATCTGCTTCTTCTGCTCCTCTTCCTCCCTCAGTGCAGTGATTGTAGCTTCTTCTTCATCTCTGAGAAACTGATGAAGCTTCTCAAACTGCTGTTTAATCAGACGCTCTGTGCGCTCAGCTTGAGACTGAAATCAAATCACATTCACTTCAATCATCTCAAAGACGCAACTGATTCTGGAGCAGCAAGAAGAGTGAGTGTGGAAATGTGGGTTAGTTAAGTACAACTTTAACTTTCTGAAGTACTAGTACTAGTAGTAGATGTTTTGTGTCTGTAGGGTGAAAATACACATTATCAATCAAATCATCAGGTAGAAGCATAATGTCAGCAGCTCAGTGTCTGTTGTGCTAAAAGTTTGTTGCGCTCATGAATATGAATCATTATCTGCATTCAATTCAACTGTATCCAGATTTATTTGTATAGCGCTTTTCACAATAAATATTGTTTTAAAGCAGCTTTACAGAAATGCCACATTACAATTTAGAGTAATCATGTGTTTTAGAAATGTACATATACAAAATCGCAGTTAGCGAAAAATTAAATTTAAACAATGTAATAATTTAGTGCAGAAAAAATGAGCTCATTGAAGTAATGCATTCATCCAAACTAATTAGATAAAATGAAAATGTGGAAGGTGAGCGCTAGCCAATGGGATTAGGGCTGAAGCATTAGTCCCGCCCACTGCTGAATAACCAGCTGACACTGCACTTGATCATCTTGATACACAAACGGTTGTGTGTGTGTGTGTGTGTGTGTGTGTTTCAGTCAGTAACGGAACATGCCAGACACATCAATTCAGTTGTTCTAATCAAATTTGTAAATATGTCAAAAGAATCAATCCTCACCTTGATGTACTGAACGGTTTTCTTTCTTGTGAACTTTTCTTTAATGTTTTTATTGTGTTGAAGTTTCTCTTGTAAGGACTTCAGTGCTGTATTGAGCTCCTCCTGGAATTTAAAGAGAAAATCTATAAGACACCAGATATTTCTTTAATATGATCTTATATTTAATACATAAGCTTAAACAAGTGTTTATCCTCATCTTTAAATTCGTCTTACCTTATATGATGAAACCACTTCACCGATGGGTCTGAATGTGTGATTGACGTGTTTCTGTGAATCTCTGCACACTAAACACACAGGCTGTTTGTCCTCCAGACAGAAGAGTTTGAGTTTCTCACTGTGTAAACTGCAGATCTTCTCAGACCCTGATGAACACCTCTCATTTCTCTCCTTCAGGAACGACTCACACAAGTTTTTTAACACAAGATTACATGGAGGATCATCTCTTGAGGATCTTCTCCTGCAGACAGGACACTCCTGAGTTTTCTTGGTTCTCCAGAACTGTTGAAGACACTCTTTACAGAAACTGTGACTACATGACAGAAGAACAGGAGCCTTGAAGATTTCATTACACATGCAACAAGAAAAATCATCTTCAGATAGTGAAGCCATTTTCTGTTTGAGCAATAATATATATATATTTTTTTAATGTAAAAAAAAAAAAAAAAAAAATTACTTTTACTTTCTGAATCAAGGTCTCAAAAATGAATAAACAAGAGAATCACAAAGTTTTTCCTCTTTGTTCTTCACTGATCCCAGATTCTATATTGCTTTTGCCGAGACAAAGTCAGTATGACAGACAGGAGATATAAGAAGTCTGTTCTGATCATGTGAGTTTGTTTCCTCAATCTTTCCCCTCACACTGACTAGTTCCTTTTCTCCTTAAAGTCCACCACAATCATCCCTGTTCACAGAAAGCCACAGTCTCTTGTCTTAATGACTGCAGATATGATTGGTTCAATTGGTTCAAAAGCCCCAACCTTTTTCCTCTGTCACTGGCACAAGCAAACTCTGTTTTTGTGATTACTTATCACAAGGTTTGAGAAATAGTCATCGATCTGTCTAGTTTCATTTCCCCTAATTGTTATTTATGCACACACACACACACACACACACACACACAAAGTCACAAGTTTTCCCCAAAGAGTTTGGAAACATTTAAAAGCATATGAATGTCGTTCCTGCAAGAAAAACAAATGTTAGTTGATTAACCCTTTCATGCATGAATTATGATAACCTTTTTTTTTCCTATGTGTTTTTATTGCTCTTAGGGCATGAAAAACAAGAATTGATTTTTATTTTATTTTTTTTACAAAATTTTCAAAGAGATTTTCAGGTAGTTTAAACTGAAGATATAATGTATTAAATATAAGACAATAATCAAACAGATAAAGTATGTGAATTTAACAAACTAATCAATACAATTATATCAAATCATGTGAAAACTATAAAATATATACAAAAAATATAAATGCAAAATATTGCAAAGGCTTCATACAACTTCATACAAGTTGCACTTCGCGTATCTTTGATATCAGAACATGAGGACGTGATTCCATCAGAATTTTCTACAGCCTGTCAAGGTACAACTGTGGAAAACACTCAGATGCTCCCTCCAGTGCACCAGAGTATGGGGATTTACCCTTATTAGCTGATAATTCTGATTATGTTCAAGATGGACATGCACATTTCTATCATAGCCCTCCTCTGAGAAAAGGGTTTTTTCAATCTCATCTGAAATGATCAGTGTTGGGGGTAATGGATTACAAGTAACATGCATAACGCATTCAGATTACTTTTTTGATGTTACAAGTAAAGTAATGTGTTACAAGTAACATGCATTACCTAATCAGATTACTTTTTGATCTAACAAGTAATTAACTACAAGTAATGTGCATTACCTAATCAGATTACTTTTTGATGTTATGAGTAAAGAAACGCATTACAATAACATGCATTACGAAATCAGATTACTTTTTGATCTAACAAGTAATTAACTACAAGTAATGTGCATTACGTAATCAGATTACTTTTTGATGTTATGAGTAAAGAAACGCATTACAATAACATGCATTACGAAATCAGATTACTTTTTGATCTAACAAGTAATTAACTACAAGTTATGTGCATTACATAATCAGATTACTTTTTGATGTTATGAGTAAAGAAACGCATTACAATAACATGCATTACGAAATCAGATTACTTTTTGATCTAACAAGTAATTAACTACAAGTAATGTGCATTACGTAATCAGATTACTTTTTGATGTTATGAGTAAAGAAACACATTACAATAACGCACATTACATAATCAGATTACTTTTTGATGTTATGAGTAAGGAAACGCATTACAAGTAACATGCATTACATAATCAGATTACTTTTTGATGTTATGAGTAAAGAAACATTACAAATAACATGCATTACGAAATCAGATTACTTTTTGATCTAACAAGTAAAGTAATGCATTACAAGTGTCATACATTATGTAATCACATTACTTTTTTGATGGCAATGAAAATTACATTCTAATAATACAAGTACATGTGATTAATCAGAGTTTTCTCTCAATCTAAAATCAAAACTTGGAAAATTTTACTGTGATATGACTCATTAGATACTGCTTGATGCTGCAATATTTTTTTTACCTACAAGAGTTTCCTAGAATAGAAGGAATGGGTGGATATTCCGGAGCAACTTGGCATGTCTGACTGACCCTTGGCCATCTTGGTTTGGAGGGAAAAAAAAATCGAAACACAAAGGCTTGCCACTTGGTTGCAATTTATAGGATGATGCACCAGGGTCCAATGAAGAGGCTGATGTGCAACTTTGCCATAAAACCCCGTGCAAATTCAAGAAAATGCTTTTTTAATAGCTGTCCACTGTAGTGACCGCTATGAGTGAAAGGATTAATTAAAGTTGATTAATTAAAAAATTCATCACAGATGCTATTTCATTTACCATTCACTAAATTCTAACCCATTTGGAAAATAAGGACAGTTATGCCTGATTATTTTTTACAGTTTACAGTTTGGCATTTAACACCATCAAAACTAATAACCAAGCTGCATAACCTGGCGCTACATAACCTCCTGCACTGTGTAACGGAATACTGAGTTTCCTCATGGCAGATCCCAACATGATCAGAAAACACTCCTCCAGCACCCTTGTAATGAACACAGGCGCACCTCAAGGCTCTGTACTCGGCCCTATGCTGTTCACTCTCTTCACACACAAGTGTCGCTGCCCAGCTGAGCAACGTCATAATAAAGTTGACAGAGGACACCACAGTCATTTTTTTAAATGATAATTTATGGATGTTGCTGACAGTTTAACAGGAGTTTTCAATCTTTTAGATGCCAAACATGATCATTCTCTTGCGACGGACCCCCATCCTGAAATTTAAAAGACATTTAGGTTTGTGTATAAAGACCCAATTTATAGGCTACTGTGAAAAATTCACATTAATATGTCTAAATATTGTTTGGTAAATATATTCATCATTACGTTCTGTAATAGTACTGTACTTCTTTATTTAGTAAGTTTTACTATTTTTTTTTTAATTATATGTTTATTTTTATACAATGTTTATTTATTTCTCAATGTGTGAATCATTTATAATCATCTTTGTTTTTATTATTCTTTTTTTCCCCCACACTTTTTCTTTAAACGTCACTAAAAAAAATGCTGGGTAAAAAACAAACATTTCTGGGTTATTTATATACAATCAGCACCTGGGTAAAAATATTAAAACTAACCCAATTGTCACACGGTGGCTGTAATAATCGCACAAAGCAGGAGAATCCAAACAAACACATCTTTATTATTCCACAAATTAACAAAGCAGATCGAGGAGCAAACTAACACACAACCACATAAGATGATACCGGACAATGAAACAAAGGAAACTGAGGACTCAAATACACTGGGAAGGTAATCAACTCAACGGAAACAGGTGTGTGGAGCTAATTAACAACCAAGGAAACTAACTAGAGAACACAGGCAGGCAAAACAGGGATAAAACAGTACAAACAAAACCAAACTGAACATACACTAGATTGCCAAAAGTTTTGGGGACATCTGCCTTTAACATGTACATGAACTTTAATGACATCCCATTCTTAATCTGTAGGTTTTAATATGGAGTTGGCCCACCCTTTGCAGCTATAACAGCTTCAACTCTTCAGGGAAGTCTTTAGGTTTAGGAGTGTGGGAATGTTTTACCTTTCTTCTAGAAGTGCATTTGTGAGGGCAGGCACTGATGTTGGACAAGTAGGCCTGGCTCGCAGTCTCCGCTCTAATTCATCCCAAAAGTGTTCTGTCGGGTTGAGTTCAGGACTCTGTGCAGGCCAGTCAAGTTCCTCCAGACCAGACTTGCTCATCCATGTCTTTATGGACCTTGCTTTGTGCACTGTTGCGCAGTCATGTTGGAACAGGAAACGGGCCATCCCTAAACTGTTCCCACAGAGTTGGGAGCATAAAATTGTCCAACATGTCTTTGTATGCTGAAGCATTAAGAGTTCCTTTCACTGTAATTAAGGGGTCAAAAAGCCCAGCCCCAACCCCTGAAAAACAACCCCAAACGATAATCCCCCCTCCACCAAACTTTAGACTTGGCACAATGCAGTCAGGCAAGTCCCGTTCTCCTGGCAACCGCCAAACCCAGATTCGTCCATCGGATTGCCAGACAGAGAAGCGTGGTTCGTCACTCCAGAGAACACGTCTCCACTGCTCTAGAGTCCAGTGGTGGCTGCTTTGCACCACTGCATCCCACACTTTGCGTTGCACTTGGTGATGTAAGGTTTTGATGCAACTGCTCAGCCATAGAAATCTATTCTGTGAAGCTCTCTACGCACTGTTCTTGAGTTAATCTGAAGGCCACATGAAGTTTGGAGGTCTGTAGCTTGACTCTGCAGAAAGTTGGCGTTTTCGGCACTGTGCACCTCAGCATGCACTGACCTATTTTTACGTGGCCTACCACTCCGTGGCTGAGTTGCTGTTCCCAATTGCTTCCACTTTGTTATAATACCACTAACACTTGACCGTGGAATATTTAATAGTGAGGAAATTTCATGAATGGACTTACTGCACAAGTGGCAACCTATCACAGTACCACACTTGAATTCACTGAGCTCCAGAGAGTGACCCATTCTTTCACAAATATTTGTAGAAGCGTCTGCATGCCTAGGTACTTGATTTTATACAAATGTGTCCATGGAAGTGATTGGAAGACACACAAATTCAATGATTTGGAGGGGTGTCCCAATACTTCTGGCAATATAGTGTATATGTAACACCAATGAAATGACACAACAGGCTGAACCCATCATTTGAATTTGGATTAAAAAAATCATGGCGGATGGCTAAACGCTACAGCAAGGACCCTACGGCAGAGACGTGGAAATTAGGACTGAAAAGGAAGAGTACTTGTTTGAAGAAGTTTGGAAGGGAAAGACGCTGAAGGTGACACGAAAAATCTAAAATAAACATGTAAAAATCAGAGACGAGGCGTCAAAACTCAGCCAGTGGATACAGAGTTTAGAAATAACAGACAGGAAGAGGGAACAAACCACAGAACGATACTGGGATGACTCTGGTGGGCGTGGCTTCAGGGCGGAGCCAGTATGTAAATGGGAGGAGCAAAAGAGGAGAGACCCACGCCCACACTGCCTGCCGCTCACGTCCCTCATCTGCTCCTTCAGGACAATTCCCCGCCACCGTCACCTTGCTCTCCGTCAGACATCCTGTTCTTTCCTCTATCTGTTCCTCACATCCAGAGGAGAGGAGATGCAAAATATCTTTTTTTATGTTCAACAGAAGAAAGAAACTCATACTGGATTGGATCAACATGAGAGTAAATGATAAAAGAATTTTCATTTTTGAATGAACAATCCCTTTAAGAGTGTTTCTGAGAATATTAACACATAAAAATATTGGAAACATGATGAGTGTAAAAGAAGAAAGAAACTCAATCCAGACCTACAGGTGTAACTTTGACCGGTAAGATCCTCAGAGAGGAAGAACAACAGAAGAATGGAAAGAGTGTGTCAGTGAAGGTGGTTGTGAATGTGTGTAGATGTGTGTTAGTTACAGGATCAGAGAATGACACCGTTCCTCTGTCATAGTCCAGGTCAACTCTCACACACTCAAGATCCTGTTCAACACGAAAGCCAGACCCAATCAGACCGTACCGCCCACACCAGACATCAGTGTTAAAGAAAACGCGTTTCTTCCTCTGGTTTGATGCTGTAGTTACTCCAAGACTCCACCATTCACTCTCTTTGACCTCTACATCCCAGGAGTGTGTTCCTGAGTTAAAACCCTCTGAACCCAGAACACAGTGATACCAGTCAAATCTCTCTGGATTATCAGGAAGTGGTTGTTTGTTCTCGCTCCATCTCACACTGGTCAGATCATCAGACAGGACGAGGAATGGATTTGCAGTTTTTGGATCCAGAATCACAGGAGCTGATGAGACACAATCAACAGGTGCTTTTATTCTAATGTCCGTATAATGATCAAGAGAGAATTGAACACAGATTATTATGAATTATGACACTTGTCCTATGGATCAAACACATCAGACATTTCCCCTTTGATCTTGTCAGTGTTTTTAGTTACATTAAATGTGTGATTTAAATATTTGTGTCTCATCAAGAGAAACTGATAAACTGGAAAAGTTAAAATCACAATCAAACAATCAGAGCTGTTGAGATGAAAAACTGTATCTGTAAAAATTCTGTTCAGCATCATCTTATCATGTTCATTAAACTGGGTCTTAATGTATGTGTATTTGTTTTAGATACTTTTAAATCAGAGTGAATGAACAGTGCTCTCTTCCACTTTCACTTGTGCAAGGCAACTAACTTCCAATCGGTTCCTGGGGCCGCACCAAATATGGTTGCCACTACTCCGAGTGTGTGTTCACGGTGTGTGTGTGTGTGTGTGTGTGTGTGACGTCACCTTCATTTATATAGCGCTTTTAACAATATAGATTGTTTCAAAGCAGCTTTACAGTGATAATAGGAAATTAAAGAAATAGAGATTGTTTTGGCTTTACAGCAGCTCTAGAATAAAGTTATTGTCCAGCTTAAGTTAGTTTTGATCGATTGATTGATTCACTTCCGTTGCAAAGATCATTAGTTATTATTAGATCATTAATTAACTAACTATTAGTTAAACTAAAAGTTATTACATTTACAAGACACTGTTCGAACAGAAAACCCTCAACGCGCTCCGGCCCGCTCATCCGCACAAAAGAGTGCCTGGTGGCTCGAGAACGCAAACCCTAAAATAGGTTCCAAGGTGCAAGCATTGACATTAAAAAAATAACAGACATTAAAAATAATAATATTATCTTTGCACAAACCTCAAAAACGCAAACCCACGAAAATGCAGACAGCGTGCACATGCGCATCACGTGTTTAGTCCATAGGTATGCGCGTTTGCAGTTAAGCACAGCTGTTGTTCTTGTGTTTCTCTTTCCTTCAGTGATTCTGCTTGTTAACAACAGGTGTTCATCACTAATGCTCAATCATCTCTTAATTAATCACTTAATTATCTCATTAACTTTAACAATTTTAACACTCTTTAGATTGGGACAATATGTACTTGAGCAGTGTTGATTTAACACTGGGGATTTTGTTGTGTACCTGTAAGGTTGTAGTAATCATGAAGACCTTGATTATCTTGTTCAGGTGTGTTTGATTAGGGTTGGACCTAAACTCTGCAGGAAAGTGGATCTCGCAGTCCAGAGTTGAGGACCCCTGCATTAACCCAATATATTTTTCCCGATCAGCAGCTGGAGTGCCCTCGATAGTCACCAGAGGACGCTCTACCCCAGACTATTGCCACTCAATCAAGGACTACATTTCCCAGTACTCACTGTTCGGTCTCGATCATCCATGATTTTCCTCAGCTGTGTCTCATTAGCCTTGTTAGCTAAACATATATAAGCCTGGTTATCTCAGTCATTCTTTGTGAAGTCTTGTCTAATGTCATACTGCAATTCTGAGTATTCTCCTGGTTTCCTGTAACCTGTTTTTTTTTTATCTTCTGCTTGTTATTCTTGGATTTCTTTGTGTTTGTCTTTGACCCTGTTATTGTTTGGACTGTTTACCCTGTGTTTTGACCTATCGCCTGTTTATTGGATCTCATCGATCACAAGTCCAGTATGGCGTACCACAAGGCTCAGTACTAGGACCGTTTCTTTTCACTCTGTACATGCTACCCTTGGGAGATATCATTAGGAAGCATGGAATTAGTTTTCACTGTTATGCCGATGATACTCAGCTCTATATTTCTTCACGCCCTGACGAAACTTACAAATTCACAAAATTAACGGAATGTATAGGTGATATAAATAATAGGATGACTATCTCTATTTCCTACTACTTAATTCTGAAAATACAGAGATTCTAATTATTGGACAAAAAACTTCCTCACGTAATAATCTAGAATACTGTCTAACACTTGATGGCTGCTCTGTCAAGTCTTCGTCGTCGGTTAGGAACCTGGGTGTGCTCTTTGATACCAATCTTTCATTTGAAAGTCACGTGTCTAGTATCTGTAAAACCGCATTTTTCCATCTTAAAAATATATCTAAAATACGTCATATGCTCTCATTGACAAATGCGGAACAATTAGTCCATGCGTTCATTAAGCGTTCGTGCACGCTTAATAAACAAATTACAGCTGGTCCAAAACGCAGCAGCTCGAGTTCTTACCAGAACCAGGAAGTATGACCATATTAGCCCAGTTCTGTCAACACTGCACTGGCTCCCTATTAAACATCGTAGAAATGTTTAAATATTGCTGATTACTTACAAAGCACTGAATGGTTTAGCTCCCCAGTACTTGAGCGAGCTCTTAACGCATTATAGTCCTTCACGTCTATTGCAATCTCAAAATTCCGGCCAGTTGATAATACCTAGAATATCAAAATCAACTGCTGGCGGTAGATCCTTTTCCTATTTAGCACTAAAACTTTGGAACAGTCTTCCTAACATTGTCCGGGAAGCAGACACACTATGTCAGTTCAAACCTAGACTAAAAACACTTCTCTTTGACCTAGCATACACATAACACATTATAGACTTTTATAATTCAATGTTAGGCTGCATAGATTAGGTCAGCTGGAACCGGGAACACTTCCCATAAATCCTGATGTACTCGTTACATCATAAGAAGAATGGTGTCTATGCTAATATTAGTCTCTCTGTTTATCCCAAGGTTTACCGCAGTCCGCCGGATCCAGGCCGGTATCCAGATCTGATGAGGGACCTGCGCCTGGACCCGATGACAGCGCAGTCCTGAAATGTCAACTAGGCTCTTCCCTGCGAAGGCCTCCCTCCCCTCCCTTTACCTCTCTGCAGATAAAGCGTTGTTGGGATAATTCCGGTTCGCGTGGCTACATGGAAGCAAATTCTGTATTATTAATTTTAAGGCCAGACAAGTACTATGTTGAGGGTTGATTTGTAGGGAAGGACTACACGCCTGCGCACATATATTCAAACGCGCATACCTCTAGACTGAACTTGTAATACGCATGTGCACGCCATCTGCTTTCTCACTGGTTCGCGTTTTTGAAGTTTGCGCAGAAAGAATTAAAGAGTTTTCTGTTAAAACGGTGTCGTGTTAGTGGCCCCTAAGTTAATAACTTTTACTCTGCTGAGTTTGTTCTGGACTATATGAAGAAAAGATAAACATTCTCAAAAAAATAGTTAATATTCATTATATGCCAGAACTAGAATGAACTTCACTTACTACAAACTGAAATAATGTGTCATTATTTCAGTTTGTTTCATTACACAAAAGTAACATGACACAAAGTAACTTATTTCATGACACAAAAGTAACTAGTACTTTTGTGTCATGAAAACCCCATGCATGATTTCCACTGTGTAACAGCACAGATCTTCTCCAGACTCACTGTTTTGGACGATGTCCTGCATCTTCTTCCAGACTCTGAACGGCAGGTTGCCCAAGTATTGTGACACATGAATCAAAGCTCCAGAAGCCATCTGTGGATCCGGCTGTGAGATCTGGACTCTGGAAGAATATTCAGGAGTCAGAACTGCAGTGGCTTTGGATCAGAACCAGAGAGACCAGAGACACCAGCAGATCACTCACCTTTCCATTGAGACTGGAAACTTCTGCAGAACAAACACACCATTTATTATCAAGAACTCAATCAATCATCAATCAATCAATCAATCAATCAATCAATCAATCAATCAATGAAAGATGTGAAATCAGACCTTCAGAAAGCAGACGTCACTGGCTTTCATCATCTCCTCCATGTCTTTGATTGTGTATGAAAGATCTGAGATGTGTCTGTTCATCTCCTCCAGCTTCTCCTTCATCATCTGCTTCTTCTGCTCCTCTTCCTCCCTCAGTGCAGTGATTGTAGCTTCTTCTTCATCTCTGAGAAACTGATGAAGCTTCTCAAACTGCTGTTTAATCTGACACTCTGTCTGCTCAGCTTGAGACTGAAATCAAAATCACATTCACTTCAATCATCTCAAAGACGCAACTGATTCTGGAGCAGCATGAAGAGTGTGTGGGGAAATGTGGGTTAGTTAAATACAACTTTAACTTTCTGAAGTACTAGTTCTGTAGTAGTAGATGTTCTGTCTGTAGTGTGAAAATACACATTATCAATCAAATCATCAGGTAGAAGCATTTGGGCTGCATTCCAAGCCACTTTTAGACACTCACTTGCAAACTTCCCTAAGCACTTCCCCTCGGGGGAATCCCTGCTGCCATTTTGAAGTGCGTTCCACTTCGTGAAGTGGACGAGGGAAGTTTATATGGACAGTCCCTCGCTGCTCGCTCCTTCGATTTTTACAGAGGGAGCGAGTCTACTTCATATGTACACTTCAGGCAGCTCCATATACCACAATGCAACACGATTGTGACGTCAACGCATATTGCGTTTAATTTATCCCACCACAAAAAACTCTAATGATATATTAATTATTAAAAAAATATATATATTAAACAACTCAAACACACCTATATACATATAGAATGCAGCATTAAACAATTTCTAAAGGGAAAATAAATAAAAATAAATCAACCCCATAGTGGATTCTAAGTGATCAAGGGCTTAGCACATTCCAATTCAGCCTATTGCAAAGGTTCCGCCAATAGTGGGCACTCATGCAACATAAGCAATGACGTACATCCGAGTGAACGAGATGGAGGTTAGAGAGTGAAGGGCATGACAATTTTGGACTGGAACGCAGCCAATGTCAGCAGCTCTGTTGCGCTGAAAGTTTGTTGCGCTCATGTATATTAATCACATTGTCTGCATTCGCCCAAACTAATTAGCTAAAATTAAAATATGTAAGGTGAGCGCTAGCCAATGGCATTAGTGCTTGAGCATTAGTCCCGCCCACTGCTGAATAACCAGGCGTACTGTGCTTGATCATCTTTATACACAAACGGTTGTGAGTTTCAGTCAATAAAGGAACATGTAATTATGTCCGACAAATCAATTCAGTTGTTCTAATCAAACTTGTACTTATGCCAAAAGAATCGATCCTCACCTTGATGTGTTGAACTGTTTTCTCAAACTCTTCTTTAATGTTTTCATTGTGTTGAAGTTTCTCTTGTAAGGACTTCAGTGCTGTATTGAGCTCCTCCTAGAATTTAAAGAGAAAATCTATTAGACACCAGGAATTTCTGTAATATGATCTTAGATGTACCCACATAGCAATGTTTTTCTGGCTCAGCTCCAGTCCTCACAGCCCCTTTTCCCTTGGCCCACATGCCGCAAAGAATGACGGCCCTGGGGAGTGGCACAGAAATGGATTACTGACTGGGTCTGCACTGGGCCTGAATAGGTTTTAGTGTTGGTACCGATTCTCAGCCTTAAGTAAACCAGAAACCCCAAAACTGAGCCACACCTGAGCCTTATCTACACAAAAAAAAAAAAAAAATATATATATATATATATATATACTGTCATTGACTGTCAGCTACAGCTGCCAAACACAAAACTTAAAATTAAAGTAAAATATTCTAATTTAAATGAAGTGCAAAAAACACTGTTATTTTACAGGTATTTCCTGAATTATTACTAACAAACACATTCACTGTAAAATGAGAATCTCTTGCAGTTAACTAGTGATGTGACGTTCAGTACCGAGGCTTCGAAGCTTGTATCAAAAAAAAAAAAACATCACACATTGAAGCAGAGTATCGGAGCTTGATTCGTTTTGCCATAACCACGTGATCTGTGACATCCGAAGCTTCGTTTCCACACACAGTCACGTGACTGCTTCGTATTCAGATTCAAAAATAGCGCAAACCCCTTGAGCAGGTTTCGAGTGTCATACCCTTCGGCAGTAGAAAATAAAAAAACAAATAGACTTAGCCCTCACACTGTTGAACAAGTCCTGTTTCTTAATAAAAAAAAAAACTTTAATTTATTAAATTACCCACAAAATAAAATGTCAGCTCCCCAGTTCACAAGCATTTCACCATTCCACAATTATTTTATTTTATTTTGATTATATATGCCTACATGAGCCTTGCCTATGAACTCGTATGATTAGGACTGAGGCTAAAGTTTATGTGAATAAGGCTGCATTTGTAGATCAAAGCAGATTCATAAGAATTGTTTCTGTAGAAGTGAATTAGTCCCATTTATTATTATTTTTTTCATAAATTAATTCATACAGTTGTTTGTTCATACATTGTGTAAGAACTACATCAACAGTAACACATGAATTATGAGGATTAATTGTATTGCTTTGTGGTTTACAGAGCACAAAGAGATTTATTAAATGAAAAAAAAAAAAAGACAGAAAGGCAGCTTTTCCACCTTTTGATCACAAGATGTCGTTAGTGTGCAACGCGTTGAAAAGCTTCAAGTAATGAACCATTTTACGATACAGTCGAGGGGGAAAGTCCCAGTGCTTCACAAAGCTTCATTTCGTCATCACTACAGTTAACTACATGCATGAATGAATCTAACTATATGTCACTGCATCAGCAACTACACAGTTACTGCCTGTTAAATAAGCAACATGCAGCATTTCATCAGTGTTTCTCTGCTCATCCTGAACTGAAGCACAGGCTCTACTCTTCAGCAAAATGGTGACCCACACAACCCTTTAAATCAGAACATTAAACACCAACAGATCTCTCAAGATCTCAGCATCTTCACTTATTACAATCCAAACTTCATTTCTTTCATACTAAAGTTCTTATTGAGAATGAACAGAGGTATAGACGTTGATGTTTTATTGAAAATAATAAAGTTTGATGTCACCATTATAGTGATCAGTGTTTGATTTAGTTGGGCTCTTGACTTTAAAACATTAGTTTTTCTCTGGCTGTTATAACTGTGTGTCTATGATACATGTTTGTTATGGCAAAAACATAAATAAATAAATTACAAGAGAAACTCTGCTCAGATATATTTGTCACTTTTTAGTGATGGTATAATCATCATTTAGTGGCTTAATTCACTGATCCTAGAGTCTAATCTCTGATTAAATAATTTGATATTAGTTGTTAGAAAACCAGATAATACTGATGCTACAATATCCGAAGGCTACTATAAATCATATGAATTAAACCATTAATGCACTCAGACATTTGACTTTAAGTGATGTCAGTACATCAGGCCACTACATGTTGATAACATCATCACCAATACGTGACTAACATCCTCTGATGAGATTTTCTCCTGCATTTTTGCCATAACAAACATGTATCAGAAACACACAGTTAAAGCAACAAAAGAAAAACTAATGTTAAAAAGTCAAGGGTCAAGAGCCCAACTAAAGCAAATACTGATCATCATAATGGTGACAAACTTTTTTGATGACATCAACACCTAAACCTCAACTTCAGTATGAAATAAATAAAGTCTAATTGGATTGTAAAAAAGTGAAGATGCTGAGATCTTGAGAGATCTTTTAATGTTTAATGTTTTGTTGCTGCCAGTAATTTGAATTAATTCAGGAAATACCTGTAAAATAGCATTTTTTTTTCTGTAAAACATTTAAGGAAAATTAATGTTAAATTTTTTTTGCACTTTATTTAAAGTAGGATATTTTACTTTAATTTGATGGTTTTTGTTTGGCAGCCACTGATGCCAGTCATTTGTCCGTTTTTTTTTTTCGTTTTTTTTTCTTGATCAGTAGTGAGGAAGGAATTAAATATCCAGCACATGAATAAAATACAGTGTATTTCTAGACTGGGTAAACCCAGCCCGATCTGCCGGAGATTTGATTTCGCCCTGCAGCTCAGGCTGGAAACCTGTACATTCTTCTATCCTGCTTCCATTACAAATCTGCGGGGACCAATCACAAACTGGCTTATCCACCTGGCACACTATTGGCGGGTTTAATCCAATCCAATTCCTTTTAACCTCTCGACGATGCTCAATGGCTTCTTTAGTTTAGCAAACAAATCGCTCGTGTGGGTGTAAATACCACTCACTTTCATGTTTCGAAACCTCTTTTGCCCTTAAACTAAAAAACTCTGATAATGCACACTTAAGGGTGTGTTTCAGTACTAATACACCTGCCGTATTATCATTACAATGGCACATTAAACAATAAATACAACTCGTCAGTAAAAAAAAAAAAGTACCGCACTCAAAAACAGCTTTGCGGCTTTAACTCCAAAACGGCACGACGTAAAGAAGAAATGTTTTCACGGGTATGGTAGGCATTGCGTGCTGTACGTGCTAATGAAATTTGACGTACATGACGTAAGTGGTTTTCAAGGAAATCGCAGTGTTTCATCCGTCCTGCGTTTCAATCGTCCTGGCTCTCCCCTATAGTATTGTTTAAAATTAAACTTTGAAATGCCAAGTCATAACAGATGAAATGTTTTCATTTCAAATGAAGTAAATTGTAAGTCAGTCAAGTCAACTGCATTAAAGTGCACTTAATCGGCTCAAGGTCTCAATCCTGATTTGGAGCACTGGATTGATCTGAGACACACACTCCTCACACCAACAGTCAGCCTCATGTTGTTTGCCGTGATCATGCTCTGCCATCATTGCCACACATGAACCAGCTCTGGCTGACAGGAGACATGCCGTTGCCGACTGGAGGCCAGCAGAGTCGGCTTGAGGACACATTCGAGCCAAGATCGCTTGCTATGTGGGATAATACATAAGCTAAAACAAGTGTTTATCCTCATCTGTAAATCTGTCTTACCTTAAAAGCTGGAACAGCTTCACCGATGGGTCTGAATGTGTGACTGATGTGTTTCTGTGAATCTCTGCACACTAAACACACAGGCTGTTTGTCCTCCAGACAGAAGAGTTTGAGTTTCTCACTGTGTAAACTGCAGATCTTCTCAGATCCTGATGAACGCCTCTCATTTCTCTCCTTCAGGTACGACTCACACAAGTTCTTTAATGCCAGATTAGTGGGAGGATGGATATTTGAGGATCTTCTCCTGCAGACAGGACACTCCTGAGTTTCCTTGATTCTCCAGAACTGTTGAAGACACTCTTTACAGACACTGTGACTACATGATAAAATAACAGGAGCGTTGAAGATTTCACAACACACGGGACAAGAAATATCATCTTCGTATAGTGTAGCCATTTTCACTGTTTGAGCTCCAGCAATATAAACGTTACTTTCACTCTGTGAACGATGGTTTCAAAAATGAAGAATCACAAAGATCTGCTGTCTGTTCAGAAACAAACTTTGCAAAGATCCTGAGATCGAAAGAGTTTCTCTTCCTTCATTGATTGCTGGTTATTTTTTGCCTTTGTTGGAAGAGAAGAGAGTCAGTATGACAGGTGAAATAAATCAGTCTTTTCCTGGTTAGTGTTGTAAGAGGGTGGAGTCTATGATCACCTTTAATCAGGTCACAAAGGAACATCAAGGTTTCTTCAGGTTAAATTTTAACAAAATGCATTCAAAATTTACTCACACTGACACAATCAAGTAATAAACACACGTCTGAAGATAAAGATAATAGATAATAATGATGGTGAATCAATGAAGCATGTAGGCTATGTGAAAAGTGAGAAAGATTGTTTGTAGTAACAAAAGAAAAAAGATCACTAGCAGAATACACAACATGTGGATGCAAACATGAACGAACCGAACATGTCCTGCATACAGAGGAATATGTAAAAATTATGTCACAAAAAGAAAATGTATGGCAATAAACAGGAAGGAACACAGAGGAACCATATGACATTTAACCTGTCCGTTATTGCTGTGGAAAGAATCGCGCTTTTGGGGTTGTTTGGTCTGTTGAAAGTACCTTGTTGATGCTTTTACACTTTTCAATTTCCTTTTAATGTTCAATGGTTGAAGGGTGAGTAGATTAATGTCATCTCATTGTGACACTTTTTTAACGTACCGTGTTCATAGAGCGAGCCTTTTCACTGATTGTTTACAGCTTAACGGAAGTTACACCGATAATTCGCGCAAAGCGTTATGAGGCGTAGGAATATAATAGCATCTCCATCTAATGGCCTGGCAGCAGAACACAGCGTTTTTATTTGTTTTCGTGGATCCCTGTGAATAATGGGGATCATTTTGACAGTGGTGTCGTCTGTACGCGGAAAACCCAATGGAAAAACTTCTCCGTTTTAAGCATATCGTTGTCAACCTGTAAACGTACCCTTTGAATGCGTCCTGCGAAGGCAACGTTTATCAGTTTTCAGACACAGCCGCTGTATTTCTCCCTCACTCTAGCCTTGTAGTGAATTAGCCACAGATGAAACCCATACAAGGAAGAACACTGCTTTAGGGAGGTTCACCTCTCCCCTGCACCAGACTTGTGTGTTGCAAAAGTTATTGAGGGTGGACACTTGTGTGTTAATTAGTATGCACATGTGGTGGGAAAGCCCTTTACTTTCCCTTATAATTATAGGTGGATCATAAGCCAATTAGCTGTCCCCATGGGGATATAAAGTGCGACAGACTTGTGCTTGAGGTCAACGTCATTTGTTGACGTCATTGACGCGCCGCAATGACTTTACTGTGGCTGCTCCCGGCATTAGGTGTGGACATTAGAGAGTAAGCTCTTGATTGCGTGATTGCCAGTTCCTCTCGTAAAGTGCGAGTCAGCTGTTCCGTCCCTCGTGTGGATCTCGCACTACTGCTGTGACTGCCGTTATTGGGTGTGTGCGCTCCTTGAGTATGCACGCATCATTCGTCATTGGTGCTCTCTCTGAGACGTTGGAAAGCGTAAGCTGATTGCTTGATCGCTATTTCCTCCCGTATGGTTTAAACCAACGGATTCGTTTCTCCTGCAGATCCCGCACACTGCTGTGACTGCTAGTTGGGCGCGTTTCACGTCCTGCCCACGGTTTTAAAATACTGCTGCACGGCTGAGAATATTGCTGTTTTGATTCTGTCCTGTTCTGTTTTGTTTGTTTTGTATTGATTTTGTTTTACATTTTCTATTTTTGTAAAGAGCTTTACTTTTCTTTTGGTTTAGTTTTGCAGTGCATCTATTTTGGTGTGGTTAATTTGGTGTGTCTTATTATATGTAATTTCATTATTTTTTTTAGTTTGTATTTTGGTTTTGCTGTTTAGTTAATGATCATAACCCGACTGAGATCGGTTGGTTTATTTTTCAGTACACCGTTAGAACCAAGTGTTGTATTTTTCTGCAAACTGTTGAGACTAATTTGGTTTATTTCTTGTAACCTACAATCCATTGCCTTCTTTTAGATTTCTTTAATTTATTTTGTTTAGTTCTGTTTAATTTAACTTTACCTAGGGCAATTCAGCACCTAACTATTCCATGTGCATTTTAATGACTCTTATTAAGATCTTTTTGCTCTGTGTCGCAGGATCTGGGTGCCAAAGGCAGGGAGGCCAGCTTTATTCCCTTCTACGTGGTGGTGGTGTGTTGTTCACAGTGTGCCGTGTCCATCCGTGGAGTATGGTGTGAGTGCGTGTGTTTGTGTGCACCGGTGAAAGGAATGATTTTTCTGCTATAAGCAGCATAAACTCTGAGAGCCTGACCCTGCTGGTAAGCCCCAGTTAGCTGGTGTCCCGGTGACCTTTTCTTTTTAGAGTCAAGACCTTTATGATGAGCTGTGCTTGATTGAGGCCTGATACATTTCAATGACTGCTTTAAAGTGATTGTGTCACTAAATAAAATCAATCATTTTGTATTTCATGTCTCTGAGCGATTATTGATGAAACGAACTTGCGTGTCCTTTTAAAAGACACTAAATTCTCTGGGTGTAACTCCCTGAGTGGCGTAGTTGGCAAATTATTCTCCAGGTCGCTACACACACTTTGTGGTTTTGCGCTCATGTGACTCAACGGTGTTGTGGCATTTTTTTCTATCAGGTATAGTGACTTTTCTTTTGAGCATTGTTGTATCGGTATAGTATCTCTCATGAGTTATTTGTTTTTGTTTTATCGGAAGCTGTGGGGAGAGGGTGGCGTTTTCTTTTAAAATACTAAATGCTTATCCCTGTTTTTTTTTGTTTAGTTAGGGAGTAGAGGGAAGCCTTTTTTGTTTATTTCTTTGTTTTCTTCTTTTTATAGGTAATTTAGTTCCCTTCTTAGTTGTTAGTAACCCCTCTGTTTGTTGTTTTGGCCAGGCTCCATCCTGAAGACATTAATCACTTCCTTTTTCTTTTTCTAATAAAAAAATAATAATTTTTGTGTGCAACAAGGGGGGAATCATAACAAATGCAAAGTTAAAGTTTCCTCTTTTCAGTCAGTTGGAATATTATGACAGACAGCAGACGTGATGCATGCTTATAGTTTATTATGTAGATGTATATCCCATTTTCGTTGAGGATAAAGAAGATAAACCGAGGACGAGAACAGTCTCATGCCTCGGCAGCAGCCAGACTTGAGTCACGGTCCAACAGGTCAATGAGAGAGCGTTTGCCTGCCTTGATCTCCTTTTCTTTCTTCTTCTTTTTTTTCTTATCTTTTTTCTTTTGGAAATGTCTCATTACTTTCTCAAACTTGGTGTTTTTCTGTTAATAGGCGAAAACAAAGGCAGAACCATTTATTAGAGTTAGAGTTGGTTTTTATTTAAATATCTTAATTGGTCTCTCACCAGTAACATCTCCCTGTTCAATAATGCAAATTAAAATATAATCACATTTACACCTTCTGCTGACCAGCCAAAACAAGCACTGCACTTCTAATTGACCGAATATTCATTACCTGTTCACTGTGTTGAAATCCGTTATGTTTTAACCTCCCAGTTATGATGTAACTCATTAATTTTTTTTTTATCATTTCTTCTTTACTTTTCACCTCATGGCCATTCCCATTTTTGTCTTTGTCACGGTAGTTGTTCTTAATTTACTTGTTGCTTCCCATTTTATCAAATACACAATCAGACAACTTGATATTTAGGACACCTATTGAGGTAGAACAGATGGTTAAGAAATATTTCAATTTGTGAGTACATTAATGTCCAACTAAATAATAATAATTTTGGCACATAGTTTTACATTGATTGTCTAATCATACACTATTTTTACACAAGGTTTTTCAAACTGTTTGATGCCACCCAGCTAACAGACTTTTGTTATAAGAATGTTCTCCAAATATTCAGTGTTGGTTCTGGGAACGTAAAAAATTTCCAGTTTTCTTGACGTTAGAGGAACGTGTTTTAAAAACTCCTGGGTCAAAAATAACCCATAATGGGTTATTTTTGACCCAACTCCTGGGTTAAAAAGGGACCAACTAATTTATGGGTTATTTCAACTCAGAAAATTGGGTTATGCTTTTTGACCCAAATTCTGGGTTAAATACCTGACCCAAATGTTGGGTTTAAAAAACCCAACATCTGGGTAGAAATAACCCAAAAATTAGTTGATCCTTTTTTAACCCAGGAGTTGGGTCAAAAATAACCTAACTTAACCTCACTATCCCAGTATGCCTTATTTCAGAAAATAAAACTTTGTTTTACATTATATTACAGACTTCAAGCACTTTTACATTTTTATTGCATTAAATTAAAATCTATATGAAAAAACACACACTTGGACATGTTTATTTTCCTATTTATTTTAGGTCACACTGTACTAACAATATTAGAAATAAAAAATAGAAAAATAAACAACAATTCTCAGAAGAGCCTCAGGAATTTAAGCCTGGGGCCAACTTTGGGGAAAAGATTTTTGATAGTGTCCTCATCAAAGAGAAGAAATGCCTCCTCATCTATGTCTTCATCTGAAAGACAGAAAACAAGACAACATGAGTATTGTTAATAAGTTAAGACAATTGTGAACCACTCACCAGACACTCTTTCATTATCAAGCTAACAAATAATCACTTTTAAGGGAATGCAGTGGCTTTTTTTTATTTTTTTTTACGTGGCCCAAATTGCTAGTTAACTAACGTGGTTCTTTTGCAGCATTAACGTTACCCATTTTGTGTGAATGACATCTTTTC
Organism: Rutilus rutilus; assembly: GCF_951802725.1. Lineage (NCBI taxonomy): Eukaryota > Metazoa > Chordata > Actinopteri > Cypriniformes > Leuciscidae > Rutilus > Rutilus rutilus. Next base: position 24,795,765 of record NC_140209.1, read on the forward strand.
TTTCATTAAAAAGTGTAATGATGGCGGCGCGAGTACATCGCGAGGCTCGCGGTCTCTCCAGATTCTGTAATTTAGCAGTATTTTTCTTGCTCATTTCGGGTCTGTTCGTCCAGAACAGTTGTGCCTTAACATCGTACACCCAAGGTGAGCTTTTGGATATTGGTTTGCGAATTTCCGACAGTTTTATGGACAACCTTCGACTCCTTCCTGAGATCGCCAGATCACCCGAGGCTATGCACTCTGCCCGGCCGGGCGGAAGTGCTCGCAGGCGCCGGCGAGATCGTAAACAAAGGCGGGGGAAGCGCGGAGGACTAAGAGCTAAGCTAAAGCTAACACCACACCGGCTCTCTTTACCCAGCATTTTCCTTGCCAATGTACGGTCGCTGTTGAACAAAATGGAGGAGATTCGACTCAACATCACATACAGCAAGAGACTTTTGAACTGTAATGTTCTAATTTTCACGGAAACATGGTTAAACAGCGGAATACCGGACAACGCTATTGAGCTAGCGGGACGCCATACATTCCGGGCGGATAGAACATTACATGGCTCCGGTAAGACCAGAGGTGGTGGATTGTGCATTTACATTAACAAAGCTTGGTGCACAAACTCTGCTATTGTTGGGAGACATTGTTCAGCTAACCTTGAGTTTCTCATGGTTAAATGTAGACCGTTTTATCTACCGCGGGAGTTCACTTCCACTATTATAACTGCAGCCTATATTCCCCCGGATGCTGATGCCAAGTTTGCTATGAAAGAACTTCACGCAGCCATCAGTAAACAACAGACCGTTCACCCGGAAGCTGCGTTTATTGTTGCGGGTGATTTTAATCATTCAAACTTAAAGTCAGTGCTACCGAAATTTCACCAGCATGTTTCCTGTCACACCAGAGGAAACAAAACCTTAGACCATGTTTACACAAACATGGCTGAAGCTTACGTCGCGACACCCCTCCCCCACTTGGGACAGTCAGATCACCTTTCTTTGTTCCTCACCCCCAAATATGCACCTCTGATCAATCGCGTGAAGCCATCAGTGAAGACCATCAAGGTGTGGCCTGCGGGGGCAGATTTCTCACTCCAGGAAAGGTTTCTACACACAGACTGGAGTATGTTTGCTTCTCAAGCCACCAGTGGCTCTCACACGGACATTGACTGCTACACCTCCTCTGTACTGGATTATATTAATACCACCATTGACAGTGTTACAACCCAGAAGCAGATCACCACATACCCAAATCAGAAGCCATGGATGAACAGGGAAGTGCGACTCCTATTGAAGACACGCAATACTGCCTTCAGATCAGGAGATGCACAAGCCTATAGCACATCCAGAGCAAATCTGAAAAGGGGCATCAAAGAGGCCAAGCACTGCTACAAGCTTAAGATAGAGGGACACTTTTCCAACGCTGACCCTCGGCGCATGTGGCAGGGCATTCAGGCCATCAGTGACTACAAACCCTCTCACTCCACCCCCGCAGCCACTGATGTCAACTTCCTGAACGAGCTAAATGACTTTTATGCTCGCTTTGAAAGAGACAACAGAGAAACTGCCACCAAGCTCAAATCCTCAGCTGACCACCCACCGATCACACTCTCCTCCACAGATGTCTGCAATGCACTGAGCAGGATCAGCGCGCACAAGGCTGCTGGACCAGACAACATCCCTGGACGCGTACTCAGGGCATGTGCGGAGCAGCTCGCTGGGGTTTTTACAGACATTTTCAACCTGTCTCTTGCCCAAGCAACTGTACCAACATGCTTTAAATGCACTTCCATTGTGCCAGTGCCAAAACACTCCAGCCCGAAGTGCCTTAATGACTACCGCCCTGTAGCACTCACACCCATCGTAATGAAGTGCTTTGAGCGGCTGGTCCTGGCACACCTAAAAGACTCTCTACCATCCACATTGGACTCACACCAGTTTGCCTACCGTAGCAATAGGAGCACAGAGGATGCAGTCTCCATGGCACTGCACTCTGTGCTCACACATCTGGACAATAAGAACACTTATGCACGCATGCTGTTTGTTGACTTCAGCTCAGCATTCAACACTGTCATCCCAACTAAGTTAATAGCCAAACTTGGAGACCTGGGCTTCAACACCTCCATGTGCAACTGGATTTTGGACTTCTTGACCAACAGACCCCAGAATGTTCGATCAGGCTCCAACTGCTCCACATCCATCACACTCAACACTGGTGTACCACAGGGCTGTGTGCTAAGCCCGTTCCTCTACTCCCTCTTCACCTCCGACTGCAAGCCTGTGTACGGATCTAATTCCATCGTCAAGTTTGCGGACGACACTACGGTGATTGGTCTCATCAGCAACAACGATGAGACTGCCTATAGGGAGGAGATCAAGCACCTGGCCACATGGTGCACCGAAAATAACCAGCTCCTCAACACCACCAAAACGAAGGAGCTCATCGTGGACTTCAGGAAAGTGTCAAGAGGCACACACGACACCATCCACATCAATGGAATGGCTGTTGAGCGTGTCTCCAGTTTCAAGTTCCTGGGGACCCACATCTCGGCGGACATGACCTGGACAACCAACACCTCCAGCCTGGTCAAGAAGGCTCACCAGCGCCTCTTCTTCCTGAGGACACTGAGGAAGAATCAGCTTTCCTCCACTATCCTGGTGAACTTCTATCGCTGTGCAATAGAAAGCATCCTGACCAACTGTGCTACAGTGTGGTATGGGAGCTGTTCTGTTGCAGAGCGCAAGGCACTGCAGCGGGTGGTGAAAACCGCCCAGCGCATCACTGGGACTCCACTACCTGCCATCGAGCACATCCAGAGGAAACGCTGTCTGCATCGAGCTCGCAGCATCCTTAAGGACTCCTCTCACCCAGCCCACAGACTGTTTTCTCTCCTGCCTTCCGGCAGGCGTTTCAGGTGCCTCCGGACCAGGACCAGCAGACTAAAGAACAGTTTTTTCCCCAGAGCTGTCTCTTTATTAAACTCTAACCCTCATTGATCCCACTCCCCTTATATACTGATTGACTCTCCTCTCCCTCCTCACACCTGCCTCCATTTTGTTATTTGCAATACTATAATGTTCATTTGCACTGCTGACTGTTATTACAGTAACAACTGTTTACATATGCATCTTGCACTACTACCTTGACTGGAATATGCTCATTTGCACTGCCGACTGTTTATTTACAGTACCGACTGTTATATATACATTGCAATATCGTACCTTAACTGTAATATGCAATTACTTTCCACTGCACTCACTCGGATAGCTTCTGTCCAAACTTTATTTGCACTACTTTAAATCCATTGTTATACTGCTCATTAGCCTAACTTATACATATATCTATTTGTAAAATTCTGTTTATAGTAATATCCATCTGTATATTATGCTCACATTCTGTTTATAGTAACAGCCATCTGTATATATATTCATAGTACATATCTATCTGTAAAATTATGTTTATAGTAACAGCCATCTGTATATTATATTCAGTACATATCTATCTGTTAACATTCTGTTTATAGTAATAGCCATCTGTATATTATTATATTCAGTACATATCTAGCTGTAAATTCTGTTCACAGTAATAGTTATCTGTATATTATATTCATAGGACAATCTATCTGTAAATTTTTGTTTATAATAGTATTCAACTCTATATTTATTCAGTACATATCCATGTTCTGCACTTATGAACCACTGTATATCCTGCACTTGCTGCTATTGCACTTCTGGTTAGACCTAAACTGCATTTCGTTGCCTTGTACCTGTACTTGTGTAATGACAATAAAGTTGAATCTAATCTAATCTAATCTAATCTAATCTAATGACATTAATGCAAAGGTGAATATCTTGCCCATTCTTATGCATAACAGCTTAAAGACAAGGCACAACAAAATCTTGCACTGACACATGTAAGTCTTATTAAAAAAAAATGTAGCAGCTATAGAGAGATGATGATATAAGGGCAATAAGAGTAAAATGCTCACCTCTAAAATTCTCTGTCAGCTCAGACAGCTGCCACTCAGTTAGCTTATCAGCGACAAAACTGTCCATTCAAGATGACCTGGAGAAAACATAGCAATATAGAGGTTAGCAACAATTTGAAGACTTGACCCGCTTCTTTAACTCTCACTACTTCAGCCAGTAGAGCACTGTGACTGTATAATATGATAAGCACGGCGCAGCTGGAAAACATAACTCAACTATTGTGTTGCCTCGTCGCTCTGTAGCCGCGGCTATGGGGTTTGCACACCGGACGAGAAGCGCCGCGTCGCGTCTAGGACAACTCGAGGTATCGCTCACCGGACGTGCAGTCTCTCAAAGGGCTCACACACCGGACGCGAAGCGCAGTGCCGCGTCTTTAAAATTCGAACACATTCTCTATGAGTGTACACACACCGGCGGCGCCATCCGGCGTCTGTCCGCGACACCCATAGATATATACATACAGTGTATAACAGTTATATCTATGCGCGACACCCAGCAACGGCTCAGGACCGTGTTCAAAATGTGATAACGTTACCTCGAGTTGTCCTAGATGTTGTCGTGATAGCCACGGCTACATGCCAACCACAGAATTACCACGGCTAACGTTACTCTCAACGTATTTTTTTAGCAAATGGTGATAAACTAGCAACAGGGACATGGACACAGAAAAGTTTACATTACATCAACACTGAAAATACTCTCTTACCTTGAATATAGATGAAGTTGCACCGATGAAGCACAGGCCAAAACGGATCGAGCGCGAAAGCGACGGTTATTTCAAACGACTGGTGTGAGAAAATTCCAGAACGACTGCGGGCGAGAGAGAGAGAGAGAGAAAGCCAACCCTATAACCCAGAACATGGGTTACTCTTTGACAAATAACCCAGAAACCCAAACAACCCATGAATTGGGTCAAAATATTAGCCCTATAACCCAGAAAATGGTTACTCTCTGAAAAAATAACCCATAATTTTAACCCAACACAAATAACCCAGAAAATGGGTTGAAGAAATAACCCAGGAGTTTTTAGAGTGTAGGTTTCATGTTCCTCAAACATTCTTTTAACTTTATTTTGATTTTAAAATTCAACATTCTAGGAACGTTGATTTGTAACATTCCAAGAACATTCAAATGTCCAGTTTCCTGAATGTTAGAATGTTATTTAAAGGTTAGTGTGATGATCCTGAAACATTCTTTTTAATCACTCAAACACCTGCTGTGAACAAGCTCTGAAAAAGAGAAATAAAACCAAAAACTACAACTTTTTTCTGACACAGCCTTAGGTGAACTGAAGATAAAAGATAATAACTCTCTCAAGATCTGATTAAACAACTCCACAAACAGCATTACCAGCTTCACTTATTACTAACCAGACTGACTTTATTTCTGTCGTGTCTACAGAAGTTCTTATTGAGAATTAACAGAGATTTAGATGTTGATGTCTTATTGACAGAGGTGTATAGTCCAGGGGTCAGAATGTAGAAATCCGGCCAATCCTGACAGCTGATTTCTATCTCCTGGCTGAGATTCATACGCTGATTGTTTATGTCTGTGTGTCTCATCATAAACTGATTTTTTTTGTGTTCATGTTTGTTAAAGTCTTCTAACTTACTGTTATAATATTGCTAGATCTCATGCTGCAGTGACACAGGGATTGTGGTGTGAGTATAGACTCCTTTTGCGCCGACGTCACAATTACGTCACAGCGTTAGCTGGAGGCAAAACAAAGGGAAAACTGGAGGCGGCCAATACAAACCAGCACAGATTCGGCTACATAATAAGGAGCTTAAATTATTATTATTGTTATTAAATGTCATCTTGTTGTGTTGTTGGGTGCAAGAATCGACGGAGTACAGGCTCCAATTTGAAATTTTATCGCATAATGTTTTCTAAATTATTGTGATTATTTGTGAATCATCTACGATTGTATACATTGTTTTGATTGATTGTGACTAGACTTTTTGAAGAACCTGGTAAGAAAGTGTAATCAAATACATAGATAAAAAATGAATATGCTGTATCTGGAATTTTTATTTCTAGAAAATTTTCACATCATTAAAATTGCACCGTAATGTCACTCTTTACATTGTCGTTTTCTGTCTGGCCTTGGCTCTGACTAGGCAGAACTGTGGATCGTAGGCTACCACACGAGTCTTGTGACCATTTAGTACAGTTAAAGGAATCTAAATATGTACAGTGAGGAAAATAAGTATTTGAACACCCTGCTATTTTGCAAGTTCTCCCACTTGGAAATCATGGAGGGGTCTGAAATTGTCATCGTAGGTGCATGTCCACTGTGAGAGACATAATCTAAAAAAAAAAAAATCCAGAAATCACAATATATGATTTTTTAACTATTTATTTGTATGATACAGCTGCAAATAAGTATTTGAACACCTGTCTATCAGCTAGAATTCTGACCCTCAAAGATCTGTTAGTCTGCCTTTAAAATGTCCACCTCCACTCCATTTATTATCCCAAATTAGATGCACCTGTTTGAGGTCGTTAGCTGCATAAAGACACCTGTCCACCCCATACAATCAGTAAGAATCCAACTACTAACATGGCCAAGACCAAAGAGCTGTCCAAAGACACTAGAGACAAAATTGTACACCTCCACAAGGCTGGAAAGGGCTTCGAGGAAATTGCCAAGCAGCTTGGTGAAAAAAGGTCCACTGTTGGAGCAATCATTAGAAAATGGAAGAAGCTAAATATGACTGTCAATCTCACTTGGACTGGGGCTCCATGCAAGATCTCACCTCGTGGGGTCTCAATGATCCTAAGAAAGGTGAGAAATCAGTCCAGAACTACACGGGAGGAGCTGGTCAATGACCTGAAAAGAGCTGGGACCACCGTTTCCAAGGTTACTGTTGGTAATACACTAAGACGTCATGGTTTGAAATCATGCATGGCACGGAAGGTTCCCCTGCTTAGACCAGCACATGTCAAGGCCCGTCTTAAGTTTGCCAATGACCATTTGGATGATCCAGAGGAGTCATGGGAGAAAGTCATGTGGTCAGATGAGACCAAAATAGAACTTTTTGGTCATAATTCCACTAAACGTGTTTGGAGGAAGAAGAATGATGAGTACCATCCCAAGAACACCATCCCTACTGTGAAGCATGGGGGTGGTAGCATCATGCTTTGGGGGTGTTTTTCTGCACATGGGACAGGGCAACTGCACTGTATTAAGGAGAGGATGACCGGGGCCATGTATTGCGAGATTTTGGGGAACAACCTCCTTCCCTCAGTTAGAGCATTGAAGATGGGTCGAGGCTGGGTCTTCCAACATGACAATGACCCGAAGCACACAGCCAGGATAACCAAGGAGTGGCTCTGTAAAAAGCATATCAAGGTTCTGGGCGTGGCCTAGCCAGTCTCCAGACCTAAACCCAATAGAGAATCTTTGGAGGGAGCTCAAACTCCGTGTGTCTCAGCGACAGCCCAGAAACCTGACTGATCTAGAGAAGATCTGTGTGGAGGAGTGGGCCAAAATCCCTCCTGCAGTGTGTGCAAACCTGGTGAAAAACTACAGGAAACGTTTGACCTCTGTAATTGCAAACAAAGGCTACTGTACCAAATTTTAACATTTATTTTCTCAGGTGTTCAAATACTTATTTGCAGCTGTATCATACAAATAAATAGTTAAAAAATCATACATTGTGATTTCTGGATTTTTTTTTTTAGATTATGTCTCTCACAGTGGACATGCACCTACGATGACAATTTCAGACCCCTCCATGATTTCCAAGTGGGAGAACTTGCAAAATAGCAGGGTGTTCAAATACTTATTTTGCTCACTGTATATGCCCTCAGTTTCTCTTTATGCTCAGTTTCTCTATCGTTTAGGTGTAGAAGTCAGGCCACTCAACCGGAGGTAGCGTTAACGTTAATCCTGTCAGATCGTCCATCCATTGAATGAGCGTGTATGCCGGGTCAGCCAATCTGGGATGTCCATTAAAATTAACTTTTGCAAATAACAATCGCGGTCCTGGACAGTGAGTGACCTTGCACATTAAGATAAAATTGGATTTTCTCCAGTCATTGTTAAAAAACAAGATAATAAAACTTGCACACTAACGTTAGTGAAGCGGCTGGAGGGATCGTTCTGCCTCCACCTAAGCTCCGCCCACAAAAAAAAGTCACCATGATTACCAACTGAAAAGGGGTCTATATTAGTGGAACAACATAATTGTTAGATTAAAATACCTCAGTGAATCAGTGAATTATAAATCCATCAACAGAGAACCATCATCACCTGATCTCATTTCACTTTAACTTTCTTTGCTGCTGCAAATGTGTTTGACAAACACACTGTCATAGCAGCCAAAAAAGACAAAATATATAATAAGAGTTAAGAGCCCAACTAATGGAAACACTAATCACTGTTATGGTGACTTCAAATGAAACACATTAGAGTTAAACCTCTGTTAATTCTCAATAAAACTTCTGTAGACGTCTGACAGAAATACAGTCAGTCTGGTTAGTAATAAGTGAAGCTGGTAATGCTGTTTGTGGAGTTGTTTAATCCTCCTCTGCTGAGATCTTCACAGATTTAATGTCTTCTTTTCTCTTCAGTTGATTTCATCTAAGGCTGTGTCTGAAGTCAGTTGTAGTTCTTGTGTTTCTGCTCGTCTCTTTTTCTGTTCTCTTCTTTCCTTCAGTGATTCTGCTTGTTAACAGGCTTATTAAGGCTGAGATGACTCCATATTTAATATACACAGATTATGTGGCTCATATCAGGTCCAGTTCTGGTTTATTTCTTTGCTCTTGGCTGACATGTGGCATTGCTATGCAGAGGTGTAAAGTCCAGGTTCAGAAAGTAAAAGTCCTCCTCAGTATTTTGTTCAAATCAACTGGATTTGCTAATTATATGGAAGTAAAATAATGTCAAATGTTTTTGAGATAAAAAAGCCTGTTGAATTGCACTACTTGAAAAAAATAGGCATTGCATTAACCATGCTTGCATTTTAATTAGGGGTTGCACGACTACTGATTTCTGCTAGTCGATTTCTTATCAAAACAATACTTGAGTTACTCGACTACTCGTGGTTCATGCTACTGTAAATTCAAAGACATGAAATAGTTCTCATCAATAAATGTTTATTAATTCATAGCCTAATGCAACAATTACATAAGAAAACTCTCAAAACATAATAATTATGACATTACATATTTTAATTTTCAAGTAACAGAGTAAAGCCAAATAAATAACCGTTTTTGCCTTTCATTTCAAACGCAATGTCTGCTTTTAGGGGCTGTTCACATATCACGTCTTTTGCGCGCTCAAGTTTGTTATTTCAAATGTAGGTGTGCGGCAAAAGCACGCTCATAATGGTCGCGGTGCGCTCGTTTTTCCAGGCGCGCCTATGCCATGGCGAGATGAAAACATCTCAACTTTTCAGAACCGCAGGTCATGAGACAAAAACCAACCGATAAGCTTGCATTTCCGTAACAATATCGAAAGCTCAGCCGAACAGCTAATCATAGCTGTACAGGGCGGGTTTTTATTTCTCATCTCCATAAATATATCTAGTAGTAAAGCTAATGCAAGGGCTAGAAATCATTAATCCTTTGCTGATACTTCCTTGTCATCATGAAGAGCGCAGTTCATGGTTGCATAGCAAAGACAGACGCCATAGCATTGCAAGCACTAGACGTGATATGTGAACGGCCCCTTACAGAGTTGGCAAATTACAATATTTTTGTCATCCTTGATGAAATACTTACACACATCTGATGTGTGGTGTCTGTTGGTGATGTTCGCCATTTTTAATTCATTTATGGTTAATGGGCGCTCGAGTAGTCGATTGTTTCCGACGGCGCCGACTAGTGGTTGAAGTAGTCGATTTCTCGACTACTCGACTAGTCTGTGCAAGCCCTAATTTTAATGCATTGTATTTTTAGGGCTTGCATTTTTATGGGCTGAAATTCAACATGGTTGAATATTTAAGCTGTGAATATTTCAATTAAAAACATTTCAAACACATTTTCATTATTCAAAATTCAATAATCCATATTCACCTTTCATATTTCACTTCCAAAATATTCAAACTGTTTAAAAATACAACCTATAATATTCAACAGGCAATTTTCGGTCCATTTTATTTCGCTTTGCAAATTCGTTTCCACAAATTCAGTGGTTCAAATTCGACAGTAAATTCAACATTGACATCCAGGAACTGCAGGAAAAGCAGTAGATTGCCGAGCATACTCTCCATATGCTGTTAGTCGACCTCACCAGCAGGGGGTGCAAACGCGTGTTGTTGACGAAGACCAGCAACAGGGGATTTTTCAATTGAGTTCATTACTTTCTTCTCAAATAACATTCAACCAGTAAAAGCAATTGTTTCCTTGCTTAATCATGTTAATTTCAGTTGTTCATTTGATATTTAAACAGCCATGTTTATCTGCTTTATTAATGCAGAAATATTCTGCATAAACACCTGCAATTACTGATAAAGCACAAACTTTACGTAAGCCAAGGGTCAAGAGCCCAACTAAAGCAAACACTGATCTCCATGATGGTGACCTCAAACGAAACATATTCAATAAGACATCAACATCTAAACCTCTGTTCATTCTCAATAAGATCTTCTGTAGACGTGACAGAAATAAAGTCAATCTGGTTAGTAATAAGTGAAGCTGGTAATGCTGTTTGTGGAGTTGTTTAATCAGATCTTGAGAGAGTTAATGTATTTTATCTTCAGTTCATCTAAGGCTGTGTCTGAATAAAGTTGTAGTTTGTGTTCTTATTTCTCTTTCGAAAGATGATTGAAAGAATGTTTCAGGAACAGAGTTGTATAGTCCAGGGGTCAGAAAGTAGAAGTCCTGCCATATGTTTATTCCACCCATGAACTCAGTCAGCTGATTTCTATCTCCTGGCTGAAAAACTGCTAATTAGCAAATCCAGGTGATTGGAACAAAATACTGAGGAGGACTTTTACTTTCTGAACCTGGACTTTACACCTCTGCATAGCAATGCCACATTTCAGCCAAGAGTAAAGAAATAAACCAGAACTATTAACATATGGCAGGACTTCTACTTTCTGACCCCTGGTCTACACCTCTGCCCTGGACCACAGTTTGAAAACCCATGCTTACCAGTTAAATTGAAAATGTCTGCCTTCAACAGGACCTTTCCCCACGTATAAAGCCCAGTGGGTGTATATGTCACGGGGTGACAAATAAGCCCGGGACTATCCCTGCTAGAGGAATGTCCCCGCTGAGATTTGGGAAGCGAAACACCGTCCCAAAGCCTGGGTGAGTGCCTGTCGCTATGGTAACCTAGTGGCGGATTGACAGCAGGTGTGGGTAATTTGCGCTGAGCGTTTGAATGGGGCCACACTAGCTCATGAGAGTATAAAAAGTCAGAGGAAGAGAAAGTGAGGGTGTGGTTCTTCCCCGCGGGGGTTGTGAGAGAGAGGCGCGCAGCACGTGAGCGGCCGCGGCCGCGGGAAAGAGAGGCACGAGCAGAGGGGGACACGACGAGAATGAGAAGTGAAGCGCGCAGCACGTGAGCGGCCGTGGCCGCGGTCGCGGCGGGAGGCCGCGGGAGAGAGAGGACGAGAGAGACAGACGAGAGAGACAGATGAGAGAGACAGATGAGAGAGCCAGAGAAAACTTCGGCTGGATTGCGGGCGGAAGCCTTGGTACACTGAGTCTGTTGAATTGCAGTTTTATTGTGGAAATGAGCACGAGTGAAATCTTACTCTCCAGCCTTCGCTGAGGACTTTACAGAACTGTTATCAACAATTACCTCAGAGTTTGACTGTTTTACCATTGCTGGAGATTTTAACATTCACATAGATAATGCAGAAAACAATATGGCAAAAGAAATCAAAACTGTTTTAAAAACTTTTGATCTGACTCAGCATGTACATGGACCCACACACAATCGCGGACACACTCTAGATTTACTTATCAGTAAGGGTCTAAACATTTCATTGATTGTTATTAAGGATGTAGCACTGTCTGATCATTTCTGTATTTTCTTTGATATATTGATCTCTCCTGCCACTGAAGCAAGATCTGTGTCTGTCAAGAAGAGATGCTTAAATGAGAACACTAGTGTCCTATTTATGAAGGCTATATCCTTAACACCAAGCATATCTGCAGACTCTGTTGATTTTCTCCTTGATTCTTTTAACTCAAAAGTTAAAGGTGTAATTGATGATATTGCTCCTGTGAAAGTCAGGAAGAAGAGTGGCAGACAAAAAGCACCTTGGAGAAACTCAACAACAGTGCAAAATATGAAAAGACAATGCAGAAAAGCAGAGCGCATGTGGCGGAAGACAAAACTTGTAGTCCATTATAACATCTACAAAGACAGCCTTCATGCTTTCAATATGGAACTGGGCAAAGCTAGACAGACTTTCTTCTCAAATATTATAAACAGCAATTTAAACAACACACGCACTCTTTTTGCTACTGTAGAGAGACTGACAAACCCCCCAAGCCAGATTCCCAGTGAAATGCTCTCAGACAGCAAGTGCAGTGAGTTTGCTTCTTTCTTCTCTGAGAAAATCAATAATATCAGAAAGGTGATCAGCACATCCTTGAGTTGCACTGGGGTCAGACAGATCAGACCACCTGAGAAAGTAGTTACTATGTCTGACTTCAAAGAAATTAATGGCAACATTTTGGAAGAAACCGTACAGCACCTTAAAACATCAACCTGCGCTCTTGACACACTTCCCACATCGTTTTTCAAAAGTGTGTTAAACAGTTTAGAAGCAGATCTTCTAGAAGTGGTAAATGCCTCACTTCTCTCTGGGAGTTTTCCAAACTCCCTGAAAACTGCAGTTGTCAAGCCCCTCCTGAAAAAGAGCAATCTAGATAAGACCATATTAAGCAACTATAGACCGATCTCAAATCTTCCTTTCATAGGCAAGATCATTGAAAAAGTTGTCTTCAATCAGCTGAACAAATTCTTGAGCTTGAATGGATCCTTTGACCATTTTCAATCTGGTTTCCGACCGCACCACAGCACAGAGACAGCGCTCATAAAGATAATAAACGATATTCGCTTAAATACTGATTCAGGCAAATTATCAGTGCTGGTGCTACTCGACCTCAGTGCTGCATTTGACACTGTCGATCATAACATACTTCTTGACAGACTGGAAAACTGGGTGGGGATTTCTGGGATAGTCCTAAAATGGTTCAGGTCATACTTAGATGGGAGAGGTTATTATGTGAGTATAGGAGACCATAAGTCTGAGTGGACATCCATGACATGCGGAGTCCCTCAAGGCTCAATTCTTGCACCACTCCTGTTCAACCTGTATATGCTCCCAATGAGCCAAATAATGAGAAATAACCAAATCTCTTACCACAGCTATGCAGACGACACACAGATTTACTTAGCCCTATCGCCTAACGACTACAGCCCCATTGACTCCCTGTGCCAATGCATTGATGAAGTCAACAGTTGGATGTGTCAAAACTTTCTTCAGTTAAACAAAGACAAAACTGAAGTCATTGCGTTTGGAAACAAAGATGAAGTTCTCAAGGTGAATGCATACCTTCACTCTAGGGGTCAAACAACTAAACATCAAGTCAGGAATCTTGGTGTGACACTAGAGTCAGACCTTAGTTTCAGTAGTCATGTCAAAGCAATAACTAAATCAGCATACTATCATCTGAAAAATATTGCAAGAATTAGATGCTTTGTTTCCAGACAAGACTTAGAGAAACTTGTTCATGCTTTCATCACCAGCAGGGTGGATTACTGTAATGGACTCCTCACTGGCCTTCCCAAAAAGACCATAAGACAGTTGCAGCTCATACAGAACGCTGCCGCCAGGATTCTGAGCAGAACCAGAAAATATGAACATATCACACCAGTCCTCAGGTCTTTACACTGGCTCCCAGTTAGATTTAGGATTGATTTTAAAGTATTATTACTGGTATATAAATCATTCAATGGCCTAGGACCTCAATACATTGCAGATATGCTCACTGAATATAAACCCAACAGATCACTCAGATCATTAGGATCATATCAGCTAGAAATACCAAGGGTTCACTCTAAGCATGGTGAGTCCGCTTTTAGCTATTATGCCAGCCACAGCTGGAACCAGCTTCCAGAGGAGATCAGACGTGCTCCTACAGTAGTCACATTCAAATCCAGACTCAAAACACATCTGTTTAGCTATGCATTTAATGAATGAGCACTGTGCCAATGTTCGTCCGACTGTTTGAACTGTACTGTATTTTATTTTTATCTGTATAAACTGTTTTAATTATTCTTATTCTTTTTATTATTTTAATTTCTTCTATGTAAAGCACTTTGAATTGCGACTGTGTATGAAATGTGCTATATAAATAAACTTGCCTTGGCTTGCCTTGCCTTGCCTTGCCTTACAGTGTGTGGTGGAAATGTGAGTGTGGGAATTATTTCTGCTGTTCACTCGCAATCACAGCTGTCCATTCCTCCCTCTGTCTGAGTCCAGTGAAGAGTCTACTAATGCTGTGAGTTACACGTGTCTATTCCTCCCTCTGTCTGAGTCCAGTGAAGAGTCTACTAATGCTGTGAGTTACACGTGTCTATTCCTCCCTCTGTCTGAGTCCAGTGAAGAGCCTGCTAATGCTGTGAGTTACATGTATCCATTCTCTGCCTGAGTCCAGTGAAGAACCTGCTAACGCTGTGAGTTACATGTATCCATTCTCTGCCTGAGTCCAGTGAAGACCCTGCTAACGCTGTGAGTTACATGTATCCATTCTCTGCCTGAGTCCAGTGAAGAACCTGCTAACGCTTGAAGACCCTGCTAACGCTGTGAGTTACACGTATCCATTCCTCTCTCTGCCTGAGTCCAGTGAAGACCCTGGTAACGCTGTGAGTTACATGTATCCATTCTCTGCCTGAGTCCAGTGAAGAACCTGCTAACGCTGTGAGTTACACGTATCCATTCCTCTCTCTGCCTGAGTCCAGTGAAGACTCTGCTAACGCTGTCAGTTACATGTATCTTCCACTCTCTGCCTGAGGCTAGTGAAGAGCCGGCTAATGCTGGAGGGGCCTGTTGATGCTGAAAGAGCCCGTTAATGCTGGAAGAGCCTGAGGCTAGTGAAGAGCCGGCTAACGCTGGAAGGGCCTGCTGATACTGGAAGAGCCTGCTGATGCTGAAAGAGCCCGTTAATGCTGGAAGAGCCTGAGGCTAGTGAAGAGCCGGCTAATGCCGGAAGGGCCTGCTAATGCTGGAAGAGCCTGCTGATGCTGGAAGAGCCCGTTAATGCTGGAAGAGCCTGAGGCTAGTGAAGAGCCGGCTAATGCCGGAAGGGCCTGCTAATGCTGGAAGAGCCTGCTGATGCTGGAAGAGCCCGTTAATGCTGGAAGAGCCTGAGGCTAGTGAAGAGCCGGCTAATGCCGGAAGGGCCTGCTAATGCTGGAAGGGCCTGCTAATGCTGGAAGAGCCTGCTGATGCTGGAAGAGCCTGCTGATGCTGGAAGAGCCTGTTAACGCTGGAAGAGCCTGAGGCTAGTGAAGAGCCAGCTGATGCTGGAAGAGCCTGTTAACGCTGGAAGAGCCTGAGGCTAGTGAAGAGCCGGCTGATGCTGGAAGAACCTGCTCCCGAAGAAAAGAGGATGCTGAAGGGACTTTATATTGTTTTATTATTTAATAAAGAATATTTATTTTTAATTCTGTGTCTGCCTCCTTTGTGTCCACGGTCAGCTCCTCAGGGGCGGCACGCGGGCGGAGGGGTGGGCGGCCCGCTGGCGCTTCACCCCGACCTGTGACAAGTGGCGTAGTCGGCAGGGTGCCGCCCTGAGTTGAGCAACCGTGGGCCGAAGGTATGGCGACCAGTTTTTTTTTTTTTTTTTTTTTTTTTTGTTGTTTATTTTTGTTTTGTTTCTTTTTTGTTTTTCTCTTCCCTTTTCTTCGGCGGGATTGGTGGGGGGGTATGTCACGGGGTGACAAATAAGCCCGGGACTATCCCTGCTAGAGGAATGTCCCCGCTGAGATTTGGGAAGCGAAACACCGTCCCAAAGCCTGGGTGAGTGCCTGTCGCTATGGTAACCTAGTGGCGGATTGACAGCAGGTGTGGGTAATTTGCGCTGAGCGTTTGAATGGGGCCACACTAGCTCATGAGAGTATAAAAAGTCAGAGGAAGAGAAAGTGAGGGTGTGGTTCTTCCCCGCGGGGGTTGTGAGAGAGAGGCGCGCAGCACGTGAGCGGCCGCGGGAGAGAGAGGCACGAGCAGAGGGGGACACGACGAGAATGAGAGGTGAAGCGCGCAGCACGTGAGCGGCCGTGGCCGCGGTCGCGGCGGGAGGCCGCGGGAGAGAGAGGACGAGAGAGACAGACGAGAGAGACAGATGAGAGAGACAGATGAGAGAGACAGATGAGAGAGCCAGAGAAAACTTCGGCTGGATTGCGGGCGGAAGCCTTGGTACACTGAGTCTGTTGAATTGCAGTTTTATTGTGGAAATGAGCACGAGTGAAATCTTACAGTGTGTGGTGGAAATGTGAGTGTGGGAATTATTTCTGCTGTTCACTCGCAATCACAGCTGTCCATTCCTCCCTCTGTCTGAGTCCAGTGAAGAGTCTACTAATGCTGTGAGTTACACGTGTCTATTCCTCCCTCTGTCTGAGTCCAGTGAAGAGTCTACTAATGCTGTGAGTTACACGTGTCTATTCCTCCCTCTGTCTGAGTCCAGTGAAGAGTCTACTAATGCTGTGAGTTACACGTGTCTATTCCTCCCTCTGTCTGAGTCCAGTGAAGAGCCTGCTAATGCTGTGAGTTACATGTATCCATTCTCTGCCTGAGTCCAGTGAAGACCCTGCTAACGCTGTGAGTTACATGTATCCATTCTCTGCCTGAGTCCAGTGAAGAACCTGCTAACGCTTGAAGACCCTGCTAACGCTGTGAGTTACACGTATCCATTCCTCTCTCTGCCTGAGTCCAGTGAAGACCCTGCTAACGCTGTGAGTTACATGTATCCATTCTCTGCCTGAGTCCAGTGAAGAACCTGCTAACGCTGTGAGTTACACGTATCCATTCCTCTCTCTGCCTGAGTCCAGTGAAGACTCTGCTAACGCTGTCAGTTACATGTATCTTCCACTCTCTGCCTGAGGCTAGTGAAGAGCCGGCTAATGCTGGAGGGGCCTGTTGATGCTGAAAGAGCCCGTTAATGCTGGAAGAGCCTGAGGCTAGTGAAGAGCCGGCTAACGCTGGAAGGGCCTGCTGATACTGGAAGAGCCTGCTGATGCTGAAAGAGCCCGTTAATGCTGGAAGAGCCTGAGGCTAGTGAAGAGCCGGCTAATGCCGGAAGGGCCTGCTAATGCTGGAAGAGCCTGCTGATGCTGGAAGAGCCCGTTAATGCTGGAAGAGCCTGAGGCTAGTGAAGAGCCGGCTAATGCCGGAAGGGCCTGCTAATGCTGGAAGAGCCTGCTGATGCTGGAAGAGCCCGTTAATGCTGGAAGAGCCTGAGGCTAGTGAAGAGCCGGCTAATGCCGGAAGGGCCTGCTAATGCTGGAAGAGCCTGCTGATGCTGGAAGAGCCCGTTAATGCTGGAAGAGCCTGAGGCTAGTGAAGAGCCGGCTAATGCCGGAAGGGCCTGCTAATGCTGGAAGGGCCTGCTAATGCTGGAAGAGCCTGCTGATGCTGGAAGAGCCTGCTGATGCTGGAAGAGCCTGTTAACGCTGGAAGAGCCTGAGGCTAGTGAAGAGCCGGCTGATGCTGGAAGAACCTGCTCCCGAAGAAAAGAGGATGCTGAAGGGACTTTATATTGTTTTATTATTTAATAAAGAATATTTATTTTTAATTCTGTGTCTGCCTCCTTTGTGTCCACGGTCAGCTCCTCAGGGGCGGCACGCGGGCGGAGGGGTGGGCGGCCCGCTGGCGCTTCACCCCGACCTGTGACATATAAAGGCCTTCTGTTTTTGTTGTGTAATCTACCAACTGAAATGATAACCCCAAATTCAAACTGAGAAACAACAACATTATTTCAGGCAAAATTATGAATACAAATGTATGTCAAGGATTTTAGAAGCTAATTCTTGCACACATTTATGTTAGAATTCAAAGATATGTGTATATATGTGTGGTCTGCTATCATCTCACTTGTTGAGCCGGAGCAAACGTAGCCCAAAACACCAACAATATCCTTATCATCGTACCAGTGCTTGTTTCTCGCATCATTCACGTTCCTTGAGGCATGTTAATATGACATGTTAAAAATTAGAGCAAGGAAAATTATTAAGTGCCATATTATATCATTACGGATGATGCTCAGCAAGGAAAGATTTGTGTTTACACCACAGATCATTTGATGAGGCATCTACACCTGAAATCATAAGCTTGGTGACCCCCAGTTTAGGAAACCCTGCTCAGATAATGGACTGGTTCCTCATGACCATAAATGCTTCAAATAGAAGTTTCCAAAACCATACCTGTAAGATGCCAGTAGGTGTGCCAGAAACAGACAGGCTGGCAGAGAACAAAGATGTGAATTGCCATATAGGTCCGACTACTTTTAAGGACATTGTCATGCAACGTCATCTCTTCAGTTGACTGATAAGAAAATTAGAAATTCACTCTTGTCTAAACGTATATTCTCTCAGTGCATGCTTCTGTTTGCTTTGTTGTAAAATGGGGATCATTTTACATGAAAATATTTGGTCCAGCCAACCACAAGATAATTGGCACTAAATTCAAAACTCTTCTGAGTGATAGTAATACTGGGCCCCTTAACCAAATTAGCATTTTACATTTGGATTTAAAGTCAACAGTTAAAACATATATTGTAATGTGTGATCATTTGCACACACTGCAGCTCAATACAGTCCTCTTCTGTATGCATATCTGTATTTTAGGGAAATTTATCAGTGTTAAATTGTATTTTATAAAACAAAATTGTGAAACAGTTGTTCCATTTTTTTAATGGACATCTCAGTTCTAACATTGCTTTTATTTTTACGGAAAATGTATGAATTTTCTTTTTTTTTCAGTAGCACAATGATAATTTGGTGTGAATGTATTATGCATTTTGTGGATTTTCACACTAATGATAAAAATCTGAAAGAAATATTTATTCTTTTTTAAATGTATTGTTTTAAAATATTAAAACATCAACTGAAAATTATATTATGTCTGACGTTATATATGCTTATTATTAAAAACGGAGGGAAGAGAATTAAGGAATTTAGGAGCTGGATTGTTCATAATAGTGTGAACTCAGAAAAAAAAGAAGAGAATACATTTATGACTCCTTTACTGAACACCACTATTACATAATTGAAGATTTTATACTGTTATTGGATGTATCAAATTAAAATAGCATGATTTCAATGCTTCTGACGGAGTTGACACAAATTAAATTATGATAGGAATAAATGTAAATATTTTGAAAAAGAAAAAACATTTTCATAAAAACATGTTCCCTTACATGGTTCATTAGCTGATACCTTTGTCTACAAATATATTAATTTTTAATAATGTAGGCTATTAGCAAAAAAAAAAAAAAAAAAAAAATCGTAAAAATGTTTTGTCCTTCTTCCTGCTAGTCCGCATTTTGACACCGCATTGAATGTTAGGAACCCTTACGGAACAAAAATATATGGGAATATACCGCAAAATATTATATTACATAATACATTTCCATATATGGGAAACTAGTGCTTATATTTTTCAATATACTGCAATATATGTATTGACCATGTATATTAGTGAATATAAAATATACACAAAACTAAGACAAAAATAGCATTACATGTAATATTCACAAAGTTTTATCCTTTTATTGTGTACATATATTGCACATACATGTTCCCATATAAATGTGAATGTATGTTCACACATTATTAAACAGGCTACCTTATGTATTATTCAATATATTGTAATATTTTAACACATATTATTCTGTATATTTTCAAATATACTGTTAAACAATTTAATATATTGATCATTCATATATGGGAAATATATTTTCGCTATATTTTCGTAAGGGTAGAAGTCTGCTGGGGAACTCGCTTCAGTGTGGGCTCTGCAAAAGTGCGCATCCAGGGGCACATATCGATCGGAAAGGGTATACACTGTAAAAAATTTGTAACACTGCCCAATCAAAAATTTCAATTGACCGATAACATCTAAATTTTTCAATTGGCCCAAGTGAAATTCTGTAAATTCTAAAATTAAATGTACAGATTTTCACTTGGGCCAATTGAAAAATTTAGATGTTATCGGTCAATTGAAATTTTTGATTGGGCAGTGTTACAATTTTTTTACAGTGTACTCATAAGCACCCTTCTGAAATCCAGGAATTTACAGGATTAAAGAGAATTGTTTTACAATAAATTACTGTACAGCAAAATCCTGTGTTAAATTAACACTCCTTGGTGTACATATATGTCCAACTACAGGGTGTTAAAATTAACACTGAAGCTGTGTTGAAGTTAATGAGATAATTAAGTGATTAATTAAGTGATGATTGGCCATTAGTGGTGTAAGAACTGCTTTTCCTGCTAAGACAAAAGCTGAGATAAAACTCACCCTGCAATAAAGCAATAAAACGCACCCTGGACAGAATATCTCAAAGAAAGAGCACAGGACATGGTCTTGTCCAAACTTTTCTCCTTCATTATCTCTGCATCTCCCTTCCTCCCTTCCTCCCTTCCTCCCCCCCTGAGTCAAGTCACCAAAAGTTCACTAAGGCCCCGTTTACACGTACATGGCTATTTTGAAAAACGGACACATTTCCCTTCGTTTGCGCCCTTCGTTTACACGCAAACGGAGAATTCGCCTCTGAAACCGATTCTTTCTAAAAACTCCGGCCAGAGTGGAGATTTTGGAAAACTTTGTTTGCACGTTTGCATGTAAACTGAGAAAAACTGAGTTTTAGGCAGCCGACGTCACAGAATGTGACTTTTTTGGGGATTCTGATTGGCTAAGGTGGGCTTGAGCTTCTCGTTACACTGCCACCTACAAGTTTGGCATGCTCTTGACAGCATATACACGGGTTCGTGTGCACAATGTTATTTTTGAAAACGAAGAGGGGTGAAATGTCCGTTTATGAAAATAGCCATCCACGTGTAAACGTAGTCTAAGAATGTCTATCACATAAGATATATATTGTGAATCTATTGTTTTTCCTTTTCATGTTTGGTATCATTTTAAATGTCTCAGTGCGATGGTCTTAACTTCATTGCAGTCATTAGTATTATGAGAAAGATTGAAACTTTGGAGATCCTGTTCTCCTCTTTGGGTGATGTCTCTTCAAGATATCTCCCCTCTCCCCCGAAACCAGGGCCCAGTTTTTCAAAAGTAATCCAGTGGGATTTTGGATCACGGATTGGATCAAATCTTGGAAATGGGTTTTTCAAAAGCAAAAGAGGGATTCTGAACTAAGATCAGATCATGTAATCCGATCTTAAATTTGATCTGGATCAAACCTGCCCTTTGGGTTTTTCAGAACTTTGAACTCGGATTAGGATCTATTTGATCCAAAAAAACAGGATTATCCTGATCCCATCAGAAGGGTGGATTCAGTTGTGATTTTTCGAAACCAAATAAAACCAGAGAGTTTTTTTTTTTTAAGTGAATGATCACAAAATCAATGTTTACTGATGATATATACATTTCTTCATATTTGAAGCATATATGAAGCATGTCACATCTAATGAGATATGGTAAAACAACAAAATATACAATTTAACATTATAACAAAATAAGGAAAGTAAAATGTTTCTGTTTATTACAGTGTTTCTGTTTCTTAAAATTAAAATAAACAATGGTTATTTGTGGCCACCGGTATTTTGCCAACTGCTGTTCTTTGCTAAGCCAGTAGGCTACACTGTTGGTTCCATTTAAGGCTCTAGTAAACAGGATTTGGTGATCCTGAAAAGTTCCTATCCGGATCAGATTGATCCAATCCGATGTTGCTTTGAAAAACTGGCTCAAAAGTAAGGTGGATTACGTGATCACGGATCGCAAAAAAAAGGATTACTAAATCCGGATCAATTTTATCCGGATTAAACCTTTTGAAAAACCGGGCCCAGGTGTTGAATTGAATTGACCCAAAACAACCCTAAAAAATATTGGTATAACCCTTTTGTTCTGGTCTGGGTATTTAAGGCTAGGTGACAGAGCAGTCTCCCTTTGGAAAACACTCACACACCACTGCGTGTCTCTGTCAGGAATGCATTGCTTACTCTTAGAGTCATCTTTGAGTAAATGATGTCATGTATTTATTATTTATTATTTCTTAATTGGCTTTTAATCATTTACTTGTGTAATTGGCATGATACATTTTTACCTGACAAACAAAATGTTATATTTGAATTATTCTGCATTTTTCTGAAATAATTATTCCTAGTAGATTAAAGTGCAGTCTGGTGTTTCCGCAAATCTCTTCCAGGATAGATCAAACCGAAGGCACTAATGAATGGAGCATGGGGCACCTCATTAAGGAGACCTTCCGATTTCTGACTATCACTGACTTAGCACGTTGCAAGCTCGCAACTATTAAAAAAAAATACACTTTTGTTATGAGTCAGCAGTGAGTGGCCGCTTAGGGTAAAATAGTTGCACTGCACCCTCTGACTATTTCAGGACTGGCTAGTTTGTGATAGTGAGCGCACATTCGCGACGTGACGTTTCAAAGCGACACCGGGTCCTTTAAGGCAAGTTTATTTATATAGCACATTTCAAACACAATGGCAATTGAAAGTGCTTTACATAGAATAAATGAAAATAATAAAAAGAAATAAAACAAAATAATTAAAACAAAAATTAAGGAAATTAAATTAAAATAAAATACAGTACAGTACAAACAGTCGGACGAACAGTGACACAGTGCTCATTCAGTAAATGCATAGCTAAACAGAAGTGTTTTGAGTCTGGATTTGAAAGTGACTACAGTAGGAGCACATCTGATCTCTTCTGGAAGCTGGTTCCAGCTGCGGCTGGCATAATAGCTAAAAGCCGACTCGCCATGCTTAGAGTGAACCCTCTGTATTTCTAGCTGATATGATCCTAGTGATCTGAGTGATCTGTTGGGTTTATATTCAGTGAGCATATCTGCAATGTACAGTATTGAGGTCCTAGGCCATTGAATGATTTATATATCAGTAATAATACTTTAAAATCAATCCTAAATGCAACTGTGAGCCAGTGTAAAGACCTGAGGACTGGTGTGATATGTTCATTTGTTCTGGTTCTGCTCAGCATTCTGTATGAGCTGCAACTGTCTTATGGTCTTTTTGGGAAGGCCAGTGAGGAGTCCATTACAATAATCCACCCTACTGGTGATGAACGCATGAACAAGTTTCTCTAAGTCTTGTCTGGAAACAAAGCATCTAATTCTTGCAATATTTTTTAGATGATAGTATGCTGATTTAGTTATTGCTTTGACATGACTACTGAAACTAAGGTCTGACTCTAGTGTCACACCAAGATTCCTGACTTGATTTTTAGTTGTTTGACCCCTAGAGTGAAGGTATGCGTTCACCTTGAGAACTTCATCTTTGTTTCCAAACACAATGACTTCAGTTTTGTCTTTGTTTAACTGAAGAAAGTTTTGACACATCCAACTGTTGATTTCATCAATGCATTGGCACAGGGAGTCAATGGGGCTGTAATCGTTAGGCGATAGGGCTAAGTAGAGCTGTGTGTCGTCTGCATAGCTGTGGTAAGCAATTTGGTTCTTTCTCATTATTTGGCTCATTGGGAGCATATACAGGTTGAACAGAAGTGGCGCAAGAATTGAGCCTTGAGGAACTCCGCATGTCATGGATGTCCACTCAGACTTATGGTCTCCTATACTCACATAATAACCTCTTCCATCTAAGTATGACCTGAACCATTTTAGGACTATCCCAGAAAGCCAGACCCAGTTTTCCAGCCTGTCAAGAAGTATGTTATGATTGACAGTGTCAAATGCAGCACTGAGGTCGAGTAGTACCAGCACTGATAATTTGCCTGAATCAGTATTTAAGCGAATATTGTTTATTATCTTTATGAGCGCTGTCTCTGTGCTGTGGTGCGGTCGGAAACCAGATTGAAAATTGTCAAAGTATCCATTCGAGCATAAGAATTTAAATGAATGTATAATTGAAAATATGGGATACCCAGAATAATCAAAGATCTCAATTAATTCATAATCAATATGTATGATTATTTTCTAATAAGAAACACAATCTAAATTTCATTTGAAATTGGAGTCAGATTAAGCGTAGATCTAAAGTAATATTGAAACTAAATTCTAATAAATTAAGTGAACTACACTGGAGCGCTGAAAAGATATACACGCATTATACCTTCGCGCACACCGTTGGATTCCATCTTTGGGCCAATGGGTGGTATTTACAGTGGTGACACCTAATGTTAATAAGCAGAATCATTGAAGGAAAGAGAAACAACAAGAATAGAAAAAAGAGAAACACAAGAACTACTGACTTTGAGCCATTACACATTATTGCACTTATTATTAACCAGTTTGACTTCATTTCTGTTATACATCTACACATGTTTTTATTTAGATTTAACATAAGTTTAGATGGTAATGTTTTATAGAATGTTTTGTTTAAGGTCACCAGTATGGTGATCAGTATTTACTTTAGTCGGGCTCTTGACCCTTTACTTTTTAATATTAGTTTTTTTCTGGCTGCCCCAAAACTGTGTTTATAAAGCACATTTGTTGTGGAAAGAGAAATTATGGCCTGGGCTGCGTTTCCCATAAGCATTGTAAGCCTAATTTGTACAGACCATTTGTTGCAATTGTTCTATGATCAAGTTAGGCTTAAGATGCTTTTAGAAAACACTAACAATAAAAACTGAAAAGGGTCAGGAGCCCAACTAAACCAAACACTGACCACCATAATGGTGACTTGAAACGAAAAATTCCAGAAAACATTACCGTCTAAACTTCTGTTGAATCTCAAGAACTTTTGTAGATGTATGACAGAAATAAAGTCAAACTGGTAATAATAAGTGTAATAATGTGTAATGGCTCGAAGTCAGTTCTTCAGTTCTTGTGTTTCTCTTTTTTCTGTTCTTCTTGTTTCTCTTTCCTTCAATGATTAGGTGTCACCTCTAATGGCCAATCATCACTTAATTAATCACTTAATTATCTAATTAACTTCAACACTGCTTCAGTGTTCATTTTTAACACCCTGTAGTTGGACCTATATGTACACCGAGGAGTGTTAGGGTGCTTTCACACTGGCAGTTTAGTTTGGAATGGGGCACGGTTCGCATGAAAAATTGCTAATGTGAACACTGTCATGTGGACCCGGGTGCGCACTGGGGTACCGAACCCGAGACTACCTGGAGGAGGTGGTCTGAGTTTGGTTGCTCCTGAAACGTGCCGCGGTGGAGCAAAGAATGTGAACGCAACACGGACTCGGGTGCGCACTTGTTCAGGAAGAAAAGTGACCTGCGCATGTGTTTTAGCTGATTATTATGTATTTAGTTAAATAAAACGCATGTAAGGGATGATAGTGTTGATGATTTACCTTGGATACGAGCAAGAGTGAGCCTGCATAATAGCTGTGAATAATAGCACCAAATTAATAAAAAAACACAATATATTGACTCGCGTTCTGTTTTCTATCATACGCGTGCACGTGCACGTTTGCGATGACGTAAGATGCACGCAAACACACCAGGGTTCGATAGAATCAAGTTGAGTGTGAAACCAGACCAACGCTGCGGGGGGTGCCGGGAACAATCGTGCTCGGGCTCAGACCTCAGCAAACGAGCCCAGTGTGAAAGCAGACTTAATTCAACACTGGGGATTTTGCTGTGTGGGATACCACGGCAGTAGTGGAAGTGGTCATACCTCTGCCTGAAGAAAACGTTACCTTAAATTCAAGTGTATGCAACTCAATGGGGGCTATACCAAATTATGTTTGATTGTGTAAGCGTGAATGCGACCAATCTCAGGTATTTGGCATTTACCTCTTTTTGGTGACCAAAACTGACGAGCTTGTGAACGTGAGACCCGCGTTAAACAGAAAGCAGAGGACCTCTGAGCGAGATAGATTCCTAAGGAACAAGTAAAATATAAAATAAAGTATTGCTAAACTATATAATTGACCAATAACCAATTGGCAATCTAACCTAAATTTGAGGTTGGGATGAAATGGAGTCAGATAAGTTTAATTGGAACTAAATTACTTTACCACGTGGAAAGACAGTAACGCGCAGAGACCTTCACCCGTTCTACCGGATACCGCCATTGGACCGATTTAGTCGGGCTTACAGAAGAGATAGGAAGAGAATTACAAATAAAAAATAATTAAGTTCCAAGTGCCTAACCAAACACTGATCACCATAATGGTGAGCTCAAACAAAAATATTTTGGTGTGACCTTTACTGACTATTTACTGGTAAGATCCTCAGACGAGAAAACCAATCACAATTGAAGAAGGGAAAGAGTGTGTCAGTGAAGGTGGTTGTGAATGTGTGTAGAGGTGTGTTAGTTACAGGATCAGAGAATGACACCGTTCCTTTGTTATAGTCCAGATCAACTCGCACACGCTCAAGATCCTGTTCAACATGAAAACCAGACCCAGTCAGTCCATTCTGATGGCACCACACACTCCAGACATCAGTGTTAAAGAAAACACCTCCCTTCCTCTGGTTTGATGCTGTAGTTACTCCAAGACACCAGTATGAACTCTCTTTGACCTCCACATCCCAGCAGTGTCTTCCTGAGTTAAAACCCTCTGAACCCAGAACACAAAGAAAGTCAAATCTCTCTGGATTATCGGGAAGCGATTGTTCGTCCCAGCTGTATCTCAAATTGGTCAGATCATCAGACAGGACGAGAGATGGATGAGCAGTGTTTGGATCCAGAATCACAGGAGCTGATGAGACACAATCAACAGATGTTTTTATTCTGATCCTCATATTAGGCCTAGGCGATAAAACAGTACAGAATTATGTTAATTTCTGGTTTTTGTTTTTTAAACTGGTTCAGAGAACTGCTCTTTTTTAAAGATTTTTTTGTTTTTTTTTTGTCTTAAGAACAAAATTTACCCTCTGGTCTTCTTCGTTTAGGGGTCACACTTGGTTTCTTCTAATGTAAAATCATTGAAATGTAACTTTTTTTTTTCAGGAAAACTAATGTAATATTTTTGTTCAATAATATTTTTAATTTTCTTTCAGAATTTTGAGGGGATTTTGTGATACTATGCAATATTTATTAAGCTATTTTTCCTCATTGAAAATAAGACACTTTTTTCTAATATTTTTCAATAATTTTTCAATTAAAGCAGTATTCCATGTTAAAATAGATACAATGCAATTTTTGAAGGTAGATTAGTACCATTGGGTGAAAGTAAAAAAGAAAAACGTATGTAATGCCATGAGGTGACTAATAGATTTAGCTCTTTATAAAGTGGCTTATAAATTCTCTATTGGTTTTTAGACATAAATACTTATTTTTATGAAGCTGTTGATTTGGATTTATATTTGGACATTCTCAAAGACCACTTTTTGTCAAGGTTTAGATTTTTCTGTTTTGAAAGTGTCAGTTTTTGGATTCATTTTACTACAGTCAAACCTGAACACAGAGGACGACATTTTGTTACACATCACAATTCAATAATTTTTTTCCAAAAGTGAACAGGTATGCTTTATCACAGCTTAATCAATCTGGGTCTGTCACACCAGTTTATTTGTGTGTGTATAATAGTGTGTGTGTGTGTGTGTGTGTGGCTGAATTACTGATTTTTTTTTTTTACAAAATGTAAAAAAATATATATATTATTTACAAAAACTTGCTTTGTGTTATAGTCACGCTAGTTCATATATATATTAGGGGTGGCACGGTACATGAAAAAACATCCGAACCGTTCGGTTCGCTTGTCTCGGTTCGGTGCGCGTGTGCGTCGCGCGGTTTGCACGGTTCGACGCATGCGCAATGTAGCCTCGTGCCCGTGCTAATACAATGCTAAATCATAAATCAGACATATGTAGAATTACATTACAATGTCCAGCAATCGATTTATATAGTACACTGAGTTTACCTAGACATTTAATGAGATCTACTCCACTATATGTTGTTTTTTTCATGTGAATAAATAGGCTACATAGATCGACTGTTCCACGTAGCCTAAAGCCTTGTTTATACTTTCGCCTGGCTCCGCAGCGCGAGTCTCCGCAGACTGCGCGCGCACCTCCCCAAACGGACGAGGCGTTTATACTTGACGCGCTCGCCGTTGTACTATTCTTTGAAACGACAGGGGGCGACTCGAGTAATTGTCCTCTAAACCTTCAGGAATCAGCAGTGAGAAGAAGAAAGCTATATACACGTGACAGTGTTTATTTTAGTACACCGCCACCAACACCACAAAAATAATCGTGTAAAACCCAGTAAACCCTGAGATTATTACTCGTGACAATAAAACAAAATATATGGATATGAGAATGTGTATAAAACATAACTAAATTAACTATCTCTTACATATTTTCTAATTTCACTAAACATTTCATTAAGTTTCGTGAACATTTTTATTAAACATGGACCTTTATGTTCATTAAAAATACTTTGTATGCTCATTTTTTAAATGTAAGCAACTCATTTAGACGTGCAAACTGGGTGCCGGTGTGGTGAGAAGTTCGAGCTCGGCCAGATTCGGCTCGAAGTCGTTCATCTTCGGATGCGGCGCCGCGCGCGTTGTTACAAAAAATGTCGCGCACACCGCCAGGCGAAATTGGGTCTTGCGAACCCAACGCGCACGACCGCCCACACCGCATTGACGTCATTTTTGCCGCGCGCACCTTCGCGCTCGTGCGGACGCGTCGAGTATAAACCAGGCTTAATGGTCCAGTGGCAGAACTTGCCAAGCGTATCAAAGGTTCTGAGTTCTAATCTGCGCTCGTATATATTTTTTTCTTTATCAAAACCGATTATGTTTATCAGCGGTTGTATATCAAGCAGGGACCGATTTGTATGAATTTTGTTTTATTATTTAATCGGAACGAGTAGCCTTGAGTCTCCTCAATGGATTGAAGCGCGCGTCCGAGTGATGAATGTGCGGCCGCTGCGGTGTGTGCGCGAGCCACGAGAACACTGTATCAGCACCACTGATCGCAACTGCAACGAGCACTTTGATCACTTGATTAAAAAAACACATTTCAGCGCTAAATTGCTTCTTATTTAACAAACGAATGAAACAAATACTTTGCTAGTTAACTGGAAATGTTTTATTTATTTGTATTGGTACACCCGTGCTGCAAGATAATATCAACCCTGGCAAAAAATGGTGGGGACATGTCCCGCCTATGATGACGAGACACGAGGATAAATTGACAAATAACGGTCCAACACAGCCCACGTAGCTCTACAGATGATGGACCTCCAGGGCCACTGAAAGTTTCCTCAGGGTGACTGCTCACTCATATTACTTCAGAATGGGAAATGAGAAGCTGCGTTTTGCAAACACACCCCATTTATGAAATAAATAAATAAATAATTAGATAATTCAGCTATATATCATATGCTGAAGTAAATTTTTGGAGTGTTAAAGATTAAAAGAAAAAACAACAACATGAACCGTACAGAACCGAAAACCGTGACCCTAAAACCGTGATACGAACCGAACCGTGGGTTTTGTGAACCGTGCCACCCCTAATATATATGTGTGGGGGGTGTATAATGTGTCTATTTTGTACTCTTGATATTTTAGAGTGTCACCTCTTCATAGCTGTGCAGAAAAAAAATATGTATTTTTTTTTATTTATACCACCAAAAGATTCTCTGAATTATTGTATTTTATTTGTATTCCCCATTCATTTTCTATGTCGGTAATT
The DNA here is from genome assembly GCF_951802725.1 of Rutilus rutilus. Classification (NCBI taxonomy): domain Eukaryota; kingdom Metazoa; phylum Chordata; class Actinopteri; order Cypriniformes; family Leuciscidae; genus Rutilus; species Rutilus rutilus. Next base: position 24,825,502 of record NC_140209.1, read on the forward strand.
TTTGACCATGAAGGAGCCAAGTGTGACTTTTATTCACGACCCTTTAACATATCTGAATCATGTCCATGATTTTTGTGTGTGTTCACATAGCTAATGTGACAAATGTCACCAAGTGTCAACCCAATCCGATGAAGCAAAAAAAGAAATCTTAAGAACTAACTTTGGGAGGACAAAAAATTCTTAGTAAATCATATTCAGTATATACCTTGATCATATTCATTACATACCAGAAATATTATGATATTCACTTGCAACAAATTGAAATAATCTAGTATTTTTGTGTCATAAAAAAACCTGCCACCTCTGCGTAATTTCCAGTGTGTGTGTAACAGCACAGATCTTCTCCAGACTCACTGTTTTGGATGATTTCCTGCATCTTCTTCCAGACTCTGAACGGCAGGTTGCCCAAGTATCGTGACACATAAATCAAAGATCCAGAAGCCATCTGTGGATCCGGCTGTGAGATCTGGACTCTGGAAGAACATTCAGGAGTCAGAACTGCAGTGGCTTTGGATCAGAACCAGAGAGACCAGAGACACCAGCAGATCACTCACCTTTCCATTGAGACTGGAAACTCCTGCAGAACAAACACACCATTTATCATCAAGAACTCAATCAATCAATCAATCAATCAATCAATCAATATTCTGAAATCAGACCTTCAGAAAGCAGACATCATTGGCTTTCATCATGTCCTCCATGTCTTTGATTGTGTGTGAAAGATCTGAGATGTGTCTGTCCATCTCCTCCAGCTTCTCCTTCATCATCTGCTTCTTCTGCTCCTCTTCCTCCCTCAGTGCAGTGATTGTAGCTTCTTCTTCATCTCTGAGAAACTGATGAAGCTTCTCAAACTGCTGTTTAATCTGACACTCTGTGTGCTCAGCTTGAGACTGAAATCAAAATCACATTCACTTCAAGGGTCAGGGTTTAGTTTCTTATAACACTGGATTAATGGTAAAATACTGCCAACTACTGTTACTATTACTATAAAATACTGTTTCCAGTAATTGACTGTTAATAGTACAGTTCTTTACTGTTATCTATTTTACAGTATGTTGTTGTAAATATGACACTAAATTAAGGTTAATTCATCCCATTTGCAAACCGAATGCCTTAAATTGACCTACTGCCATGTAAAGTGATAAACTAGTATTTATAATGTGCTAATAATGTGAACTTATTTCATTTGAGTTCACTAAAAATACTTTAAGTAAAGAGATTACACAATCATTGCCTGTTAAATAAAACATTTACTTGTTTTATTTAGTATATTTGACTCAGGTTTTTACAGTACATTACTGTTTTTATGGTAAACTGTGAACAGTATATTACTCTTTTTCTATACAGTTTATTACTGTTAAAATACATTTTGTGGGTGTGTCATTTTATCTTACACCTTTAACCCTTTCAACCTCACAGGAACATCCTGTAGTGTCCACACTACAAAGAGTAAAAGTATCATTGATGCAGTGTTTCAATGAGATAATTAAGTGAATATGTAAGTGATTGTTGAGCATTAGTGATGAACACCTGCTGTTAACAAGCAGAATCACTGAAAGAAAGAGGAACAACAAGAACAGAAAAAGAGCAGAGACGAGCAGAAACAGAACTACCACAACTGACTTCCAGCCATGCACATTATTTAAACATAAGTTTGACTTAATTTTTCTCTTTTCTGTTCTTGTTTCTCTGTCCTTCAGTGATTCTGCATGTCAACTGTTCATCAGTGTCTCAATTCACTCACTTCTGTTTATTCACTCTGTCAAGTGGAATAAATTAGTGTACTAGGGAACAGTGAATGAGGTTATAGGGTGTAATTTGTAACAGCCTCTGAGTGTTGACTTTGAGCACTGTTTATTCACAGTATATTCCTGTAAGCTATTTTCTTTAAAACGACAGATATTACCTAGCCTGGCAAGCCAGACCTACATCAAGATGTTGGGTCTGGCAACTCACCATAGACACGGCTCAATCCGAGGGGCGGGATAAACGGCTGTCTTTCAAATTCCCTCTGCACGCAATAGGACAGCGCTTCAACCAACCAGAGCGTTTTCCCAACAGCGGAGCTAGTTGATAGATTAAACTTTTGGCAAAACTACGAACACATCTTCCTTTTTTTAAGAATGACTTAAGTGCCGTTCTATGCTCTTTTCTCAAAGAAAAACCTAACTCCAAGTCCTCCAGTCCAGAGTCGCGGACAAAGCCGATTCGAAAGATGTTCGCCAGCAGCCGCCATTCTTTGTTTTTAAGTGGCAGGTAACCGTCGCAACTCTGTCGTCATATGTTAAGCCCGCCCCGCCTACTCTATACACGACGTGATTGGCCTGACCCAATTTAGGTTTTTGCAGCTCGAAAGTCAATGGAGAGTTGCTAGACTGCCCTGGCTGCAAAATACATTTTGCTGCCGCTAGGGTGCGTCTAGACTTCTAGGCCAGGAATACATGGTTTTCTATGGTATATTACTGTTTTAATGGAAAATGGTATGTTACTGTCAGAATGTGGGATTTTTTAAAGCAATGTTTTACAGTGTACCTTTTGGCACAACCATTACTCCGACGTGCAACTATCCCTCAGATGAAAACACGGAAACTGAGCACTAGCCAATGGGATTAGCACTGGCGCATTAGTCCCACCCACTACTGAATAACCAGCTGACAGGGTCCACGCTTGATCATTGTCATATGCGAATGACTACGAACGTGGGTATGTGTGAATACATTTTGTGTCAATATAGAAAGACAATTATGTCAGTATCAAGTGAATACATTAAAATAATCAATACTCACCTTGATATGGTGAACTGTTTTCTCCAACACTCCTTTATTGTTTTCATTGTGTTTAAGTTTCTCTTGTAAGGACATCAGTGCTGTATTGAGCTCCTCCTAGAATTTAAAGAGAAAATCTATAAGATACCAGACTTTATTACGATCTTATACTATATAATTGTCACGATGTGGTGTAGGTTGAAGAAGACAAAGAGGCCAATGGCTCCAATACATACATTTTACTAATTCACTCAGATAGGCACATACAGGCAGAAGGTTTACACACACCAATCACGACGTTACATAAACGAGAACGGACAAAGACTGACTGCACAGAAGGGAACTAAATACAAGCACAGATGAACACTAATTAACAGAACACAGGTTATGCAGATGATTATGATAACGATGAACTAAACCCAGGTGATACAACTAAACTAATGATGACAGTGAAGAAGACAAGTCCAATGAAAAAACAAACTAAACAGAACACAACAGTGACAATAATACATAAGCTTAAACAAATGTTTTATCCTCATCTGTAAATCCAACTTACCTTATATGATGAAACCACTTCACCGATGGGTCTGAATGTGTGATTGACGTGTTTCTGTGAATCTCTGCACACTAAACACACAGGCTGTTTGTCCTCCAGACAGAAGAGTTTGAGTTTCTCACTGTGTAAACTGCAGATCTCCTCAGATCCTGATGAACGCCTCTCATTTCTCTCCTTCAGGTACGACTCACACAAGTTTTTTAACACAAGATTACATGGAGGATCATCTCTTGAGGATCTTCTCCTGCAGACAGGACACTCCTGAGTTTTCTTGGTTCTCCAGAACTGTTGAAGACACTCTTTACAGAAACTGTGACTACATGACAGAAGAACAGGAGCCTTGAAGATTTTTTTACACATGCAACAAGAAAAATCATCTTCAGATAGTGAAGCCATTTTCTCTTAGAGCTCCGGCAACCTTCGCTTCCTTTTTTTTAATCAATATCTCAAAATTAAGGTTTCAAAAATGAATAACATTGAGAATCACAAATATCTGTTATCTGTTCAGAAACAAGCAAAAATCCTTGTTGAAAGTTGTTCTTCTTCATTCTTCAGTGACTACTGATTCTTTATTGCTTTTGTCAAGACAAAGTCAGTGACAGAAAGGAGAAATAAGAAGTCAGTCTCTTCCTGGTAAGTGTTGAAAGAGCCTGGAGTTGCTCAATCTTTCCCCTCACACTGACTAGTTCCTTTTCTGCTTAAAGTCCATCACTATCATCCCTGTTCACAGAAAGCCACACACAGCAAAATCCCCAGAGTTAAATTAACTCTGCTCAGACAACATTTGGTCTTCTTCTTCTTCTTCTTCTTCTTTAGGGTCTAATGGCGGTTGGCAAACCAAGTGTAACAGTGCATTACCGTGTGGAACGAGAGATTAAGAATAGAGCCCGACCGATATATCGGCGGGCCGATATTATCAGCCGATATTAGGCATTTTCCTAACTATCGGTATCGGCATTTATAATGGCCGATAAATGAATATTTAAAAAAATGCGGGGTGCGGTGATTTATGTAAGGATGGCGCTGCCAATAAAGCACCTAAAAGCTGTCACAAAGAACTGGCAAAAGTAATGATTATGAATACATCAAATATAGCAAGGAGACATTTTAATTGTTTATTAATAAACAAGTGTTTTCAGTCAGTGTCGGCTGCAAAGTTGACGACGCTGACTCGCGATCTTCAGTGAACACGCCAGAGAGAAATGCACATTTCATACGAATTACATAAGCAGAGAGCAGTCTGTCTTTCGTTTTGAATTGTTCTGTTTAAAAGTAGACATCTCAATATAGATATATTTCTCAGATCTATACGCTGAGTTTCGGTTCATTTATGAGACGAGTTGCAGTTCACGGTGCCTCCGTGTCGAGATTATCTATTGTCCGCTATATAAATCCAGGCAATTGGTTGATGAAACATTGATTAAAATTAAGGTACAATTTATACAAAATGAAATTCACTTTAATGAAAGGCTTTGTGCTTTCTGTTTGAGGTCTCTGTGAAAGTTTTAAAGCACTTTAGTGCCGCTTTCAGAGCTTGTCACGTCCGTAACATTGTTTTTTCCTCATAAATGCGAACACGAAAAATAAAATAAAATGAATATTTTATGTTCTATTGAGAGCCAACCCTTCTTCATCCGGTGGGTAGTAGCCTATTACTTTTGATTTGCGCAGTGTAATTCACAGAATTGATTTCTCTGCTACCAGCCTCTGTCACGTATTGTGTGAGCTTGTGACTATTGCAAGCGCGCAGCTGAGAAGTCCTGATTATATTGTCTGCTATATTTACTTCTTATTTATTAAATCCAGGCAACTGGTTGATGAAACATTGATTAAAATGCGTGGCGCGAGCGACAAATCTCCGACAGTAAACTGATGCCCCATTCTGCTTTGTAACGGGCGCTTTTTCGCGTCTAGGGTAAACAGCTGTTGCGACGCGAGCAATAACGGCCGCCTCCGGTGTAGACAGTGTTAAAGCTCATTCTGCCTATAACGCTATGTTACAACATCAAGCAATATTCCAATCATTTATACAATTATAACACTTTATATAGGGCCATTTTGCATTAAGAGTAGCCTAGTTTCACGTTTAGTACATTTTGCTTACTACTTATTTAAAATAGTATAAAAGTACTGTACATATGTAATTAAAAACGTTTTCATTATGATATTATTAATTTTACTTTAGTAAAAAGATCTGAGATCTTGCTCCACTGGTAGAGATTAGAGGAATTAAGACTAAAAATAGAAGATAATAAGGTTTTGTCAGTGACACTTTTGATATATTTATTGATACAAGTTATGTTTTATATAACGTGACTAAATTAAAAGACAAAGTCGTCAGTGAAGATTATGCAACCGTATTTAGAATATAATATAATATAACATGCAATGCAAACTAGTTTGGTTACAGCTCAAATTGTATCATGTATCATTCTCATTCTATCATTCACCCTGCCTCCATTACATATCTTTGTCACACAAGTGTTTGATAACCACATTTGAGTGATCATTGCAAAATGTTTATATATTTATTCTGTTTATACTGTGTATTCTATATACAGTACCCATCAAAAGTTTGTACACACCAATAGGAAAGTGTGTCCAAACTTTTGACTGGTACTGTACTATAATACACATAAATAATATTACTACTGTATTATAATATACACATAAATAATATCGGCCGATATATCGGTATCTGGCTTTTTTTAATCGGTATCGGCATCGGCCCCCAAAAATCCATATCGGTCGGGCTCTAATTAAGAATATTTGGTCCCACTCTAAAGAGTGTTAAAGTAACTCTGAATCAGAGTTAAAGTTAATGAGATAACTCAGTGATTAAGTGATGATTGAGCATTAGTGATGAACACATGCTGTTAACAAGCAGAATCACTGAAGGAAAGAGAAACGCAAGACTGACTTCAGACACAGCCTTAGATGAAATCAACTGGAGAGAAAAGAAGACATTAAATCTCTGAAGATCTCAGCAGAGGAGGATTAAACAACTCCACAAACAGCATTACCAGCTTCACTTATTACTAACCAGACTGACTTTATTTCTGCCAGACATAACAGAAGCTCTTATAGTGAATTAACAGAGGTTTAGATGTTGATGTTTTATTGAAAAATGTGGTCACCATTATGATGACAACTCTTCTGATTATTCTTTTCACTCCTCTGTCAGAAATCTTGCGAGGAGCACTGGTCGAGGCAAATTTATGGTGAAATTATTGTCTTTTCACTTCCGTATTATGGCCCCAAAAGTGCTCACTGGAACATTCAGAAGCTTATAATGGCGCCTATAACCAATGCCATCATTATGTTTTGCAACAATTAGGTTGTGAAGGTCTTGAGACAGCTCTTCGCTTTTACCCATCATGAGATGTGTCTTGTGTGACACCTTGGCAATGAGACCTTTTTGTAGGCCATCATTTGGGACTGAACCAGCTGTTATTAATTTCCACTGACAGGGGGCTGGATTGCTTATTAATTACTGTAAGTTTTCAGCAGTTGTCTTGGCTTTCCATGCCTTTTTGCACCTCCCTTTCTTCATGTGTTCAATACTTTTTCCCTGTGTCATTTCACATTATTACACATAACTTAATTTCTGAACTTATTTTTGTTTGTTTCTTTGTATGTATGGCTTACTTGGGTTGTTACCAACATCTGGTGAAAATTTCATGTCAATAGCACCTTTGGAAATATATTTACTGAGAAAAATAATGACGTGTTCAATACTTATTTCCCCCGCTGTATATTTGGGGCTTTCGCACCAGATAGTTCTAGGAACTAGCCACCGGGATGGTTCCCCGAGAACTAATGGTTCCCTTTGGAATATTTTCCTGAAAAGTAGTAAAAGTAGAGAAAGTAGACAGTAATAAAAAGTTATTAGCTTATGCGGTGTGGTTGATGTCCAGTGTTGCTGAGCAGAAATGTTTCTCTCTGTCTCCTCAAAGTTGCGTTGGATTTTCTCCTCAGCATGAAGGTTAAGAGGTCCATCTATCACTGTTTTCCATGTTTGTAGAGTTAGTTTGTTGAGTAAATATATAGGTTATAATCTCTGTGTTTACACAGCCTTTTTAAAAATGGCGGCTGCTGGTGTTTCGTGTGCGTTCGGCCAATCAGCGTTCACTAACGTCACTGGTAGTTCCTATAGCGCTGGTTTAGAGCGACTCTGAAGTAGGAGTAAAGTAGTTCCTCCACAAGGAGTTCATCGATCTTCCATCATCATCATCATCTGCAAGAAAGAGAGAAAGAAAGACTTTTACTATTCAGCTAAGCATCTCTGATTATCTGTGTTGTTGTTACTCACCATTTGTCTCCGACTCCGAATCATTCTGCAATTAAAGCATTGAACTTACCATCTTGTCTGTATCATCTGTGAACCCTGACAGAAGACCAGACCACCATGCAGAATCCGTCGGAGTCTAGAGAGGATCCCTCAGCGGCTAATCCTCCGGCCGCCGCTGCATCCATTCCCCCACCTTCACTTCCGCAACCTCCCGCTGCTTCGTTCACTGCCTCTGCGAGTCCCATGGCCCGGCCAGCGACATTCTCTGGTGAGGCGGAGAACTGCAGTGGGTTTCTTCTCCAAGTATCCTTGTATCTCTCAATGAATGAGCATCAATTCCGTAGTGATACCGCCCGTGTGGCTTTCATTATATCATTGTTATCTGGTCAAGCGCTTCAGTGGGCACAGTCATTGTGGAATTCAGATTCCCCAGTGGTCAAATCCTTATCGGATTTCGTTCAACACTTCAAAGAGGTTTTTGGGCAAACTGTCTCCGAACTGTCCGTTCATGATCAACTTTATAACCTCTGTCAAGGAAATTCCTCAGTGAGTTCATATGCCAGTTCCGCACTCAAGCCGCGTCTAGCGAAGCTTTTCCACATGGATTGAATCCCAACGTCCGCCACCTGTTGGTTGTGTATGAAGACAGCATGGGGTTAGAGAATCTGATCCAGAAAACAATCCGGATTTCCCAGCGCCTCACCGCTTGTGATCAGTTTGCACCCACTGTAAGTTCTCCGCCCCCAGCTCCATCAGTCACTCCTCCAGCACCAGTTCCTATGGAAGTAGACTCCACCCATCTTTCCGCTTCTGAATGCCAGCGCAGAATTCAACATCACCTCTGCTTATACTGTGCTTCAGACAAACATCTCCTCAGTTCCTGCCCTGTTCGAACTCCACGCCCGGCGGTAAGTTCCATTCAACTCTCCCCGAAAATTGAGATTCTAACACGTACCAGTGTACATATTTTGACCTCCAGTGTGTGTCTCCCAGTGCAAGCCCTCGTCGACTCCGGGTCTGCAGGAAACTTCATATCCACCCAGTGTCTCCAAAAGCTGAATATCAGTCTACGCCGTTTTTCCCGAGATCTTCCCATCCAAACCATACAAGGCAAGCCACTGGGCCGAGGTCGAATTCGCCATTATACTCCCACTCTGACTCTTCGCATCGGTTGTTTACACTCTGAGGAAATATCTCTTATGGTGCTGGAGGAGTCCACCGTGGATATCATCCTGGGACGCCCCTGGCTAGTACAACATCAGCCAATACTCCACTGGAGAACTGGGGAAATACTCTGTTGGGGTGAAGATTGCCATGTATACTGCCTCAGTTCCATCAAGAAAATTCATTCTTCATCTCGCTCCAAGTCATCTACGGGTGAATCCAGTGTTCCAGTCTGCTCCACTTCGGTGGAGAGCCCTGAAGTCCAGGTTCAAGTAAAAATTCCAGTGGAGTACGGGGCGTTCCAGGATGTATTCAGTAAGGTACTGGCAACTAAATTACCTCCACACCGGCCATGGGACTGCGCCATCGACTTGCTACCCGGAGCCACCCTTCCTAAAGGTCGCATTTACCCTCTGTCCATCCCGGAACAGAAGGCCATGGAGGAGTATGTGGAAGAAGCTTTACATCAGCAGTTTATTCGACCATCTACCTCCCCTGCCGCTTCGAGCTTCTTTTTTGTGGCCAAAAAGGACGGAGGCTTGCGGCCGTGTATCGACTACCGTCATCTTAACTCACAGACCATTAAATTCAGCTATCCCCTTCCTCTGGTCCAAGCCGCCCTGGAACAGCTGCGGGGAGCACGCATTTTCTCCAAACTGGACCTTAGAAGTGCGTATAACCTGATCCGAATCCGGCACGGTGACGAGTGGAAGACAGCCTTTGTGACCCCCTCGGGCCACTACGAATATCAGGTTATGCCTTTCGGATTATCCAACGCTCCTGCCGTCTTTCAAGGTTATATGAATGAAGTCCTTCGAGAATTCCTCAACCGTTTCGTAATAGTCTACATTGATGATATACTCATCTACTCATCTTCGATGTCTGAGCACCATCAACATGTCATCCAGGTCCTCGAAAAACTGAGAGAACACAGGTTATATCTGAAACTGGAGAAGTGCGAATTTCATACCACCACCGTTCAATTCCTGGGTTACATCATCAACCAACAAGGCATCCAAATGGACCAGAGGAAGGTGGAAACCATCCAGAACTGGCCACAACCCTCTTCCGTAAAAGAACTGCAACGTTTCCTTGGTTTTGCAAACTTCTATAGACGATTCATCCGGAACTACAGTCAGATCAGTGCTCCCCTCACATCATCCCTCAAAGGCCGGCCCAAGTCTCTGTCCTTATCTCCCACCGCTATCCAAGCCTTCCAGCGCTTAAAAGCATTCACCACTCCTCTCATCCTCGTCCATCCCAACCCGGACCTTCCGTTTGTGGTAGAGGTGGATGCCTCTTCCACTGGAGTGGGAGCAGTTCTCTCTCAGCGGCAGGGTGAGCCACCCAAACTCCATCCATGCGCCTTCTTCTCCAAGAAGTTAGCCCCGGCAGAGCGGAACTATGATATTGGCAACCGGGAGCTGCTGGCCATCAAACTGGCCCTCGAGGAGTGGAGGTGTAGCAGGTTGATTGGTTGTGGTGGTGTCATCACACCCTTTGGACCAATCAGGACGTAGCTGCGTGCTATATGAGCAGAGGGTGAGTGCTCGTGGCACTACGGTGTTGTTGTCAGAGGCGCACTTCCGCTGTGGGTCCTCTCGTGTTCGTGGGGCAGTCGTGGTTATTGGACAGGTAATATAGCGTGGTTAACTTTTTCACTGCTTAGAGACCTTGTTAGTGTTGCGATGGGCATTACAATGTGCAATGTCTTTTGCAGTGTTTCTCCTTCATAAACCCGACCTTTCCTGCAACGGAACCGGGTTGTGTTGTGCTGCTGGTAGGTTGAATCCGTTTCCTCTTTAAACATTTGCATGACCTGAGTTTAATGGGCCGTTGTATTGTAGGCTTCGTGTAGCTGTACTAACGATACGATTGGGTACGATACTATACGCCTATAGATGTGCAGCTTCCTGATAGGTATGTATGTGAGCCGGCATTGCGTGTATGTTTAATCGTGCTTTGTTGTTAAATGTGATTTGTTTATGTACGTTAGGACGGTGAAGCACGTGTTGGCGCCGGTATCTGCACGAGTCTTGTCCTTCCCGCCCCGCTGCTGTTTTGTCTCTACGGAGTGTTTTGTCTTAATTAATTTGTGTTCAACAACGGACTGTTAACGGGGGAAGCTATATGAGCCCCCTCGGGGTTCTGAACGCCTCGACGCACTTTACAGCGCGGGACTCGACGCGCAATTGGGCGTTCGACCTGTTTGTATTTTAGTGACTGTTACACAGAAGATAACTTTGCCTTTCTGGGGCCCGTCTGTATTTATTAATGTGTATGTGTGTGTTTGAGGTTTTTGTTGTTTGATTATGATTAGTTTATATTTCCTTTTGATTTAAGGGTTTATACAGCTTTTCTTTGTGTTTGTTTCCATTGACTTATGGTTTCTTGTTTGATTCTTTAAATTTACTTTATTACTGATGGAGTGATGTTTGATTAGTTTATATTTCTTTTTGATTTAAGTGTTTATAAAGAAGATTTTCTTTGTGGTTGTTTCCATTTGATTTATGGTTTCTTGTATGACTCTTTAAATTTACTTTATTACTGATTGAGTGACGTTTGATTAGTTATATTTTCTTTTGATTCAAGTGTTTATAAAGAAGATTTTCCTTGTGGTTGTTTTCATTTGATTGATGTTCTTTTGATTCTTTATTAACTGAATGTTTTTCTTTTAGTGCTGAGCGCCGGAAGTGGTGGTGTCGGTGTCCTCGGTGGTGGTGTCTCCTCCTGTGTGCTGTGTTTTCCCCCTTTTGGTGTATTTTGAGTTTGGTTATTTTTTTGTGTGTGCTTATGTGTGATCAGGGAATCCTTAACCCCTGAGATCCCAAACCTTTTGACCCGGTTTCCTCCACTGGTAAGGCCTCAGCACTCCCCTTTTTCTTTATTTTCTTTATTTAGTGCGAATGGTATTTTATTCTTGTTGTTCATTTTAATGGTATAAATAAAATTATTGATTTACTGGAATTACGTCTCTGGCTTCGTGCATGAATCGAACCTGTGTGCTTCTTTTTGTAAATTTGGAGGTTTAATTATCCAACTAATTTAACTCTACTTCCCGGGGTGAAACTCCCTGGGTGGCGTAGTCAGTTTTCTTAGTGCCACTCGCCACAGAGGCATTGGCTGGAGGGAGCCAACCATCAATTTGAGGTGATAACAGATCATCGCAACCTAGAGTACCTAAGAGAGGCTAAAAGACTGAACCCTCGGCAGGCCCGCTGGGCTCTCTTTTTCACACGCTTCGACTTTGTGGTATCGTACCGACCTGGGAGTAAGAACTGCAAGGCAGATGCTCTATCACGACTTCATCATGCCTCAGTTGAAGACCTTCAGCCGGAGCCTATCCTCCCTCCAGCCATAATCCTCAGTCCTATCCTCTGGGAACTCGACCAACAGATCACCCAGGAACTTACACGCCAACCCGCTCCGCCGGGAGGTCCAGAAGGGCGTATCTTCGTACCTCCACATCTTCGTACTCCCCTTCTGGACTCAGCTCACACTGTTCCGGGCTCTGGACATCCGGGTAGCAAGCGTACCCTCTCGGTCCCCAGTCAACGGTACTGGTGGCCGTCCATCTCCGAGGATGTTTCCAGGTTCGTCCGCGGTTGCTCAGTCTGTGCAATAACCAACACCCCGAGGAGGCTCCCTGAAGGCAAGCTCGTGCCATTACCTCTTCCCCGACGACCGTGGTCACATATCGGGATCGATTTCATGACTGATCTACCCAAATCAGGAGGCTTTACCTGTGTACTCGTCGTTGTGGACCGGTTTTCCAAAGGCTGCAAGCTGATTCCCTTACCTGGTCTTCCCACAGCTTTTGAAGCAGCAGAAGCTCTCTTCCACAACATCTTCAGGAATTTCGGCATCCCAGAGGACATTGTTTCGGACAGGGGACCCCAGTTTATCTCCCGGGTATGGCACGCCTATTTCAAGCTCCTCTGGGTCACTGTCAGCCTCTCCTCTGGTTACCATCCGCAGACGAACGGCCAGACTGAGCGGAAGATCCAGGAGATAGGACGTTACCTGCGAACATACTGCCATCAGTACCAGGACAGCTGGAGCCGCTACCTCCCCTGGGCAGAATATGCTCAGAACTCCCTTCGGCAGAACACCACCGGGCTCACCCCCTTCCAGTGTATCCTAGGATATCAACCTCCACTCTTTCATTGGTCGGGTGAGCCCTCTGAGGTACCAGCTGTCGACTTCTGGTTCCATCAGAGCGAGGGGGTATGGGACTCAGCTCATGTGCATCTCCAACAGGCAGTACGGAGGCACAAGGAATTAGCGGACCGTCGTCGACTCGATACACCTCAGCATCGGCCAGGACAAAAGGTGTGGCTATCGACTCGGGATATCCGCCTCCGTCTGCCTTGCCGTAAGCTGAGTCCTCAATTCATCGGACCATTTACCATCCAGAGGCAGTTGAACGAAGTGACCTACAGGCTCAACCTTCCCTCTCAGTACAAGATTTCTCCATCCTTTCATGTGTCTTTACTCAAACCTTTCACTAACCCTGTCACTCCTGTTCCCTCAGATGACACTTCCATGGATGTACCTCCTCCTCCCGTTCCAGTAGAAGAGGAACCAGTTTATCGCGTCCGTACTATCCTGGATTCCCGACGGCGAGGTCCCCGTCTGGAGTACCTTGTGGACTGGGAAGACTACGGGCCAGAAGAAAGCTCTTGGGTCCTACGTGATGACATCCTGGATCCTACTCTACTCTCCCAGTTCCACAAGGATCATCCGGACCGTCCAGCTCCCAGGGGTCGTGGTCGACCTCGCCGCCGGCAGCGCCCTTCTCAATCGTCGAGAGCCGCCTCGGGAGGGGGTGGTACTGTCAGGATTCCATCTCCACCATGTTCATCATCACCTCCCACTCATTCTCTCTCTCCGCCCACTCAGCCTTTCTCCCGTTCATTATCCCCGGACTACTAATCACCGTCACCTGTATCCCATCACCAGCACTCCCTATATAATGTGCACTCTCCCTGCAGTCACTTGTCTGGTCTCGTCAATTCATGACTCACAGACTCCCTGAACACTTACCTGCTCACTTACCTGAGACGCGATCGCCTTCCATCTGCCTACCAACCATCTTCATCGATCTTTCATCATCATCATCATCTGCAAGAAAGAGAGAAAGAAAGACTTTTATTATTCAGCTAAGCATCTCTGATTATCTGTGTTGTTGTTACTCACCATTTGTCTCCGACTCCGAATCATTCTGCAATTAAAGCATTGAACTTACCATCTTGTCTGTATCATCTGTGAACCCTGACAGGTGCGAACACGGCAAAATCCGGGAACTGCCGCCAATAGTTCTAGGAACTATGAAAAGGTTCCTCCAGTGCGAAAGCCCCTATTGTTACAAAAGATTTCTGTTTTAAATAAATGCTCTTTAAAAATAAAAAAATCTACGAATCCTGAAATAAGTATCACAGGTTATAAAAAACATTAAGCAGCACAACATTTCCAACATTGATAATAAATCTGTATATTATTATAATGATTTCTGAAGGATCATGTGACACTGAAGAGAAATGATGCTGAAAATTCAGCTTTGAATCATAGAAATAAATTATTTGATAAAGTATATTAAAATAGAAAACCATTATTTTAAATTGTAATAGTATTTCATTTAAATAGGCAAAAGAAACAGTAAACCAACAGAGTAGTATGTCAGAATCAAGTGTGAATCTTCCTGAAAAGTGGATTTGTGAACTTCTGCACCACTCAATAAAGAATTTGTAACAGCACAAGGGTGATGAAGGTTGTATTTCGTACCGTAAAAGGCTTCTAAGCAAGTCATGATGTGATATCTATACAGATAGACTAGACTATATAAATTGACTTTAGTTTTAGGAAATTATGCAAATTTTCTTCATATCAATTCAAATGATGATGTATATATATTTACAGCGCACTAGCTTAAGCTTATAGGAGATTGATCGAGAGCAACTGCAAGATCATTCTTGAAGTCATTCTTCATATTCATAATCATCTGAGAATGAGGATCGCATTTCTCCTGCTGGCTCTTCTGATTGGTGTTCTCACCTTTGAAATTAAGGAAAAACAAAATTCAAAAAATCATCAAGATATCACAAAAATAGCCATTTTACGTGCTACTGCAAAGGTCTGCGAGAACGTCGAAGGCTTCGAAAAGGTATGAATATATACATGATCTGTGTGTGAGAGAGAACAATTAATATATTATACACTGTTTTGAACTGCATTTATTAAAAATCATTAATAACCCACTTTTAATATTTATGTAGTCTTGATATTGACAAGTGTTATTGATCCCAAGGGAAAGAATAAACCAACAAAATGTTGAGTATAAAATGCACAAACACTGTGCGGTTGCAACAGACAACCAGTGATAGACAGCTTGAAAAGATTATTTAAAAAATAATAATTAAATAAAAAAAAATAAAAAAAATAATACAATAACAGACGGAGAACTGAATGTTCTTATCAAGAACATAATCTTGACCATGAAGATATCAGATGTATTTAAAAAAATATATATATATAAAGACCAGGGAGAGCAGCAATAACCATAGATATCATATAATAAAGGCTAGATGTCTCGTGCGCACTGCTGGCCAATGGAGGTCAACGTCCGCATGTGGCGGCCATCTTGCCACAGGCAGCTCGCTCACTCGTAACATTGTGTGTTTAATGCTGCATGTACTTTTTAAATAACCATAACTTGCTCAATTTTCTACCGATTTTCAAACGGTTTGGTTTGTTATAAACGTCAGAGATGTAGTTATGACACTGCATACATATGAATAATTATAACCAGCATTCGGAATTATAGCCACGTTAATAACGTTTGTAAGAAACCAAACCGTTTGTAAATCCGTCAAGATTTCAGCAAGATAAGAGTATTTGTGTTCGTGCTGATCACTCACCTTACATCAGGTACCACATAGCCCACCAGAAAGCCTGCCTGTGACAAGATGGCCGCCGGTGATGCCGTTCGAGACTCCGCCGTAAGACATCTAGATTTCTATGGCAATAACCCCCCTTAGGGTAAACAGAACAGAACCAACATGAATGTATGGCAGATATCATTAATTCAAGATTTTAAAGTACAACACAATTCAAGAATTTATTCTGATTCATGATGAATCATAATGCCATACTGACTGACGAGAGGAGGAGCTGGGGATGGAGGAGGGTGATTGGCTCCTGAGAAACACGATAGCTGCTGATAGTACTGATGGAGCTTGTATATATATTGTGATAGGCTTCATATTCCTATAGGTAGATGTGGATCAGCTGAGAGTCAGCTGATGTGAGCTTGACTAACGTGACCTGCCAGAACCGACTCTAAGCTTGATAGTAAATAATTGCTTTGTTTTAATTGTAAAATTGCAGTATTCTGTTAGATCAGGGTAAGGTATAGTATATAAGGCATATACTATATAACTACCATTTATTTAGCCTAGCGTGTGCAGCTGTGCGCCTATGAAACATGTAAAACAATAAAATTAGTTTGTCTTCCCCCCAGATGAGAAAACTGAAACCTGTAAAACTGACACTACCAATACAAACACTGGGGCAAAAATTAAGGACACGATTTTACAAGATAAGATTCTGACATCAGGATACTATGGAGCAAGCAAAAAAAAAAGGGTAACAATCTTTATTCTTTATTTATATGTGATGTGATCATGGGAAAACCCATCACATGGTGAAATTTGACCTATTACAGGTTTTGATACCATATAAAAGCTGGTTCAAGCCCTTTCCAAATCAGTTTTTTATTTCTTTCATCGTTTGTCAGCAACAAAAGTAATGGTTCTCTAAAGTCGGCTGACCGCTATGATTTTCAGGAACAGGATTTTGAGAAAAACAGGTTTAATTAACTGTCACCGTCCTGCTAGCGGGATGAATGACGCTCTTTTTTTATTGCCTTTTTTCCCTATCACATATTTTAGTAATCATCATAAATTAAGTATCATCTGAAAGCTTAAGAACTCAAAATTCATCCTGTGAAAACTGTTTTGAAATTGGACGATTGAGAGGCGAGCAAGATCTTTTAAGCGAGCAGCTTCAGACTCTGTTGTTCTCTTGTGCTCCCCTCCGCATCTCACGATAATGTTGGATAAAAAAATAAAAATAAAAACTTGCGTGCCGACTGGCGTGAAATGCGCATTGATATACATTTATTCTAGATGTTATGTGGTTTATTTTGATAGGTGAACTGTCTTTGTAGTGTTAATAGAAGGAGAGCTATGCGGAAAAAAATTTTGCACCTCCACCGTGCGTGTTCTTAAACATTAGAGAAAAACACAGTCTCTTCAGCTTGCCACTATAAATCGCTATTTTTCTGCACTAAAGAAGTGAGTTTTGCAAAGATATATTCAGAGATGATAAACAAGATGTTATAGAATAATAATTTAATGAAAACCCAATTTTGACAGAAAACCATTCAAACTATTTTTAAATCTTACTGAAAACACCAGCGCAACAACATTTTTTCCCAGATCACATCACATATTACTTTATATATAGGTTGAAAATCATCAGATAGGCTACAAACAGAGCCAGGAACAATTATGAGCTAGCATAAGCAAATTAATAACACAGATAGCAACAAAGTGTTGGCCAAGATCTGGCCCACATCTGTTACACATGGATTCCACACATACCAGATGTGAGCCAGATCTGGGCCGACACTACACAAGAAAATCTCCAGAGTACACACAGCAAAATCCCCAGTGTTAAACTAACATTGCTCTGTGTTTATATAATCCACACTCGGAGTGTTATAAGTAACACTGAAGCAGTGTTGAAGTTAATGAGATAATTAAGTGATTAATTGAGTGATGATTGAACATTATTGAAGACACCTGATGTTAACAAGCAGAATCACTGAAGGAGAAAATCACAAACTTTAAGTCACCATTATGGTTATGAGTGTTCGCTTTAGTTGGGCTCTTGACCCTTACATTTTTTACTTTAAAGTTTGGCTGCTGTAATTCAGTTATAAAATGCTGTTTGTGGAGTTGTTTAATCCTCCTCTGCTGAGATCTTCTCAGATGTAATGTCTTATTTTATGTTCAGCTGATTTCATTTAAGGCTGTGTCTGAAATCAGTTGTAGTTCTTGTGTTTCTCTTTTCTTCAGTGATTCTGCTTGTTAACAGCAGGTGTTCATCACTAATGCTCAAACACAACTCAGTTAATCACTTAATTAACTCATTAACTTTAACTCTGATTCAGAGTTACTTTAACATTCTTTAGAGTGGGACCATGTGTACTCTGAGCAGGGTTATTTAACTCTGGGGATTTTGCTGTTGCTGTCTGGGTCATCAAATCATCATACTGAATATTATTATTTTCTGACAGGAAAGTGCAGCCATGGAGGTTCTCTAGACTTCACAACGGGCTTTAGGAGAAGCTGGGATGGTATAAATAAGGATGCCACTGATTCCAGTCATGGTTCACTGCATAATAAAGCTGCAGATATGGCCATCGCTGCCAGTGTGCAGCTGCTGGAGAAGATCTGGAAGAGTAATGATGATCCCACCTTCTACAGGTACACATGGGGCATTAACTAACTTGAGTTAAAGTCGCCCTATCATCTTAGCTGATCGTTAAAATATCTTGATTCAAACACCCAGGCAATCTTTGACAAGTACGATCACACTGAACATTATGAAACAGCTTCACAAACTGTCTTTTCAACCATACAGTATCATTATTTCTGTGTTACAAAAATTCATATTATCACAGAAGTACTGAGATAAAAGTTTATAGTTCAGATATAAACACTGATGTCTACACTGTAAAATAAATGTTTTATGCAAAATGAACAGTAACTTACTGGCAGCAAATAGCCAGCAAGCTTCTGTATTTTATACCACAGTAAAATTACTGTAAAACTAACTACAGTAGTTTTAAACATTATGCATTATACTGTTATTTTTTTATTATTATTATTTCAATTTTACTGTTATATATACAATAACACCAGTTATTGCTTCACATCAACAGCTTTATTCAGGTTTCATCTTTTACATTTCATAGCTAAACTTCAATAGAATATACAGATTAGATTATATCAGCATTAGCCATATTTAATCTTTGAACAAAATACAATTATAACCTACACTTTGTGCCTAACATTATTATAGCCTAACACTTTGTGCCAGTGTAAAATAAATGTTGGAAATATGAAAATAAATGTTTCAAGAATTAAAGTACTTAATTAGCAGTAGTAAAGACAAATGTCTTTATCACGTCAACTCTTCTTGTCTCACGTTGGTCAAGCTGGTCTGGCAGCGCCACTGTGGAGGAAAATGCTGTCAGCACGGCTTAACTGGGAAATGAGCACCCGCTCCGGTGTTATTACAGACAACTCAAGCGTATTTATACCTTGCAAATAACATTGGTACCAAACAAATAAGGTGATTACATGTGTTTTGAAGTAACGTACTCCTAAGCTAGGACTTTCATCTTCAAAACGCTTTTTTTAATGCTAGTTTTTGGACCTACCAATTAGACGAGCCACTGCGGGAGGAAAATGCTAGTTAGCATGGCTTAAATGAGAAATGAGCACCCGCACCGATGTTATACAGATATATTAAGTCAGTTGTAGTTCTTGTATTTCTGCTCAGCTCTTTTTCTGTTCTCTTCAGAGGTGTAAAGTCCAGGTTCAGAAAGTAAAAGTCTTCCTCAGTATTTTGCTCCAATCACCTGGATTTTCTAATTAGCAGTTTTTCAGCCAGGAGATAGAAACCAGCTGACTGAGTTCATGGGTGGAATAAACATATGGCAGGACTTACTTTCTGACCCCTGGACTATACAACTCTGGTGACTATTAAATTTTGTATATTTTTCATTAAATTATTCAAGAGATTCATTCAAAAATGATGATTCATTCAGTAATGCAACAATTACATTTTACATTTACATTTAATCAGGGGCGATTCTAGGATTTTCATTTTAGGGGGGCTCAGCCCCCAATGAGGGTATGATTTAAAAAAAAAAAGTTAGTTTATGGTCTAATGCTCATTATTAACTAGTTTCATTCATTCATCCAGTAACATGCATATGGCAGGGTTTTATAATCACTGAGGTCCCGAATGTGAGGTACTTAGGGGGGTTCGGGGGTTAGATTTAAAACCTGCCCTCTCCTCATCTCCATTACTCTGTCTTTTTCTCTCAGTCTCATGATCTTGCCCTGTCTCTTCCCCTCCTAAAGCTGAACTTTTTTAATTTACTGAAGGCTACAAATTGTATTATATTAATTCTCAACATGTACACATTCATTATTAATCTTGTGCCTATGAAAACGGCTTTGTTAATGTTTCTTGTCCCCTCACAATGACATAATTACACGTTATATAGACCTATTTTCAGCTCAAAATGGCGAAATTAGACAAAAGTTTATTAGTTTTCTAATTATTTTTGTCATTCGTTTAACATTTATGACCTAAAAAACTGTCAAATATAAAATGTTTAGTTTAGCTACTTATTCTTAACTCGCACTTGACCGTAAACTGAAGCGTCAGTCGTGCTGCTAAAATTCGCGCTCGGATGAGAAACCGAACCGGTTGCTCCCAATGCTCTAGTAACATTACATTATGTAAACTGTAATGCATTTATGACAAAGAACTGCACCGATGCAGATGTAATATCATAGCAATCTATCAACAAAAGCACTCAAGACACACCTTACTCTGATGTTCGCTCTGCTGCGGCGCCCCTGCAGATTGAAAAATGCGCTAAATCCAAGCAGACTCAGATAAGGGGAGGAGCCGAAACTTGACGCAGCTTGCCGCCGTTTCAAATGAGTTTTTTAAAAGGGGACTGAATCGATCAAAAATGTATTAATCAAATATTTTTTAGGGGGGCTGGAGCCCCCCTAAAAAGGGCCTAGTGACGCCCCTGCATTTAATCATTTAAATGCATCACAAAACCACTTACAGTTACTATCAACTGCTGTTGCTTGACTGCTTCTTCCTAAAGTATTTGAATCATTAAAAAAAAAAAGCAAATTAATTAAATATATATTTTAAATACTCTGCAGCAATACACATTTTCTTAGAACCTCTAATAAATAATATTTTATTTAGTTGTCTAGTAAGAACAGTGGGAAAATCAGGATCTCTATTTTAAATGAAAAGAAATGTGCTTCTCAATTTATCCAGAATTTACCTGCAGTTATTTAGAGATTTCAGAGAACTTCCTCTAAAAGTTCAGCTCTTAGGAACACTGCCAAAATGAGTCTGTTCTTAGACACAGATGTTGGCTACGCTAAAGGAAGCTCGCGGGGCGATTTCTCTGCTGCTAAAATCAAGAAACATTGAAAGTGAATCAAATTACCATGAACTAACTAACCTTTTTTATCTCCTTCTCAGACTGATGGGGCTTCATCAGGACAAGCCAAAGGGAAATTTGAAAACTATCTTTTCTTTCTTTAAGTCCACATCAAGAGTTTCAGATGCAAGTGAGGATTAAAATGACATTTTTGAAGTTTAATGCCATTGCATGGGCAAAACATTAAATTATATTTTCAAATCTCTATGTCACTTCTTGTATTTCCTCATATGAAAATTTGTCAAATAAAATCTGCTTCATTATCACAGCAAAATGAGTGGCAAATGTGTTTTGGTTACAATAGTACCACAGAGGTCAGAGGTTATGTGAACACAGAGGAATATACCAGTGGTTGTGGTAAATAGCCGAGATTCCCCGGAGGGATCCAAATAAATAAAATGGCATCAATAAGTTTTATATCTCATGGTTAACCTTAATATCAGTAGAAAGCTATATTAGTGAAAATAAAGTTGAATAAGGGCTTTCAAAAAAGTTTCAGTAGGACAATTTGACAATTGGACAATTTTTTTAAATTCTGAATACACTTTAATTCTTCAAAAACACGTAGCCAATTCTCTTAATTTAGTGTTGGTAATTATGGTTCCCAACAATCAACATGAGGGTCAATTGTTGGAGAGAGGAGTATGATCCAGCGATCATCTGTTCCAAATGTGGAACATCAATCTTGATGTCTGTGTGAGTCTACATGATCCTGTCAAAACTTTTCTGTATAACAACTTCATAAAATCTTTTAGAGTATCACCGTACTGCAGAAAATTGTGCTGTCGTCTTGGCATGAGAAATTAACAGCTTACATTTAAATATTTAATCAGGGACCATAATATTAGTGAATCAGGCCACTGAATGGTGACTAAGCTACATCATCACTAAAAAGTGATCATCTTTTCAGAGTTCGTTGTGCATATTTTGCCATGACAAACGTGTATCAAAGACACACAGCTAAAGCAGGGTCAAGAGGCCAAATAAAACAAACACTGATCAACATAATGGTGACTTTAAACTTGATTATTTTCAATAAAACATCAACGTCTACACCTCTGTTAATTCTCGCTTAGAAATTTATTATGAAAGAAATGAAGTCTGGATTGTAATAAGTGAAAATGCTGAAATCTTGACAGTAGTGATGGGCAAATGAAGCTATGGTGAAGCACTGAACCACTTAGAAGAATTGTTTTGAAAATGGGTTCATTACTCGAAGCTTCAGTAACAGCGACCTCGCCTGGTGAAGTGACAAGGTTGCATCTAAATTATCCCGGCTAGAAAGTGGACAGGAGGCTTTAAGACAAGTGAAATAAATCTAGTGCACACACATACACACACACGCACACACACACTCACACATACTAAGAATGGGATATCATTCTTTTTACAAATAAAGATTGATGAATTTGTGTATTGTGTTATATTGGGTATTGGAGAGAGAGTGCTTGGGGAAACAGAGGATGTGCTGGGAAAAGATGGCACAAGTTGTGTGTGCTTGTGTAACTATGGCCAGGGGCTATAGGGAACACTCAAAGATTTTTATTAAGGAACAATATTTTTTCCACACTTTTTGGACTGAGCCAATTTCTTTTTTTGCTCACAACCTCTCCACATTTAGAGAAAATTAGTTTTTATACAGACTTGAGACTATTATATAGCTATTATATAGGCTACTGATAGTTACAGTTCTATAACTTTACTTTTAGCCTAATATTTAATAATAATATTTAACAGCCAGCGCACATACCTTATCAGGAGCGATCAGAATAAAGTTTTCCCACATGTCAGAACGACCTCTCTTCCTAGATGCTTCCATAGTAATGAAAATAAATCGATACAAACAAACTAATGCGTGTCACTGTAGAGGCTACTACGAACCAAACGCAATGTTGTGCATTAAAGTTTTTATGCTTTGAGCGCTACAATTCAGACTCGAAACGAGGCGGTGTCAATTGCAGTGGCAGCACTGACTGTTTCGCGTGTGGCGGTGGCGCTGCGAACCACTCAGGTGATTCATTAAGAGAATGGAGCAGTTGCTGCTTTGGACGTCATATGTCGCATGATTTTTCCGTACCAAAGCAACCTTCGGAGCAGTGGTTCAAATGGAATTGTAGTTAATGGTTTGAAGCACGTTTCAAAGCTTTAGTGTCAGACTGTCATCACTACTTGAGAGATCTGTTGGTGTTTAATGATCTGTTGGGATTTAATATTGACTACTGATTCTTTATTGCTTTTGTCAAGACAAAGTCAGTGACAGAAAGGAGAAATAAGAAGTCAGTCTCTTCCTGGTAAGTGTTGTAAGAGCCTGGAGTTGCTCAATCTTTCCCCTCACACTGACTAGTTCCTTTTCTGCTTAAAGTCCATCACTATCATCCCTGTTCACAGAAAGCCACACACAGCAAAATCCCCAGAGTTAAATTAACTCTGCTCAGACAACATTTGGTCTTCTTCTTCTTCTTTGGGGTTTTACGGCAGCCGGCATCCAATAAGTTGCATTGCTGCCATATGGAACTAGCACATTAGTGCACTATATCCTGCTATACAGTCCAGTGTCTATTAGAAATTTGAAAAAAAATGTGTTTTCCCCTCTCGCTTACCCCTACTTTTAAAATACTTTTCATAGATACTTCTTCCAAGCCAATTTCTCGCAATTCTCTGAGTAGATCTTGTCTTTGGTGGTCATAGTATCTACACGAAATCAGAACATTTGGTCCCACTCTAAAGAGTGTTAAAGTAACTCTGAATCAGAGTTAAAGTTAATGAGATAACTCAGTGATTAAGTGATGATTGAGCATTAGTGACCTGCTGTTAACAAGCAGAATCACTGAAGAAAAGAGAAACACAAGACTGACTTCAGACACAGACTAATGCCTAGTTCACACTACACAACTTTAAACATCAGCAGATCGCTGTGCTGTTTAGACTACATGACTTGCTCTGGAGTCTTGAAGTCGTTGTGGTGTTCACACTATGTGACACTACGTAAATGATCTACAACAGGGGGTTACACACTACAGGAGCTGACAACAACTCTGTCACCCAACGACTCTATCCGGTCCCAAAACCACATTTTGTCACGAAAACATGCGCAAGAAGTGGAATGGGAAATGGCGCATTCCAATCGTCTATTTGAAAATGGACCTATATATATATTTTTTTTTTTTTTTTTTTTTTTTTCGCAATGATCTGTTTAGAACCCCGAAAAAAAAAGAATATGGGTGAAAGGCTGGATAAGCACACGCGGGCAGCAGGGATTGTCTGTCAGAGAGAGTTGGAGGTGAGTAAAACATTATAATGAAAAAGCAGCTGCCTGTTGTGGTTTGGCAACGATGGTTACAAATACAAAAGGCTTTTGTAATGTCATAACAAGCTGATCATTGGCTGTTGCTCGTCGCGACAAGTGACACCACAGGTCGGCCGACAGCTCCAGATATTTGGCATGCTAGATATTTGTCTGGCGTCGGCGACGCGTCGGCGATGTGTCAGCGAGCGTTTTTGATGCGTCGTTAACTATTTCACACTAAAAGATTGGCAAGCGCGGATCACCCACAGATTTGCACGCGATTACAGCCCGACCTGTCGGCGAGCTCGTTAACTTGCAAATTGGGCTTAAATCGGGCTTAAAATCCTGTAGTGTGAACTAGCCATCAGATGAAATTAACTGAAGATAAAAGAAGACATCAAATCTGTGAAGATCTCAGCAGAGGAGGATTAAACAACTCCACAAACAGCTTTACCAGCTTCACTTATTACTGACCAGACTGACTTTATTTCTGTCAGACGTCTACAGAAGTTCTTATAGTGAATTAACAGAGGTTTAGATGTTGATGTTTTATTGAAAATTTTGGTCACCATTATTGTGATCTGTGTTTCCTTTAGTTGGACAATTTGACTCTTGGCTTTTTATGTGAGTTTGTGGTCTTTGTAACAGTGTTTACCAAAACACATATTTTGTTGCAAAGAAAGCCAGAAACAAAGATGATAAGGTGATATATTTTTCAGCATTGTAAGGTAAAATAATACATTTTTCTTGACCAAAAGTGGTTATTTTTTTGTTAATAGATTTTATTAATCAACAATATTTTCTTGCAACAGATCAGACATTCTGAATTTAGATTTTTAAATAGATTGTATGATTAGTGAGATACTATATACCATTTCCATTATTAAGACAAACTAGCTTCCCAATATCCATCAATTCCTCCGCTACTTCTCCATCATTATCAGTGCGCTTACTTCCCCAAAAAGTATTATGTGCATTGAAGTCTCCACACCAAATTTCTTTCCTGTTTCTTTGTCTCACAATTTTTTCATCTAAGATTTCTAGGCTTAATGTTTTACAAGGGTTATAAAAGTTGATTATTACAAGTTCCCTTCTGATTTGTATACTTAAATAATCACACACTCTATTTCTACTGAAGTCATTATTCTTCTGAATGATATCCCATCCCTTACAAATGTTGCACAGCTTCCTCCTTGGTTTCCACTTCTATCAAACCTGACAGACTCATACCCAAATAAATTAAAATCAAGGTGAGGCCGAAGCCAGGTTTCTTGAACACAAACAATATCAGGTTTGACCTCAGAATCTGCAACAAACTTTTTTAATTCTTGCTCATTTGCAATCAAGCTTCTAGCATTCCATTGCAAGAGATGGAATACCATTATATTAAATAACACTCTGAGACCCCCTCTTAATCGTATCGCTTTTTCTTTCTTGTCGTGTAGCAACATTAACAACTTTACATTTAAAAGCTATAAAGCTCTTATTTGCTACATTCATTGTGTTCTTTCATTGTGTAACTTTACACTTGTGATTGCATTGTTGCTTTGGGGTTGCTGGCCTTTCTGGCTGAGATGTCCTTATGTCTGAACTCTGGGGTACTGAATACCTTGCATTGTCATTCAGACTTTCCTGATTCTCTATTTCTATTATTCCATATTGTTTGATTTTGTAACTGCCAATACCCTTTAATGCCTCTGCATATGTCACCTTATTCACGACCTTGTACCTCTGTGCGTCTTTAGCTTGTTTCTGAACACATCATATGCTCACCTCCACAAGTGCAGCATTTTAGCTTAGCATCCTTTTTAAACTTTCCATAGTCGTGTTCTCCTCCGCATTTCGCACACCTTTGTCTCCATTTACATTGTTGTGCTGTAAGTCCCATTCTCTGACATTTGAAGCATCTTAGCGGTTGTGGAATATATTCCCTAACTTTGTAGTTAATCCATCCCATTTGAACTTCAGAAGGCATTATCTTTTCAAAAACAATTAGCACAGACAAGCTATCTGTTTTAACACCACTGTTGTTCGTTTGGAGTCTTTTAGCTTCTAGTACCTTTTATCTCATTCTTCACATCCTCTATGGACATTTCCAGCGGTACATGTGAAATCACTCCTCTTAATTTTGCTGCCATTCCTGGTATGTGCACTTTACTCTTTCCACCCACAAGGCTTTTAATTTTCAGAATCATCTCCTGCTGCTTCTTATTTACTGATATTAGAATTCTTCTGTTACTCAGCAATTTAGCATATTTAATTTTTTCCCTTTTCTTCAGTGATGTTGCTTGTTTTTATCAGGTGTCTTCAATAATCAAACAATCATCACTCAATTATCTCATTAACTCTAGCACTGCTTCAGTGTTACTTTAACACTCTGCTCCTGGTTCCCATATAAACACAAAGCAGTGTTAATTTAGCACTGGGGATTTTGCAGTGTGAGGAAGAGTTGAGAATGCTGTGTTGAGGTAAATATAAATATGCTTGAAATATTCTTTACATTTTCACATTTTCCAACACTTTAACAGCTTTAAGTCAGAAATTGCTAGTATTTTTCACAAATAATTGCAATGAAACCACAAATAACATTGAATTAAACACACCTTTTTTTTTTAAGTAGAGAGATTAAAGTAGTATTTTCTTGTAAAATGTTATGAAATCTTTGTTTTATCTACAACTTTTGACAATGTGTAAGGAGCACCAACAGTGTAAATATAAATTAATAGATTACATTTTTTTTTTTTTTTTATTAAAAACCCCATCCAGCATCTGTTGTTTTTCAGAAGATCTGTGATATTGTGAATTGTTTTTCATATTCGTAATCATCTGAGAATGAGGAGCACATTTCTTCTGTTGAGTCTTCTGATTGGTGCTCAGACCTTTCATATTCTACAAATGCCAAACTCTAAAAGTCATCAGGACATCACAAGACTGGCCATCCTACATGCGACTGAAAAGGTCTGCGAGAGTGTTGACACAGGCTTCAGTCCGGTACGAATATATTTATATATTGTACAGAAATCTGTTGTGCTCCAGCAGAGCCACACGTGTGACATTTAACAATGATTGTATTTTGTTTTTAAAGTTAAAATGGACATAAGCGTCTATCATAATGTTCAAACTGTTTGATAGCAGAAGAGGTCAGTTTTACTTTAAATGGCATCAATATTATAATTCTTTTTAGCCTATATACTCCTGGTCACCTTTACTGTTTAAGACTGTTTAATGCCCTATTTAAGACAAGATTCCACAGAAACCCAACACGTTTGGTTTGAATCATTTTGATCATCATCATCATCATCAAAAAAAAAGGGAATTTTTCCAAAGAATATAGATATACAAAGATCATTCACTCATGAATTGGAGAAAGTCCCGCCTTCTATGTAAAAGAGCCAATCACTGATTGGTAGAGTCATCAGCTGCCTTAGAGGCTGGAGAAACAGTCAAACTGCATCCGTAATCTCGTACTGTCTGAGTAGGTACTATATTTGAATTTGAACTTCGAGTCTGTTAAAAAAAAGTACGTTATAATACAGCATGAATGCGTGAAGTATGAATGTAATCCGGACGCACTACATCCGCCATGTTATCATTATCATGTGACCCACCAGTGACGGTTGCGTCCTTTCACTTCCATTCATAAATCCTCTCCCGTGGCCTCGTGGGACAGTAATGTGTCCATCGAATGCACACTTCAGAATCTCACCGGAAGTAGTTGGTCACCCGGGGACTTATACTGTTTTTCGAATACTGTGTATTTTGACTTACTATTCTGTTGGCGTACTGTTTTTCACATACTGTACAGTAGGGAAGTATTTGATTTCATACGCAGCGTCAGTGTTCTGAGACACACGCTCGTGGATTAGCTTGGTCCAGTCTGAAATGCAATTTATATTTTTTATTTTTTGTCATTTGTAGGTGCCTGTAGGCAGAGATGGGCATAATTACATGGAAATGTATTTAAAATACAGATACAAAATACTGTGTAAAAAAAATAATAATAATAAAAAAAATAAAATAATAATAATAATAATAATAATAATAATAATTTGTAAAATTCAGATAGTCAAGTTGTCAGATTTCATTGGTGATTTCGAATATGACATTTATTCATAAGCTTTGAGTAGGCAATGAACAATATGAACATATAGTAAGAATGTGTGTTTGTTTTACTTTGTTGAACACAGCCACTACCACTGGACTCACAGACACTGGCAGAGGCCTGCAATCGAAGAGAATTAGCAAGTAACTTTGAAACGAGCATGAGAACGATCTCATATTACAATGTGATGAGAGATATTGCAAATCTTCCTGGTAATCATCCGGAAGAACATTTTGACAATGAACAATTTCAGAAGGGAAAACAATCAATAACCAGTCGAATGAAGGCTATCACAGAATACATAGAAAAAGAGAAATTTGACAAAGCAAGAGAGGAGCTTGGGAAAGTCCTCCACACTTTACAGGTGAGCGACCGCTTCATCATTGCTCTGAATGAGAAACATGCAAATATGATAGATGTATCATTTATGGGATCATATGACCAACCGATTTCAGTTAAACTGCAGAGATAAAGTTTGATTTATACTAAAGTGATTATATGAACTGGAAGTTTGAACCTTTATTAACTCCCACATGTGGTGTTTAATAAATGAAAGGATTTCTACAGTCACAGTGACTGGATTGAGCTGAATTACACTGATCCCTGCACTGCCCTGATCAATCCAGAAGAAAACATACCCAACGCTGCAAGTAAGTGTGTGTGTGTGTGTGTGTGTGTGTGCTTCTGAAACATGTAAAGCAATAAAACGTTTTTATCTTACTTCCAGATGAGTACATGGAGACATGTGATTACTCTTCCAATGGACTGTCTGAAAATATTAAGGAAAACATTATTAAGGGAAAGTTTCTGACATCAGGATACGCTAGAAGATTAATACCAAAAGGTAAGACTTTTGATCACAGATTACAGGTATAGAATCAAGTGACATTTACTGTGTGAACTCCACAGTCAATATACAATCAAAGGTTTTGGTGTAGACTTATTCTTTGCTATTATGTGTGAAATGTATAAAGCAATCATTAGAAAGTAATTAAAACTGTGAGGTATCACAAGTCTGAGAATGGATTAGTAAATCGAGGAGCTTCTTTGACCGACCTCTTAAAACCTGACTTTCATTTTGACAGGAAAGTGCAGCCATGGAGGTTTTCCTTATTATCCTGATGGAATAAATAAGGATTACAGTGATTCCAGTCACGGTTCACTTCATAATCAAGCTGCAGATGTTTCCATTAATGCCAGTGTGCAGCTGCTGGAGAAGATCTGGAGGAGCTTGAAAAAGGACCCAGCTCTCAACTTCTTCAGGTGGAGGATTTATCAACTTTAAGGAGATAAAACCATTGTATTAATTATGCAAATCCTGTCAGGACAATACAGGCATTCTGAGAAGCTCTCCTTAGGAACAGCCAATCAATGTAACTTTCAACCAAAAAAAAGTGAATAAGTCTATTCACTATCTTTACACAGTTACATTTTATTAATTTGACAATTGTTACAGACTTGTTACTTGTTCCTGACATTCTTTGTGTCTTCTTTCTCAGACTGATGGGACTTCATTCAGAAAAGCCAAAGAGTGAATGGAAACCTTTCATTTCTTTCATTGACTTCATACGGAGATATCCGCATGCAACTGAGGATGACTATGTGGAGGTTTAATGCCAGTGTGTGTGAAACAACACATTCAAAAACGTTATTTAATGCACATATGTTAAATGTGTTTCCTGTCTTTCATCTTTTTCCTCATGTGATCAATGGATAAAAATAAAAGTTTAAATCAGAACAAACAAATTTGGTAACATGAATCCCATTGAGGTCAAATGTTATTGCATTGGAGACTCTTCCACTATTATGTTTTTTTTTTTTTTGGACAATGTAGTTCAGATATTAATCTTTATTAATCAAATATTAAAGAGTACAAGGTCTGTTCAAAGCTACACAAAGTAACACCAAGAAAAATGCCAAATTGTTTAAATATTACTCTGATCCAATCTAAAACATGGATATTATTAGATTCATTTGTTTTTATACCAATAGGAAATATTCTTTACTTTATATCTGTTTTAGAAGCACAGTTTCTGTTTGGGGTCAGTTCGACTCCAGCAAAAATACATTGTAGAGATTTATAATAAAAAATACACATTGAGATCCCATTTCAGAGATTGAAACAGAGCCTTAAAAAAAGACAAAGCAAAAAAAATGGATTAATGAACAAACCACTTTTCTGATTTATTTTTCCACAAAATGTGTGGCTCCATTAAAGGGGCTATATGCAACTTTTCCCCCCAAATAAACATAACAATAGCCTTTTTATTTGACCATTTATGACTCAAACATCTCCTGATGAGCATACTAACACCTTGTCAGCTCACAGTGGGTGCACCTATAAGCCTGTATCCTATTTTTCCTATTTTCTGTCGGGTCGGATTTTTCGCGCGCTGTCTGCGGATGTGATGTCAAGCGCGTTCATGTTAAACATTTCAGATCACTCTGCCACCACCGCTAGTCAGCAAACAAACTTAGTTTCTCAAACAATACATGTACTGTTCTTACCTCTGTAAACATAATGTTGACTTCTTTGCAGCGGATGACTTGTGAAGTGTGCACGTACGAGAGCGAGCATAAAGGAAGAGCAGTTCCGTTTTTTGGCCACAGGTGTCAGTCGCGAGTTTAAATTTCAGAAAATCGCATATAGCCTCTTTAATGTTCAAAAAAGTAGTGAGAAGCACATTTTCCTTAAAGCTGCAGTCTGTAGCTTTTTTTGGGTTAAAAATTATCCAAAATATTTTTTTAGCATGTACATAACCAGCCAGTGTTCAATCTGCTTGCCTTAACTTGATTCAAAATGGTAAGCTTGTGATCGCTCCGTGCACAATATGGCGACCGTTGACGTTCAAACTTGAGTGTGTGCGTCAGTACTTCCGGTGAAAACTTCCGGTGATCTGACAGAGAGAGCGGGAGACAACAGCGACCGAGAGAGAGAATTTTTCACAATGAGTGTTTTTAGGATTCAAGAGAGGCGACTTGCCTTTAGAGGGTGACAGCCTCAGCACTTCATTGTTGTGTGCCGTTCTGTACCGTTTCGTCACGTTACAACAAAGAAGTCAGCTTTCATGCATTCTCCGTTGACGCTGCGGTGGATGCAGAAGATCCGGAGGGATGACTTCAACCCGACCAAAAACACCCGGGTCTGTAGTCGTCATTTTAAGCAGACTGATTTTAATGTGACTGACGGGGGTTGAGGAGGCTGAAGAAGGGAGCCGTATCAGTTTACTTTTCGTGGAATGGGTACAAACTACCTGGGCCCAGACCAAGCGTCTGGGAATGGCGTCCGCAGGCTGAGAGACCCGCACCAGAGTGCAGGAAAAAACAGAGTTTTTCCCCTTAGTTGGTCAGAACAAAAGTGGATGTTACTGTTCAGACGACATTTTCCGGTGAAAATTCTTATGTTGGTCATACTTCCAAAAAGTAGAATCTGTGATTGTGAATGACAGTATCCACACCGGCGCGGGGATTGACAGCCGCACATTCTCCTCAAAACATTGGATTCATCCGTGCCGTGCCGTGCCGTGCCGAGACACAACGCACGTAAAGTTGATAATTCCGCAAATAACTGCAAATGCAGATTTCGAACAGAGATGGTGACAAAGTAGCCTGACGTCGTCATACTCGGATTCTAGTCAGAATGTGAGTCTGAAACTGCTCCATTGGGCTGTGATTATGGGGCGTGTTTCAACCAAAACCAGGAAAGAAAACGCCTCTGCACTCAATTGGATAGACCTACAACCAATCAGAGCAACGGAGTAAGTAACGTATGTTCTTCATTTATCTTTCCGATCGACAAATGCCTTGATCGTGGTTCTCTGTTCCTCTTTTAAAAGGAATGCGCTGTCGATATCTTCTATAACAGATGCGATGGCGGAATCTACACATGATGTTTCATAAACAAAGTTTCGGGAGGAGCAAGTTTAAATAATCAATCCAATCAACTTTTATCAACTAACAGTCATCAAACTATTACCATGTCTACCCTATCAGCATGAGAGGAAGCATATATATTCACTTTTCAGTTTTCAGCATCCCTCCACCACCCAGACTCCTCACTCTTGGCCTGTTCTTCCACAGCCAGGAATACGGGGGAGTACTCTGGGTTTGCGCCGAATACCGAGCCCGGAGCCTCTCCTCGGACAGCACGCCATATACGCATTTATTCTATCTGACTTATTTGTAAGTGTGAACTCGTGAAATCTCAATTCTCCAGCGGCAGTCATCTTTGTTGTAAACAAATTCAACCCAAGCGCTCTTTGGTGACGTGGATGATTACGTTACTGTCCATCATCGTATAAAGCCCGCCCTGACAATTTGATTGGTCCGAACAGCTCTGGTTCTGGCATAATAGCTCCACAACGGTTCAAGTCCAGACTGAACTTCCCGACCTAAAAATGTTGTGGGCGGGGCTAAGTTCGGCTGGCATCCAGGCTAGCGACAAAGAGGAAAAACTGCGGACTGCAGCCTTAAGATTCACCTTCAGTCCCAATGTCTCCTACTGTAGTGTTGGCAATAAACCAGTTTGCCTACCGTAGCAATAGGAGCACAGAGGATGCAGTCTCCATGGCACTGCACTCTGTGCTCACACATCTGGACAATAAGAACACTTATGCACGCATGCTGTTTGTTGACTTCAGCTCAGCATTCAACACTGTCATCCCAACTAAGTTAATAGCCAAACTTGGAGACCTGGGCTTCAACACCTCCATGTGCAACTGGATTTTGGACTTCTTGACCAACAGACCCCAGAATGTTCGATCAGGCTCCAACTGCTCCACATCCATCACACTCAACACTGGTGTACCACAGGGCTGTGTGCTAAGCCCGTTCCTCTACTCCCTCTTCACCTCCGACTGCAAGCCTGTGTACGGATCTAATTCCATCGTCAAGTTTGCGGACGACACTACGGTGATTGGTCTCATCAGCAACAACGATGAGACTGCCTATAGGGAGGAGATCAAGCACCTGGCCACATGGTGCACCGAAAATAACCAGCTCCTCAACACCACCAAAACGAAGGAGCTCATCGTGGACTTCAGGAAAGTGTCAAGAGGCACACACGACACCATCCACATCAATGGAATGGCTGTTGAGCGTGTCTCCAGTTTCAAGTTCCTGGGGATCCACATCTCGGCGGACATGACCTGGACAACCAACACCTCCAGCCTGGTCAAGAAGGCTCACCAGCGCCTTTTCTTCCTGAGGACACTGAGGAAGAATCAGCTTTCCTCCACTATCCTGGTGAACTTCTATCGCTGTGCAATAGAAAGCATCCTGACCAACTGTGCTACAGTGTGGTATGGGAGCTGTTCTGTTGCAGAGCGCAAGGCACTGCAGCGGGTGGTGAAAACCGCCCAGCGCATCACTGGGACTCCACTACCTGCCATCGAGCACATCCAGAGGAAACGCTGTCTGCATCGAGCTCGCAGCATCCTTAAGGACTCCTCTCACCCAGCCCACAGACTGTTTTCTCTCCTGCCTTCCGGCAGGCGTTTCAGGTGCCTCCGGACCAGGACCAGCAGACTAAAGAACAGTTTTTTCCCCAGAGCTGTCTCTTTATTAAACTCTAACCCTCATTGATCCCACTCCCCTCATATACTGATTGACTCTCCTCTCCCTCCTCACACCTGCCTCCATTTTGTTATTTGCAATACTATAATGTTCATTTGCACTGCTGACTGTTATTACAGTAACAACTGTTTACATATGCATCTTGCACTACTACCTTGACTGGAATATGCTCAATTTGCACTGCCGACTGTTTATTTACAGTACCGACTGTTTATAATATACATTGCAATACCGTACTTTAACTGTAATATGCAATTACTTTCCACTGCACTTTCACTCGGATAGCTTCTGTCCAAACTTTATTTGCACTACTTTAAATCCATTGTTATACTGCTCATTAGCCCAACTTATACATATATCTATTTGTTAAATTCTGTTTATAGTAATAGCCATCTGTATATTATGCTCACATTCTGTTTATAGTAACAGCCATCTGTATATATATTCATAGTACATATCTATCTGTAAAATTCTGTTTATAGTAACAGCCATCTGTATATTATATTCAGTACATATCTATCTGTAAACATTCTGTTTATAGTAATAGCCATCTGTATATTATTATATTCAGTACATATCTAGCTGTAAACTCTGTTCACAGTAATAGTTATCTGTATATTATATTCATAGGACAATCTATCTGTAAATTTTTGTTTATAATAGTATTCAACTCTATATTTATTCAGTACATATCCATGTTCTGCACTTATGGAACCACTGTATATCCTGCACTTGCTGCTATTGCACTTCTGGTTAGACCTAAACTGCATTTCGTTACCTTGTACCTGTACTTGTGTAATGACAATAAAGTTGAATCTAATCTAATCTAATCTAAAACAAAATATCATTTTCTAATATAATTATTAATAAAATAGAATATCATGACATGCTGATATGTAAAAAAGGAAGGTTGGTGACATGACAAAAATATAAAATAAATGTTTAAAAGGCTTCAGCATATTGATATGAAACTTTGTAGCATATTTATATGATAATAGCGCCACCTAGTGGTTTGATTGTCACCAACTATGATTTCAAACATTTGTTTGCTTATTGCTTTTAAACCACTTTTTAAACCAGATTTTTTTTTTTTTTTTTTTTTTTTTTGCTTTGGTCGCTCGGTAATCAAAGTTGCTCCTATTATGCTATTTTAAAGGTTCCTAATTTTGCTTAATGTGCCCCTATTAGAACTATGCTATTCTATACTTGATTATAATAATTCTATTGAGAAATCATGAGAAAAGGGTCAATGTTCAGAAACGATTAATTATTATGTTTTGAACTATGTTGTATAGCTGTGTTTTCCAGTGTGTTTGTTGCAAGCGGCAACATTCTAATCTGAAAAATGAAGCCTACCGGGAAGTGCGAAAAACTGCAATACATCGAAAATCCGCTAGGGGCAGGTCCCAAAAGGGAGCAAATGTCCATAGACCCCCATGTTAAAATGTCCGTTTTCACAGCATAAATTCATGTTTTTACAGGTTGGTCCCATGGACTTTTATTGTATTTTTCGATAGGTTCCGAGTGCCTGACAACTGTGAGGGGGGTTAATTTTTTTCTAACTCGTTAGTTTAGATCGTATTTAGATATAAAATGTATGACAAATAAGGGCGCGATTCACAGCTTGATTGACAGCTGACAACGAGCATAGGCTGCGCCGAGTGGAATTCCTGAAATTTGACGTCTCGGCCATGATCTGACACAACACATCATACCTGTAAGTTATCCTTTCTGAACATTTGTATTGCAATATGGCGCCGCCCATACCCCCCATAAACGGCCTCAAAACCGTTCTTCAGAAGTCTATGGGTGACGTCACAGACGCTTTGTCCATATTTTTTACAGTCTATGGTTTGTTGTCAAACTCAAAAATGTTTTAATTTTCTATATTAAAAAGTTAATAATTGTATTTTATTGAGAACATATTTTAGTTTGTCTTGTATATATATATATATATATATATATTTATTAGATCAGATAACATTTTAAGCTGTAATATGGTCATGTTACAATGTTCCCCACCTATGGGGCATGTTGTCACACTTCACTTCCATTCTTTCAAGAAAAAAGTATACACTGTATTAATGAAACAAAACCACATAGAGTAGAGTAGGTTTACACAAACTGAGAAAGTAAAAAAACGTTATGTTGTGCCCCGCTCTCCCCTATGTATGAGTAGTCGTGTGTTTGACAGCTCATTTCAGGTGTGTTGGTGTACAGAGAGGCAGACAACAGGAATGCAGGTAATCTATGTTTATTAAACAGATTAAGTAGATGGTAGACAGAATGACAGATTTAACTTAGAGAGTCTTGGTCTTTGCAGGTATAGGCTAAAGGCTTGAGGAGAATGAAGGCCGGTTACACAGATGAAGGGAGTCAGAGAGTGAATGATGAGACGTGACGTTTACATGTGCACCAATAATGAGATTATTTCTCATAATCAGAGTAAGCTCTTTACATGACACGAGCAGAACTCTTCACTCCAGTTTACATGCAATTTTCATTATTCCGATTATTCGCTGATAAGTATGGTAGTTCCACACTCAGATATGATTTTTTATCTACTCATATTAAATTCAAAATACATTTTTATGGATGTGTTCTTTGCGCCGTCTGCATGAAGATACAGAGCAGAGACTGCGCAGTGAGTCGTGTTGATAGAGTTTAGCGATTTGGAGAAGAGAAAACTTCTGAATAATGTCACAGAGTTCATGAAGTTGTGTGAAAAATACACGGCATCCATGTAGAAACGAGCACATGCACACCGTCAGAGTGGTAATGATGCGAATAAAGTGTTTATATGCCTGTTAATTGCGATTAAAATCAGCGTACACCACATAGTTTAATGTGATTATGGTAACTATGATTATGAGCTTAATCGCATTAATGTGATCGAAGTATTGTGTCTACATGAGTTAAAGTTGAATCCCAATATTGCTAAAAAAATTCCCTTCTATCGCATTATGAGGTTGTAATGTAAACCTATGAGGGTCGGTGAGGTGTGTGCATATGAGTGTCTTGATGAGGTGATGATCAGTGGCAGGTGCAGGTGAGCTGACTGGGTGCAGGTGAAAACCAAGAGGCATGCTGGGAAATGGTGTCCAGGGTGTGTGTGAGGGAAAGAGGACCATGCACTCGTGACAGTTTGAGCATACATAGCAGAACATTTCAGCTGGGCCCGGATTTTTAAAAAAAGATTCATAAAAGGAAGCGATAGATATTTGAAAACATTATTTTTAAATTTCTACGTTTGAATCAACCTTTGCATCAGGATATCTTGTATTGAAGCTAATGAAAGGAATATAAGTTTTCCATTCCCCTTTTGGCGTTTCTGTTTGAAGCCCCATCAGTCTGCAAAAAAAAAGAAAAGAAAAAGAGGAACAAACAGTAACTAATAGATCAGTCCTGATTGGCCATGGTCAGCAGAAAAAAAAAAAAAAAAAACATATTAAATGCGTCTCAATGGCTGTGTACATAGATAGGATAAATAGGCTCATCAGATTTTGAAAACATTGGTGATTTATTGGCTGCAGATAACTTGAAACCACTGAAAGTCAAGCGACCTTTAGGATCCAAAATGGTAGTTTCATATGTTAATACTTTTGTATATTATTTGGCAAGTTCATCATATTGTTGATACATTTGACTTTTAAGGCCGTTTTTGTTTAGTTTTGTACAAGAAACAACTATAGTGCTGTATTAGGTCACCACTTGAAGTTTTAAGTAAAAATTTCAAGCAAAACTGCTTGACAACCCAGTCAACAATTTACTAACAAACAGACATCACCTGGATGCAGATTCTTTTGGCTTTTCCTGCCACTACAAATGTGTCCTACAAACACAGATACAGCAACCAATAAAAATATAATGTCTAAAAGTCAAGGGTCACGAGCCCAACTAAAGCAAACATTGATCACCATCACGGTAATGTCAAACAAAATAAAACATCAACATCTAAACCTCTGTTAATTCTCAATAAAACTTGTGTAGACGTCTGACAGAAATAAAGTCAGTCTGGTTAGTAATAAGTGAAGCTGGTAATGCTGTTTGTGGAGTTGTTTAATCCTCCTCTGCTGAGATCTTCACAGATTTAATGTCTTTATCTTCAGTTGATTTCATCTAAGGCTGTGACTGAAGTCAGTTGTATGTTTTGGAGAACGTTCTTATAAGAAACATCTGTTATCTGGGTGTGCACACATACTGAGACCATTGTGATATCACTGTGATAGTGTTGAGTGATAACTGGACCCTAAACTAAAGTGTTTCACAAAATTTCCTATCAAGATTTGGGCAAAAATCCTCTAGGACGTCTTTAGATCAAGTTATGTCGCCTCTCTGTACCTGAGAAAGTTGTTTCCACCTTCTTTGCCTATACTCGTCCAGATGTTCTCCAGCAGCTGCACACTGGCATCAATGGCAAGGTTTGCAGCATCATTATGTTGCCCACCGTGGCTGGATTTACTGTAGTCTTTGTTGATACCATCCCAGCCTTTCCCAATGCCAGTTGTTGAATCGAAAAAACCTCCATGGCTACATTTACCTATCAAGAAAAAATAAT
Source organism: Rutilus rutilus (assembly GCF_951802725.1). Lineage (NCBI taxonomy): Eukaryota > Metazoa > Chordata > Actinopteri > Cypriniformes > Leuciscidae > Rutilus > Rutilus rutilus. Next base: position 24,864,135 of record NC_140209.1, read on the forward strand.
AAAAATAAACATGATGATTTGAAGTGCATGTTGTTTACAAATATTTTTTTCTCTGTTTGTATGTGAATGAGTTTCTATCTGTGGATGAAAAAATAATACCTTTTGGTTTAGTTCCTCCGAAGTATCCTGATGTCAGTATCTTTTTGTCAATAATGTCCTTCAGAATTTTTGCCCCACATTTTTCTTCTGAACATTCACCACATGTTTTAGTATCCTTACCTGGACAATTGAAAACAATTAAATTATATATACATAGACACACACACACACACACACACACACACACACACACACACACACACACACACACTTACCTGCAGGGTTGGGTATGGGCTCATTTGGATCTATCAGGGCAGTGCAGGGTTTAGTGTTTTTCAGCTCAACCCAGTTACTGTGACTGTAGAAATCCTTTCATTTACCAGATAAAACAGGTTTGAGTTAGTAGATGCAATTTTTTTTTAATTTGCCTTTTTGTATCACATATTTAAATAATCATCATAAATTAGGTATCAATCGAAATCTTTTGAACTCAAAATTCATCCTGTGAATTATTTTAGCATGGCTCTTCCCTTAGGGGACGTCAGGTTTAATATTACTAAATATATTGTAATTACTTTATAATCAAAACCTCTTCTAATCTTGACAAAATACATATAGTCAGAAAGGTCTGAGTGTCAGTGTTCCACATTTGTGACACACTACTTTGTAATATAAGTGATATTTCAACAATAATTTATCACCATTGCTGAGATTCATACGCTGATTCTTGATGTCTGTGTGTGCCTAAATTAAAGATTTTTTTTTTTTTTTTTATCAGAATAACTTAAGAAATCCTTTGGCTAACATTTAAAATGCTAAAACTGCACAGCAGTTACAGCAACCAAACTAAATCTAAAGTTAAAAATATAAGGGTCAAGAGTCCAACTAAAGTAAACACCAATCTCCATAATGGTGACTTAACCTTTGTGATTTTCTCCTTCAGTGATTCTGCTTGTTAAAGGGATAGTTCACTTTGAAATTAAATTTTGGTATGTTTTAGCTTACCTCAAGGGCATCCAAGATGTAGGTGTCTTTGTTTCCGCAGTAGATTCAATTTTTATATTTTTAGGTCAAACCGTTCTTGTCTGTCAGTCAAATAATGCAGGTCGATGGTCACTGTCTCAAAACACAAGCACAGAGTCCAAATTAAAACAATTCCCCATCGTCCAAATTAAACAATTCCCCATCGTAAGTACACATTGATGGCCTAAGATACGAAACGAGCGGTTTGTGTGAGAAAATGAACAGTATTTATATAGTTTTTACCTCTTATACACAGCCACGTCCAAGTGATCTGATCTGACGTGTACGCAGACTGGTGCATAGATATATACACTAGATGTCGCCTTAAACACATTTGTTCCAATGAACTGCCGTAGACAAGGCGACATCTAGTGTATATATATATGCACCAGTCTGCGTACACATCAGATCAGATCGCAAACCACTCGTTTCGTGTCTTAGGCCATCAATGTGTACTTACGATGGGGAATTGTTTAATTTGGACGATGGGGAATTGTTTAATTTGTACTCTGTGCATGCTCTTTGAGACAGTGACCATAGACCTGCATTATATGACTGACAGACAAGAACGGTTTGACCTAAAAATATCAAAATTGAAACTACTGCGGAAAAAAAGACACCTACATCTTGGATGCCCTTGAGGTAAGCTAAAACATACCAAAATTTAATTTCAAAGTGAACTATCCCTTTAACATCAGATGTTTTCAATAATGTTCAATCATCACTAAATTAATCACTTAATTATCTCATTAACTTGAACATTGCTTCAGTGTTACTTATAACACTCTGAGGCCCCGTTTACACGTACATGGTTATTTTGAAAAACGGAGACATTTCCCTTCGTTTGTGCCCTTCGTTTACACGCAAACGGAGGATTCGCCAATGAAACCGATTCTTTCTAAAAACTCCGGCCAGAGTGGAGATTTTGAAAATCTTCGTTTGCACGTTTGCATGTAAACAGAGAAAAACTGAGTTTTAGCAGAGAATGTCTGGTTTTAGACAGCGACATCAAAGAATGTGACTATTTTCAGGATTCTCATTGGCTAAGGTGGGCTTGATCTTCTCGTTACACTGCCACCTACAGGTTTGGCATGCTCTTGACATCATATACACAGGTTTGTCCGCACGATGTTATTTTTGAAAACGAAGAGGGGTGAAATGTCCGTTTATGAAAATAGCCATCCACGTGTAAACGTAGCCTGAGTGTGGATTATATAAACACTGAGTAGTGTTAATTTAACACTGGGGGTTTTACTGTGAATAGAGGTGTATAGTCCAGGGGTCAGAAAGTAGAAGTCCTGCCTTATGTTTATTCCACCCATGAACTCAGTCAGCTGATTTCTATCTCCTGGCTGAAAAAAACGCTACTTATCAAATCCAGGTGATTGGAACAAAATACTGAGGAGGACTTTTACTTTCTGAACCTGCACTTTACACTTCTGCTGAAAAGACATGAAATCTCTCTTATTATAAACCAGTTTGACCTTATTTCTGTCATTCATCTACAGAAGTTCTTTTTGAGAATGAACAGAGTTTTAGATGTTGATGTTTAAATAATAATAATAAACAACTTTATTTTATATAGTGCCTTAAAGCTAGGGTAGGTAATCCTATTCAGAAGCACTTTTTTATACTGGGTGAAATGGTCCTTCCATCCTGAGAGTAGTCAAAGTCCTTTTAGGCAAGTCGTGCCACTCGGCCGCCATCTTGGCAACGCCTTCGGGCAGCTATTTCGGACTAACAAGACCAGGCTCCTATCTAAATGAATGGGCAGAGAGTCAGAACTGCACTTTCACTGGTCACTGGGACATAAAAACTGCATGTATAGAAACAGCAGTAAAATATGATAAAAATCGCTGAAAAAGTTTGATGACTTTGCCCCAAAATAAGGTTTAAAATGCCTTTTCCCCCACAGGTTATACTTTGACTACGCATGCGCAAGGGTTCACGCTCACGACACCAACTTCATTGACGTCTCTATCCAGATGCCGGTGTTGTGCCAAGCACTTAAACAATTATATGCATTTAAATGTCTGAAACCTAAAATAAACATTATGTGGTTAAAAACACTGAACAGTTGTGATATAGCCTATGACAAGCGCTGAGCGCGTCCGTCTTTGGCTCAGCGCCAGCCACAGCGCGAAAGCACAGGTTGAATATGGCAGTTATGTCACGTCACTGTACATTCGCTCCTTAGTGGTCAGCTGCTGCTGACTGTTAAAAGCAGATGATTGGCTTTCCAGCGGGAGGGGCGGGACATATGCATACAACCGCCATCTTTGCCGTTACGGGTTTTCCTTATATAGTTGTATTGAGGATTGAGGAAGTGGCATGTCTCTTATATAAATTGTCTCTGGAGTAGTCAATACATTATGTGTTCAGAAAAAGGAATGAAAACAATCAGACCTCTGTAGCAGCTGCAGGACAGTAAAAACTCTGACCAATCACTGCCACTCGGTCCGAGTGTAAATAACCAATCAGATGACTTCAGAGCCAGGAGGAGTGTCTTAGCAGTGTCAATCAAGTTCGCGTACGCGCTTATCGCCCCTCTCTTGCACAGCGCGTACCATCATTCAAAATCAAGATTGCCGGTGTGCCGAGCAGCTGTGCTAATGGCGGACAAACAACCAAAACTACCAATTTCTTGAGTGGAACCTGCTCATACAACAAAGACAGGTAAACGGAAAAAGACCGATGACGATAAACAAGCCCGTCGGAGCCCATTGACTCAGTGTTAAAACTCTAGCCGCATAACATACAGATAAAATGTCACGCACTGTGCAAAGCAACAATTGAAACCTGCTAATTCACTGGCTTGTCATGTTGCTAAAATAATGTACTAGCAAACCTTATTTAGCATTACATATCGCTAGAATAATTATTTACATAGCCTACTGCAACGTTAGTTACCGGTATATTATCTTACTAGCTATTTATAACTCATAGAAAGTGCGCGTTATAAAGTTACATTACATGTATTGCATAATACGTAATGATTTGAGGACCAAGTTTGTAGTCAAAGTATGGGCAGGCCAGTCAATGTAAAGCATTTCGTCCCTACCAGTGAATGTGCCATAACTGTTTATCGTCGTCATCGGTGACCCTGCATGTTTACTAGACTGCGCGCTCACGGCAGGCTCCGCTGTGGGGGGAACTTTACATAACAAAATACATGTTTAAAGGGTAACTAAACCCTAAACCAACTTTTTTTAGTTAATGATCTGTAAGAATGGGGCTTTATTAGTGCTGTTCATTGATTCGAGTAACTTTTTTGACATTTGGGTATAAAGTGTTTTAATTCTACAATATGGTGTAAAAACGTCTGAGTGCTGCCCTCTTAAGGTTAAACGGTGGCTACTGCAGTTGAATTTTCCTATTGGATGTTGCGGTACTGCGTGACGTAAACGGTACTGCGTGATGTAAGCAGGTTCCAGCTCACCACGCCCTCCCTGGTACGAGCTCACCACGCCCTTGGATGAGGTAGCGTAGATTTATCTGTATTTAGTACAGTGGTAGGTGTAGTGTTGCTAGTGGCAACAGCACTGCTGGACTGCATAGCTTTCCAGCAGACTTGGAAATTAGGCGCCAGTGTTTGCATGTACTTGGCCTGGAAGACCGTGAGTGTGAAACCTGCATTTTACGCGGAATTGCTTTTCCAACGCAATAGAGGTGGAAATGGGCTTCTCCACACAGCTCGCGCTGAAAAGCGCCGCAGTGCCAAACACTGCTCCTCCTGCATGGACTCCACCACTGCAGCGGCGTCTTGATGTGAGTGATCATATATATTTTAATCACAATTTATGGTTAGGCTAAAGTTAATCCTCTGGGGTCGACAAACGCGGCAGCGCATTTTGCTGGATTTTTTCACATAGCGGCAAAATATGAAAATGCCTATAGAGAGCGCGCGCTATTGACATCAACTCGATAAAACCAGAGAATGACGGGCTCTGATAAAACTCATCAGATGCATGTACTTTATGTCGTCTTGCGACCCTGTGAGTCACTCTCCATTTTAGAGAGTCTGACAGTGGGTCTCAGGTGCACGCCCCCTCCCGCTCACGGTTCGTCCCCTCTATCTCCGCTGGGGTCTGCCCACTTTTCTAGCATTTTTCAAATATTGCCAGTGGGTGGAGTCAGGCTCTCACCAGGGGTTTAGTTACCCTTTAACAGCTAACAGTTAGTAGGCCTAACATTATATGTTATGAATCTTACACGAAATTCATCTTCATCACAGTGCAACTAATGGAAATGGAAAAACGTGTATCAATGCAACCTGTTTTTAGCTTTGCCTTATAGTAATAACTAGCTCGTTAGCGAATCAAAAAATATATATTTTAAACTTTACCAATATCGATATGATAGCTTGATAGTGAGTACTAAAATACATCTTATTTGTTTATATTCATAATGATAAAGTTAGATTTTTTTATTACATGTGATTCTGACATGATGCTACATGCACTGCGCTCCTTCCTCTCCGCTCGTCTCAGGTAAATAATGTGTCTTCCAGCTCAGCTGTAGGAGTCGCGCGTTCATGTGTTTTGGGGGCGTGGCTTTGAAAGGACCCCAGAAGGGAGAGGGTGGACTGAATGGAAATAATGAGCTGTCTTTAAAACAGTCGTTAGAGGTCTACATACACTCGATTTTTATACTTTCTTTTTCAGAATACTTACATTTTAATTATGTATTGATATATACATAAAGTTTAAACAAATTTGAAAAATACGTTTTTTAGACAATTCTTACCTACCCCAGCTTTAAAAGCAGCTTCTCACTTTACAATAAAAATACAAACAGAAAAAAAAAAATTAAAACACAAATAATTAAAACCATTAGGAAAGATTTGATTCTGCTTGTTATCATCAGGTGTCTTCAATAATTGAACAATCATCACTCAATTAATCACTTAATTATCTCATTAACTCTAACACTGCTTCAGTGTTACTTATAACACCCTGCTGGTGGTTCCCATATAAACACTAAATATAAACACTGGTGGTTCCCATAAATTGAACACCCGGTAATTTACTGTGGAACAATGTAATGTCAAAGTTCAAGTTAAAAGAAGTTAAATTTTAAAAAAAACGTGTTTCTAGACCTTGCACTTTTTTTCTTTTCTTTTTTTCAGTGATCTGCAGCTCAAGTTTTTAACAACAAAAATGTGTTCTGTGTGAACCAGCCCCTTAAACCAAGGGCCATATTTTAATGATCTAAGCGCATGGTCTAAAGCCCAGGTTGTGTCTGAATCCACTTTTGCTAGTTTAACAACGGGAAAAATGGTCGGCACTCCAAAATAAGCTAATAATGTTGTGAACCCGCCTATAGGTTATCTAGTGGAGAAAAAATCTTGAGACTCTAGAGACTCTCCTCTGGCATTAAATCAAACTTAATCTCTGTGGTTGAACTGGAATCTCCATGTCCTGCATAATGTTTCAATCACATTTGCATCACACTTACATTAACTGCAATAATGTAGGTTTACTCGTAACTCACCTGTAAAGTGTGCAGGATTTCCCCAAGTGTCTCTCTTGCATCATCAAATTTATTTGATTTAATGGAATTTATGACATTCTGCTTTCCATTGATTATGAGTGCTTTCCCATCTAGAAATGTCTCACTGTCAAAATGGTGTTTTTCACTGCCTGGATGTGTAAGGTCTGTCATCACATTGTAGTAGGAGATAATTTTTATGCCAGTTTCAAAGTTATTTGTAAATGCCTCTTTTTTGCAGGCCTTTGCCAGTGTCTTTACATCCAAAGAATCTGGCTGTAAAAAAAAAAAAAAAAAAAAAAAAAAAAACATTTGTAATATACATATATATTTTGTGATCAAATAATTTTAACTCCAGCCCATTCTAAAAAATTAGTACAAACATAGAAATATTCAGCGTATTATGAATGTTTAAAATAAGATTAAAATTAAAAGTAAATCTCAAATCTCACAATTTGTTTTAATGATTTTTGATTATTGCTGCTGAACACAGTGTCTAATATATTAATTCTTAATTATATATATTCATACCATTTTGAAGCCTTCAACAACACTCTTGCAGACGTTTGCAGTAGCGCGTAAAATGGCCGTTCTTGTGATCTCTTGATGATTTTTTGATTTTTCTTCTTTCAGAATGTGAAAGGTGTGAACACCAATCAGAAGAGCCAGCAGGAGAAATGCGATCCTCATTCTCAGATGATTATGAATATGAAGAACGACTCAAAGAGTTCTTGAAAGATCAGTTGCTCTCGATCAATCTCCTATAAGCTTAAGCTAGTGTGCTGTAAAATATATATACATCATCATTTAAATTGATATGAAGAAAATTTGCATCATTACCTAAAGATATGAACATTTGTATAGATATCACATCATGACTTGCTAAGAAGCCTATCTAGTATAGGCTACGTTATGAAATGCAACCTTCATCATTTGATAAAGTTTTAATCATCAAAGATGTATATTGCACTTACAAACACCATGTGCTGTTACAAATTCTTTATTGAGTTGTGCAGAAGTTCACAAATCATCTTTCAATGAACAAATGCTTCTCCATCTTAAATACTCATTGATCACCAACACTTCTGGCTGTACAATCAGTCATTTAATTATTTTAATATTTCTCAACACTAAAATATTATAGAGATGTGCAGGTGCACTCTGTTGGCAGTGTATTGAGGGTCCCTGAGACCCCTGCGAGTCGCCATATATCCACCAACTATATAGAGACACGGGCCTAGGCCAAATACTTTAGATATACAAACAGTGCTGTCACGAGAACAGACACGATGAATGAATGAACACTGGACTTTATTGACCATCACAGAATCGTGTGAGATTCAACAGAGAAACCTAGCTTGGTCTAATAGTCTTATGGCTTCTTTGCAGGATGCCGAGCTGAAGATGACAAGTAGTCATGTGAGGAGACTGAGACTGAGGAGGATGAAGAGGGTCAGAGGATGATGACAACAGGCAAACACACACACACACAAAGAGAGAGAGAGAGAGAGAGAGAGAGAGAGAGAGAGAGGACTTTCAGTATTATCAAATTTCAGTCTTTTGATTTTAATTAAAAAGTATTTTGTTGTTCAAATGTGGTAATAATTAACCTAAACGTTGTTACTTGAAATTGTTTATTGTGTTTCATTTAAAATGTGTTACCCTGTGTTTCAATTACCCTGTCTCTGCACAAACAAAATTGCGAAAAAATATGTTAAAGAATTATTTTATTACATTTAAATGTTTAATACATTTTACAACTGTCCCTGTGGACTTTAGCAACCGTCCCCTGTTGTGGGTTCAGTTGCAAAATTTGACTTTGTCTATTCATGTAGAAATTGTTTGTACACATGTTACAGCAGTTACCAGGGTGGGTAGCTGACAGATGTGGGTTTATCGTATTAAATTATTGGCTTTCCAATACAAACAGTCACATAACCTGCTTTCTGGAATACACCCCAGGTACTGAACACACAAAAAAAAAAAAAAAAAAAAAAAAAAGCATAACTGTGACAATGTGTAAAAAAATTAAATAAAATAAAAACTTTATTTAGAAAAATAAAATTTTTCATAATTAGTAATACGTTGGTGATAATAAATGTGTAATGATGAAGGCTTAAACGTTAAACCGCATAGCGGTTTTACCCTCTGATATGAGGTTTTGCATAGTTATCCTATCAGGTTTTGTTCATATTGAAATAAGAACAGGAGATACAACAGGTCATGGCTTCTTATTCAAACTGCTCTTATGCAAACTGCTCTTTAATAACCTGGAGCTTAAAGTTCATTCTGAAAACTTAATTTACTACGTAATACAATAGGTAGCTATTCACACCTTTGGAGAAAGTACTCTAATAAACACAGCAGCAGCACTGTAAACCCTAACGCTCAAAATAATTAATTGTTTTGAGTAGGGCCAAATTAAATTATACAAATGAGTTCAATCAGATACATTTTTATTTTTTTAGAGTATTTAGAACTTTCTTTTTTCTTTTGAGTTGACAAAACTGATACATTTTAAGTTGAAATGAATTGTTTTGAGTTCTATGAACTTGTTTCTTTTCATTTAGACAAACCTAAATGTAACTAAAACTGGGCTGGGATGTCTATTTCCCAGCATGATTTGCCATGACACGTAAAAGGGAGAGTAAATGCTAAAATTAACCCTCAGAAGGTCTTCGTTTCTGAGTCACACCCTGGGCCTTCCCGGTCAGAAGTGACCGGAGGCCTAAAAATGAAACTTCCTCCATCCCAGTAAAACCAATGCAATTTACTTTTGTTCTATAATATTTATTCTTTTTAATTTTGTATTTTGAGATAATTTTATTGAATTTATTAATATTTATGCAATATTTATGGTCTATTTTTGCCATTGAAAATAATTAAAAAATGTATAAAAATATAAGTATTTTAAAAAAAAAAATTATACAGTATTTTAGTTTAATACAGAGTCTAGGCCAGGGATAGGCAACTCCGGTCCTGGAGGGCCACTGTCCTGCAGAGTTTAGCTTCAGCCCTGATAAAAACTCACCTGCCTGTATCTATCTAGTAATCCTGAAAACATTGATTGCCTTGTTCAGGTGTGTTTAATTAGGGTTGGAGCTAAACTCTGCAGGACAGTGGCCCTCCAGGACCGGAGTTGCCTATCCCTGGTCTAGGCCTTCAAAAAAAAATGTTTTAAAGGGGTCATATAATGGTACATGCACTTTTACAAGTTGATTGTACTGAAATGTGTGTTGGCAGTGCCTGTACACAACCATCATAAAATGATAAAAATCCATCCAGTGGTTTTTTTAAAATCTCCTTATATGTTTGACCCTCTCTGAAATCAAGCCGTTCGATTTTGTGATGTCACAAAATCGACGCCCCTCCCACGATTGGTGATTGACAGCAGCGTTTCAACACAGACCCGCCCTCGCTCGTGAGCGAGCTGTCTGACTCTGTCATCATAGTCCGCACGTCATTGTTGATACCCTCACTGGAGCACTGTCTATGAGCAGAATGGCATCTGCGATTGTGGTGTTCTGTTCTTCGGTGTAATAAGGAACACAGCAGTCATTTGGATGTTCCTAAATCCGAACTGTTGAAGACGCAGTGGCTGAGTTGTTTTTGAAGGGATATGCCCAAATGATTGACGCGGGGATTCCCTCACGGGGATTCCCCACGATCAACACGCATTCATGTTTGCGCGAATCATTTCACACCAGACAGCTTTACAAACGAATAAAAACGGATCGGTATCAACGTGTTCCTGCTGAACCTCTAGAAGAAGTGAGTGTAATGTTTTATTAACCTTTATATTAATATTTATATTAATCTCTGCAAATTTGCAAACCTTGCTGCATGCTTCACAATGGATGCATCTAAGGTTTACACTCAGGGTACATTACAGCATGTTTTCTATGTATGACATTCTCAATATACTTCATAATTATCATTTAAAGACACATGCACTAAAACGGCGTGCTGAAAACAGAGCTGTTTTTGACCAGGTAAAATTAGTGTTTTCTTACAATACTAATGAGAATTTTTAATTAAAGTATATTACAAACTTTTAATTTAGACCCTAAAGAATCATATTAGCTTGTACAAAAATGGCTTTATATGACCCCTTTAAGCAGATTAGCACCATCTGGTGAGAGTATGGAGAGAAAGCGTAGAACCATTGTGTAACCACTAGATGGCATCTACAGCTCTCTATATGGAGAGGCATGTGAATTCCCCATAGACAGTAAAAGAAATGGACACAGCGACCCCATTGGATTTAACGGAGACAAAGTGAAGCCCATTAGAAACTCTTACTTCCTGGGGGTCCAGCGTACTGCGCAGACTCAAACTGAGCTTGACGACGTAGATGTGACGTGAGCAAACCGTCTGTCTTCTAGTAGCTGTGCCAAGAGAAATCTGAATCATTCCCTTCCGAAACTTGCAGAGACGGAGAGCGTGAGTAGGAGCTGTACATGAGCGAGGAGCAGGAAAAACTTTTGCTATGTATTCTGATTAATTACTTTGTCATTTTGCCTCCAGGTCCTCCCGATTGCGCGCGAGCTTCTCCTCCTGTCCATACGGTAATCTCTCTACTGTGCGACAAAGAGTCGATTGGCTGTGACGCAATCGTTAGCCTATTTTTACAAAAATTGCTTCTACGGGGCCATAACGTAAGCTACAAGGTAATGAAGCCTTTTATACCTTTTCGTGTTTCTTTAGAAATAAATAATGGACAAATGGAGTCTTTAAACGCCTCAGATGTGAAGTTATTCGCTGTCAAAGTGACGCCAAAATGAATGGGAGTCAATGGGATGCTAACTGCAGGTGGGGTTCCGTTAGCCAATGGCGGCGTCCGGGGGTACCTTCAAAATAATACAAATCCCTGCCCCCTTGGAATTCCCTAGCTGTTTATGGACACGTTTACTTTTTTTTTTTTTTTTTTTTTGGTGTATTTTAATATATATTTAAACAATCTCAAAAACTATTTCTTATCAAGTTTTAGATATTTATTTTTTAGAAATAGTGATTTAAAGTGTTAGTTTTTGCATTATGATTAGTCAAACCTAATCATTGTGTTAGAAAGAAAAGCTTGTGTTGCTAAACAAATTTTATACCCATTTTTTAAATTTAATTTAATCAGAATTAAGAACATCTGTGTACATAAAAAAAAAAAAAAATTGTGAAAAAAAATTAAGTGAATTTTTGTGTTTTTGTCAATTTCCCATTCATTTCCTATATGGGGGTCATTTTTGACCGAAGACCACAAGTGTGTCTATTTTTTTTACGACCACTTAGCATGCTCATCATAAACTTAATTTTTTTTGTGTGCGCACATACCTAATGCCATAAAGTCACCAAGTTTCGTAACATTCCGATGAAGCTGTGATTTTTAAAAATTCAAAACAGATTTTTTGTAATCAAAATGTATTGGTGTGTATGTGTATAAAAGTGTGTTTGTATATGTGTGTGTGGGTGGGTGTGTCTGTTTTGCACTCTTGATGTTGTAGAGTGTCACCCCTTTACAGCGGTGTACTTTTTTTTTAGCATTGTGGCCGATTTGTAGATTGTACAAATTGTTTTTGTCAATTTCCCATTCATTTCCTATGGGGGTCATTTTTGACCGAAGACCACAAGTGTGACTATTTTTTTTACGACCACTTAGCATGCTCAAATCATGACCTACATTTTTTTGTGTGTGCACATACCTAATGCCATAAAAGTCACCAAGTTTCGTAACATTCCGATGAAGCTGTGATTTTTAAAAATTCAAAACAGAAAAATTTTCGGTCAGAAATGACCGAGGACCTTCTGAGGGTTAAGTGTTATGTAATGTTTTTTTTCTTAGATTAATGTTAAGTGGGAGATTTAGTAGTGTTTATTGTTTGTTATGCTAGTTTAGAAGAATTTCTGTTAATGTTGTTTTTAGGAGAGTTACAATTATGATCACATGTGGTGCATGCGGCTTGGTTGCCACAAGGCAATCAGTTGCCACAAAATATTTAAGTAACATTGCTACTACAAATTATAAAATATACAAATTATTATTGCTACTATAAATTTAAAGTGACTTAAAAAAAAGTTTAAAGTAAAACTTTGATATACATAAAAGGGATATTTTAAGTTACATAAGTGAAGTTTAAAGTTGTCAGTACTTAAAGTTTGATGAACTTTGAGGTGCATAAAATAAAGATGAACAAAACTTTTGTTAATTTTTTATTAAAATTTATATATATATATATATATATATATATATATATATATATATGTTGATTTAAATTCATGTTTATTTGTAATTTACAGTTATTCGGAAAAAAAAAACTAGCTGCTTACTGATGATATTTCATTTTGCAAACTTAAAAAAAATAGAGGCGATAATGTTTTTGAGTTAGTAGAACTTATCCGGGTTTACAGTGAGCACAGAATGCAGCCAAATCAATGTTCAATGCCAAGGCTGAAAAAAAAAAAAAAAAAAAAAAACGCTATTGGAACATTATTTCATGCTTCATTTTCTTGTGTATTAGACATTAAAATAAAGACAATGTTGTGAATTCTCTCCCTTTAAGTTTTAAGTTGGCTAAGTGTGGGATGTATTAAGTTGTGTTGCATGCAAATAACGTAGTGGTTTTTCTTTTTTTTTGGTCGCCTCAAGGGTTGTATTTCGTAACGTAGCCTATACTAGATAGGCTTCTTAGCAAGTCATGATGTGATATCTATACAAATGTTCATATCTTTAGGTAATGATGCAAATTTTCTTCATATCAATTTAAATGATGATGTATATATATTTTACAGCACACTAGCTTAAGCTTATAGGAGATCGATCGAGAGCAACTGATCTTTCAAGAACTCTTGAGTCGTTCTTCATATTCATAATCATCTGAGAATGTGGAGCACATTTCTCCTGCTGGCTCTTCTGATTGGTGTTCACACCTTTCACATTAAGGAAAAACAAAATTCAAAAAATCATCAAGATATCACATATATAGCCATTTTACGTGCTACTGCAAAGGTCTGCCAGAGCGTCGAAGGCTTCGAAAAGGTAAGAATATATGATCTGTGTGTGAGAGAGAAGAATTAATATATTATACACTGTTTTGAGCTGCAATTATTTACATTAATATATTATATTACATAATATACTGCATTAATAACACACTTTTAATATTAATGTATCTTATTGTCAGGCATTACTGATCCCAAGAGAGAAAATAAATAAAAAAATCAACCAAATGTTGAGTATAAAATACACAAGCATTCTGTGGTTGCAACAAACAACCCGTGATAATTAAGTAAATAAAAAAATCTACTAAAAAAAATCAATACCAGACACTGACCATGATGATGACCGATGTATTTTTAAAAAGGTGTGCAATTTGTCAAACAAAGTAGTGCACTTATTTAAAATGAATCTGATGTTCACATCAATCTGACACCTAACGAGACATTTTGTCTTTTTATCTAGCCAAAACCACTGAATACAGAGACACTGGCAAGGTCCTGCAAAAAAGATGCATTTGCTAGTAACTTTGAAACAGGCATAAAAATCATCTCCTATTACAATCAACAAACAGACACTGACCATCCTTTGAGTGCGAAACATCATTTTGACAGCGAGACATTTCGGGATGGCAAATTACTCATAATTAAGGGACAGGAGGCAATCGCAACTTATATGAAAAGTGGGAATTTTGAAGATGCACAAAAGACGCTTGGTCAAATCCTGCACACTTTACAGGTGAGTCATTAATATAAGATCATTATGACTGACAGATTTCAGTTACACCTCAAAAGTTTGATTTATACTAAATTGATCATATGAACTGAAAGTTTGAACATCTATTAACTCACACATGTGCTGTGATGAAAGGATTTCTACAGCCACAGTAACTGGATTGAAATGGGAGAAACAGAACCCTGCACTGCCCTGATCAATTTAGAAGAGAACATACCCAAACCTGCAGGTACGCGCGTGTGTGTGTGTGTGTGTGTGTGTGTGTGTGTGTGTGTTCTGTTAGATCAGGGTAAGGTGTAGTATTTATAACTATAAAACAATACAATTTATTTAGCCTAGCGTGTGCAGCTGTGCGCCTATGAAGCATGTAAAATACAATAAAATGAGTTTGTCTTCCATCCAGATGAGAAAACTGAAACCTGTGAAACTGACACTAAAGATACAAACACTGGGGCAACAATTAAGGATAACATTTTAAAAGATAAGATTCTGACATCAGGATACTTTGGATTAACCAAAAAAAAAGGTAATAATCTTTATTCTTTATTTATATTACTTTATAGGGTTAAAATCATCAGATAGGCTACAAACAGGAACAATTATAAGCTAGCATCAGCAATATACCCCAGACAGCAACATAGTGTCGGCCCAGATCCGGCCCACATCTGGTACGTGTGGAATCCTTGTGATCGTCGGATCTGGGCAGACACTATATTGCTGTCTAGGACATCATACTGAATATTATTATTTTCTGACAGGAAAGTGCAGCCATGGAGGTACTCTAGACTTCACAACAGGCTTTAGGAGAAGCTGGGATGGTATAAATAAGGATGGCATTGATTCCAGTCACGGTTCACTGCATAATAAAGCTGCAGATGTGGCCATCGCTGCCAGTGTGCAGCTGCTGGAGAAGATCTGGAAGAGTAATGATGATCCCACCTTCTACAGGTACACATGGGGCATTAACTAACTTGAGTTAAAGTCTGAGTTAGTAAACGCCGACTTTTTGGGACTTTAGCTAATTCACCATATTCCCCAGAGTTACATAAGTCCATACATACTGTTTTCATTCCGTTTTCATTTCAGCGCCAGGATTCCAGTTTTGGATGGGCCAGACCAATTGTGTTTAACCTAATAAAAATTACTGACTAATATACTGTTATATTATCCATGCTTAAATAATAGAGATTTTAATAGCTTGATGCTCTTTAAATATTTTGTTGCATTGTAAAAAGTTTCGGTGCATAGGACGGACCTATCCGCGATTGCTCTCCATGGTTCTGACCAAAGACGAGCGCTTTGGAATCTCCATTACGCATCAGCCCTGGCTGCGCTTTACCGCATCTCTCTATAGACCTAAGGCCTATAGACTGTAAAAGTGATTTTATTTCCCCAAAACATAGTTTAGCTCGTATAACATGAGGCCGAATATTTCACAATTCTGTTTAATTGTTTTAAGTTTTCAACAATACAGATCAACAACACTGCCCGACAGTTTCCATCAAATCCGGTCATAAGTGGCAATAGACCTGTTTGATGATTTCATACAACATTCATTTCTTTCGATTTCATTTACAACAGACTGAGCTTGGCTTATTATACAGTGAACATGCATTCAAATGTAGCCTATAGGTTACTACGAGATAATAATACAATAGGCTACCGCCAATTCACGGTCATCCATGAAGATTAACAGCTATATCCGAACCTCACTGTCTGCTGAACTTGCTCAGAAACATCAAAATAGACATAACCAGCTTTTTAAAATTGTTTTGAAAACTCGACTAGCGCTAGGTGGCGTCACCTCGCCCCATAGGATCCATAACGAGCCGTATTTAGAGCTTTTGTTAAATAAATGCTTCGTTTATAATAGGAAGGGCGTCTTAAGCTATGAAACTTTGAAAACTAAACATTTAGACTATTTTAGCACAAATTATGAGCTTATTTGCATAAATTAAAATATAATAAAAGTTTCTTTTTTTCTGGTTTTTTTTTTGAAGAAAAGTTTTGGGTGGGTCTGTTGAAAAATGGGTGGTCCTAGGCCCGTCAGGCCCACCCATAATGCCGTGTCTGGTCTGACGCACCCACCGCTAGCCTAACATAACACAAAACATAACATGTAGGCTACACAGGAAAATGTCGGTGTTATTTTGGCACTTATTGGGAGCAGTATGCTACCTGGAGCCATTTACCTCCAGTCTTTGTGCTAAGCTAGGCTAGCAGTGGGTGCGTCAGACAGAGTTACGGCACGCACGGAGATGAAAAAGGTATGTATGGACTTATATAACTCTGGGGGATACGGAGTGTTCCTTTAAGAATACAGTAATAATGCTGTGAAAACGACAAAATCTACAATAACATACTGTGAACAGCTTATACTGTAGGGAATTGTTGAGAATACAGTAATATTACTGTGAAAACAACAAAAATAATTTACAGTGTATGGTAGCAATCAAAATAGACTAAATCACATTTTGAAAGTAACTTGACGCTTCAAAGAACTGTATCAGGTTGGCGATAAGTGAATGTTAAAAATATATATTTTTCATTGAATTATTCAAGAGATTCATTCAAAAATTCGGATTCATTCAGTAATGCAACAATTACATTTATATTTAATAATTTAAATGTACCACAAAACCACCTGTTGTTGCTTGACTGCTTCTTCCTAAAGTCTTTATGAGTCATTGAATCATTTAAAAAAAAAAAAATTAAATATCTTTTTTAAATACTCTGCAGCAATTCACATTTTGTCAGAACCTCTGATAAATAATTTTTTATTTAGTTGTCTAGATTTCAGAGAATTTAATTAACTCTTAAAGTTCAGCTCTTAGGAACACTGCCAAAATGAGTCTGTTCTTAGACACAGATGTTGGCTACGCTAAAGGAAGCTCGCAGGGCGATTTCTCTGCTGCTAAAATCAAGAAGCATTGAAAGAGAATCAAATTACCATGAACTAACTAACCTTTTTTTTATCTCCTTCTCAGACTGATGGGGCTTCATCAGGACAAGCCAAAGGGAAATTTGAAAACTATCCTTTCTTTCTTTAAATCCACATCAAGAGTTCCAGATGCAAGTGAGGATTAAAATTGCATTATTGGAGTTTAATGCCATTGCATGGGCAAAACATTAAATTATATTTTCAAATCTCTATGTCACTTCTTGTATTTCCTCATATGAAAATTTGTCAAATAAAATCTGCTTAATTATCACAGCAAAATGAGTGGCAAATGTGTTTTGGTTACAATAGTACCACACAGAGGTCAGAGGTTATTTGAACGCAGAGGAATATACCAGTGGTTGCGGTAAATGGCCGAGATCCAAATAAATAAAATGGCATCAATAACTGTTATATCTCATGGTAAGCCTAAATATATATCATTTGAAAGCTATATTAGTGAATATAAAGATGAATAAGGGCTTTCAAAAAAGAATCAATGGTGATAGACAAAATTTTAGTGTCACACCATTGTTGAGATTCATAAGCTGAATCTTGATGTCTGTGTGAGTCTACATGATCTTGTCAAAACTTTTCTGTATAACAACTTCATAAAATCTTTTAGAGTATCACCGTACTGCAGAAAATTATGCTGTCGTCTTGGCATGAGAAATTAACAGCTTATATTAAATTATTTAATCAGAGACTATAATGTTGGTGAATCAGGCCACTGAATGGTGACTACATCATCACTT
The DNA here is from genome assembly GCF_951802725.1 of Rutilus rutilus. Classification (NCBI taxonomy): domain Eukaryota; kingdom Metazoa; phylum Chordata; class Actinopteri; order Cypriniformes; family Leuciscidae; genus Rutilus; species Rutilus rutilus. The sequence goes on from NC_140209.1 coordinate 24,882,100, forward strand.
ACAAGTGACCAACGTCACCTTATCAGAGTTTGTCTTGCATGTCTTGCCATAACAAACATGTATCAAAGACACAACTAAAACAGCCAAAGAAAAACGAATATTAAAAAGTCAAGGGTCAAGAGCCCAACTTAAAATATATAAATATAAAATATCGTCGATAAATCATCAACATCTAAACTTCTGTTAATTCTCATTTAGTATGAAAGAAATAAAGTCTGGATTGTAAAGGTGAAGATGCTGAGATCCTGAGAGATCTGCTAGTGTTTAATGTTCTGATGGGGTTTAAAGTGTTCCTGTATGGTGTGTTTTGTGGGTCACCATTGTGTTGAAGAGTAGAGCCTGAGCTTCAGTCCAGGATGAGCAGAGAAGCACTGACGAAATGCTGTGTGTTGCTTTATTTAAGAGGCAGTAACTGTGTATTTAAATGTATATGTATATGTACACACACACACACACACATATAGGCTATATATAAATTATAGTCAACACATTTTTTTGCAGTTTATTTAAATTAGGATAGTTTAATTGTACAGGTTTCGTTTGGTAGCTGCAGCTTTTTCTTTTCTTTTTTCTCAGGTGTGGCTCTGTTTTAAGTTTTCTGGTTTTCTTAAGGCTGAGAATCGGTACCAACACTAACCTATTTAGGCCCAGTGCAGACCCAGTTATGGGTCAGTTCACGAGTTCACATGTTAATGAAATCTGATGTAATATTATAATGCGTATTTGGCTTGCTGTCCGGGGGGAGGGCTCCGAGCTCGGAATTCGGCCCGACCCCAGAGTACTCCCCCCTATGAATGTATAGATCATAGGTATCTATGAGCAGGCCCATCTGAATGTGAGGTGATGGGGTGGTGGCGGGATGCTGAGAAATTTGTCATGAGACAGGAGGTAAGGGAAGGCTTTATTTATACTGGCTTCTTCTTGTGCTGATTGGATGATTACCTGAACATGCTCCTCCCGAACTTTGTTACATAAAACTTCATTTCACGAGTTCACATGTTAATGAAATCTGATGTAATATTATAATGCGTATTTGGCTTGCTGTCCGGGGGGAGGGCTCCGAGCTCGGAATTCGGCCCGACCCCAGAGTACTCCCCCCAAAAAGCCAGATGAACGCAGGACAGCGAGCGTAGAATTAATCCCCCCAAAATGTGAAGGGTATGTATTTACCAAGGAACGAGCTTGCCTATTCGACTGGGAAGGCTCTCGCGACGTCCGACGGGAACTTGGATGCTCACGGCATCGGACGGATGAGCCCGTTCTGCAGTTGAACTGACAGCTCGATGACGCAAGAATTATGCGAGCGTAAATTTGAGAACGAGTTTAACCGTTCACCCAGGAGGGCTCTCGCAGCATCCGACGGGAACTTATATGCTCACGGCATCGGACGGGTAAGCCTCGCTAGGTTGAACGGAGGGCGCCCGCTGGACTCGGTCGGGAGGGTTCGACCGGCGCTTCGACGGGGCTGGGGCACGGGAATAGACCCCTCGCGGCCCGACGAATGGGGAGCCCACCTAGCGACACGAGCGCGGCCGTCCGGCGACGACTAAGACAGGCAGGCTCTCACTGCAATTCGAACAGGAGGGCTCGACCGGCGCTTCGGAAGGGGGACTGAGCCCGGCCCACGAGCGGGGAGCCGTCACTGCGTGCGAACGGGGGAGCCTGCAATTGATTGTAAAAAGTTATAATTATTGAAGCGAGTGTAAATACGGCGAGCAAAATAGATTCGGAAAGTGGGTTTGAACTGATATCGGTGCGGAAGGTGACGAAGGATGTGATGTTGCAGGTGATGGAAATGAATGATCTAATTAGTTAGGGCTTGGTGGGCGTTTCTGATGTGGAAGCGGCTGGATCTAATGTAAGTTTTGAAAGCTTCAGATGACCAGCGACCGAGGGTCTGGATTTGTTGATGGGAGAGACCTTTTTGTGCGGCTGTGGTAGCTGCTCCGATGCGGAATGAGTGGCTAGAGAAATGATCTGCTGTGACGCCAGCTTTGATGAGGACTGCTTTAAGGTGTTTTTGGAACCAAAATCTCGTAGCTGGATGATTGGAGTCGTTAGTGAAGAGTGGGTCGAGTGGGGATTTGGACGTGGAACGTTTGTACTGCAGGTAGTTAAAAAGAGCATGGTACGGTTGGATGGGAGTTTGTAAATTAAAAATGTATACGAAGTGACCTTTTTTTGCTTTGTCAGTTTTACTTTGTTTGATGAAAAATGATATGGTTTCATGATCTACGATCTGTAGATCTGAAATTGTAGGATGAATGTTTGGGTCGAATAAGGAAGTGATGGTCAATTCGGAGCAGCGGAGGAAACCGAAGAATGCCAGGATGAACATAGCTTCTAATGTATAGGCGGTGTTGGTGGAGTGGTATCCTAGACGGAGTGATGAAATGCATCTGGTGAGTATATCAATTGTGATTGGTTGTCTGGTGTCTGGGCGAGTGGGGCGGGTTCTTTGGATTCCCTTAATTAGAAGGGACGTTTGGGAGTTATTAATTGCAGGTGCAGGTTTACCGTGGATTAATTTATGGAAGAATTGAATGCCGCTTAGATAGCTTTTGATGGATCCTGCTTGGAGACCTTTAACTGAATTAAGGTGCGATATGAACGAAGTAACTGTTAGAAGAGAGAATTCGGGAAACGGCAGGTTGTGAGAGAGGTGGAATGACTTGAACGATTTCCACGCGGTGTAATATGTTTGCAGGGTTCTGGGAGAAACTGCTTGGAGGATGGAATCGATGGACGTGTCCAGGAGGGATTTTAGCGGATGATTTATGGGAAGATCAGCTGAGAATAAGGAGGTACTGGGGTTGGAGTGGGGTCTGCTTCTGGTGCCAGCATCCTGAATTTCTGAAAAGAGAAACGGGAGAGAGAGTCAGCGATTTTGTTTTGAGCCCCTGGAACGTGTTTTGCAGTTATTAAGAACTGGTCACATGCGGAGATCCAGATAAGGCGTCTGAGGAGTGGCATTAACGCAGGAGAGCGAGAACGACCTTTGTTAATGCAATGAACGGTTGCTTCGTTGTCGCAATGGATTTGGATGCTTTTTGATGACCACTCTTTCCCCCATAGGGAAGCTGCGACAACGATCGGGTAGAGCTCGAAAAGGGCCGAGGAGGCTGAGGACTGGGGTGTGTCTAGGAGCTGAGGGGGCCAGGGAGACGCGAACCAGCGTCCTTGGTAATAGCCGCCGAAGCCGGTCGAGGGAGCTGCGTCTGTAAACAATTTGATGTCGAGGGGGAGAGAGATAAAGTCGTCGTAAAAAAAAGTTAAGCCGTTCCACTGGTTAAGGAAATTCATCCATAGTTTTAGCTCGTTTTGGGACTCGTCAGAAAGGAAGATCCGATCTTCCAGCGCGTGAACGGATGAAGTGAGGGCGAGAAGATGCGCGATAAAGGGGCGGCCCTGAGGAATAATGCGTATAGCATAATTTAGGTGGCCCAGCAGCGAGAGAAGTTCGCGTTTTGAACAATCTGAGCTGTCTGTAAAATTGGATGCGATTAAGATGATACGATCTATTTTTTCCTTAGGCAGTGAGGCCTGGAATTTTACTGAGTCCAGATTGATGCCTAGGAACTCGATGAACGTAGTTGGACCCGATGTTTTCTCCTGGGCTAACGGAATCCCTAGTTCGGCGAAAACTTTTTGCACTGTGAGGAGGTGAGCCTCGGGGATGGCGTTGTATGGTGAAATTATTAGGAAATCGTCGAGCAGATGGAGAAGATGAGGAATTGCGTAATTGTTGGAAAGGATCCAACATATAGCTTCAGAGAGAGTGTCAAAGATTTTCGGGCTGCTTTTGCAGCCGAAAGTTAAGCGCACGGCGAAATAATACTTGTTCCGCCAGTTTACACCGAACAAGTGCCACGAGTCAGGGTGAATTGGCATTACTTTGAAAGCAGAGGAGATATCTACTTTTGCAAGCCATGCGCCTCGTCCGGCTATTTTAATCATGGTTATGGCTTGCTCGATATCATGGTAGTTGAGAGAATATTCTTCGAGAGGGATGAGACTATTGATGCTCGGATATGGAGAATTATGGGGGGCTGAAAGGTCTATTATCAACCGCTTTTTTCCCGAGAATTTCCTGGTAGCCACGCCTATAGGGCTGATGCGAAATTTGTCGAACGGGGGAGCCTCGAAAGGGCCTATCATAAACCCGGATTCAATTTCTTTTTTAATTAGTTTATCTACTACTTCAGGCTCCGCTAAGGAGGACTGAAGATTAGCGCAGATAATGTTTTGTGTGGGATGACTTTCTACGCCGGGTTTAAAGCCTTGGTTGAGACCTGTCAGCAAATAATTTGTGAAGTTAACATCTGGGTGGTGTGATAATTCCTTCGCCAGGCGGAAAACATTCACAGGAGTCGAGAGATAGTTTTTTGCATTTTTATTTACAGATTTTTTGACTGGGCAAACCACGCGGGCGTGTGCGCCGCCACAGTAATCACATACGTGGAGAAAACGACAACGTTGTCTTGGGCATCTCCCTTCATTGAAGTTTCTGCAAACTTGTCTGTCGGGTGCCGTGTATGGTGCTCTGATCGAACAATCTTCTCTTGCGGGTCGCGGAACGTAACTTGTGGATTTTATGGCATTTTGCTCTGGGCAGGGAGGGATCGATGGATTGATTTGGGGGCATGCCGTGGTGACATGGCTTGTGGATCTGCAGATTGCGCAGGAAATGTTTCTGCACCCGAGGAAGACTCGGTTATGGAGATCAGTGTCCAACGCTCCCCAATAGGGACACTGATTCCACTGGGAAACGCGGACGGCGCATTTTGGGGAAAACAATTTATGGTAAGTATAAAAATGACTACCCCCATAAGACAACGCGAGCTCCGCTATGATGGCAAGATAATCATTTAGCTCGCGCCGTCTATGGGGGAAAGTCGAGCATATAATTTCTGTGTAGCGGCTGAAAGCGATACAGAATTCGGCCAGTGATAATGTGCGTGATGTAACCCGCGAATTATTTTTTAGAGTGACTGAGATATCGCCACAGTCCACTTGGCGATTGGACTCGACTGGGGGAAACAAGGACAGGAGAGAACCCAAATCTACGTCTGCACCTGCGAGGATTTGGGCTCTGATGTTGTTCGTCACGGGAGGAGGTTCTGCGGCAACTGCATTCGGAGGGGCTGGCTGAGGAGTGGCTGAGAAGAGAGAGAAAGGAGAGCGCACTTGGAGTGGGTTAAAGGGAGGAAAAGTCGGGGCTATGGCCGATTGCGGAGGCATCCTCGCGCAGAGATCGGCCCCCGGGATAGAAGGAGGAGGAATGGGAAGAGCATAGTGAGGAAGAGGAAGGGGAAGGAAATGCGCCGGCGATTGACCAGCTAACGGAGGCATCCTCACGTTAGGGTGAGCACCTGGCGCTTGGGAAGGAGGAAAACTGAAAGAAGTAGAAGGGACGAAAAACATTTGGGGATCTTGTGTCAAAGTAGAATTGCTGAGATCTGGAGCATGAGGTACCACGGTGGGAGGGGCAGAGGAGAGGAGTTGACCCGGAAAGGTTTGGCGCCCTTCCGCGACTGGATCCGGGGCGCGGCCCAGGCTAGCGGAAGGTCTGCGACGACGTGGCGCGGGGGCGGGGCCCGGCGCTGCGGGTGAGGAAGGTGTAGACGCTGCGGGACGAGCGATCGGGGCCCGGCGGGCCTTGCTCGTCCTAGCCGATGAGTTTGGAGCTGAAACAGAAGGGTGAGAAGATTGTAAGGTGACATATAAATCAAACAACTCTGCTTTTTTCATCCTGCGGGAAAAATTTGCATCTGAATTAATTAAGGCTTGTCTCAGCCCCTTAACTGTCCACTTCCCTATGGGAGGGATGTTTGGGGGCGCTGAAAGGTGGGAAGGCGCAGAGGAGGACGATGAGGAAGAAGATGAGTTCCTCGCTGGTGGTGGTGAGGGAAGTTTTCGGCGTCTCGGAGTGTGCGGAGAGGATCTAGAAGGCCGGCGACCCCTGTTAGAGGATGGAGGCTCGATGTTGTTAGCTGCTGGAGAGGAAAGGGCCGCTGGATCAGCGGTTTGCGACAGAGACATCTCCGTGCTGAACGAATCATCGTCGGAGGGGAAGAGCTCTAACTCGGACATGACGGCACGAAGGCGGAGTCCGATGCTGAGAAATTTGTCATGAGACAGGAGGTAAGGGAAGGCTTTATTTATACTGGCTTCTTCTTGTGCTGATTGGATGATTACCTGAACATGCTCCTCCCGAACTTTGTTACATAAAACTTCATTAATTGGCTGAGACTTACGGCTCATGTGTGGCCCATGTGTAGTTCTTCAAGTATTGAGTCAAGCATCTAAGCTGATTGGTCAAGGCATGTGCAAAGTTCATAACGTGAAAATCGTAATACTTGCCGAATTTCGACTCCCTTTGATTCCAAATTATTATTATTTTGGGCATGTCAGATTACTCTCTCAAACCTGTGTGCAGGATCTCTGAGCAGATGGTGCTGTGATGTTCTCCTCCATCTCTCGGTGAGTGTGTGTGTTAACAGAGCTGAGGTCTGTCCGCCGAACACACACACTGCTTCAGTTCTGAGGCGTTTCTTGTGTTTACGCGGCTCTCTGACGCGCGCACGCGCCTGCCAAACAAACACAGGTGCGGAAATAACAGGGATTTCTGGGATTTTTGCGGGCTACCGGTGGAAAGACGGGAACAAGGCGGCTCTCTGTGACACCATCAGCCGCAGTGTGTGTGTGTGTGTGACGGGATAAATAGATGCAGTGAGCGAGCGATCGGTCACTGCTGAGGGTGTGACTGTTTTAAGATGGAGGGTTTTACCTGTAAACCGTTAAAGACAGCGCTATCAACATGACCTTTGAACTGTAGCGATCTGGATATCAGCCATTAGTTACTCAATTATCCTGCCAGCACTAAATGCTATATATATATATATATATATATATATATATATATATATATATATATATATATATATATATATATATATATATATTGTTAATAAAGTTGTAAAAAAAATAATGTTGTAAATAAAGATTATTGTAGCCTATGTTTTACAAGAAAATAGTACCCTATTGAAGACTTTCTTAGCAATTTCTATGTGAACATTGTTTCTTATTTCTCTGCATATCTCTTAAAAAATATCAGATTATATTATTTGACATCCAGCCTGGCATGAAATGTATGATTAAAAAATCCCTAAAATACTTTTTAGATTAAAACAGTTTTATAAATAATGATTCAGATGTGTGCACTGATACATTCAAGAAAAAATATGTTTGTAGCATAATAAAAATATAATAGAAAGTGGTTAGTCTTAAAATAAAACTTTATGCAAATGTACTTAAATGTTTTAAACCATATAGAAGCACAGAGCATAAAGATTAAGTGTCTAATAACATAATTTTCAAAATGTTTTCCTCTTCATCTTCTTGGATCTTCGTATTTGGCATTGACCCCTGAAGGGAGTCGCAATAATAATCATCAGACCCTCGCAGGTCATGTGACTGTCTCTGCAGAAACTGTGTGTGTGTGTGTGTGTATTAGGGTGTTTCCGGCACTGTCAGGTGTGTGAGTGTGTGTGTTTAGGGAGTCAACACAGCAGTTCCTGTTCTGGGTTAAAAATAACCTCAGAGACTAAAATTCCTCTCTCTCTCTCTCTCTCTCTCTCTCTCTCTCTCTCTCTCTCTCTCTCTCTCTCTCTCTCTCTCTCTCTCTCTCTCTCTTCCTCCCTCCCTCCCTCTCTCTCTCTCTCTCTCTCTCCCTCCCTCCCTCTCTCTCTCTCTCTCGGTCCAGCAGTGTGTTACACAACCTCCATAATAAACCCTCTTCATTTTAATAATAGTATTTGGTTTCATAGCATTCTTGAGTTGTGATATGAAGTGGATATTTCATTTCATACTCTTCAGATCAGTGTTTTTATTAACTCTGCATTACCTGTGTCTCTCTTACAAAGTTAAATGCTCAAACCAACATATAATCCTCATAGGCAAACGTCAGCCGTTAAGCGACTGAACGCCAGTGGGCGGGGCCTTTGGTGTGATGATGTATAACTATTGGTCAATGTCTTGCTCTGGAGGCGGGCATATGCAAATGTCTTTGCCAGTGTGACATCACAGATCCCACAGAATCAAAACAAGCTGTTTTTGGAGTTTGAAAACCTCATTATGTCAAAAGATCAAGACAAATTAGATTTCTAATGTCATTTAAGAAAAAAATAGATTAATAAGATTAATAAATGCTGAAGGTTCTTTCTTAGTTCATGTCAACTAACGTAGTTAACTAATGAACCTTATTGTTAAGTGTTACCAAATATGTCTTTACACATTAAGTATCTATTGCATAAGTATCAATAATGACATCAGATAGTAAAATATTTGTTGGTTCTAATTAAGTGTATTTGAAGTGTTATGTGATGAATACCTGTATGGAAACATTTCACACACTTTCTTTCCCGTTAATGACCTTCGAAAAGTCTGAATGTACTTCTTTCTGTCGCTCTGTGTTTGTACCTTTGCTCAGTCTTTCCCTCAGGTCATCTGCCCTCCATCTCTCTCTCTCTCTCTCTCTCTCTCTCTCTCTCTCTCTCTCTCTCCGTCTGTTTGATCTGGTCCTCACATTCCTCCACCCACACCTTTTTCCACATCACTCCATCCATCTCTCTCTCCATGTGCAGCGTGTTGGACATGCTGAGCTTTTCCACTCCTGAGGAAACGACTCAAAACACCACCTGACCTGAAATATCTCAAATACAGCCTAGTATGGTTTATTTCTATGCAAATGTCTATTTAAAAATTCTAGTCCAAGTATCTGTTGAAAACATCAGCAAGGGATATTGTCCTTATGACAACACAAGAGAAAGAAATATATAGGCTATATATATTTTAAATGTACTATTTTAATGTTTATTGTTCTTTGTTGTTGTTATATTGTATATTTTATTCTTGCCAAGACTTGTTTTGTGCATATATAATGCTTTGGCAGTATTGAAACACAATCACAATCAATCAAGTACTTTTAAAGTCAAATTAAAAATTGATAAAACTCACAAAAACATTGAAAAAATGAAGTGAACATGAGGAGGCGAAGGAAATAATGTGATGAATCAGGCTTCGCTGTGACTTCTGTTTAATTCATCTGATCCATCTCTCCATCAGTCTTCTCATGCAGGAAATCTGCTCTATTAATGCTGCAAACATCACACAGCTGAGTATATTTATCTTGCCTTGCACAAAGCACACAGCGGACAGAGCTGTGCGTGTGAAAGAGACTTTAAAGCATCCATAATATTTTTATTAAAACTTAAGTCAATAAACAGCAGACAGCAGCTCTTCTCTGGAATGCAGTCGTTTTTATGAATGACTGCATTCATCGCTGGCCACGCCTACAATCTGCCAGGATGGCTAAGCCACGCCCATTTATAAACGTATCCGCTCAGCCGCGTTCTGATTGGCCGAGAGGGCGGGACTGCGATGATATCAAAGCACAGCCGTATAAAGACTCACTGCAGTGTGAAAACAAGTGTTAGAAACTTCTGTGCTCGACTCACTTTCTCGTGCTGGAATAAACGCGCCTGTCTGGATTATTAACGCTCGTCTGTGAGAGTTGACCTGTTTTATTTTATTACAGTTTCACTACACCGTCCGTGGACATTGAATGGTTTATTGTGAAGATGAGGGATTTAATGTGTCTGTTGGTGTTTGGACTGATCATCTGCACGTCGGTAAGTCGCAAGAGTTTAATGTAAACAATGTGTTCCGCAACAGTTCGTTTCATCAAAAAAATAAAATAAAATGAAGCATATATATATATGCGTGTGTGTGATAGTAATAAATTGTTTGTTTTTTATAAAACTTTATCAATTTGCATTATCATATATCGATTAATTGCATTTAACAAAAGTTTTTGTTTATATATTATGTGTTTGTGTGTGTACACGTACACACACCCACATATGTTTGCATATGTATACACACACACACACACACACACACATATATATATATATATATATATATATATGTATGTATAATTTACACACATATATTAGCCTATATAAACAAAAACTTTTATGTTTGATGCGATTCATCGTTTTGACAGCACAAATATATATATATATATATATATATATATATATACATACAATATTTATTCACACAATATTGTTCAAATGCCGGTATAATAATAATATATATATATATATATATATATATATATATATATACACACACACACACACACACACACACACACACACACACACACACACAAACTAACACAAACAAACACAAACAATTCACACAATACTGCATAATAAGATTAATCATATTTATAATGTCATTTACTATCAATATATAGATGGATATCTATTTTTAGTTCCCTTGTCATTTCTTTATTTCTTTAGCCCATTTTAGAGTGCAAAATCAACTCAGCTTAAAAGTCCCACTGAAGTCCCAGTCTGTGATCCATCATAATTAGAAAACATTTGGACTTGGATAAGTCTAGTCGTGTGCGTTTGAGGCTGGAGATGTTGCCTACGATCTGTCTGTAATCTGTACAGTTATTCTCTTTACGGAGTATGAAAGCAGCACGATGTTCAGTTTATTTATAAAGCACATATTAATAATTAATATTAACAGTTGACCACAGTGCTGTAAAACAAAGCAAAATAATCATAAAATCACATTAAAATTCTATATCATTACAACACACAGTCACAGATAAAACCAGAAAATCAGCACGATGACACCCAGGAGCCGCTCAGAGGTTCTGGCCCTGTTAATGAGACTCAGATCTGCACACCTGAGAGACTCAACCTATCCTCATGGCTCCTGTGGATCAGAAATAGACCAGCACAGGCTCAAAATAACCCAGGCACAACAACCCAGCCCCACATCCCGCTCCATTGACCCCTGCTCCAGAACCGGCCCCGACTTATGCTTTGATCTCAGATCCACATATGGGTCTCGAGTGACTCAAGAGCTCGTCTCCTCCGGTTTTAAGATGCCGGGCGTTCTCAGAGGACTCGGCTGGGTATTTCATAGAGCCATCAGGATGCCGGGGAAACAGGTGCAGCGCTTTAGGAAGTGATCCAATGGAAATTGGCTTCAATGGTAAAACCCTTCGGAATGACGTGGATCCCGGACAGGGAAACACTCCTTTGAACCCGATTCACCTTGACTTTATGAGAGCCGATCGAATTTCTAGCAGCCGGCCATATCACTGTGTATGCTAATGCAAATTAATTATTCATGTAAATTCACTTTCATTGGTATATTCAAATGTATAAAATCACTTTAAAAATGCTAATGAAATTTTTTTTTAAATTACATATTGGTGTTTTTATATCAATATTATGTTAATGCAAATTAATAAAAACATTTTTACTGAAATACTTTAATATCTAGAAATCATACATTTTAAATATGCTACTGAAAATTTAGCATATTAAAGTTAAATGTAAAAAATAAATCCTATATTTAAATAAATGTTTATATATAAAGAAAATGTATTTAATTTAATTTTAAAGGTATATTTTTATCAAAGTTAAGTCAATTTGCAATATCCTATATTGTGATATACATATGTAACACATATATACTAATGCATTCTTTTAAGAACTCAAACATTTTATAACTATATTTAAAATAACAGGCAGGGAAACACTCCTTTGACCCCGATTCATCTTCAGTTTATGAGAGGCGATATATGTACACAATATATGCTAATACAAATTAGGGTTGGGCAACGATTAATCGTGATTAATCGCATCCATAATAAAAGTTTGTGTTTACATAATATATGTGTGTCTACTGTGTATAATTATTTAGTCTATATAAATACACACATACTGTATGTATGTGTATATTTAAGAAAAATTTGGTATTTATATATAAAATATTCATATATAATATAAATTATGTATAAATATATCTACAGTATATACATGCAAATTTTTCTTAAATATACACATACATATGTGTGTATTTATATATACAAAATAATTATACGCAGTACACACACATATATTATGTAAACACAAACTTTTATTTCGGATGCGATTAATCGCAATTAATCGTTGCCCAACCCTAATACAAATAAATGATGCATTTAAATTAGTGCTGTCGAATCGATTAATTGTGACTAATCGCATCTAACATAAGGGTCTGATATATATATATATATATATACTATATATTTACAAACTTTTACGTTAGATGCGATTAATCGATTTGACAGCAATAATTTAAATACATTTTCATTTAGATTTTCAACAAATACATTTTACATACTTAAATTAATTTTATATTATAGTATTTGCTTATGCAAATTAATTTAAATGTATAAAAATTTGCATTATCATACGTTGTGACATACGCTAATCCAAATTTATAAGAAATCAAACGTTTTCTACATTTAAATGAACCGGCATCTTAACTTTACGAGAGGCGATTTCATGTCCAGCTGTCAGCCATCCTGATGCATTTAATTCAGATTAACCACAATTATATTCATGTATATATATTAAAAAAAGTAAAGTTATTAAAACCGACCATTAGACGTATGCAGAAGTTTTATGTCGCAATTCATTTTCGCCGAACCTGATTAACCACAATTATATTAATGTATTTTTTTTTTATTAAGTGAAGTTATAAGAACAACCATTAGATGTATGTTTAATGTGGTTGCAACATTCAGTTGCACCGAGCTCAATCTGAACCCCCTGTGTGTGTGTGTGCAGGTTTGCGCGAGGTGTCCTAAGGTGTGCCGGTGTCCGGGTGAGCGTGCCGTGTGCCCGCCGGGTGTGAGCGCGGTGCCCGACGCCTGCGGCTGCTGTACGGTCTGTGCCGCTCAGCTGAACGACGACTGTCACGACCACAGACCCTGCGACCATCACAAGGGCTTGCACTGTAACTATGGCAACGATGTGGCCAGTCTCCACGGAATCTGCCGGGGTGAGTCAACAAAACAACACACACACAAAACAATATTTGATTTCTGGGGATTTCTTTAAAAATCATACATTTAATACGTGTAAAAAATCACAATATATGCTAATATAAACTCACGATATATGCTAATACAAACTGTTTCTATTTTATACATTTAAATACATTTTCATTTTAATATAATATATATATATATATATATATATATATATATATTAGTAAAGCTTTCAATGTGTAAAATGTATGATTTTATATAGATTTTCATTAACGTATTTAGATGTATAAAATGTATACATTTTATAGATTGAAATAATGTAAAGAAAATCAATTTATATGCAATTTCATAGGCACATATATAACGTAGGCTATATAACACACTTATATTTATTTACTGAAAATTCATTTAAATTAAAACACTCTATTCTAATTTTATGTTAATCAAATGTATTATTCTTGAATATATTTATTGAAAATGTATACATTTATTCAAAGGTTTGAATGCATTCACGTAATGTCCAAACCTTTCAATAATTATCATGAATAATTAATTTAAAGACACATTTTTGAATAATTTCACAGAGGACTGGTATAGTCTGGCCGCCCTCTGCTTGGGGTTTTATCTTTATTAAGACATGCACATTCATTTCCTCACATACAGAGGATATTTTGTGCGCTGGGGTAGTTGCTATATTAAGGCAGGTATTTGGGTTGGACTAAAGGGGGGTTTAAGGGGGCGTCTCAACACACCCAAAGACCATCTGACGCTCGACAACATTGTAAACAAGTCAAAATTCCACTCGGCCCTAAACATAGAGCCTCTCTCATAAAAGCAGAGGATAGAGTGTCAACCTCTGTTTAACCCCTGACTGTCACTCTGTGCAGGTCATCTTCCTTCAGGATAATAACTCAAATCATTCAAGCTTGAACCCTCTGTAGGAGGTCAAAACAAATGCCAGTTGATCTAAAGGATGTTTAGATAAGCCCCGGGACACACCAAGCCGACGGTCGGCCGAAATTGGTCCTCGTCTGCGTTTTTTTCGGCCGATTCGACATGTTGAATCGGCGTCTGTGAAAGAGAGAACACTGATTGGCTGTTCAGCTTAGTTAACGAGTCACTGCTCAAGAATAATAGCAAAACAGCGAGCAAAGAAGTCAAAACGGTACAGATAGAAAGCTGCTCTAATGTTAAGTTATCTTATGTGTTCCTTGGCGAATATTTCAATATCAACACGAGCGGAATGGAATAAAGAAAGTGTTTAGAAGGATTGATATTCAAAACAGTGAGCATGCGCTGCTTTGTTTACGGTTTGTGTCTCAGGAGCCTGCAGCGTCGGTTTCCCTCTTTGAATGACGAATATAGATGAATATATCTGCAGAAATAGACAGTTGTCTCATTCACACGCAGGCGCAGAACGCGCATTCTAGCTGACAGTCGTCTGTGGTTCTCTCGGTGTGTTCAAGTGCAGCCTTTTCCCTGACGCAGACGACGCGAGGCGAGGCTTTCATCAGCGCTAGTTCTTTGGCGTTGGTTTGGTGTGTCCCAGGCTTAAGATATTTTTACTGGAAAACAACACACAAAACTCCAGCTAACCAGCTAACCTGGAATGCCCTAAGAATGTTTTGCTTATGTTCCCATTAAGTTAACAACAAAAAACCCAACGACAACAACGTTATTTCTGAATATTCTCTGAATGTTCAAAATGTCGAGTATTTTTAATGTTTTTTGTTCCTTGGTTATGCGAACTTTAGGCCAACATTCCATTTTATCATTCTTCCGTCTCCATTGGAAGATATTTTTTCTTGTTTAAAGCAAAACATTTTTTTTTCAGAAATCAAGACGTGGGGCCAGATTTACTAACAGCTTGCTCCAACGCAAACCCTCTTTAGCCGTTTAAAAACGAGCGCTGAAAAGATGTGGAGACAATTATTTTTTAGCTGACCTTATTGCATATTATGCATTTGTGGGAGTTTCCATTTCAGATGTTAAATTTATGGGAGGAGAGTATTTAAATGAATCATGCAAGCTGATTTACTAAGGTTTGTGCTAGTCAATTTACTAGTATTTGTGGCATTATTTACAGCCCCCAAAAAAGCATGTCTTAAACCAGACGCTAATTTTGGTAGATTGTGTTAGTTATTATGGAAATGATCCGGTTGCATCTGTGTTCTTCAATTTGAGTAGATCAGGCGCTGAACTTTCCACTCCCATCGGCGCTTTTATGGGGTCGCTCTCTCACGCTAATTGTCTCTGTTTAGTAAATCTGGCCCTTAACATTTTATGTAATTTTGCATCTCAAGTAAATGTATCTGTTTAAGAAAGTTTACATATTTGTACTCGAACAACAAACAAGATAAAAATGTAACACATTCCTTTTTTGCAGTGTACTAATAATGGTAGGACTTTATAATAAGGTGTAATTTGTTAAAGGGGTCATCGGATGCAAAATTCACTTTCATAGGGTGTTTGCATATACAGTGGGTACGGAAAGTATTCAGACCCCCTTAAATTTTTCACTCTTTGTTATATTGCAGCCATTTGCTAAAATCATTTAAGTTCATTTTTTTTCCTCATTATTGTACACACAGCACCCCATATTGACAGAAAAACACAGAATTGTTGACATTTTTGCACATTTATTAAAAAAGAAAAACTGAAATATCACATTGTCCTAAGTATTCAGACCCTTTGCTCAGTATTTAGTAGAAGCACCCTTTTGATCTAATACAGCCATGAGTCTTTTTGGGAAAGATGCAACAAGTTTTTCACACCGGGATTTGGGTATCCTCTGCCATTCCTCCTTGCAGATCCTCTCCAGTTCTGTCAGGTTGGATGGTAAATGTTGGTGGACAGCCATTTTCAGGTCTCTCTAGAGATGTTCAATTGGGTTTAAGTCAGGGCTCTGGCTGGGCCATTCAAGAACAGTCACGGAGTTGTTGTGAAGCCACTCCTTCGTTATTTTAGCTGTGTGCTTAGGGTCATTGTCTTGTTGGAAGGTGAACCTTCAGCCCAGTCTGAGGTCCAGAGCACTCTGGAGAAGGTTTTCGTCCAGGATATCCCTGTGCTTGGCCGCATTCATCTTTCCCTCGATTGCAACCAGTCGTCCTGTCCCTGCAGCTGAAAAACACCCCCACAGCATGATGCTGCCACCACCATGCTTCACTGTTGAGACTGTATTGGACAGGTGATGAGCAGTGCCTGGTTTTCTCCACACATACCGCTTAGAATTAAGCCCAAAAAGTTCTATCCTGGTCTCATCAGACCAGAGAATCTTATTTATCACCATCTTGGAGTCCATCAGGTGTGCTTTCATGTGTCTTGCACTGAGGAGAGGCTTCCGTCGGGTCACTCTGCCATAAAGCCCCGACTGGTGGATGGCTGCAGTGATGGTTGACTTACTACAACTTTCTCCCATCTCCCGACTGCATCTCTGGAGCTCAGCCACAGTGATCTTTGGGTTCTTCTTTACCTCTCTCACCAAGGCTCTTCTCCCCCGATAGCTCAGTTTGGCCGACAGCCAACTCTAGGAAGGGTTCTGGTCGTCCCAAACGTCTTCCATTTAAGGATTATGGAGGCCACTGTGCTCTTAGGAACCTTAAGTGCAGCAGAAATGTTTTTGTAACCTTGGCCAGATCTGTGCCTTGCCACAATTCTGTCTCTGAGCTCTTCAGGCAGTTCCTTTGACCTCATGATTCTCATTTGCTCTGACATGCACTGTTAGCTGTAAGGTCTTATATAGACAGGTGTGTGGCTTTCCTAATCAAGTCCAATCAGTATAATCAAACACAGCTGGACTCAACTGAAGGTGTAGAACCATCTCAAGGATGATCAGAAGAAATGGACAGCACCTGAGTTAAATATATGAGTGTCACAGCAAAGGGTCTGAATACTTAGGACCATGTGATATTTCAGTTTTTCTTTTTTAATAAATGTGCAAAAATGTCAACAATTCTGTGTTTTTCTGTCAATGTGGGGTGCTGTGTGTACAATAATGAGGAAAACAAATGAACTTAAATGATTTTAGCAAATGGCTGCAATATAACAAAGAGTGAAAAATTTAAGGGGGTCTGAATACTTTCCGTACCCACTGTAAATGTCTTTGCAGGGTGTGTACACAACCACTATACAATGAAAAAAATCCATTCACTCCTTTTTTTAACCCTCAAAAAGCCTAAACACTCTCAATAATCAGGCCGTTTGGATTTTCTGAGCATCAGAAAACAGAAAATATGATGTTATAATGCTCATGCTCCGCGACCACTGACGGACTGTCCCTATTAGCATATTTACGCACATTAGCATATTTCTGCCCTCAGCCATTTGTATACTGTCCACCAAGGCATCACTTTACGTGTCTTGTGTCGACACCCCAATGGAAGAGAGGGGTGGGGTGAGCAGTTGCTCATTATCATTTAAAGAGACATGCACCGAAACGGGTCGCTGTGAACAGAGCTGTTTTTGAGGAGGTAAAAAGGGTTATAGGAATTTTAACCAAAGTATGTTACAAACTTTACATGAAGACCCTAAAGAACCGTACCAACTTGTGGAAAATTGGCGTCCGATGACCCCTTTAACATTAGTTACATTAGAACTAACAATACTTCTTGTTTTGGAGAGATTGAATGTAATTGTAATTTTCAGTTCCCTACTTTCCTTTCCCGTCTTTCAGCTAAACTGGAAGGTCGCTCTTGTGAATATAACGGCCGGATGTATCAGAATGGAGAGAACTTCCACGCAGGCTGCAAACACCAGTGCACCTGTATCGATGGGGCGGTGGGCTGCGTGCCCCTTTGCCCCACAGACATTCCCCTGGCGTCGCCGTCCTGTCCCGCACCTCGACTGGTCAAAGTCCCGGGCCAGTGCTGCCTCAGTGTGGACTGTCACGGCGAGTCCTCGGTCCTGCCGCCCGTGTTCAGGCGCCCACGGCCGCCCCCATACCTGTTCCCTGACCTGCACACCTTCAAGAAGCCCCGGCCCAAGCCGTACCCCTACAAGCCCAAAGACCCCCTGAGCAACGAGCTCACAGAGGTGGAGCACAAGTGGGACAAACCACGCAGTCGAAAACACCTGCCAGGTGAGGGCGCTATTCTGGTCTGTGTCCCCAAGTTTTGTAGTTTCCTTGGTCAACAAATGTCAACCATGTCAAAGTCATGCTAGACTTGCACCAAACCAGCATAACACAGTGTGGACCAGCATGTAAATGCATGCATATTTAAGAGGCCAATCTGTTAAGACGAGACATTACAGGTAAAACCATTGTTTGTTTTTCATGCACTGGTCAGTTTTGAGATTTGGCTTCCATAACTTCTTTCAGACTAGTGAAAAGAAAACACATTCAAGTGTTTATTTTCATCACTTTATCTATTTGTGTCTGTAGATTTCAATTACAATACATATCTTTAAAGTTTGTGTAAAGTTTATCTTTAAAGTTTATTGTTTTTTTTTAACTGTTTATAGTTCTTCATATTTTTATTTCAGTTTTATTTTTATTTTATTATTTATTTTATTATTATTGGTGTTATTTTAATACATCAATTTAATCTAAATGAAAAATGAAATAAGTTTTTTTTTTTTTTTTTTTTTTACATATATATTTTATTTATTTTAATAGGCCTATAATAACCCTGGCTCAGGATGTGAGATGTATTGCTGCCGTCATAGACGTCTGATTAGCATATGTTTACATAAACCAACAATTAAGAGTATTGCAGCAGAGTGCAAGAATGTGTCCTGTGTGGGTTTCGGTTCAATTAACAATCAGTCCCAATGTGAGCTGTGGCGGTTTCTTCTGCATGCACTTCTGTGTGAGTGTTTGTGTTTAGCAGCCCGCCACTTCTTTCCCAGTAGATCCTTGTGAACCAGTCCCACACATGCTCCGTAATCACTTTCTCTGTGCGTCAGTGTTCCCTGTTGGGTGAATGGTGCCTGTGTACTAACTTACCCTCTCTCTCTCTCTCTCTCTCTCTCTCCCTAGCGTGGAAGCAAGCGGGACGGCAATGTGTCGCTCAGACGACAAGCTGGACACCTTGTTCCCGCAGCTGTGGGATGGGCGTCTCGTCTCGGGTCACCAATGAGAACGCTCAGTGCAAACTGCTGAAGGAAACCAGACTCTGCAACATTCGTCCCTGTAGTTCTGTGGCTGTGCCTATAAAGGTAAAGATCTCAGAAAGCATCTGCACATTTACCACACGATCCCGCTAAACAGACCACTATATCTCTGCATGAAGACCTTGAGAAATCTTCATTGCTTCACAAAAAGAGAAAATCAGCCTCTGAACAGGTTTGAAGTACTCTGTACTTCTCGGAAGTATTTTGTCTTGTTTTCCAGTACAAATATCTAAAAATTATTACATTAAGATACAAAATGACGCTGTTTTCTACATTTTTATCATTTTTTCAGAAAACAAGACTTAATATCTTAAGTAATTTTGCTTCTCAAGTAAATGTATCTTGGTGTAAGAATGTTCAGATATTTGTACTGGAACACAAGAGAACAATACTGAGAAAGAAAATATTTTTTTGCAGTGTATCTTGATCCACCACCTACAGCAGCACCAAACCTGTACCAACCAACTAAAAACATTAATTAAATTAAATCCATAAATTTAAACCATGCAATCATTATTTGGCCTTTGGCTCTTTCTTGCCAAAATCATAAACATCAGCTTAAAGTAGAAAAGGAAGCCCAATAGTTGTTTACTGTCTTGAGTACTTCTTTTTCTAGTTATAGTATTCGTAACTAGCACAGTCTCACAATGCAAATGTTGTTCTTGCAACGTTTCCCAGTGTGTAAGCAAAATGTAAAATGTAAGCAAAATGTTTCTCCACGATTGTTTTAAAAGCCTTACTTGTCTTTGGAAATGATTAGGAATCCGGTATTAGAAGCAAGCAAAATGCAACAATAGTCACATTAGCAGTACTTTAGCCCTAAAGTAAATAAACTGACTAGAGAAGCAACACTGCATAAGAAATTGGGACTTGTTTTAATCTACGAAAGTGTATTTTGTCTTTCTGCACTGGATGCTTTTTCACGTGCTCAGGACTGTCCCAGGTCTGAAAAATGACAAAGCGCTAATATCTCTATTAGCGCTATTCAGAGCACAACTTGAGGCTAAGGCCCTGTTTACACAAGTGTGTTTTTCTCAGCAAAGCTTGCAGATCTGTGTCCATGTTATTGTTTACACGGTCGTCGAGGCTGGTCTGTTATTGTTGTGTTCTGGTATAGCGTAATGTGGGCAGCCATGCCTTCGTTTTCAAAAGTATCCGTTTTGGTCCATTTACACTAAAACACAACCCTGGAGTTTTCAAACTAAAGCATTTCTTAAAGTCTCTGTTTTCGAGGTTCAAAAACCACGGAGTAGTGTAGACACTAAGTGTAACTGTCGCAAAAATTATGCGTTTTAAAACGAAAAGGAACCAGTGTAAACCCGTGTAAACTAAGTGTATCCCGTTATTCCCCAGACAGCAATATAGAGCAATATATATTTCACGTGGATTCCACACGGCCCAGATCTGGGCAGACACTGTGTTGCTTTCTGGGTCATTCTTTCGTTCAGGAACTTGCGTACACTGATTTTGCGTCATGACTCATGTCTAGGACAACTTTCCAGTGCAAGTTAAATTAATTAGATGTTACATATTGGTGCAGAGACTGCAGAGATTATATGAATTTTGTAAAATGTTTGCAAATGAATCACCACAGTCACACGCTGAAGTGAGGTGCTTAAAGGATTAGTTCACTTCAGAATTCAAATTTCCTGATAATTTACTCACCCCCACGTCATCCAAGATGTTCATGTCTTTCTGTCTTCAGTCGAAAATAAATTCCAGGAAATAAACATTCCAGGATTTTTCTCCATATAGTGACTTTAATGCAGTCCAACGGTTTGAAGGCCCTAATTGCAGTTTCAGTGCAGCTTCAAAGTCTCGACACGATCCCAGCCGAGGAATAAAAGTCTTATCTAGCCAAACCATCGACCATCCTGGAATGTTTTCCTCAAAAACCTTCATTTCTTTTCGACTGAAAAAAGAAAGACATGAACATCTTGGATGACGTGGGGGTGAGTAAATAATCAGGAAATGTTAATTCTGAAGTAAACTAATCCTTTAAGCTAGTCCCATTGAGTAAACAAAAGTCTTAAAACTCTTGCTGTCTTCACGGCCACGGTATTCTGCAAATACATAATTTAAGTAGAGAAGTGGTCAAGTGCAATGACCACAAGTGTGGGTATTGGGACAGGCCCTTAGTGTTTCAAAAAACAAGGTGCACGCTGCTAAACTGATGTTTCCTCATGAAGCCCATTGAAATCATCACTGCACACTTGCTTTCCAGTGCAGATGTGAGTGTAACAGTGCCTTGTGTTTGTCCAACAGAAGGGTAGGAAGTGTTCCCGTACCCAGAAGTCTCCCGAGCCTCTGCGTCTACGCTACGCCGGCTGTCGCAGCACGCGCCTCTATCGGCCCAACTACTGCGGGATGTGTCTGGACGGGCGATGCTGCTCCCCCCGCCGCACCCGAACGGCCCCCGTGCTCTTCGCCTGTCCCGACGGCGAGCGCTTCGAGAGGGCCGTCATGTTCGTGCAGTCCTGCAAGTGCAACGACGAATGCGGGCACCTGAACGACGCTGCGCTCCCGCCCCAGCGCTGGCTCTACGGGGACATGCACAAGTTCGTCGATTAACCACAAGTTCCTCTGAAGACCTGACCCTTTTGTCCTTCCCCGTCCAATAGAGTAGCGTTTCGAAGTGTAGACGCCAGGCCGAGGCCTCATTATAACGCAAATCCACGTGGAAAAGAAAGGGCCGTTTTGGTTTCCGATCCCTTGTACCAAGACCCTTAGAGTAGATGCGCTTTCCCTGAGGATCTGGGACGGGACGTGTCCCTTGTCGTGAATATATACAAATACAAATGGATTTTCTGGTCCTCACCGTGAACAGTGATGCATTACGGAGCACCTGCACAATCTAAATGAGACTTTAAGCAGGTTTGGAGAATAAAAGAAAACAAGATTAGACACTTAAAACATGGTGGGACAGACTCTCAGCTTCACAAGGGCTGGTCTTTACTTCTTTTTGTAGTGATTGCTTTGCCTTGACGTTCAAAGAACCACCGGCAAATACAAGGGGAAACTCAACGGGGAGTCGTTTTAAGCTTTGGCTCGGCTGCCTGTGGACTCGACGCTGAGCCATTTTGTGAGCGCATGACTCCATCAACTCTCCGAGGGATACATGCCAAGCGCCGCAGCTCCCTGGCGTCAAAACGTCGGCTCCTCTGCTCCCAGCTAATTACAATCCTCTTCTATTGGGGCAGAAAGAAACCCAGTAACCCTCTGGTTTGCAATAAAAATATGTTTAAAACACCAGCATCTGATGTAAACATGTAATTTGAAAGTAATGGGTGGGACGGTTCTCTCAAACGCTGCTCCAGTCTGGTCTTTAATCTACCACGTGATGGCAGAGCCTCGTGCAAATGGCACTGTTGTCGGTGTGTTTTATGATGCAGCGCTCTCTATTTTTGCCTGGCATTGGCGCATGAACTGACGGAGGTGATGTCGTGCCATCTGCCCTGAAGAACAAGGGTTTGAACAGGCTTTGAGACACAAATAACCAAACTTCTGAGGAAAAGAGAAGCCATGTTGTCATAGAATGATTGTGATCTTTTTTGCTAAGTTATGTTTCTCAATCATAAACATGTACCTCAATTAAGTAAAAAAAAAATAATAATTTACATTTTTACGTCTACCATGTTCGTTTCAGCAGCGTTTCGTTGAATGAAGTTGTGGAGAAATCTGCTGACTGAATGAACTGCATAACATTGGACTACAACAATATAGCCTACCACATGTAAAGTGATGAAATTGAACGGCTTTCTGTTGTTTCGTGTAAATTAACTATATGAATTGCCTCCTCGGATCAATTAATGTGCACAAGTTATTAAGGTGCGTAACATTTACCGTTCAGCGAATTTTCGCGGGCAAAATCCAGTCAGGAAACTACGCGTTCATGGATTTATTCACGGGCAAAATATTTCCACGCAGATTTCGCATAAGGTAAAGTTAATCACATGTTAACCCCTTGTTTTATACAGTCTATGGTTAACCCACAGAAATATTGAACATAGTTCAAATTACGGAGGTGCAACTAGTTAAGCATCGTACGGTTAAGCAGCGAGTTTTTAAAATGTGTTATTGTCTAGCAGGAGAAAGTTGTAAGACGATTACAAACCAAGCATCATTGCAATCGATCTGATTTAATTTTAGCTGATGTTTGTATGCTTTTATTAAAACGTATTTTTGTACAACAACAAAAAACAGTCTTTATGATTTATATAATCAAACATACTGACAGAGTAGCCAATATGTGATTAAATGCTTCCTAAGTACCACATCCATCATGCTACACACTTCGATACTATTGAAAACAAGACTTACCAAGGTTTGGTTCTGGTCTAGGAAGTTCCTCTCGTTTGTGTTTTACCTCTGAAGACTGAGGACAACCACTCACCATGTATCAAATAAACTGGCTTGTAAAAATTCACTGCAGGCATGTGATTATTTGTTCTAATTTGTTATATTGCAGATCAAGTATAATTTTAATAGTATAGTTTGTTAGATTGCATAATAGCCTGAATTAACATTTTTTTAATTTTAAAAATAGCAGTTTCTAAGTGAACAAGACATTAAATAAAACTATTTAATGTGAAAAAAGCAAAAAGTTGCATCTTATGGTCACCATAATAAATATGAATATATGTAAATATTATATAGAAATTACAAGTATTCTTCAGTAAAAAAAAAAAAAAAAAATCCTTTTAAGAGTAGTCCATTCAACTAATGATTGGATGGACATTGAAATCATCCTGTTGTAGTCCAGGCATTTTAAGCCAAAATGGGTCAACCTTGAACAAATTGCAACAGAAGCAAACTCAACTGATTTTGTATCCTCAATATGTCCTGAGTAAGGAAAAAAAAGCCCAGAAGAATCCCATTAGGGGAAAGTTTTGAAAAAGACCCAAATATAGCCTATTCATTCTTTTTCTCACGTGAATAGGGTTAACATTAACCTTTAGATATCACCATGAAAATTACTGAGTTGATTACTTATATCAAGACAAACAAATGTATTAAGTTTTTAAATTGTTAAAATGGACAAACAGGTGCATAATCTAATTCCAGATGTGCTAATTTGCATAAATACCACAACAGATCTAAACATTGGGTATAGACAGGTGAAAATGTCTTGTTGACAATGGTAAATACTTAATGTTAAGGTCTGAATGGAACCCATTTAGGCTACCCATGAGCATTAATACAGAGGCAGGAAGAAGTACTTTAGAAACTAAGGATATAGGATACACATCAGTCGAGTTTGCTTCTGTTGCAATTTGTTCAACCTTTTCATTAAATGACTGGACTATTAGGCCACTTTACAAAGATGACTGTTTGGAAATAAGAAAGGTTCATTTTCTTTGCAAAAATGTTGTTTTTATTTTGGGTTGACATGACCCAGATACAATTAACAGGAGTAAAACAATCAGTTAACCTCAAATAAAATGGAGGTTATGACACTGGCCTGCAAGTTTCACAACATCCAGATGAAATATTTTAAAGCAAGGCATTACTAGAAACATGTACTTAAAGAAATTTGGAAACCCAATAAAAACCACTTTCAAAAATGACACTCGAGAAGACAAACCCAGCCAGCCAAGGTGTGGTATATAAAAAGTTTTAATTTCATTAAAACCCAAAACAAAAACATGATTATGACAAAATCAAAACAGACATCTAGCCCGATCCTCCAACGAGAAGCGGTAAAAACAACTGGGTTTGAGGTAAAAAGGAGGCTTTAAAAACAGGTGTGTCAACAGCTGCGGTTCTGGAAACGCCAAGACCTTCATCTGGACTGTTCAACTGCACAGAGAAAGAGAAAACACTTTAAATTCACATTCTCTGGGTTTGACAAATTCAGAAGCACTTGCTAACGATGGGACGCATCAAACTGGGAAAGATAATCCAGTGACCCCAATATCTGGGATAACTTTTAATTAGTTTAACACTTAAATTTGACCAATCCACTGAAGAAGAAAATCATTATATTCTTGGAAACCAACAATGCCAATAACCTCAAAATATCCAATAACCTAGCCTCGCTTTAGCGACCGCATCAGCGTCCGCCAATATTACAGTTATCAATTCATCACACCGCTCGGGTTGCATTCAATTTGGAAGCAGATATTATCAGGGTTCATTCCTTCATGCTCAAAACACAAGACCGAAGACTCACTGTAAGTGGAAATGTCGATCTCCTCGGGTAACTCGGCCACGTTGACCTCAAATCGGTCCTGCACGTCGTTCAGGATTTTGGCATCGGTTTCATCTGACACGAATGTGACGGCCAAACCCTTGGTGCCAAAGCGCCCGGCACGAGCCACCTGAGAACGAGACGAGACAGTGTGAGACACGGGTCCTCAGAAATCTGGAGCATTCACGCACGCGGTTGCACTCATACCCTGTGGAGATACGTGTCTGAATCCTCTGGCATGTCGTAGTTGAAGACGATGTTGACCCTCTCGATATCCATTCCTCGACCGAACAGATTCGTGGCCACTAGGATCCTCCGCTGGAAGTCTTTGAACTGCTGATACCGGGACAACCTGCGAGCAGAGATTCAAACAGAAGCATTAAAACATCCCGTCCCGAAAGAGTCCCAGCAGACCCTCGTGTTTACAAGCTCTAAGCAAAGTGGTTAATCTCATTTTCTGAGCTCTTAAAGAACATTAAGAGTCATTTTCATTGCAACACTCATAATTAACCTCACTGAAGGAGGGTGGATCACAAACGTATGAGGAATTGTTGCTGAAAAAACCTTGTATAAATACAGATTTCAGTAATAATAGCAAGAATGCAATACTTATATAGAGACGTAACAAGCAATTAAACAATTAGAGGCATTAATTCCATGTTTTGTGTCTTTCAGGACTGACTTTAAAACAAGGATTTCATAAAACTGGGGTTCATGAGTTCATAAAGCTAAATTAAAAAACGAAATAAGTCTGCCATGAAGTAAAAGAGACTGACAATGAGGATCTGAGGACTCTAACCATGGACATTTGATAATTAGCCATTAAAGCAATTTATATAGAATATATAAATGTTACTGTAAATATTCTACAAATGTCACTACTTACCTTTTGTCTCAAGTTTAAAAAAAAAAGTAGAACTGTTATTCAATAAATACAATGTAAATGTAATTTGTCAATGTCATACCAATAATTGAATACAGTTTATTGTAACCCACAAAAATCAAACTACAAGTTTTAAAATTATACTATAAAAAATAAGTTACCTGTTACTGGTTAAACTGAAATATCAACTTTTAAAAATGTTTGGGCTGACAAACGCTTGGGAACTTCTTGTTTCATGTGTCAATAACCGCAGTGAATCAAAGCGCACACACACACCTCTCTTCCTGAGCCATTCCTCTGTGGATGGCGATGGCAGGGAAGTTCTGCTCCACCAGTAACTGTGAGAGAGCCACACAGCGCTGAACAGACTTCACGAAGATCACCACCTGCAGGACAAACACAGAATCACCCTCAAGAACACAGTCTCAAGCACTTCTGACAGAAACCATAATCTACATGAACATGGAAGAGTCTCGGAGGGAAAGGCAATGCATTTAGATGGACATCATAAAAAAAATAAAAATTCCTTTGGAACAAAGAATCACAACAAGACTGGAGTAAACTGGTTTTGCGTTTGAGCAGAAGCATCTGCTAAAAGAATAAATGTGAAGACTGGAATGAGCATCAAGTCAAGCGCTCACCTGGTTGAATTCCAGGACGTCGAGCAGGTCGAAGAGTTTGCGGTTCTTCTCGCTGTCCTTCAGTTTGCAGTAGTACTGCTGCAGACCGTGAAGAGTCAGCTTCGTCTCGTCGTCCACAAACACCTCCATCGGCTGAAAACACCACAACACTTCAGACTATGACGAGCATCCGGTCTCAACCAATAACAATCATCACGGCTAATGCAGCGACAAATACAGTCCGACAGCGCTACATTTAATAAACCTGCCACTGCACCCAAAAAGACTCAAAATACAAGAAACCAAATTGTAGTTAGTGGCATTTTAACTAGTGTTATTTTAGCATCAGTAATATACTAGTTTAATATTTTGAATTTAATTTAAATACACCAACACTACACTACACATGATGAATGTTTGTAAAATTTGCTTCCTTGATTCAGTTAAAGTGATTTGTTTTTGTTTTTTTATCATAAAATGGATCGTTCCAGTCCCTGATTCTGATTGGTTGAGCCGCATTCAAAGCTATTGTAAATTAAATTACTCTACAAACATACAACTGTGACCTCGTTACATAAAATATTAAAATATTTTTATGGACTAACCATTTTACAACAGCAAAAAACCCTGTGAAGCCATGGCTCACAGTGAATCCCATATTGCTTTATTAAAGCGTCTATATAGTTTTAAGTTTGTTATATTAGTACTTAAACGAAAAAAAGGTTGCCTTGGAAACGAGCTGAAATAAGTACTAATATAACATACTTAACTATATGGACACAAAAACAACACTTGAACCATTTCAAGGAAGAGAACTGAGCAAATGTTCACCATGCGATCACAAAAACAAGGTAATCTCACTAAACGGACAGACGTCACTCACGTCCTGCATGAACTTGCGGCAGACGGGGCGTATCTCTTTGCTGAGGGTGGCGCTGAACATCATGCACTGCTTCTCATGAGGCGTCAGTCTGAAGATGTCCTGAACGTCACGCCTCATATCTGACACAGAAACACACATGAATCGTCAAAGACTCGGTTCGACACAAACGCACATCAAGCGCACTTCCTCCAGACGCTCACCGAGCTGCTCCAGCATCTTGTCACACTCGTCCAGGACAAAGTGCTTGACGTTCTTCAGGTTGAGGGTTTTGTTGCGCACCAGCGCGAGGATTCGGCCCGGCGTCCCCACCACGATGTGAGGGCAGCTCTTCTTCAGGACGTCCTCGTCCTTCTTGATGGACATGCCGCCGAAGAACACGGCCACCTTGACCGTGGGCATGTACTTGGAGAAGCGCTCGTACTCCTTGCTGATCTGAAAGGCCAGCTCACGCGTGTGACACATGACCAGCACCGACACCTGCGCCACAGGAACACAACCGGCTCAGAGTTAAATTAAAGTTTGGCACGTTACACACCTGTAAAGCTGTAATTGGGGCCACTTGAACACCACCATTAATAACTTTCGCAACTGTTCAGCCACACAATAATTTAACACCTGCATGTTAACAGGTCTGTTTATCTGCATGTCACATGATCAATAACTAAAAAAAAAAAAAACAACCTAAGACTTACATTTTGATGGTTTTGTCTTCAATATTAAAGTTATTTATTTTTTTAATTTTACATTATGATTCAAGCAATTTAACACTAGAAAAAATATGGTCACATGACATGCAAAAAAAAAAAAACACTTCACATTTTTTCCTTAAAAAAAAAAACGATTTACACCAGTGAATATTTTAATTATTGAACACCACAAATAACACCACAAATAACATGGTCCGTTTGTTGATTGGTCACATGAAATTCATATGAACATAAAACCAAAATTTTATATTTAAAAGGACCTAAATCAAAGTAAAGTTAAAAAGACTGCTTCAGTTATTAAACATTTTCAAGGTTCTTTTTAATGCACTTTAATGAATAAATTACATTTTTTTTAATCTAAATTTAATTGACATTGACTGAATATTTCAATAATTAACTCGCACAAGATGCAGGCAGACAAAAACTTTTCATATGTAATATTTTAAAACTAATCTATCTAAAACTATTTAGCATTTATAGGCCTTTTCAGAATGTTTGTAAACAATAGGCACCGAGTAACTTCCGGGTGGCAGAACGCGAGCGGCTTCCACTGACTAACTGAAGAGATCCAGCCGGCGACTGCAACAGTTACATAGTTAAAAACATTGTTGTTGATCAAAGTTGAAACGATGATGAAAACGTGTTGTGTTTGGGGTTGCGCTGCCAGATATACAGCAAAAGGTGTAGGGGTTTCATCGATTTCCTGTGGGTGAGGAGGTTATAGCGAGTGGACGTCGTGTCGTCAAAAGTAGGGAATCTTAAACGATCCCCTAAATTATATGATTCATCCAACATTTCTGCTGCCATCCCTGCTTGCCCTTCAACTCTGCTTCGTGTATTCTCAAAACGGTCCATCTACAAAATCACAGCAGAGCATTTATCTTCCGCTGGGGAAATTCGAGACTAATATTAGTAAACTTGTCTCTTTTGATGAAGACACTCATTGCCAGTCACTGCCTGAAGTAAAAGAGGGTTGCCCACTCTCACGCATTCACCGTGAGACTCACGCAATTGTCACTTTTCACACTCTCTCACGCCACACATCCATTTTCTCACGCAACTTACCGAAATGTATATTCCTCATACATAATATCGACCAATCAGAGTTTTTCAACCGCGCAAAGTTCAATATAACAGCTGGAGAACAATTGTCACATAACATTTACCTCAAGAAAGCCATTTAATGACTATGATAGGCTATATAGCACGTTATTTTGGCTAGAAAAACGAGCTATATAGAGTATTTTGCTAATTATGTGTAGGCCTACTATATTACATATTTATTATATTTTTTACTTATATCATTAACCACAGTTGTTATGATAAAAAATGCATTATATTTAATTAAATGTTTTATTTTTATAACATTTTTACTGTCGACGGTGGGCCTCCCTTCCAAGCAATTTACTAGCGTTGCCATAGGAACGCTTCAGCTTTTGCCACCCAGAAGAACGTCTAATACTGATGTGACGTCATGGTGAATTGTCGTATACAATCACCACATTTAATTTTAAAATGATTAACTGATGTTGCATTATTTAAATATGAAAATCAAAGTTAGTCACATGTCCACAGCTATATGATGTCAATTAAAGTTCATGTTTATGTAGGAAAACATTGTGAGTCTTAAATGCTGAAAATTGCTTTTTTTTTATAATTATGAGTATTTTAATTTAAATGTTTTGTGATTTAATTATTAATCTGCTCCCTGAGTTAGTGATTTCAAACTCGTACCTCCGAGTCCTAATGTTTCATCCCTAAACAGAAGCGTCACACACTAACCTGTCCCTCCACCGGCTCGATCTGCTGTAGAGTTGCGAGCACAAACACGGCCGTCTTCCCCATACCGGACTTGGCCTGACACAAGATATCCATGCCGAGGATGGCCTGCGGGATGCACTCGTGCTGCACTACAAACACAAACACCATGTTTACCCTCCGGAATAATCAACATACACATCCATGCCAACAGAAGCAGTAGGGCTGGGCAAACAAAGTGATTTTTCAATGAACCTAATCCAAGTGTACCTAAAATAAAAAGTTAAATATACAGGTTTGTGGCTCTTAATTTTTTATTAATAAACCAATTGTAAACTTATGTTCACTGTTCTTTTTTTAGAAATATAGGACTTGTATAAATCTATATTCAATAAGTCAAATCAGGAATCGAAACATCTGAATCGATAGCCCTAAGAAGCACTCTGACCTTCAGACGGATGCTCGAACCCGCAGTCCACGATGGCCCTCAGCAGCTCCGGCTTGAGCAGGAAGTCCCTGAATCCCGAGCTGTGGATGGAGACGTACGAGCCCTTCACCTCCTTCTTGCCCACCGGAGCGACGCTCTCCGGGGCTCCTTGAGGCTCCTCGTCCTCTTCGTAATCCAACAGCTCGTTTTCAACATCATTCTCAGCCATTCTGGAGACAAAAGTAGTGAGAAGACTGATCATAAAGCAGCAGGGCATTTAAGTCACACCTTCACAAGATTCACACTTTCACGGTTCAAAAGCAGCAAGCCATGAGGGAACACACACAGAGAAAAGTTAGAAAGTCCCACATAAACCCACACAGGACAGAAACCACGTAAACAAACCAGCCTGATCACTATTGAGTGACGAAAGTACACAACTGGACATTATAAACATTCACAAATGATTTCATAACTTAATAGGACCAAGCGCTGTTGGAACATATTTTGAGGAAACAATTACTACATGTAATAATTCTGCATAATTAAATGTAACGAACCATAAACAGTAACTCCATAGTAAGTACATGTAGTTAATTATCAAATGGTACTTATTTTAGCAAGTACAATGTAACTACGTCACATCAAAATAAAGTGTAACGTATATTTTTGTTAACCGAGTACATGGTTCATAGACAGATTCAAAAAGCCAAAGCAGAGAAAAATAAACATCGTAATATCGCGGTATCTATTGTTACTACGCAGCGAGTTCAGCGAAACTGGACCGGGCCCCGGTTACAAACCATACGGCCATACACGCCAATGTTATGAAGATTTAATATGAAATTATACGTTAATATTCAAAACAATCACGGTTCTCGCTTTTGTGTTGCTGAGCAAAAGAGAAATTCAAATTAGTCTAGATGTGAAACTCATGTAAGGAGCGTTTAGTCGCGAACGCGCGGCGGACAATAAAGCGGCGTTTACTAGCGTATATCAATGACGGAGACGCTTAAAAATGAACTAAATCTCACACACGGGCTTATGTTTAATGCGGTGTACCAGTACAAATGCCGCGAAACACTGAAATATCTTAAAACAACGGAAAATAAACTCTAGCGCGTGCTCTCTTCCTATCGTGCGCTGTTGTTAGCACGCACAGCTAACATGCTAATGACATCGCGCTTCGCTTTCATAATAAACTTCACTGTTAAATACAACACACCGATGTATATGTATCATAAATAAAGCTATGAGGGGAAACCATGCTAGGTTTAATTGAGAAATCAGCTTACATTACCTGTATGTGACGGTGCGCGAGGAGTACGTATGAAGAAGCACTGCTGTCTCAAACCACACGCGACGACAGGCCGCAGTTTATACTACCGCCCGGAAATCCCGCCTCCCGAAGAACAAGCGCGCCCATTGGCTGGCGAACGCGTCAGTTTCATACGCGTTAAATGAAACCGTGTCGTGATTGGATGTTGGAACTTGAACTTTGGGGCGTTGAAGTCGTGCTCGCGTTGGGCGCGTTTGAGGTAGGCGGGATTTTTGTAGCTCTCTTCTGAAGTTTCTGAAGGTGATTGAAACGTTTGATTATATTTGCAAGTAGTTTAGGAAGGAATATTAATATAAATGACTTAAACCAGTAAATTTATGCTATTAAATGATTTATATCTTGCGCCATATTATGGAAGCCCATTTCCGCTACATAAAAAAATCATAACTGTGATATAAAAGTCGAAATTATGGCATACTAAACAAAAATTATGACTTAAAAGTCTTGATTAGGACTTCAAAAAATAAAATAAAATTCGAGATTATGGCTAAAAAAGTCACAAATATTACATATTGATGTAATAACATAATGATGTAATTGTAGAAATTATAGGCCTATGACATTTCTACTTTTTAATCTCATACGACTTAGTATGTCATAATAATGACTTGGTATGTAATAATTTCGCCCTTTTATGCCATTATTTAGATTTTTAATCATAATTATCATGTAGTTTTTTAATAATTATGATTTACCAAAACAATGTTTTTCTTTTGTGGCTTCCATAAGTAAACCAAATCAAATCAAGACTAAAGAAAGACTATCATAGACATAGGTACATTTCCAAAAAATACATGGTAATACCATGGTACGTTTTAGTTACGGTAGAACAAGAGTTTTGTGTGTTTTGACTACCTTTATCAATTTTCTAAAGTGTTGAAGAAGTATTTTAGTATGAGAGACAAAATAAAATGTTAGGTTGTAGACTATACTGTACTTAAAACCTCATCAGATGCTTAGAGTATTAATTGATAGTGTAAGGATGAAAACAAACAGCATCTTCATTTTTTATTTAGCAAAGACGCTATAGGAAACTAGCCAATTTTTCTACATCATGACTAACCTGTTAACCATGAGTCTCACTTGAGCATAGACCTGGTTTGAGTGATCTTAGCCATATATTACCAATACTGTTCACATACTACTATTTATGAAGGAGACATTGCATTTTATGCTTGAATTCAACATCTAACAAACACGTAAAAAGGACATGTGGAAAGCAACCAGACATGCATTATAGTTTGCGTTGAAGACATAATGCATCATATCTGTCAATAGTTCTTTATATTTTAAACATTTTTAGACACAAAACTAGAATGTTTCACCATTTCATAAAAAAAAAGGTCTGAAATCGCCTTATGACTCCGATTAGTTATCACAAATTAATAAAAAACAGTCACCATATGAAAACTTGAGTCGTAAGAGTTTTAAAATGATAGCTAGTTTGTCAAGATTAGAAAAGTTTACAAGGGGTTAATTGGGCCTTACACATTGGGTCAGTGACATCAACCTGTTAATTAAGGTAAAATTTTTTAATTTTGTCAGTCGTCACATCAGCTTATCCATAGATTGGCTCTTCCAGACTTAGTTTAGTAATATAATAATAATAATAATAATAATATAGGAATAATATCATCTTAAAGGTGTATTTAAAAAAAAAAATAATATACTATATATATACACTTTCAGATAATATAATGTTAATGAAAAAAAGCCACTTTAGTGAGTGAAAGTAACTTTTCTTTACGTACAGTTTTAAAAAAAGTTCTGTAATAAAACTTAGTAATAATGCCAAATTAAAAGTTTAAGTTCAAAGTACATTTTAAACCATTATGTTTTGATGATCTTGTCATGCTTTAACAAAGTACACTTATGTACTACACTTCAATTGGTTTCTCTATAGAACTTTAGGGTTCTTGACCCAATTTTAAAGAAGCCTTTATGCCAAAAAGGTTCTATAGGGAGAAATGATTGCATAATTCTTTCATGTTTACAGGTTATTTAAATTTTGCCTAGTGATAAAGTATGTGTAAGAACTGTTTAATTCATAAAATTGAATTACAATTAAAAATGAATAAACAAATTAAAACTTAATCCATAAAATGATCTCATGATAGGAACACATAAAAGGTTCCAAAAATGATGTGCCTGGCATAATCCTTCAAAGTTCCATACAGAACCTTTTCTTCTGAGTGCACACTCATTTCACACTTAAGTATATTCTTTTAAAGAATATACTTGTTTAATAATATATTTGTTTTCTTAAAAGGTACACTATGTAATTTTTCGCCACTAGAGGTCGTTTATTCAAAACAAAGGTGTAGCTTGATGAAGCATTGATTTCATGGAATCATAGGAGTTGTTGTCTTCACCTCTACAGAAATCATATTTATGGATGACCAGTAATGTATTAAAGATTTATTAGCGTTATGAAAGCCGTTCGAGCGAAGGCCGCTGTAGCGATTGCTAATGAGAGACAAGTGCAACACACGACCGCTTCTGCTTCTTCTGGTCAATCGTATGTGGAGTAACGCAGCGCTGTTTTATCATATTAGATACATTTGAGTGTGTTGAAAGTTGTTATAATGCTACTTTGTGCATTCGCTCGACGGCTACTATATGAGACACTTGTTGCACACTGCAGTGAGCTAAATCGATATTAGGCATGGTAAATATGGCGCTCGCGGTAAATCACGAAAACGAGATTTAAACAAAAAGACTAGGCTAACCGTGTTGAGCTGTATAACAATGATTCGTTTTCTGTCGATGAATGTATCCAAATAGTTGCTCACCTGTCTAATAAACACATATTATATTAAAGCGTCTTTGGTGTTTCCATGGTTTCTACGAAATAAAACTGGAAATCGAGCGTCACGCGGGTATGATGTCATTGATAGGCGATGCACGGACACAGTCCGTGCCTTGGTTAAAACTGCTAATTTCTCTGTATTTAAACATTCTTAGAAACATTTGGAATAATGTAAGTAGGCCTACACAAATCAACAAAATATGTAACATTGGTCTAGTGGTTTTTGAATATTTTGACCCAAAAATCTTACATAGTGTGCCTTTAAGTACTCTTTTTAAAGGTATACTAAAGTGTAAGTGAATCATCAGCGCTTGGATTCACTTCCATGGTGCTGTCAAGTACGACTTGCAGTCTGTGAGGTAAACTAAACACTACTGGCTATTTGAAAAGCTTCCTGTTTCAGTGGAAATTACGTTTATAAAATAATATACTTAAAGTGCGTTGACTTAATCCATAAAATTATCTCATAAAAGAAACAAATGAAAGGTTCCAAAAATGAAAAGGTTCCAAAAATGATCCACCTGACATAATCCTTCAAAGTTCCATTTAGAACCTTTTCTTCTGAGTGCACACACATTTCACACTTAAGTATATTCTTTTAAAGTAAATAGTTTCCTTAAGTACTCTTTTTAAAGGTATACCAAAGTGTACTACTTTTCCCACAAGGGTTGTTAAATATTGTTTATGAAAAACAAACCCCAGAGTCCGTAAGTTCACTTTGAAGCTATCGTTTTATATCCGAGATTCTAGTGCGGAGTGAAAGCTCCACTGCGCCGTCGAAAAGTTAGGAAAACAATCCGAATTGGGTCGTGACGGAGGTTCAGAAGAGCCGGTCTGCTGCAGGACGTCCCTGACCTGTCGAGGTAAGGTGTGCATCAGCCAGTTTTCCGCAAGGAACCCGCCTCCACGGAGCCCAAAACAGCACCCCAGCTCGACAGGAAGCTCCTCCAGACTGTTTCCCCGCACATCCAGACGAGACAGCTGAGTCAAGCCGCCCAGACCCACTGGCAAAGATCCCAGCGAGTTATTCGCGACGTTCAAGCTACGAAGTTCTACACAGCTTCCAAACAGCTCTTTGGGAAGGCGTTCGAGCCGATTAGCGCTGAGGTCCAGTTCGCTAAGCAGCGTCAGAGCGCCGACCTCCGCTGGAAGCTCTTCCAGAAGGTTCCCGGCCAGCAGGAGGCGTCGCAGTCTGCGTAGCGTAAAGAGAGCCGACGGTAAGTTTCGCAGCTGATTATGCGCTAAATCCAAGAGCTCTAGCGAACGCAGCACTCCTACACTAGCCGGAAGAGCCAAGACATGATTACAAGCAAGTCGTAAACAAGACAAACGGCGCAGATGCTGCAATCCCAACAGCTCCTCTAAGGTACGCAGGCTATTGTGTTGCAAGTCCAAAATACGCAGACCTGTAAGCGCTAGCAGCGCTGATGGCAACCTTTCCAACTGGCATCCATTCAGCTGCACCTCTGCTAATCCGGTTAAGCGCCTCAGTCCCGTAAGAACCAACAACCTAGTGCCCTCATTGTATATCTCCAGTTTTAGCAGACTCCCGGCTAATTCGCTGAGCTCCCCCGGGATTTTCTGGAGCGCGCCGCGCAGCACCAGGACGCGGAGGTGCCGCAGCTGTCGGAGGCTAACGAGGGCCCAGCCGCGCCCCATCCCGCCCTCGCTGCTCAACCTCCCGCTCAGGTGCAGCTCCTGCAGGCCGCGGAGGGAATAGACCCAGGTCGGGATCTCGGAGGCGAGGGTGAAGGTGAGATGCAGAGTCTCCAGGTGTTCCTGAAGGTGTTGCAGAGCTCCAGACTCCACTGAGGCAGTGCAGTGGTAGAGGTGCAGCTCCCTGAGGAGAAGACAGGCCTCATCAACTCATACAGCAACCTCTGATCTTCAGTACATCTCAGAAATAGTCTGTGTCACAGTCTTTAGTGCTCATGTCACATTATGTGGAGTCTGTCTATGTCTGTCCATCTATCTGTCTGTCTTGTCTGTCTGTCTGTTTGTCTGTCTATATATCTGTCTGTGTATCTATCTATCTATCTATCTATCTATCTATCTATCTATCTATCTATCTATCTATCTATCTACCTGTCTGTCTGTCTGTCTGTCTGTCTGTCTATCTATCTGTCTACCTGTCTGTCTGTCTGTCTGTCTATCTATCTGTCTGTCTTTGTCTGTGTCTATCTATCTACCTGTCTGTCTGTCTGTCTGTCTGTCTATCTATCTATCTATCTATCTATCTATCTATCTATCTATCTATCTATCTATCTATCTATCTATCTATCTATCTGTCTGTCTGTCTGTCTGTCTGTCTATCTATCTACCTGTCTGTCTGTCTGTCTGTCTATCTGTCTGTATGTCTGTATGTCTGTCTATCTGTCTATCTATCTGTCTGTCTGTCTGTCTGTCTGTCTATCTATCTACCTGTCTGTCTGTCTGTCTGTCTATCTATCTGTCTGTCTGTCTGTCTATCTGTCTATTTATCTATCTATCCATCTGTCTGTCTGTCTGTCTATCTATCTACCTGTCTGTCTGTCTATCTGTCTGTCTGTCTATCTATCTGTCTGTCTATCTATCTACCTGTCTGTCTGTCTGTCTGTCTGTCTGTCTATCTATCTGTCTGTCTGTCTGTCTATCTATCTACCTGTCTGTCTGTCTGTCTGTCTGTCTGTCTATCTATCTGTCTATCTGTCTGTCTGTCTGTCGTTCTTGCTCTGTCCGTAAGGCCTATAAACTCCTTCTTTTCTAGTTAAACTGTTTACTAAAAAAGTTTCATTCTAAATTAATTTAATTCCAGTTAATTTGAATTCTACTTCCTTACGTTCAAATTTGAAATGCAACTAGAATTTGAAAAGCATTCTCAATTCAATCAAGCAAACCCTAATATCAGCTTATGTATATGTGCACTTTTCTACCTTGACATTGTTCTGTGCCTAAAGCTAAAGGCAGTCTTGTGTATCGGTGTGAATACCCACCTGAGTGCGGTCATGTTAGATATCTGTGCTGTGAGTTTGGCGTCTCCGATCAGTTCCAGCTTCAACACCTGTAACTGGCTGAGGGTGAAGAGGGCTGGTGGCAGGCGAGGAAGAGCCACGAGCTGCAGCAGAGATTGGCCCTGCGTGTCACTCGTGATCATCGACCGCAAGCGCTCGGCTCCCCAGCGCCGCTCCAGGCTTTCCTCCAGCAGGCGAGTCTCGCTGACCGGAGACAGGAACACAGACAGACGCTGGGACAGCAGAGGGTCGTACTGGTCGGCCATGTGCAAGAGGAACGCCAGGTCATTGTGAAGGTCAGGTGCGTCTAGCATGGGTCCTTTCTCACGTAGACTCTGGAAAGAGTACTGCCTCAAAGACCTGAGGATTAGGCATATTCAATAAGATTTCATCATAGTTTCATCTCAAACCATTATAGATTGCAACAGTCGGGTTCCGGAAGTTACCTGTGAGTTAACCGATGGTAAATGCTTCTGTTGAAGCCCTATTTTAAAACTTACTTTTTAAACTTTTTTAACTTGTTTAACAGTGGAATTCCTGGTGAAAAACTGTACATTACCCATAATGCTGTACAGAAAATTCCACCAATCAGAGAGTCGCTGTGAGCAAATTACGCCAAAAGAACTCTTTATATTTTGCAATGAGCTTAAAATATGTTGTTTCTACAGATATAATAAACTATTTTAACCTCAAATATATTTTTGATAAAAGTTTGTAATGTTGTGATTCACCTTGTGGCTGGTTGGTTTTGTTAATGGCTTATAACTTAAACTAAAGAGTCTGAAATTTTTGTAGGCGTTTTTTCGTATTCTACATTGTCAAAACACCGGATGCAAAAAACGCAGAAAATCGAACCCGATCCAATTTTTTTTAGGACGGACGAAAGTTTCGGAGGCAGTGTTTAAACGTGATTGATACAACGTGAGGTCGTATTTATTTTTTTATTGGTGAAAATTTCGGACGAGAACTTCAAACTTTTTTAAATTTCTATGGAAAAAAAGGAATGGAAAAAATATTTTCGGAACCAATGCCGCTGAAAAGTGGGCGGGGCTAATGCACTCCATTTGCATTTAGAATTTCTTAGAACACAAACAGACACGTTGGTTCAGTCACCAGAATCTCTCGACACTCACACATGGAGACAGACTACAGACTACATGGACACAGTCCTCTCCTGTCTCGGGACACCCGTACTTGTGGAAGATCCAGAAGAGGGCGTAGACGCCCAGCAGACCGAACAGAAACAGCAGCGAGATGTAGGCCTGCATCAGCTTGCGCAGGACGGAGGACAGCGAGTGACTGCACTGGAAGAGGCTGTAGCCGGTCAGAGCGTGAGAGTGAAGCTGGCAGATGTGACTGAAAGAGATGGAGCTCAGGAGAGGAGTAGCGTAGCTCACGATCAGGATGAACTTCAGGACCTTGAACACCGTCTGAGCAGTGTACACCTACAGGAGGAGCAGTGAAAACACATGTGAAGATACTTGTTGTTAAAGGGATAGTTCTACTCTATTATATTCTACTCTGTTCTATTCCACTCTACTCTATTCCACACTACTCTACTCTTATATTCTACTCTGTTCTATTCCACTCTACTCTATTCCACACTACTCTACTCTTATATTCTACTCTGTTCTATTCCACTCTACTCTATTCTCTACTCTATTGTATTCTACTCTGTTCTATTCTATTCAGTATATAACAGTATTTTTTTTTCCACAATATGTCAGTCATTGGGGACCAGCAACTGTCTGAATACCCACATTCTTCAAAATATCTTCTTTTGTGTTCAACAGAACAAAGAAACCACATTTGTGGCCGGTAACCAAAGGTTGCTGTTTTGAGTTTAACAATGTCATGAAACTGAAACTAATTCCACTAGTGGTGATAAAGAAAGATTTTATTTTGTACTCTGTTCTGTTCTGTTCTACTCAACTATATTCTATTCCACTCTATTATAATATATTCTATTCTGCTATATTACACTCTATTATGTTCTTCTCTGTTCTGTTCTATTCTATTTCACTCTATTCCTCAATACTCTATTCACTCTCCTTTATTATATTCTACTCTGTTCTATTCCACTCTATTCTATTCTACTCTATTATATTCTAATCTTTTATAATACAGGTTTAGAACAATTTAAGGGTGAGTAAATGATGACAGAATTTTTACTTTTGGGTGAACTATCCCTTTAATGCAGTTTTTGTATTATTTAATTTTATTTTTATATCTAAACTCACAATTGCAAGGAAAAAAGTCAGAATGAAATATATATTCATATATACTCTAAAACGAGATATAAACTCGCAATTTACGTTGTAGAACACAACGTCTAAGTATCGTCAAGTTATGTTTACCACAGGTCTTATTTTACTCATAAATTTAGAAATCCATAGGAAAATCTTGAGGGAAACATTAGCGAATTAGGGTCTGTTTACACGACACCATGTGCACCATGTGTGTTTTGGTCGTTCATTTGCATGACAACAGTGTTTTGGTTGTCTGAAAGCGCAAACTTTTGAAACGGGTTTCAAAGTGCAAGTTTTTGAAAATCTTTTTGAAAGTCTCCTTGTAAACAACAAAAACACGAATCTCTGAAGACGATGACGTCATGCACATGCGTACTACGTGTTCAGTCTATAGTGTTTCATCGCCATCTAATGGCCTGACAGCAGAATACAGCTTTTTAATCGTTTTCGCGGATCTGTGTAAATGGGAATCATTTTGACAACAGTGTCGTCTGTACGCGGAAAACTCAAAGGAAAAACTTAACTGTTTTAAGCATATTGTTGTCGTGTAAATGTATTAATTTTCCTTGTTTTGCCATTACCTCTTTAATAATAAGACAAAACTGTAAACGTGATGAACTGACTTATAGGTTACCTTATAGATAACATCCGAACTCTCACAGTGGGTGCGAAACCTGCGCACTCTCTCGAACAGCGCTCTGGCCTGCTCCCTGTCGCTGCGGTCCAACGTGGCTCCCGGTCTGGACCCGTCCGGGACGACTTGTGCCGGCAGAAGCGGCTCCTTGAGCGACCGAGCGGAGAGCGTGGAGCAGTGGGATAAAGTGGAGGGACATGGAGACGGTTGCGTTGTAGTGGATGCACTATCCGTCCCTGCCAGCAGAGGGCTGTCCGTCCCCGAGTCCAAACTCGAATTGCGCGTTTTGTATGAAGATGTTACCTGAACTTTGGGTCGCATTACTTGCTCCGCCTCCGAAAAGCGAGTGTCCAGTTTGGCCGTGTGCGAAAGCGCTCTAGTCGTCCAGGGTGATTCGCAACACTTGGCGAGGAGCGACAGGAAGTGCTCGATACGAGCGGACGTGAGCGGGAAGTGGAACCAGAAGCAGCCGCTAGCCAACAGAACCAGCGTGTGGAGCAGCGTCACGTACGGTAGAAAGCGCGAGAACCAGGGCAGCGCCTCGTGATAGCAAACCTGGCTGATGTAGACGTACTGCTGGAAGTCCAAGTTGGTACGTCGCCCCTTTGCCGGACTCCCGAGAGACTGTTTTGTGTCTGTGTAAACAAAATCAGACATGGGCTCCATAGGAGAGCTGTAGTTGGTAGAGAAGGGGTGTACGGGGACGCACACGACTCCGTCCCGGGACAGCAGAAGAGTCCCGGCGAGGATGGACACCATTAGCATTAGCACCAGCAGGTAGTCCATGAAGACTTCCCACCATGGCTTCAGCAGCTTATAACTGCCCTGACGCTCGTTGCCCGACCACAGCTCAGACAGCGTGAACATCTACAGTCGGAGAGAGAGGAGAAACCACATTCAATCAATTCAACACTGCATCAGCAACTGTTTGTTTAAAATGTCACATTCAAAAATCACTCTATCGATGCTCAGGTTTTGTTAGTGGTTGCCGGGGGATTGCAATTCAGTGGTTCTGAGTGTTTGGTAGGCGCTGCTATGCGGTTGGCAGGGTATTCTGATTGGTTGTTGGTGTGTTGCTATGTAGTTACTAGGCTGTTAATGTGTTTCTTTGCAGTTGCTTTGATGTTCTGGGTGTTTTTAGTGTGTTGCTATGTGATTACTAGGGTGTTAGTGCGTTGCTATGCAGTTGCTTCAATGTTCTGGGTGGTTGTTAGATCATTGTTTTGCGGTTACTAGGGTGTTAGTGCATTGCTATGTGGTTACCAGGGAGTTAGTGTGTTGCTGTGTAGTTGCCAGGGTGTTCCGATTGGTTGTTATTACATTGCTATGCGTTTGCCAGGGTGTTCTGATTGGTTGTTGGTGTGTTGCTATGTGGTTACTAGGGTGTTAATGTGTTTCTTTGCAGTTGCTTTGATGTTCTGGGTGTTTTTAGTGTGTTGCTATGTGCTTACTAGGGTGTTAGTGCGTTGCTATGCAGTTGCTTCAATGTTCTGGGTGGTTGTTAGATCATTGTTTTGCGGTTACTAGGGTGTTAGTGCATTGCTATGTGGTTACCAGGGAGTTAGTGTGTTGCTATGTAGTTGCCAGGGTGTTCCGATTGGTTGTTATTACATTGCTATGCGTTTGCCAGGGTGTTCTGATTGGTTGATGGTGTGTTGCTGTGTAGTTACTAGGCTATTAATGTGTTTCTTTGCAGTTGCTTTGATGTTCTGGGTGTTTTTAGTGTGTTGCTATGTGATTACTAGGGTGTTAGTGCGTTGCTATGCAGTTGCTTCAATGTTCTGGGTGGTTGTTAAATCATTGTTTTGCGGTTACTAGGGTGTTAGTGCGTTACTATGTGGTTACTAGGGTGTTGGTGTGTTACTATGTAGTTAGTAGGGTGTTAAAGGGATAGTTCACCCAAAAATAAAAATTCGAGAATACTTTTTGTTCAAAAAAAAAAGAAGGAAATGAATAGTGGAATAAAGTGGGGGGTTTTTTCTTTCTTTTTTCGCACAAAAAGTATTCTCGTCGCTTGATAAACTTAAGATTGAGCCACTGTAGTCACTTGGACTATTTTAACGATCTCTTTAATAACTTTTCTGGGCCAGCAAGTTTCAATCCCTTAGAAGCCTATGGAGGAGTGATCCAGCTCTCAGATTTAATCAAAAATATCTTAATTTGTGTTCCGAAGATGAACAAAGGTCTTACGGGGTTGGAACAACATGAGGGTGAGTAATTACTGACAGAATTTTCATTTTTGGGTGAACTATCCCTTTAATGTGTTGCTATGTAGTTTATTCAGTGTTTTGGGTAATTGTTAGTGCGTTGCTATGTGGTTTTCTAGGATGTTAGTGTGTTGCTATTAAGTTGCTTTGATGTTCTGGGTGGTTGTTGGTGCGTTGCTATGTGGTTACTAGGGTGTTAGTGTGTTTGCTATGCGGTTGCCAGGGTGTTCCGATTGGTTGTTGGTGCGTTGCTATGCGGTTACTAGGGTGTTAGTGTGTTACTATGCGGTTGCTTCAATGTTTTGGGTGGTTAGTGTCCTGCAATGTGGTTACTAGGGTGTTAATGGGATTTTATGTTCTTGGTCTCTAGTAATGAGTCCCTCCTTTGATGTGCATCTGTGGGTTTTTTCAGCTGTTTTCTGGTCCAGCAGGTGAAAATACAGCGTCTGATCACTCAGTAAAGTAACAGCAGGACACTCAGTGTGATAATATTAATGATATAACTCCGTAAACACCTCTAAAGGAGCTTCTAAAGTTACGTTTAGTTATGTAACGTTAGTTTGCTGTAGACTATTGAAATGAAAAAGTTTTCTGCTAATGCATTTATAATGAGATCTGATTCGGCACATAAAGCTGAGCGCATGATTCTAGAAACCCAAATCCTGCAGAATCTCATCACACTACATCATCTAACCTATATGCCAAAAATACAAAAAGTTAGAGAAATGCACTTACTATAACGTCGTCAGAACCGAAGCCACACTTCACGGAG
The DNA here is from genome assembly GCF_951802725.1 of Rutilus rutilus. Classification (NCBI taxonomy): domain Eukaryota; kingdom Metazoa; phylum Chordata; class Actinopteri; order Cypriniformes; family Leuciscidae; genus Rutilus; species Rutilus rutilus. The sequence goes on from NC_140209.1 coordinate 24,925,592, forward strand.
TCTTGAAAGGCCCGGTCCGGTGCAGGCTGGTTTGTTCTCGCACACTAACTTTCCCCTGTTCTCACACACACACACACACACACACGGGCCCCAAAGCAGCTTTCAGGTCTCCACGGCAACCTGCACACAATGGGCTCATTCACATAACAACACGACAGAGAGCCGCTGGATTCACAAGCAATACACAGAAATAACAACATGAAATATATATGTAAATGTCAGGTTTTCTGTATTTACTCAGGACTCTTCTTCAGACCTTTGAGAACTATCTTGTACCTCTCAAAGCAGTGCAGCAAATGTGAACAGCAGGCGGCGCTCACGAGTCACTTTACACTTTACATGAGTTTGGACACATCAAAGCTTTGAGAAATTAATTTACTGTAGTTTTATGAGTCACAGGCTTTTGTTTGGAAAGCTAAAATTATGTCCTGAATTACGTTCAGTCAAATTGACCTAAAATGATAGATCTTCGTGTATAATTTCAATCACAAGGCCACTTTTTGAAAGTTAAACTTACATGTTTGTAGAAGCAACTTGAAAACTTAAATAAAAAAGAACTAAATAAAAATATAGAATTGAATACATTTAATTAAATAATATATTTAATTAAAATGTATATGCAAATAATGTAGTTGTGCAGGAAACCCCCGATTCCCCGAATATCATCTTGTCACACATTTTTTGTTATCTTGCACTGGGGATTTACAAAAAGCCCACACATCAGATTGAGATGCACGCTGAAAGATTTGTGTGAAAACTAAAAGGATTTTCAGATAATATTTCAGAAAAAGAATGATGCCGTTTTAACCAGTCAGTAATCAGGAACATACTTTTCAATTAACATTTTTAGAAGATAATGCAAACATTTTTTGTATGTTTTAACGTTTGAAAGATACAAAAAAAAGGCTGGTTTTGGGTGGATGCTGCAGAACACGGTGTCATATTTCATAAATAGAACAAACAGACTTATATATATATACACACACACACACACACACACACGCTGATTTTATCATTTTTATATATATATATATATATATATATATAGATAGATAGATAGATAGATAGTGTATGCATGTATGTATGCGACTTATAGTGTTCACATACATATATATATATATATATATATATATATATATATATATATATATATATTAGACTTAAACTAGAGGACTTTTTTATATTTGATGAGCTCACGTGAATGATGGAAACACTTGTGAATTGTTAGAGTTTTTTCTATTTAGTTCTTAAACTCTTTGAAGAAAAGGTTCTATATGGAACCTTAAGCATTTCGTCAGACACATCATATAGAACCTTGGGGGTTCCATCATGGGATCATTTTATGGATTCATTTATTTAAATTAATTAATTAATATTACGTTTTAACTTATTCATTTTGTTTGAGCTATTTTTTTTTTTTTTTTTTACATTTTATGAATTAAGTATAGCTCATAACACTTTATAGCTAGAAACATTTAAATAACCTTTTAAACATGAAAGAATTGTGCAATCCCTTAAGAAATTTTTTGCTTATATAGAACCTTTTTGACATAAAGTGTTCTTTAAAATTTAGCATTTTTCTAGAGGTTATATATGGGCTTTCTGGAGGTTCTGTTCAGTGTTTTCACACACATCTGCAAGTTTTCATGTTAAATCAAAGTGATAATGAATGGAAAAACTCTTAATTCTTTCTGCATCACTCCAAATGTCAGACAGGTCAAACATGTTTGGAAAGACATGAAGGTGATATATTTTTGGGTGCACACCCTATTTAATATTCAAATTCATGCAGTTGAACATTGCTGTTTGCATTTTTTTAATATGCTGCCACAGAAACATAATTTTCTTTTTCACTTGTTTGTTTTTTTGAAGTTGACTCTCTAAACTTAAGCACTACAATTTCAATTTTCTTAATGCTTTATCAATTTAGACTCATTACAGATACATCACTTCACATTTAGTTATGTTCTGATTACAAATCTATCATGCAATCTGATCGCCATAACTTGAAACGGTTGTGCCAAAGGCCAGAGTTGACAAGCCGTTGAGTTCGGTGATTGTTCAACTTTTTCACCTTTGTTGCCATTGGCTTGGCTTGCTTAGTTGGGGACATTCAATTTAACATTAAATTTAATATTCAACAATATTATTGATCTGCCTGCATTGACACCATTATATGAGCACTGAACTGAGCTGGACGATGACTTTAGCTTATTCACCGTATCCCCCAGAGTTAGATAAGTCCATACATACCCTTTTCATCTCCGTGCGTGCTGTAACTCTGTCTGACGCACCCACCGCTAGCCTAGCTTAGCACAAAGACTGGAGGTAAATGGCTCCAGCTAGCATACTGCTCCCAATAAGTGACAAAATAACACCAACATTTTCCTATTTACATGTTGTGATTTGTATAGTCACAGCGTGTACGAATAACAAGGTCACATGAGACACAGCCATCTTCTAACCGTATACACACTGGGAACTATATTCTCAGAAGGTGAAGCACTGCTACTTGGGCGGAGTGATTTGCTCACAGCACCTGAGAAGCCCCGTGGTGAGCAGAGAGGCCCTGTCCCAAATGGCACACTTCATATGCACTGTCTTGTGGACTTACAATGGCTGCCGCGTGCGCATGTCCGTTAAGTCCGTGAGACCGTAGGGTGTCCCATTTGTCATTTTAGGCCTCTGAAGGGTGCTCGCGAGCGCCCCCTTTGCGGTCGATATGCGCCCTCGATGCGCACTTTTGCCGAGCCGGCACTGATACGAGCTCCGCAGCAGACTTCTTCCCCACAGTCAAAGCGGCATTACGACACGGAAGTGCGGACTCAGAGGAAGACCGCGAGTACTTAGGGTGCCATTTGGGACAGGGCTGCGGAGTAAATCACTCCGCAGAAGTAGCAGTGCTTCGCCTTCTGAGAATATAGTTCCCAGTATGTATACGGTTGGAAGATGGCTGTGTCTCATGTGACCTTGTTATTTGTACACGCTGTGACTATACAAATCACAACATGTAGATAGGAAAATGTTGGTGTTATTTTGTCACTTATTGGGAGCAGTATGCTAGCTGGAGCCATTTACCTCCAGTCTTTGTGCTAAGCTAGGCTAGCGGTGGGTGCGTCAGACAGAGTTACGGCACGCACAGAGATGAAAAGGGTATGTATGGACTTATCTAACTCTGGGGGATACGTAGAATAAGCTAAAGTCCCAAAAAGTTGGCATGTTCCTTTAAGCTGGACTGTGATGCTATTTTCTTCTAGAAAAAAAACTTTGTTGCATTATTTTCCTGTTATCTCTGTAAAGCTGCTTTGAAACAATCTGTATTGTAAAAAGCGCTATATAAATAAAGGTGACTTGACTTGACTTCAGCACAGATTCATGAAGCCTGAAATATATGATCAGTCAGTCACACACATGAATGTTTCAGCATTAATGTTCTCATGTTTGTATAAACATCTGTGAGAAATGATCTGCTGTGCACGCGCGTGTTCATTTCGAGCAGCAAGTGTTTGTGTGACAGAAAAGCGTCCATCTCCATGCCTCTCGGACGTGTGGTTTGACACCTCTCGACTCTGTGAACCAGCAGGGTGTGTGTGTGTGAATGGGCAGGACTGCACACACCCTGCCCTGCTTCAGGCCTCTGGGGCTTTTAGAAGAAACCCCTGGTATTAATAGAGCAGGTCTGCGGTTTCCCACGCAAAACCTGCGTCCAAACGCCCCGCCTGAGATTCACATCAATCCTGCATGGATATATAGAGGTTCTGTAAGAAACTATTGAGATGCTTGTGTCTCCAGACCATCTTTGGCTGTGACGCTTTGAAGAACGTAAACTCACAATCACACACAGCAAGACTCATGAATCCACCAACAATCGTTTTGTGTTCATTGTTCATTCAGCTCGTGATTTCATTGTGTTTGATACTTTGATCTGTTTTCTGAATGTTTTCTATACTTTCAATTGCCTGAAATTTATTTAAAAGAAATAAAATGTAATTAAAACGTGTGATACATTTAGATTTTTATCACTAGAAATTACATATTTTAATTTAAAGGGCTTTATTTTATTTTATATTTTTATTATATTTATACTTTCTTTTATTTCTTTATTGGTTGGATTTAAGTTGCGAGAGAAGATATGCAAAACATTTTAATAAATATCAAACTAGAACCATAACCATTTTTGTTAGGCTGCTTGAAATAAAACAAATATTAAATTATATATAATATAACAAAAAATAAACATTTTATTTCAGATAGTTGCCAAAGCAACATTTATTATTTTCATTTAGTTTTCATCTTTATGTAAAATAACTAAAACTACAACTGAAATAAAAATTATAAGATTAGTGTGCGTGTGTGTGTGTATATTCAGTGTATATATACACACACACACTAATTTTATAATTTTTATTCATATTCATGTATAGTATATATATGTAGAGACTTACTATAGTGTTCACACACACACACACACACACACATATATATATATATATATATATATATATATATATATATATATATATATTAGCATCTATATATATAGTGTATATGCATGTGTATATGTATACATAAAAAAAAAAATATATATATATATATATATATATATATATATATGAGAACACTAAAATAAGTCTTTATCTTGATGGTAAAATAAAACACTGTTACAGTTAATTTTTTCAGCTTATCATATATAAATAAAATGTCTAGTAAAGAGCTTTAAACTTAATTCTGTTTTTGTTTGGTTTCATCAGGCAACATGATCACACCAGTATGAAGTGGTTATGTCCCAGCTGAAACTGTCTGATGTGACTCTCTGCAAACACAGTGCCAGATTTCCCTCTTAGATGGCAGAGAGTGTGTGAGGCACGATTATGTCATCGCCCGGTGCCTGCAGTGAAACTGTGAGTATCTTGAGTACAGTCGAGCAGTGCGATTCACACACCTCCATACACACCTACTCTAGTGCACTCGACAGACAACAGAAAGCCCAAAAGAGCGAGGTGGAATGAAGTGATGCCAGGCCGAGGAGGTCGTGGGTCACGGAAAGGCCATTCAGTTCCAGTCATTCTGACTCCATGACGCGCCGAAAACACGTGTGGGGGGTTTTCAGACGGTCTTATGAAAGTGTTCTCATGCTATATGTCATCTTTCATTATATTCACCAAGGTATCATCTGATTGTCTGCTTTTAATTGTTCAAAATAAATGTTTTATGCGTCATACGTACAGCACTGACTGAAATCCCATCTGAACTGATCAGATCAGGCGTCTCTATCTGCACAAGTCAGTGTAGAGAATCACTATCAACACCACAAACACAACACTGACTGTCTTCATGTTTAATATCTATGTTGTTAGCACTTTAAACCAACAAATATTTTGCTTGTAAAGTGTGTCTGTGCTTCTTTCTTCATTACAAATGACACTTTCAGTAATAAAATGTGCCATTTTCAGACTATCATCTGATTATCATCTTCTCTGTATCTGTATTTAAAGGCTGATGTTTAGTCAACACACACTATAGGCCACCGACAGTTTTTGAGAGAGGTGGGTCGTGAGAAAGTTACACATTTGTTTGTCACCCTTCCTCTTCATTTTCTCACTGAAACCACAAACAGGTTGTAATGCAGAGCAAGAGAGACATTGAGGGAATGATATTAAACAGTCCAGAAGGGTTACGTTTTTGGACGAATTTCTATCTGTAACTTTCGCAGTTTGGTGAGGTTAAACATGATTTGATTTTGTGCTAATGAAAATTGCGGTTCACTTTAATTCCTTTGCTGCTGCAAATGTGTTTGACAAACACACAGCAGCCAGAAAAGACAAACATAAAGTAAGCGTTATGATCCTACCAATGGAAACACTGATCATTGTTATGGTGACTTCAAATGAAACCCGTTAATTCTCAATAACAACAGACGTCTGACAGACATAAAGTCAGTCTGGTTAGTAATAAGTGAAGCTGGTAATGCAGTTTGTGGAGTTGTTTAATCCTCCTCTGCTGAGATCTTAACAGATTTAATGTCTTCTTTTCTCTTCAGTTGATTTTATCTAAGACTGTGGCTGAAGTCAGTTGTAGTTCTTGTGTTTCTGCTCGTCTCTTTTTCTGTTCTCTTCTTTCCTTCAGTGATTCTGCTTGTTAACAGGCTTATTAAAGGAGAACTCCGGTCAATTTTAACATTGAGCTCATTTTTTTGTACATTTGGAGTGCTGTCAGTACAGAGAACAACGACAAAAATCGGTGTTGCCTACACCGTGTTATCCTCGTTTTAAAATTTGCACCCTGTTGACTTCAATGGGGCAAGTTTTAAACCTGCTTTTAGGCTCTTAACATCCTTGATGTGTCATTACAAGTGCACAGGTCATGTGAGTGATTCCTTCAGAGTGAACACGGGTGAATCTGACTGCAGTAGATATGAAAGATATTAATAAAAATGTGCGCTGGCTGAATAAACATCATTTTTTATATATTTCTTTCACATCTACTGCAGTCAGATTCACCCGCGTTCACTCCGAAGGAATCACTCACATGACCTGTGCACTTGTAATGACACATCAAGGATGTTAAGAGGCTAAAAGCAGGTTTAAAACTTGCCCCATTGAAGTCAACAGGGTGCAAATTTTAAAACGAGGATAACGGTGTAGGCAACACCGATTTTTGTCGTTGTTCTCTGTATTGACAGCACTCCAAATGTACAAAAAAATTACCTCAATGTTAAAATTGACCGGAGTTCTCCTTTAAGGCTGAAATGACTCCATATTTAATATACACAGACTTTGTGGATCAGATCAGGTCCAGTTCTGGTTTATTTCTTTGCTCTTGGCTGACATGTGGCATTGCTATGGCCTGCTTGTGGCCCAGATCTGGCAAACAGGAGTGAGCCACCCAAGGGCCAGATCATCATTCCACATGTGCCAGATGTGGGCCGGATCTGGGGCGACACAATGTTGATATCTGGGATGTTTATATGCATGCTCATAATAAAAATGACGATAATTATAGGATGATAACAATAACTATAAATAGGCTATATTAGCGTCCACCACACCGGCAGACAATAACTATGATGATAACAATAACTATAAGGCTATAGCATCCGCAACTGAGATTTCTTTACTAAATCTGCCGGTTTAAATGTTTGCTCTCTTTCAAGTCAGATTGATTTTGATTGGCTGTCAATGTTGTCAAAGTATGCATTGATCACTTGACTGTAAAAAATTTCTAACCCTCCCAAATCAAAAATTTCAAGTGACCGATAACATCAAAATTTTTCAATTGGCCCAAGTGAAATTCTGTAAATTATAAAATAAACTTTACAGATTTTCACTTGGGCCAATTGAAATTTACAGAATTTCACTTGGGCCAATTGAAAAATTTAGATGTTATCGGTCACTTGAAATTTTTGATTTGGGAGGGTTAGAAATTTTTTACAGTGTTGTTTTTTATTTAAAAGCCTGTTTTTCATGCAATAAACCCTTTAAAATGTGATTTTGAGCTCGTTTTTATTTTTATTACTGTTAATAATAATAATAATAATTTTGCATGCAGCTGCAAAAATATATTTCAATAGCAATTGCAATATTTGATGATTTTATTGATTTATTTATTGCAAAACTGTGCAGCCCTTTCATATATCTCTATCCATGATATTGATCCATAATAGAAGGATGATTGGATGAGGGATGGATGTATGGATATATATCTCTAAGGATGTATGGATATCTATCTCTACAGATGTACAAACAATTTCAAACTATACAGATAAAATAGTACTGAATTATGTGTTTTACACACAAGTGTTACAACTAACCCCTCTGTCTGTTACAATTAACCCCGCATATGGGGTAAGTTGTAACATTTGCGAAATGGTTGGTCCTAGAAAAAAACTTTGTTCATTTGTAGTAGAGATGTGTATGTTGCTTGTGTAAAAAAAAAAAAAAAATTGATGAATTAGCATAGCAAACCATCTCCCACTTACCATTAATCTTGCACACACACACACACACACACACACACACACAGGCAAATCATGCTCGGAAATAGAAATCCCAGCCCAGTTTCAGTTAAATTTAAGTATGTCTAAATTAAAAGAAACAAGTTCATAAAACTCAAAACAATGAAACAATGTTAGTTTTGTGAACTCAAAATCAAAAGTTTATCCAACTCAAACCAATTAATTATTTGTAGCATTATGATTTAGGCTACTATTGTTATAGGCCTAGTGATGTGATTCTCTTTAGGTCACTTTTACCGATGTTCAGCAAATTTCAATGGGAATCCAAGCGATCGACATTTCAAGTGAGGGCGGGAGATTCATCCCCCCACAGATTTTGCGCATATTCAAGTTCACACTGATTCTCTCTCTAGTGTTAATGGACCTTAAGCCCGCGAAATTTGACGGTAGGCTACACTTTAACGATTAACAAAACTTTATCGTTATTTATTATTGTAGTTATAGTCATTGATGTGGCGACCTCAATGCAAGTTTATACAAGTAGGCCATTTTAATGTGTATTTTACACAGGTGTTTCAAAATCATTTAAGATCACAAATGACTTGTTAAGCACTGTGTGTTTTCTTTCCTGACCCGCACAGCTGGTGAATCTCACTCAGAAGAAGCTGAACTAGATGAATTTCCAGTGTTCAAATCCCCCGAGCCACAAACCCTCAGAGACTCGCGATGCTTATCGCGACTCGTTCCCTCGGCGGGCGCGTCAGGAGCGTCGCTCTGCGGTGAGCGCGGCACGTCTGCAGACGCAGCAGGTGAAGCGGTGGGCTTGTGGTGGGTAAAGACGAGCAGGAGCTCCAGGGGGAGATGGAGGGACTGGTGGGCTTCTTTGTGCGCATTGATCTCTTCGTTTTTCAACCTTGTCTTCTTTGCATCTTTCTAGGAACTCGACAGAACGCGCTTTGTGCACTTTCTTGAAAGTGGCTTTGGTAGGAAAGTGTCTGCAAGTGAAAACGAATGTAAAGTGAGGTGAAGGAACATCTTTACAGTGTATTATGATGGTTTAATGTTCCCCTCTCGCTCTTTGCTTTACATTAGGCCTTTATGAAATTGGTTTTAAACGCCATTTTGAAAGGTGCGAGTTAAGGCATGTTTTGGTTTAATCAAAGTAGTAACACTTTACAATAAGGTTCATTAGTTAACTACCTTAACATGAACTAAGAATGAACAATACTTCTACAGCATTTATTAATCTTCATATTAATTCCAACATTTACTAATGAACCTTATATATAGTTAAGTGTTTCCGTGCTTTACATAAAAATGTTCACAACATGCAATTCAATGGATTAAGAATAATATATAAAAACAAGAATAAAAGAGAAAAATGCATAAAAAAGATTTTACAGTAAAGATTAATATTTAGCCCATTATTATTATTATTAATAAAACGCTGAGTTGTTTCAACTCATGTTTGGGTCAAATATGGACAAACCCAACCATTGGTTTATTTAATTTATTAAACTAAAATTTTAAACCCAACTGTTGGGTTTGTCCATACTTGACCCAAACATGAGTTGAAACAACCCAGTACTGTTTAATGCAGTCTAAAGTCTAACAAAAAAAATCTGATAGTTTCTGCACTGTAAAAGATCATATGATCTATAAGTTATGATATGGTTTTACGTTGCTTTAACTCATCAAACTTTTTTTTACAAGTTATACGAGATTCAACTATTTTTTTAAGTCATTTTAATGCAATTTAAGTTGAAATGATTTAAACATCCAAGTTGATTGAGGTTAAAAATTGAAGGCAGCAACATTTTTTTGTACAGTGTGCTGTTCTTCAATTTTCTTCCTGTTTGGTAGTTTGTCTTCCCTTGTTCTGCTGAAGATGTTGTTCTAAAATCTGCAAAAAAGTACAACTATACAATGGCTTTGTCCCTCGGCATGCTGGGTAATGTCCCTCAGTCCTCTGTACACACAAACTCTGAAATCACAAACCAAATCACACAGTGGGTCGGTCGTTGTGGGTGCAGCGTTTCACATCTCTGTGGTCTCAAGAAGTTTCTTTAACCCAGCGTCTCTCACAGCTGCTATATTCATTGTTTTTTTTATCATCTGATCGGTCATATAAGAACAGAGAGGAGTTGATGCTCGTATGAAGTTCTGGAGAAGTCAAATGATCTCCCAGAAGAACACTGTATTGATCAGAGGTTAGTCTTTCATCTCAATGGTGTTTTAGTGTCAGATGTTTGTTTCTTCCTTCCTCAAAATGACCCAAATAGTGTCTGTAAAGAGCTGTAAAATAAACGTGGAGAGCAGGTTTGAACTCATATTCACTGCTAAAAGTAGTTTTTTGTTTAGTTTTTTTGTCTTGTTTGCGTGTAAAATGACAAGATAAGAAGTCTTGTTTTCTGAGAAATTGATCAACATGATGTGAGTTTATGCTTAAAACCAGAACAAATATCTGCTAGTGGAGTCAGAAAAAGAAGCTTAATTCAAAGGGATAACACATTTTTTTTCTTTCTGACCAATTTGGTAAGATATTTTTCCACATTTTACGCATTCAATTTGGATAGTATTTTCTTATAATTTGTCATGTTGCATCTCATGTAAATGTACACTCTGGAAAAATAAAGGTTCTTTATTGGCATTGAAGCTTCCATTTGGAACCTGTACAGTACATGGAATCTTTCCATTCCACAAAAGGTTCTTTATAGTGGAAAAAAGTTCTTTAGATTTTTATGTAAATGTTCTTCACAATAAGAAGAAAAGGTTATTTTAAGAACTGTTCACTGAAAGGTTCTAAAAATGGTTCTTCTATAGCATCGCTGTGAAAACCACCTTTTGGAACCTTTATTTTTAAGAGCGTATCTTGATTTAAGGATGTTTCAACAAGAAACCAAGACAACAAAACTGAGAAAGAACATCACTTGATGATCTGAGCTGCTCTTCACATTCATTTTACAGCTGTATAGACTCTTAGTGGCTCGTTTGAGTCCATTTTATTTCTCCTGATGAATTGTAGGAGAAAACCTCTGATACTTTAAAATGTAACAGAGAACATCTATGAGACGTAATCAGTTGACATGGATTGGCTCTTTTATCCTGGATGGCCGTGATGCAGAACGAGCAGATTTACCAGGCGTCCTGATTTGAAGTCTCGTGAGGACACACGTTCACACTTCCTGTGTGGCCGTTCCTCCCGCCTGAGTTTGGAGAAGCTTCACCGAATCACAACTCAATCAAGCAGACGCGTCTTCACCGCCCGGACGCCCACCGGTGAGTCTGACGCCGACACATACACAGCTAAATACTCACAGAAAGACGAAAAGAAATTTAACATGGTCGCACATCTAAATTCTTTTGATTTTAAAGAGTTTTTTCTTGTCATTCTCGGTTTTTGCAATTAATGCCAGCGGTGTCGCATGCATTAGTGCATCAAAGACAACTTTTAATTAGTGCTGTCAATCGATTAAGAAAGTTAACTAGACTAATCACACGTTTTTTTCTGTGATTAGTCATGATTAATCGTAATTAAAACACGTTTTTTTATATATTTTATAATGTAATAATTTCACAGTTAATCTCCAAATGAATGTAGAAACAAAAAAAAAAAAATTTTTATATACTCTTGTCATTCTCGTTGTTTGCGATTAAGGTGTCGCATGCATTAGTGTATCAAAAACAACTTTTAATATGTGCTGTCAATCGATTAAGAAAATTAACTAGACTAATCACACGTTTTTTTCTGTGATTAGTCATGATTAATCGTAATTAAAACACGTTTTTAATATATTTTATAATGTAATAATTTCACAGTTAATCTCCAAATGAATGTAGAAACAACAAAAAATTATATTTTATATACTCTTGTCGTTCTCGTTGTTTGCGATTAAGGTGTCGCATGCATTAGTGCATCAAAAACAACTTTTAATATGTGCTTATTGGTTTAGTTTAGTTATCATGAATATAATCATATTTTTTTTGTCACACTGTCTGTGAGTTTCTTTGCAATTACAGATGGAAATTACATTGAAATAAACATGAGTTTTAATTCAATGCATCCTGAAAGTGTTTATGTGGTCCAGAAACAGTATAAATTATATCTAAATGAGACCTTAAATTATGTTGAAAATATGTCCACAATGGCCACATTTGAACTAGTTTTTAACCTTGAACGGAGGATCCATGAACGTCTATATCAGGCGTGCAGAACAAAAAAAAAAGACGTCATGAAAGCTTTCATTCTGGCTCCTCAGTGGACGTCTTTTCAACGTAAGACCTTGAAAAGACGTCTTTTGAACATAATATCGCTTAGTTGGTAAGATTCAATTTATGCATTTAAACACTATGTAAGGCACCTGTTCAGAGCAAACTTGTCAAAGTGTAGTGAGTTTTAGTTATTAATGAGATGAAAGTTAAATAAATTCTACGGAGGAGTTTCAATAAGTCAGAGAGCGTATGATATTGAGCTGCAGGTGAGCGAGCCAGCGCAGGTGTTTCACGTCTCTAAACCTCAGATTCTGTGGTCTTTAACTGAATTCACTCTTTGACAGCTGCAACACACTCAACCACACACACTGAACACTCAATCTGTTTCGCTAGATTATACCTGTTACTGCAAAAACAAGACTCGCATACATCTATATCAGGATCACATGTGTATATTCTCACAATAATTCACCATTTCTTCTCGTTTATTGGTTCATCCTTATTATGATTTGGAGAATTGATCAAAATAATATGCTGATACTAATTATTATATTATGAATAAATGTGTATATTATATTCTGACAGTTTCTACATAATCATACTTTTTGTACTGATACTTATATATTATTACTTACATGAAATATTTACTTTCATTTATTGGATCATTTATCTATGATTTAGAGAATTTCGCAAAATAAAAATACTGATTCTAATTATTATATTTTTTATACATGTATTTTGGATTATGTTCATTAGGATATTTTCTATATATTCAAATATTATCTATAAATATTTTTCTATAGTCATATTATATAAACATTCTATATTTCATAATATGGATTATTAAGCAAAATAACAATACTAATTATTATATGAAATACATTTATTTTGTTTATTATGATGAATAATTTCTATTTAATGATAATTTATATTCATATATTAACATTTTTATCTGCATTATATTATACTATATTTTTATAGTATTTACCTTCATTTATTGGTTCGTTTATCTTCTGATGTGGAGAATTAATAAAAAAACATTAATTTAATTACTAACATTACATTAATTAATGGATTATATTTTGAATAAATGTATATTATATGTTTATAATATGTTTAATATTATGATAATGTGATAATATGTTTAATATTATGAATAATACCTGTATATTCATATTTGTCCTATGATATAAGTATTTACCTTCATTTACCTCTTGACAATATAACAATACAAAAAATAACAATATTATATTATATTATATTATATAATATTATATTATATTATAGCCTATTATATTATAGCCTATTATATTATATTATATTCACCATTATTAAAATAGCGCTTTTTAACAATACAGATTGTTTCAAAGCAGCTTTACAGTGATAACAGGGAAATAATGCAATTAAGTTTGTTTTTGGCTGTAGAGTATAATTATCTTATATTATTATTGAACTAATTAACTTATTAATAATGTATTCATAGTAATACAACTTTTAGAATTTGTTGTGCCTTCATTTCAGATTGTAATCTGACCTCGCCCATCCTGGATTCATTCCCTCTGATGAAATGCCTCGCTCGTTTTTAGTGAGAAGCAAGAGGGCGGGGCATCACTCCACACGCCCCGCCCACTCTCAACCTCCTGACCAATCACAGGATCTGGAGCTGCTGCCCGGTTCCTCCTCCGCCAGCAGCCAGCCGCCGGTGTGCTGGACCGATAACAGCACTGATGGAGCTGAAGCCGAACACACACCAGGTACACAAACACCAGATCAAAACCAGCAGTGACTGCAGTACTGGGGCAGATACATCAAGATATGAAACACTTCCATTGTGGGAGTTTCTAAAGTATCTAAAGACACTCATAATGAAAATAGGATCTGAATTACAACTTTTAATCATGACAAAATTAGCACTCGCGGCTCATGAGAACTTATCATGAACAAATCTCCCATAAATGACTGCCATGAATTGATACAATCATGACAACTTGAATGAGTCATTATGATCTTTTTTTCATTAGCCTGACAAAATACCTCACCACTAACTATTCTTTTCTATTGTGAATAAATTACACTATGTCTCAGCGTGACGCCTTGATATTATGCCATTCATCTTTAAAAGTACATCTCCCATAATGCCTTGCGGAGAGAATTAATAGGGAAGAGGACTGAGTGAGTGATTCAATAAATGCGCTGCAGAAATGATTAAAGGCACACTATGCAAGATTTGTACCTTAATATAACAGCTTCGAAGTCATTGCGATGGTAAACAAACTCGTAGTAGGGCGAATCCTCCCGATAGCAAAGCGGGAAAAACCAGCAATGCAAGTTTGAGAGGTGGTGCCCCGAAAATATCTCGCGAGAATCACGACTTGCTTCACGGCACGACGTCACATACATCAACAACATATGAAGCAGCCACTATGGAAGACACTCGCACGCATTTCAGACGTGAATCACGGCAGAGTCGATGAAGAAAGCGCGGTCGGAAGAGTGCAGAGACGGCTCTGCGTGAGTGGTATTTACGACAGTTACGTTAAACACAAGTACTCCACAGCGACTCTAGGGGGCGCTGTTTGAGAAAAACGGAAACTGCAATAGTAAATCCTTGTCTAATACTGCTCAAAGGTTTGGCAAACAGTGGTGAGGGGTGAAACAAAGCTTTTCGAAACTCTGGATTAATTGAACTGCTGTTTCCAAGCGCTCTAACCACCACAGGCTGGCGCCACCTGCTGGTCAAAACAGTGTAAATGCAACAAAAACATGGATCATCACACCTCTTACAAACCAATCACATTTTCATGAAAGTGTAATCTATTAAATGTAATACAACTAATTAAATATGATGGTTCTGTAACATTATTATTATTTTGTAGTGCTTGTTTTGTCTGTTATAAGGCGGGGCTTGGCAAACTAGGTCAAATCAAGGTTCGGACCAAATGACGTAACAAAGCCCTGTTTGATGAAATCATGTGACTTGGCGAGTTTGAAACAAGCTCTGAAACGCAGATTTCTAAATGTTTAGAAGCTTCATGAAGCACTGTTTCGAAAGCACCCATCACCTGGCTAGTAACATTGTTTTATTTTAAGTCATCCTAATTGCATACTAAGAAGAAAACACAACACCTTCTATTCTGTTGTGTGTGTGATAGCGGTGAAGCAGCCTGATGTTTTTTCGACTGACCTGTCGTTGTCTTCTGCTGCTGTGGAGAGACCGAGCGATCTTGAGCGTCTGATTCAGGCTTTACTCAGTCACCATCAGATGACCAACGTCCAGACGCCGCTGTGCGAGTGTCCGCTCTGTGAGAAGGTGAGGAACTCAGTCCTGCTCCTGCACATGTGTGTGTGTCCTTTATTGAACACACCTGACTGAAATCATCAGCTCTTCAGCAGAGAACAAATGAACAAATACATTCAGGGAACATTTACACGACAGTGATATGCTTAAAACTGAGAAGTTTATCCTTTGAGTTTTCCGCGCACAGACGACAACATTGTCAAAACGATCCCCATTATTCACACGGATTTGCGAAAACGACTAAAAACGCTGTATTCTGCTGCCACGCCAGTAGATGGCGATGAAGCACTATAGACTGAACATGTAATATGCATGTGCATGATGTCATCGTCTTCAGAGATTCACGTTTTTTGTCGTTTACACAGAGACCGTTTCAAAAACTTGCACTTTGAAACCCGGTTTCAAAAGTTTGTATTTTCACAAACACAACTGTTGTGTAAATGAACAGCCAAAACGTATAAAAAGTTTTCTGTTTTTAGCTGCAAAGTGTGTCGTGTAAACGGCCACTTATTTATTCAGCAGATCGAGTGGGTCACGAATGGAAAAGATACAAGCCGAAGGGGATTTAAGAGAGGAATAAAGTATTTCTAGAACACTAAATTATATTTTATAAAGCAAAAAATTAAAGAATAATAGAGTAAAATATAAAGATTATGTATAATTGATTAAACTGATTTTCCCATAAGATAGTTCAGATTTGATAATGCTCTAGTCCTGATCTGATCACCTGTCATGATTTTCACACATTTACAACTTATTCAAAATCACATATGGTTTTTGAACATTTCATGTGCACATGCACGTTTTAAACCTCAAATGGGATTTGCATACGATCACATGAGATTGTGTCGCATTGTTCTGATTGCCATTTCCATCACTGGTGATATTGTGTGATTTATTAATATTACTATTACTGTGTCTTCTGTAGGTCCTTTCCTCTGCTGTAGGTTTGACATCTCGCTTGTGCAAGTCACATGTCAACAGGGCTGCTCACCCATTGGCCGGCTCCACGAGCCACGTCCAGCAGCATTATGGGTACAGACATCCAGGACCCCTCAGGGTGAGTAGACGTACTAAAGAAACTTATTTTAAAACTTATTTTACTTCAGCTAGTTACCCAGGAAACATTTGTGTAATTTTATGTACTTAAATAACTATAACTATATATATATGTATAGGCTAAATTTTAAAGTTTAAAGTTAAAAAACTAATACAAATGACAAAAACACAACAAAATTACTAAAACTGTAACTAAATTTAAAATGAAAATATATACTACTTACTATTTTTTTTTAAGTACATGAAGTAGTATGCAGCATATGTTTAATTCAGCGAGTGGCATCTGGTTATCATCTCTGAAATAAAAAATAATAGGCTAGTTATTTATTTTTAATCAGATTTTGTGTAAAACGTCAGAAATCTTAGAAGTCTGATTGAATAATACTGAGTACTTATCAGGTCATCCAGATATCATTCATCCAGAAAATATACACAGTGTACTGCATAAATGAATATAAGGGCAGAATGTAAGCTGTGTGTTTGTGTGTGTGTTTCAGGAGAGGAGTTTTGGCTGTAAGGTTTGTGGGAAGGTGTTCAAGAGGTCGTCGACTCTGTCCACACACCTGCTCATTCACTCGGACACGCGACCGTACCCGTGTCCCTTCTGCGGGAAGAGGTTCCACCAGAAATCTGACATGAAGAAACACACCTTCATACACACTGGTAAAATACACACATAATGAGCTTTCCATTGACTTGTAATGCTTTTAAAGAAAATATCATTAGCTTATTGTTCACACCATGTCCCAACCAGACGCGACCCAGCGACACAATAAAGAGCATCTTTAATCAGTTTTTTCAATACGTGCGACTATTTTATTTTAGAAACGGTTATTTCTGCGACGTCACACTGAAACAATAACAACAACATATGACGTAGGCAGGCTACGACAGTTATCTAAAGGTACGATTATGTGCTTTACTTAATGGTCAAAAGAATATATTTTGTGAATATAATTTTGTGTGAACTAGGCTATTAACTTTTCCTTTAAAATAAATTAAAGGAAACAAAAACGTTCAAACTGTGAGCACAATGTTAACAAACAAGTGTATTCTACGACAGAGATCGTTTCAGACACTCAGTAATAATGTTAAAATGGTGTAATGGTGTAATATTTGATTTTTTTTTTTTTTTGCATTTTCAGGCCCACAAAACAAAAAAAAAGTTTTCTGTTTTTAGTTGTCGTGTAAAGGGCCCCTTAGAGTGGACTGAAACCTTTATTTATTCAGCAGATCGAGTGGCTCACAAATGAAAAACCTATACAAGCCGAAGGGATTTAACAGAGGAATAAAGTACAATTATATTTTATTAAGCAAAAATGACAGAATAATAGATTAAAATATAAAGATTAAGCATAATTGATGAAAGTGATTTTCCCATTGGATAATTCAGATTTGATGATGTAGCCTAGCCTATGGATAACTCACCTCAGATCTCGAAAATAAATTAAAGGAAACAAAAACGTTCAAACTGTGAGCGCAATGTTAACAAACAAGTGTATTCTACCTCAGAGATTGTTTCAGACACTCAGTAATAATGTTAAAACGATGTAATAATTATATATTTTATGTAGGCCTACTTGTCTATTTCGTTGCGAGTGTAGTAAATGTTTGCAGAGAGGCCCCGCCCACACTCACTTCTGATTGGCTGTGATTTTTTTTTTTTCAAATATTTCGTTGCTCTGTTGTAGAGATGATCTTGTCGCTGGCTGGATTTTATCGCATCGCGTCTGGTTATGTCACGGATGTTATCAATTAGCTGCCTGTGTAGAAAGTAGACAGTAAGGCAGAGCTAATGTGTGTGTGTGTGTGTGTGTGTGATCTCTCAGGTGAGAAGCCTCATGTGTGCGTGGTGTGCGGTAAAGCGTTCAGTCAGAGCTCTAATCTGATCACACACAGCAGAAAACACAGCAGCTTCCAGCCGTTCAGCTGCCCGCACTGCTCACACACCTTCCAGAGGAGAATGGACCTACAGCGCCACCTACAGACTCACTCAGAGAACCACACCAGACTGTATCACGGGACCTGAGCAGCAGACACACACACACACACCTGGTGTTGCTAAAGTTCTCTGTCTAATGTTGTAGCCTACAAAACATTTGCTTTTGTGTAACTGCACACGTTATTGCATTGTGAAATGAGTCTGAATAATTTGTTCACATCACATACTGAATAGCTTTGAGGCCTGTTATAATTGGCTCTTCGTGTGTCATGTGGTGTGTTCATGGTTGTGACCTCATAATCATGAGGAAGAACCTCAAACTCTGATTTCAAAATGATCAAGAATCATCCCGATATCCATGATATGACTTTTAATAACAAATACAGAAATGCAACTAGGCTTATAAGAACATCAACTGTAAAATTTCAGCTTTGTGACAGTACTCAAGGTGTTTCTGTATTCTCATGCTCTCAGCAGAAGTTTATATTTAGTTTTGTAAGTGATGTACAGAACTGCCCAAGTACAAATGATAATTAAGATCCTTCCCAACCCTTACTGTCTGAGTTTATTTCTTTAATAGTGACACTTAAATACATATGTTAGGACTACAACACTACACAATACACTACAATAAAAACAATTAAAGGAGTGAAAATTAAATAAAGAACATTTAAGGGGCACAAGATCGTTTCACATAATGTGTTACTTTAGCAGCAAAACAAAAGCAGCAAGTAAAATCATTACGCCTACATATGAAACTTGTTCCCGCCACAAAATAAACAAAAAGGTGATTGCGATTTCATATCTCTCAATTCCGAGTTTATTTATCAACAGAACTGTGAGATAAAAAGTCACAATTGCCTTTTCATTGTTTTATTCCATGGCAGAAACAAGGATCCATCGTTAGGCTACAAGCACCTCAGAACAGTGATACACAAATTCAGCTGTAAACAAAAGCAGAAATCACATGATAGCTCTTTATTTCACATTGACGGTCGTTGGCCTGGTGGAAACTGGTTTGCTCCATCAGTGTCGGCGGGTTTCTGAAGCCGTGTTCTGTCCCGATGTCTCTACAAAACCGGCTCTCTGGGTCAAATCACGCCTCCCTGACAGTGACAACCAACAAGCGTGTTTTTAATGGCCAGCCGTCATGTAGAAAAGCGTTAGATGATCATTTTGTGTGAGGTAGGGGGGGTACCAGTCTGAGTGTAGATGCACCACAGCGCCCCCATCAGGAACAAACCCAGCACAAACGCAGCGAACACGACCGCCAGCACAGGACCCTCGTCTGCATCTGAACACAAAGCGCAAGACATTCTCTGTAAAATACAATTGAACGAGACATTTTCCATCTATGTATTTTAAAAATCAAAATTCAGAAAGTCTGATCTGTTGCCATAAGTATTGTAGGTGAATATAATCCATTAATAGCAAATAGCCACTTTTGGTCAGGTTTAAGATTAGTGAATTATTATGATTAATTATTATTTTTATGATTATGATTATCACCTGATCATCTTTGTTTCTGGCTTTCTTTGCAACAAATTATGCATTTTAGTGAACAGTGTTACAAAGACCATAAACTCCAATTAAAAGCTAAGAGTCACACTGTCCAACTAAAGGAAACACTGATCACCATAATGATGACCACATATTTTCACCAAAACATCAACATATAAACCTCTGTTAATTCTCAAAAAGAACTTCTGTAGATGAATCACATAAATAAAGTCAGTCTGGTTAAAGGGATAGTTCACTTTGAAATAAAATTTTGGTATGTTTTAGCTTACCTCAAGGGCATCCAAGATGTAGGTGTCTTTTTTTCCGCAGTAGTTTCAATTTTGATATTTTTAGGTCAAACCGTTCTTGTCTGTCAGTCATATAATGCAGGTCGATGGTCACTGTCTCAAAACACAAGCACAGAGTCCAAATTAAAACAATTCCCCATCGTCCAAATTAAACAATTCCCCATCGTAAGTACACATTGATGGCCTAAGACACGAAACGAGCGGTTTGTGTGAGAAAACGAACAGTATTTATATCGTTGTTATCTCTTGAACACAGCACACGTCCAAATGATCTGATGGCGCGGGCGGGTATAGATATATAAATAGATGTCACCTTGGCTACTGCAGTTCATTGGAACGAAACCGTAGCCAAGCGACATCTAGTGTATATATATATACCCGCCCGCGGGCGGGTATAGATGTATACACTAGATATCGCCTTCGCTACTGCAGTTCATTGGAACGAAACCGTAGCCAAGGCGACATCTATGTATATATCTATACCCGCCCGCGCCGTCAGATCATTTGGACGTGTGCTGTGTTCAAGAGATAACAACGATATAAATACTGTTCGTTTTCTCACACAAACCGC
Organism: Rutilus rutilus; assembly: GCF_951802725.1. NCBI lineage: Eukaryota > Metazoa > Chordata > Actinopteri > Cypriniformes > Leuciscidae > Rutilus > Rutilus rutilus. The sequence continues at coordinate 24,946,436 of NC_140209.1, forward strand.
TCGTTTCGTGTCTTAGGCCATCAATGTGTACTTATGATGGGGAATTGTTTAATTTGGACTCTGTGCTTGTGTTTTGAGACAGTGACCATCGACCTGCATTATATGACTGACAGACAAGAAAGGTTTGACCTAAAAATATCAAAATTGAAACTACTGCGGAAACAAAGACACCTACATCTTGGATGCCCTTGAGGTAAGCTAAACATATCAAAAATTTATTTCAAAGTGAACTATCCCTTTAAGTAATAAGTGAAGCTGGTAATGCTGTTTGCTTATGTAACATTGATTCAATACCATTACCATTGATTTTTTTCTGAAATTTCAACATTAATTGCGGGCGCAGAAGTGATGTTAATTCAATGCATTCAATTCAATTCAATTCTATATATATATATATATATCTAAAGAACCCTTTTCCAATATAAAGAACCTTTTGTGCGTTTAAAAAAGACTCCATTGATGTCAAAAGGTCTTCATGGAACAAAAGATGCCAATACAGAGCCTTATTTTAAGAGTGCAAATAACAGAATAAAGGAGGTGTAACGCACCGCTGTGTGTGGGAGCCTGTCTTGACATCTCAGTGAGTTTACCTGAAACACACACACAGAACAAACACAAGTGTTAGTAATGCAAAACGTTTGTGTGAATGAAATTTCAACGCTGCATTGATGTGTACACACCAGCAGGGGGAGCCAGAAACCCTACAGGATACGTCACCAACACGGGCCGAGACAGATTTCTGTCCTCACACTGTAAGAGAAAGGTGAAAGATAAGAATCATAAAAATTTTAATAGTTCTGGTTCCAGTGTCATTCCATACTTTTAGTAGATTTTACATATATTTGATATACTATATATATATATATAGTCAACCCAAAATTCATTCTGTTCAGTCTGTGGTGTAAAAAGGTCGCATTAGCTATTAAAGAAAAAACACTTAAGCAAAACATGGTCAGGTCAAAGTGTCTGAATCATTTTTGGTCCCAAATGTTTATAATTTTACAGATAGTAAAAAAATTAACAAAATTATATCTGGTGTCTGAATAATTTTTGGTTTGACTATTTATATTGATGTGATACACCTTTACACTCAAGGTATTTAAAGTTTCTGGAACTCATTACTAACACGTTATGTTTTAATATATCAGATAATAATGTTTAATCTAGTAATTCATATTATATGAACTATATTATCATCTATACAGTATGATAGTTAATATAGTTGAGGTTGACAGTTATCAAAAATATGACAAAGAGCTTGCAGCCATCACAGTTTTCTATGGGTAATGAAACCAACAGTACCTGTTGAGAAGCAGGAGTGTGTGTGAGAGCAGGAATCCGAGGCCCCTGAGCACAGACCCGAGCATCAGTCACTGAGGGCTCCTCGTCCGCCGCACACAGGCGCAGCCGGCAGTGCAGGAACTGAATGGAGTTATTATAGACCGGCCGCAGGATGAAGCTGAAGTGCAGTGTGTGTGCGCCGTCGCGCCCATCATCCCTCCTCCTCCGCCTGCGCTCCTCAGGCTTCCTGGCTCTGACTCTGTCGGGTCTCTTGTCTTTAAACCGTCTGGCCCTCTCGTCTCCGCTGCGGGCCCCTGTGTGTCTCCAGCGAGGGGTCGGCCGTCTCTCAGGCTTCTCCTCGTCCTCCTCGTCTCCGTCGCTCTCACTCTCTGGGCTGTCTGTTGGTTCCTGGGCTTCTCCCTGGAGAAGTGTGAAGGACGGGTCTGACGGGCAGGAGTCTCTGATGATGGACCAGCCGCTGTGAGCCTGTGGGTCTGAGAGAGGAGAAACCATACACAACTGGAGCTCCACGGCCTCCGCAGTGCCAGACGCCACCGAGATCTGGCAGACACACAGAGAACTTCTGTTAATCAAACACTGCACCCTATAAACCATCCGGAACACCCCGGCAACCACACATCAACAGCCTAGCAACCACACAGAACACCCCAATAACCACATAGCAACAGCCTAGCAACCACACAGAACACTCCAATAACCACATAGCAACAGCCTAGCAACCACACAGAACACCCCAGTAACCACATATCAACAGCTTAGCAACCACCCCAGAAACCACATAGCAACAGCTTAGCGAACACACACCCCACTAGCAATCACATAGCAACCACTCTAGCAACCACATAGCAACAGCCTAGCAACCCCCCAGAAACCCGCATAGATGCTAAAATTCACTTTTTCTTAGGGGTGTAAATATATAACCTTTATTTAAACAGGAAAAGTCCCATTGAGACACAGTCTCTTTTACAAGGGAGTCCTGTAAATCGGAGCCTACATGACGATTCGATACGATACCGATTTCTTAAGCCAACGATTCGATTATTTTCGATACTTCAGAATTCCCCGCGATACGATTCGATACGATTCAATACTAGATTTTTACATGATATCTAAGTTTCATATAAATCAACAAAAATAATAAATAATTTGCCTTTTATTGAGAATGCAGAATACAATTGCATGTCGCAAAGAAATTGTTTTTCCACCTCCATGAATGAGACAAGTGTTGTTCATTATGTCGCCTTGTTCAGGTAAATTGTAGTTTTCCTTGCTTTACCCCGGTCTTAAAGTAAAAAAGATGACTGGAAAATAGTACAATTAAATTAAATACATTTATGGTGAGATTACAACAATTTATTTAATTAAACGCATTTATGGTGAAATTACTACATTTTCATGTCAATCTGTGTTCATTTTGACCACGAAACATGCGCTGTCACTTTAATTCAGCGCGTGCAGCACAGCACAAATAGACTCGGTGCGGAAACGATCTCTGCACTTCTGTATAGCCAAATGCACCGCAACTGGAACGGATAAACGGACCGCAACCGCGTGCAGTGTGAAAACTCTAACCTGTTAACATGGGTATGGAAAAAAATACGCACTACAAACGGAGTATGTGTGAAACGGGCGCAATCAGACAAACGGCAACTCTTACCACAGCTCCGTCTGTTTTCCTGAAGCCAAAATACATCCACACCCATGACTTGACGCCGACTGGAGTGTGTAACATTTCACTGTCATTGCCAGCTCGCTCTGACGGTTCCATCGCTCTTGAAAGTCAGACTCAACAATATGTGTGTGAACATAGATAGACTGTGAAACGTAAGTAACGCGTGTGAAGTAGAAGACAATAATGAGGTTAGCGCGTTTATATACTGTCTATGGGTTAGCGCCACCCGCAGCTTAGTAGATTGTACGCATATGTCGGAGCAGATGCTGAAAATAGACAGGCGGCAAAATTAACACATTAATCGATACTCTTGCGGACGCATCGATGCATCGAATCGTCGGCTGTATAATCGATGCATCGATACGAATCGATTAATATTTACACCCCTACTTTTTCTTAGAATTATTTTTGAGAAATTATAGAATACAGCATTGTAACCACCCAAACAAATCACATAGCAACAGCCCAGCAACCTTCCACAACACCCTAGCAACCCCATCATGGCAACACTCTAAACCCCACCTTTGCAATTTTATGTTTTCTTCAGAAGATCACTAATATTATAAAATTGAACACTAATATTTGTATATGTTTAGGTTTAGTTTTCTTAATTACTCATATTTAATAATAGTATGTCACTGAATTAGTTATTTTCAGTTGAATTCTTGTTGCTAGGTGTCGGTGGTCTGCAAATTCAGCCGATGTTGAACGATCATTTTTGATTTGTTGGCATTATTTGTATATTTGACTTCACATGAGTTTCCTCATATAAACTCAGCTGCACACACACAGTCAGTGGAGTGTGTCCATTAGTGGCCTTGACTGTAAGCTCCACATGGCGACAGGAGTCTGGGGCCCTTGAGCGGGTGTAATCCCGTTATCGACTCCAGCGCCATCTATCAGCAGCTCTGGCCTTCAGGAGGCGCCCAGCCGACAGCACCATAGACTGGGAAAAAAGATGGACACTACCCCTTCACTCTCTTCCATTGGTGAAAAGTGAAGCCGCCAAAGTCTTAACATGGCGCTGACATCTTGCGCAGATTTGGGACCTGCTTCTGCGCAGTAGTGACCGCGGGACCCGAGTCTGCGCAGTAGTGAGCGTGAAGTGGAGCCACGATATCAAGGTCCCGCCCTCACTCCCGCAGAATCGGTTAATACAAAGTTTACTGCAGAGCAACTCATTGTGTCAGTGTGAAATAAACAGTTATGGACATGTAGAAGTTAAAGTTGAAGCTCCAATCTCCTCCCGAAAATCCCCCCCAAAAGTCTGTTGGTGCCTCAGTGACACTTTGTTTAGAGAAGCTGTCAATCATGACGTCACATTTCCCTTTTTATAGCATCAAATAACTAAGACCAAACTTATTTTAAAAAACAAACGCTTAAACTTACATCAGCGTGATAAAACTACCTAAAATGACAGAAAACATCTTTGAAAAAACTGTATTTGAAGTGTAATTTGATTGTTTAGTTTCCCTTGCGTCCATTAGACTTCATGAGGAGGGCGTGGTTTATGAGCTGTACTGGGACCAGCCACCGGGGGGCGATCGAGACTCAGGGTTTATGAGCTGTACTGGGACCAGCCACCGGGGGGCGATCGAGCCTCAGGGTTTATGAGCTGTACTGGGACCAGCCACCGGGGGGTGATCAAGACTCAGGGTTTAAGAGCTGTACTGGGACCAGCCACCGGGGGGTGATCGAGACTCAGGGTTTATGAGCTGTACTGGGACCAGCCACCGGGGGGCGATCGAGACTCAGGGTTTATGAGCTGTACTGGGACCAGCCACCGGGGGGCGATCGAGACTCAGGGTTTATGAGCTGTACTGGGACCAGCCACCGGGGGGCGATCGAGAGTCACTTTCAGCACTTGTGCGGCACGCTTGGACAGCACTGACCTGCACATAGAGCCGGTCGTACGCGCTGATCACGCAGGGCCCCACGGGTCTCCTCTCGAGGGCCTCGGTCACGAACAGCTTCATGGACAGCAGTGGGACCCAGGGAGGAGCCGCTGCCGGACTGAGACGCAGAGCTTCCTCGGGACGGGCCGACGGTGTCATGTCTGATGGACTCACCAGAGTCGACAGAGACGAATCACAGCTGATCTGAGCACAAACACACCAGAGGAAACCGTATCATACACACATTTACAGCAGCATTCAACCGATCAAAAGTGAGAGCAGACAGTGAAATCACAATTTTTGTTATTCAGTACAAATATCAAAACATTCTTGAATCAAGATACATTTACTTAAAAAGCAAAATAACATAAGTCTTTCTTTCTGAAGAAAAAAATGAGTTTAAGGGTACAATAAGGTTAATTAGTTAACATTAGTAAACTATAGATTTAACCCTTTCATGCATGAATTATGAAAACCTCAGTCAGGATTATTTTCCTCGATGGATGTGTTTTATTGCTCTTATTTTAACTATTAAAACAAGGTCAACTATTTTCCAAAGAGATTTTCAGATGGACGGTATGCATTTTTGGTTTTAACTGAAGATACACTGTATTAAACATAATACAGTAAAAACACATTAATACTGTATGTATTTATCAAACCAATGAATACAATTATATAAAATTATGTGAAAACTATAAAATATATAATTAAAATATAATACAGCTTCAATTATTACAAACGCAATTGAGTTTGATCCTGTTCAACCAGCAGACAAAAGAACTTCACACAAAGCTGAACTTCGCCTGTCTTTGAGATCAGAACATGAGGACGGGATTCCACCAAAGATCTGGTGAAGGAACATCTCTGAGGAAACCCGACTCAGACTAAGTAGAAAACGTTCATGTTCCCTCCAGTCTACCAGAGTGTTGATGTAGGCTACACTCAAACTGAAATCAACATTGATCAATTGATGTTTTCAGACGGTGAAAAAAAACAACTAGTTTTTAAAGGATAATTCCGGAATTAGCACTTTGAGTCTCTTTTCTGGCTTGTTTTGGATGAAATAGAGTGGTGGACACAGACATTTTGACGATGGGTCCTGTCTCGACTTTTTGACTCGTTTAGAATCACCTTTGACCGCTTCAGAGTGGCTGGCTATGGGCATGCACAAACATGTCCTTAAAACAACCCTTAACCTTCGTTTCAAAACTGTGCAACTCACCGAGTGGTTAGTGGTGTTCGTTGATGTTCCAATACAAGTAACTTAGCATAGCGAAATACAGTTTCTGTCGTGTTTTATTTGGCATTTTAATCCCATTGATTTCTGTTGGAGGACTCATTGCTCGTTGATATTACTGCGCTTCAGACTCAAATATCGAGCGGAAGTTTATACGCGGTTGTGAGGTATCTGAAAAAATAGTTCCACTATAGCAAATAACACGGATTGAAATCATACATTGCGCCGATATATTTGTTTTCAATCATCAACGAACACCACTAACCACTCGGTGAGTTGCACAGTTTTGAAAACGAACGTTAAGGGTTGTTTCAAGGACATGTTCGTGAATGCCCATAGCCAGCCACTCTGAAGCGGTCAAAGGTGATTCTAAACGAGTCAAAAAGTCGAGACAGGACCCATCGTCAAAATGTCTGTGTCCACCACTCTAGTTCATCCAAAACAAGCCAGAAAAGAGACTCAAAGTGCTAAATACCGGAATTATCCTTTAATTTCATCTGAAATGAGCAGTGTTGGGGGGTAATGCATTACGTAATCAGATTACTTTTTCAATATAACAATAATGCATAACCAGTAACATGAATTACGTAATCAGATTACATTTCAATGTAAACGAGTAAAGTAACGCATTACATGTAATGTGCATTTTTGATGTAACGACTAAAGTAACGTTTTACAAATAACATGAATTACGTAATCAGATTTCTTTTTTGATGTAACGAGTAAAGCAACGCATTACAAGTAACATGCATTACATAATCAGATTGTTTTTTCGATTTTACAAGTAACGCATTACAAGTAATGTGCATTACATAATCAGACAATTTTTTTTATGTAACGAGTAAAGTAAGGCATTAAAAGTAACATGCATTACATAATCAGATTACTTTTTTGAACTACAAATTACATTAATAACACAAATACATTTATTTACAGCCAAAAAAGATACGGCATATGAAGTATTTTAAAGAACAACAGTCACAGTAATAGAGTGAAATGAAGCTGAAATATAGCTAGTGATGCATGATGTCCAATTTAGAATGATTAGAATTAATCAGAATTTCCTCCCAATCTAAAATCAATACTTGGAAAATGTATCAATGATATGACTCCTTACATGTTACTTGATGTTACAACTTTGTTTGTTTTTTTAGCCTCGAAGAGCCTCCTAGGATAGAAGGAATGGATGGATATTTCGGAGTAACTTGGCATTTCTGACTGGTGGTCGGCCAAAAAAAAAAAAAAATCCACATTAAAGGCTTACCACTTGGTGGCAGTGTATATGATGCACTAGTGTCTGCTAGTGGCTGATGTGCAGTTGTGCAATCAAAACCCATGCATACGCAAGAAATAGCTTTTTTGAATAGCTGGTCACTGTAAGGACCTCCGAGCGTGAAAGGGTTAAAATAAGAAGTTATTTTGAACTTTGTATTCATCAAAAAATCTAGAAAGTTAATATGTTTGTGAAAACCGTGATACATTTTAAACAGCACAACGTATGCATTTATATATTTACTTAACCTGATTTCTTCACTATTTAATGTATGCTTGACTAAATCTGTCATTAAAAAATGAAGTTACTACAGCCATCGTTTAAATGAGATATATAAAAAAAAAAAATCGGCGCATCAATAGAATTCATGAAATAAATCATTTAATAGAAGTTTTTGACCCAGAACTTCGATGCATCACTAATCATAAGAAATGTTTTTTGAGCAAATCATCTCAGTGACCCAAACCATTGGATAAAAATAATTCTGTCCTCATAAAATCAATTATGAGGTTCCAGTTTCCATCACCGTTTGAATGCTCCCCATTTAGTGCACTAGGGTTTGAAACACACTCACATGAACGGCCAGCAGACTCGTCCCATCCGAACCCTCCCAGTCCGTCTCATTGTTCAAACCCTCCGATGGTTTTTGTTTCCACAGGAACACCTTCAAAACACAATTAAAGTATATTCAGGTAAGAAATGGACCATTCTTCCCTTTTTTCTTTTGAAGATGTTCCCATCTCCACACCTGATAATGCTTTGCTCTGCTGGATTGGGTGCAGTGTGACCCGGGTCATCTGTTTTTGTGTGTGGTTACAGCTTACACGGTTATGCCTTCATATACAACCACACAAACAAGCCGAGTGACAGCGAGACAACGTGACCCAGGTCAGATTTAATTGTTGCACTTCAGAAATAATCATAACGAAATGCTATTTTATGATAATAATTTGATGAATGAACTGACGCTGCATTAAACTGAATTACACTTTTTTTGTTGTATACAGAATTTTGTGCTGAAAACATATGGAATTACATCAGCTATATTAATATTACAATCATTTTAAAATTCATTTAATCATATTATAATTATGTTTATTATTTACGTGTCTTTCTCTCTCTCTCTCACCGTGTTTGTGTAATGAACTCTTCCATTCGCTCCATCCATTTCTCCCTCCGTCCCGCAGGAAATGACTGGGAAAACCAACAGGAAATGGCTTCCGTTGAATTCGGCCTTGCAGTCGCGATCCCGCAGGGTCACTGTCGTCACTGGCGAAATCTGTGTGTGTTCAAACAACCCAATCAGTCAAACTTGGTGATATATTTGAATATTTTTGAAAGAAATCTCTTCAGCTCACCAAGGCTGAATTTATTTGATCAAAAATACAGTAAAAACAGTAATATTGGATTACAAGTTAAAATAGCTGTTTTCTATATGAATATATGTTCAAATATAATTTATTCCTGTGATCAAAGCTGAATCATTACTCCAGTCTTCAGTGTCACCTGATCCTTCAGAAATCATTCTAATATGATGATTTGATGCTCAAGAAACATTTATGATTATTATCAGTGTTGAAAACAGTTGTGCTACTTACAGTGATATATTTTATATATTTTTTATAAAATTATATATATATTTAAATATTTAGATGAATAGAAAGTTCAAAAGAACAGCATTTATACGGCATTATAAAGGTCTTTATAGGAAGAATAATCATAAAGAGCATTCTAAAGGAAGCTTGTTTCCACCATGGAATAAATAAAATTGTAATTTACTTTTTCCAGAATTTGCAGATATAAACTTAGAATTGCAAGATATAAACTACGAAATTACGAAGCAGCATCACGTAAATAAGTTATTTGTTTTTGATAAATATAGATTTATTTTATTATTATTGCATGGCGGAAACAGGCTTCCATAGTTTCCTGTCACTTTTGATCAATTTAATGCATCCTTGATGAATAAAAGTATAAAAAGAAAGAAAGAATATGTTGGCGAGTGTGTGTTGTTCACCTGCAGCATGTGTGTATCCACAGAAACAGAAAGAGCTCCACCGTCACACTGCCATCTGAACGCCTCTCTGCTTCTGTCCGTCACGATGACCTGTTCCTCGTCTGAAGGCCTCGTCTCAGAGCCTGAGCATCACGACGAAACCTCAGTCACAAACCTCGCTGTCTACAGGCAGCTGAACACTTTTAGCAATATAGTCTGTGAATGTGTTGGCAATATGTGATGATAAATGTTTAAAACAGTAGTATGCCACATTAATGTCACATGAGCTCATTTTTGCGAGTGATGTCCAGTTATCATGTCAGAAATAGTTATTTTACATTTGAATATGACTTTTTCTTTAGAAACTCTGATCACTGAGTCAGTGTTTCATGCATCACACTGGAAATAAAATAACAAATTAAAGACATTTCAGGTGAATAAGGTTACAAAATTAGCTAATATACATCACTATACATCTGCAGTTGATTGATTATATTAAGAATTGCAAAAAAGAAATATTTTAAGTTTTCTGATAAATTATGTTTAAATATGCAAATGAGCCACTTTCTAATTACCTATGCACTAATTTGCATACATTTCCAGAAGATAAATCTGAACATTGGATAAAGCCAGGATCAAAATTCTTGTTTGATTTTGTTGAGTGAAAGATTTTTATAGAAGGGATTTTGAATATCTCTTTTCATTACTCAGAAAATACCATCAACCGACAAAAAAAAAGTTTTTAGGAATAAAATGTTAAAAGCCTTCGGAATATAGACAGGAATAAAACTGTAAAGTTTGGTGTGTGTAAGAGCTGCTGAAGTGCTGGAAAAAAACTCATAACCTTTAAAAACAATAATAAAATCTACTAAAATAAACACTTTTGAAATAACAACACGTTATGAAATGCCAAATAACACGAAATCTCAAAATTGACCAGTGCCTAAATGCATTGCATTGTGGGATACAGTCTCATAAAGTGTGATTTCAAGGAAAGTCTGTTCAATCCTGACTTCTCAAAAACTGCTTGCTAAACTCACAAATAAATAACATATCAAATCAGCAACAAAATCTGACATGAACTGTCCCATAAAGGTTGTTTCTTATGCTCAAAGCGTTAAAAAAGTGTATTGCACGTTGCAGTTTCCCCCGTTCATAGGTAATGGGAGGGAACGGTCTTTCTTTATCTATATTCTTTGACTATACTGCACATTTTTTAACATTTTGTGTTCATATGATCAGACAATACACATGTTGCACACATTAAAAATGTCACTCACCTTTCTCACCTTCTCTTAACTTGATCATGAAGCGATTGGCCAGATCAGCCTCGGTGTATGAGGTCACTTTGGGAAAGCCGTTCTGATAGGCCCATTCTAGAAGGTCGGGGGTGCTGTGGAGGTCAGAGGTCACGGTGCTGGTCACGCTGAGGTCCGGGGCCTGAGTTCTGTACGGTAGACTAACGCTGTTGGACGACTGAAAGAAACACAACTTTAGCAAGTGTTTGGACAAGCGTACAGGTTAGACATACAGATTGATGAAGTTCTGCCTTACATAGACCCTGACGTGACCTCTGACCTCTGGAGCCACCAGAGCCCAGTTGACTGAAACCGCACTGCTGAGGATCAGAACAATCCTGTGGTAACCTGAACGAGCCACAGGGGGCAGCAGAGAGACCGACACCTCCACCTGCAGAGACCTGAGACAGAGATGACGTTACTTTCATGATGTTTTCATTACTGTATTTTCCACAGCATCTGTGATGGGTTGTCAATTATGACAGAAAGACATTGCGAGTTTGTTAAATAATAACGCAAAACAGCAATGCTGTTATGATGGAGCACTGATAGGGAATTAAACAGTTTAAATGCTTGCTTTTTATTCAAATTAATAGAAATGCAATGCATTATTTGGGTTATTATTACAATAAAACATTTATTTGATTATAATTGTCATTTTTATGTATGCCTTTTATTTTCATTTCAATACATTTATCCATTTTTTAAATTTTTATTTCTTACTTTTTGTTATTTATTTATTTCTAATGTACCTTTTAAAAAATAAATGGTTATGTAATTTTACATTAAATATTTATATCATTACATAACATAATTTTGTCAATTTACTTGAAATTTACAATTTACTTTACATTGAATTGAATTACCCTCATGTTAAATGTGTTAAGTTAATGTGTTAAATATATATATATCTATATATATATATATATAATTTGGGGTTGGGGAGCTGAACTGACCCGCACAGGCCGGAGCCCGAGGACCACAGTCGGATGATGTGCACCTCCGTCTCCACCGGCTCGTCAGTCGGCGTGCAGCCGTGAACCTCCTGATCCTGAATCTCTGAGGACAGATAGTTCTGCGACAGAAACAGAGACTGCAGGCGGCACTCGCTCGGCATGCTGGGATCTGCAGGCGGATTGGGAAATGCATTAGGATGCCTCACATGAAAAAATACTGTTGTATATTATAGTAAAAATACTCTATACTATAGTGTTTTTGAACCATATGGTAAACTATGGTAATTTTACTATAGTATTTTTTCCTGTGGGTGGGTGAAAACCATCATAAAACACCATCCTGCATGTCTGTGTTTGTTCTCACCCTCTCCCAGATGAAGATACACGCGGTTTGCGCGGACAGTGTGTGTGAGCGACGAGAGGGTGGCGTGTCTCTGGAGGATCCAGCGCAGCAGGACTCGAGGACGCCGCGGCAGAGACCGAACCTGAGCCACGCGGATCGACAGACTTGAAGACTCGACCGTGGAGTTCAGAGACACCTGGGACAGCAGTGTTGGGGAAAGTTACTTTTAAAAGTAATGTATTTCAATATTACGTTACTCCCTAAATAAATGGAAAGGAATTCGAGAAGTTACTTTTGCGTTGCTTTCTCTCACCTGGGCTGCGCTTGCTTGTTTGTTAGTGAATAACAGAAAAAAACAAAAGTTTTTGGCAAATGTAAAGGCCTTTCACACTGAAGGCCCTATCACACACCCGGTGCAATGCAGCTCCAGACTCGACGCAAGTGTTTTTTGCTAGTTTCAGCCTGACGCAGTTATCATTTTCACATCCATCGTTTTAATAGCAAATGCATTTGCGCCCATTTGTGCACCCACGGGCTGCTGGTCTGAAAACCAGGTGTGTTCAGGCGCATTGTTGGCGTGTTGCTATATTTAGAGGCAACCGAAATAGACTGCGAAATTACTTATTTGAGAAACTCAGATATTTTGTTGTAAATGTAAGATTAATGCATTACTTGATTCTCTACTTGAAAAAAATATTCAGTGTTTGGTTTAATGTGTTGTGAACACCTAAATGTATTTTTTTTCATGAATCCATCAAGTTTTCTAAACAGTCAAGCGGCGCCCTCTTGACAGAAATCCAGTGTCAAATGGCTTACATTTCTGTCCACTTGAAAAGCAAAATGACACTTGATGAAGTTGGCATCATTTTTACTGTTTATTACTGTGAAGCTGCTTTGAAACAATCTGTATTGTATAAAGCGCTGTAGAAATCAACGTGACTTGACCTGACAGTAATAAACAGGAAAATACCATCAATTGCAAAATCCATCAACTATGAAATGACCTGAATTTCAGCTGTTCAGTTCAGTTCAGTTCAATAACAGTGTACAATCATGAATTCGATTTCAGATATAAAGCAGCTCTATCTCTGTTGTAGAAACAATCTGCACTCAGAAATACCTAGCAAATGATACAATTAACTACTACTAAGAAATGCAAAAACACATTAAATTAAACGTGAAGTTTTGTAGAAAGTAGAAAGACTTAAATAGTATTTTCTTGCAAATCGTACTCCAATAGTGTCATCATTCAGCTCAGTTTCCTATTAACCAATTGTTTCAGTTTAGTTCAAAAACAGTCAATGTCACAAAGTTGCGCATCAAATACGCAACAAATTCGATTCAGCTGTAAACCAGACAAGACAATAGAGTCCTTATTGAGTTTCAATTCTGTGTCAGAGCAGTCATATTATTAACTGTCTTTTAAGCAGTAACTGAGCAAGCCAAACTGTCAAAATTACATCCAATCAAAACATTTAATAAACTACAAATAATTAATACAAATAGCATAAATAATAAATAGTATTAGCAAAATATTATTAGTGTCAATACTGAGTTTCAATCTTTTTCTCTTCCGATAGTGTCAGTGCAGTAAAATCAACAATTTATAAAATGACACCCAATCAAAACATATTTATGTAATAATACAATAAAAGGCACAATAGGTAACTTTTTTGCTTTAAAAATAGCAAAAATCACTGTTGCGTCAAAGAACAGAACACACAAAATTAGTACAATGGCAGCTTTTCCTTTTAAAAAACTCCAGGCCTGAAGAGGGCAGAATTTTCCAAACACACGAGTGGAACTGACAGTTGAGCCAGCATTTCTGGAGGGACTGCTTTTACCTGCGCACCTGGCAGATAAGCATGGGTATAAAATGTTTGGGGTTAGCTTTTACTTCAGTCCTCAACCTACAAACAAGAAAGAACAGCTCATTGTTCAACACTAGAGACGCAACTGGTATGTAATATTTGGAATAATTTACTGTTGCATTCAGTGCTTAGCACAAATTCCATGTTTAATTCTGGTAGGAGTGGTGACTCCTTTTGTTGTGAATATTTCCTGACTGCAGATAATGTGGCAGTGATGTGCGCTAGATTAAGTTGAGATGTTTAAACATTTACTTTATTCAAAGGCATACTTTGTTGCTGTGTCATGCATTGTTTATTGTGTAAAGTAATGCATGTTTGTTTTCTGTTTAAGGTTATCAACCTATTCCTCATTCCTTAGTCCTTAATTCTATGTCATTCAATTCATTTCAACTACTTAATTCAACTGTTTCAACATAATCAACCAATTGCATCAAAACCATCTGGAAGAAAAATAAAGCATTAAAAGGAATTGAGTTGTCCCTTTGCATCCTTCATGTGTTGAGCAAGCCGTTTTCAAGTTTGGGCAGAGCTGGACTTATTATAACACCTAGACAACTTGACAGTTGATAACCATCGTGGCAGTGAAGACAAAAGGATTAACGGCCTGAAGTCAGGAAAGCTGTCGTCGTAAAGAGGAGGAATAATGTCACACCGAACAATCACTTTGAGAACCTTCTTAAATTCCTGAAAACACAGGAGGAAATTCTTGAAAAATTAGAGCAGCTGTCGGTGAGTGAAAAACCAGAAAAGAAATATGCTTGTATGGAAAGAAGATATGCGTCCACACGTTCCACAAGGAAAGGCGGCTGTGTTGTCTGTGGAGATGAAAAGCATAGAGAAAAGATCTTCTTTTGCAAGCGTTTTAAAGAACTGAAGCCTGTGGAAAAGTTGGATGCTGTAGAAAAGCTGGGGGCCTGCAAGAGGTGTTTGGTCTGTCATGGAGAAGATGATGAATGTAAAGACACTTACCTGTGCAGGAACAGAGACTGTAAAAAAGACCATCATTTCTTTCTTTGCCTGAAGGGAGGTTTCAGGAGGAGTGACACAGACAGAAGACAATCCAATGTGAGAAGACATAAGCTTACAGAGGAGCAGGAGGAATTTGTATCTAAGCTCTCCCCAGAGATGGTGGAGAAATTCAAGAAAGCATTCACCAACATTACTGGGAAAACAAACTGTGTTGGAAAGAATCAGCTTACATCACTCACAAAGCTGCCAGGAGACTAAATCTTCGAAGTGAAAACATCACTTTAGTCGTTCATGGAGTCGGAGGAATGGCCATGAAGGTTAAAACCAAAAGATATCTCCTCAGAGTGAGGGTCAAAACGCCCATAGGCACGGAAAGAGCTCATGAGCTTATCTGCTATGGTTTGAATGAAATTGCCAACATCCACAGAGTCATCAAACCTGAGCAACTCAAGAAGTTCTTCCCAGAAGTCAATCTAGGAGATCTGAGGAGACCGGAGAGTATTGAGCTACTGATAAGCCACCGTGAAGGAAGACTTGCTCCTCAAAGAGTGAAGGTGATTGGAGATCTTGTCTTATGGGAAGGACCACTAGGAAAGACTGTTGGTGGAGCACATCCAGATCTGTTTGAAGAAGTGGATATAGCCGCACACAGGTCTGAGACACACTTTGCTCGATCCATGAGAGTAACCGCTGTCAAGTATCAAGAGATAACTAAGCTGGTCACAGCTGAAACCAAAAGCACAGTCGCTCGCAGAGAGTTCTTGGATTGGTGGAAATGGGACAGCATTGGAGTAGCTTGCGAACCAAAGTGTGGAGGATGCCGGTGTGGCAACTGTCAACCAGGAGGTAAGGAAATGACTCTGAGTGAGGAAAGAGAGCTGGAGATCATAAGGAAAGGCCTCACCTACATCAAAGCTGATACTCACAGTGATGAACCCCACTGGGACACAAAATACCCCTGGATTCAAGATCCAAGTTCCCTTCCCAACAACAGGAGTGGGGTGGAAGCCACCTTTTTGAGAACAGAAAAACAACTCAAAAAAGAGCCAGAGTGGAAGGTAGCATATACAGCTCAAGTCCATGAGATGGTGGAGAGACGAGCAGCGAAGAAACTCACCAAAGAGATCATTGCCAGTTGGAAAGGGCCAGTATGGTATGTCAGCCACTTGGTGGCGCCAAACCCGCACTCTCTCACAACACCTGTGCGATTGGTATGGAACAGCAGCCAGAAGTTTAAAGGGGTCAGCATGAATGACCTTCTGCTGAAAGGGCCTGATGTCCTCAATCCCATCAGAGCAGTACTACTCAGGTTCAGGAGAGGCGTCCATGCTGCCCTTGGCGACATCAAGAAAATGTACAATTCTGTGTGGTTGGAAGACCTGGAGATGCACCTCCACAGATTTCTCTGGAGAGACACTGAGGAGGAAGAGATTGAAGAGTATGTGGTCACAAGGGTCAACATTGGCGATCGACCAGCAGGGTGCATTGCACAATTGGCTATGAGAGAGACAGCCAAACTGCCCATGTTCGCTCGCCTGGAGGAGGAACGTAGGATTCTTGAAGAGGATACCTATGTCGATGACATCCTGACTTTCCATAATGACTTGCAAAAGCTGGATCAGAACATCAAAAGAGTTGAAGAGATCCTAAAGACGGGTGGGTTCTTCCTCAAGCCCTGGGTCCGGTCAAGTCAAAGCAGGAGGCAGGAGATCGTACCAGGAGAAAAAGGAGCGGAGTCAAGCGCAGTACTCATTCTCCCAAACCAAATGAGGGAAGGAGACAATAAGGCCCTTGGAGTGGGATACCTTGTTGAAGAGGATAAACTGTACCTCATGACTTCAATCAATTTCTCAAAGAGGAAAAAGAAAATGAGAGTCGGCCAAAATCTTTTTGATGAAGAGGTGAGAGGGAAAACTCCAAACCCACTGACGAGAAGAGTACTACTAAGCCAAGTAGCTAGCCTGTATGGCCCAATAGGCCTCGTCACACCTGCCAAACAAAAGGGTGCCATTCTTGTCAGAAAGGCGTTCCAGGAAGCTGGAGTCAAAACTCTCACCCGAGATACTTGGGATGAACCTTTGTCTGAAAAATTGAGGGAAGAAGCCATCCGATTCTTTGAGGAATACACACGTCTTGGCCAAATCACTTTCCATAGAAGCCTCACACCAGTCAACTGGATTGGAAAACCTTGGGGAATAACATTCTCTGATGGAAGTGACAAAAGCTATGGAGCCGTAGTGTACTTCAGATGGGAGACCGAGCAAGGCATCCAAGTCAGATTGGTTGAGTCTAAAGCAAAGCTCACACCATTGGACCAAAAAGGAGAACCAGTAAAAGCTGAAATCTGCGGTGCTGTCTATGCAGCACGACTTCGAAAGTATGTCGAAAAGCACAGTCGAATAGAAATGGAACGATGGCTTCATCTACTAGACAGCCAAACTGTGTTGGGAGCAATCCAGAGAGACAGCTATGGATATCAAACTTTCTTCGCAAATAGAGTTGGAGAGATCCAGAAATCCACATCCGTTGAAGATTGGTGGTGGATCCCGGGAGGCCTGAACAGTGCTGACATTATAACAAGAGGGGCAGCCCCAGAAGACCTCCAGGAAGATTCCATGTGGCAGGATGGACCAGCGTTCCTGCGGCAACCTGTGGAAGAGTGGCCACATAAGTCAGCCAAAGAAGTCGCCGCGTATGCCAAGGAAGGCATAAATAAACTTCAAAGGAAAGCTTTTTCGGCAGCACTGACTAGAGCGCAGGCAAAGAGAAACAGGAGTGATGCACGGCAAAATAACCCAGATGAACCTAAGACTCAGATCCGAAGATCGCCAGCCTGCTCTGCGGTAACCAAACTGATTGACATCAGGAAATTCAGCAGCCTGACCAGGCTGATCAGGGTCATTGCCTGGGTGTGGAGAGCTGCAACGAGATGGAAAAAGGTGTTGGCCAAGAATTCAGTCTCAAATAAACCAAAGTGGGAGGAAGCTCTTTCAACAAACTGGAGGTCCAGAGCCAAACAAGCTGTACTCACTGTCGGGGAGTGTGAAGATGCACTAAGAGACCTGTTCCTTGCAGCTCAAGAAGGTATAACCTTTCAAGACACCACTCTCAACAGACTTGCTGTTTACAGAGAGCAAGAGACTGGGCTCTTAGTTTGTGGAGGGAGGTTCCAGATCTTTGATGAGGACGAGACTGCTGTACCAATTCTACCATATGAGGCATGGATATCCACTCTCCTAGCTCAAGAGGCCCACGATGCAAACCATGAAGAAATAGCAGGCACACTCCTCCGGATGAGGAAGAAAGCCTGGGTGATTAAAGGCCAGAAGCTGGCTAAAAAGAGAGTTGATAACTGTGTGGTGTGCAGAAAGGCCAGGGCCAGAAAGTGCCAACAGATCATGAGTGACCTTCCGTCCGAGCGGATAACACCAGCCAGACCATTTGAGTACATATCAGTGGACTTATTTGGACCATATGAAGTCAAGGACGAGGTGAAAAAGAGATCCAAGCTCAAGGTGTGGGGAATTGTTTTCTGCTGTATGGCATCCAGAGCTATACACACAGATGTTGTCAGTGACCAGTCAACTGAAGGCTTCCTCCTGGCTTACCAAAGATTCACGGCACTGAGAGGGCACCCAAAGAAACTTT
Source organism: Rutilus rutilus (assembly GCF_951802725.1). Taxonomy (NCBI): domain Eukaryota; kingdom Metazoa; phylum Chordata; class Actinopteri; order Cypriniformes; family Leuciscidae; genus Rutilus; species Rutilus rutilus. The sequence goes on from NC_140209.1 coordinate 24,964,899, forward strand.
GGTCAGATCCTGGAAAGAATTTTGTGGGTGCTAGACCTGCCCTCAAAGAACTCTACCTCTTCCTGGATCAACTGAATAAATCTGAGCTTGAAAATGAAGCTTCCAAGCATGGGACAGAATGGAGCTGGAAAATCCACCCAGCAGACTCCCCTCACAGGAATGGAGCTGCAGAAGCAGCTGTTCGCACTGTGAAGCGGGCTTTGCACAACCTGGGAGGAGAAGGACTCTTCACATGGAGTGAGTTTCAAACATTTCTCTACACGGCTGCTAACCTTGCCAATGAGAGGCCCATAGATGCCAGAACTCAAAGCCGGGAGGACTGCGTAGAATACATCAGCCCAAATTCCCTTCTGCTTGGACGGTCTGGACCCAGAGGAGATCTTGGATACTTTGATTTTGAAAGCTACCCATACAAAAGATTGAGAGTTATCCAAACAGAAGTTAACCGGTTTTGGAGGAAGTGGAGTCAGTTAGCTGGGCCCAATCTATTCGTGAGGAGTAAATGGCACACTACACATAGGAATGTGGCTGTTGGAGATGTAGTCTGGCTTGCTGATCAAAATGCCTGGAGGGGTCAGTACAGACTTGCCAGAGTCATCAGTGTCAACATTGACAAGAAGGGCATCGTCAGAGATGTGCAGGTCAGAACTTTTCCCAGCTACCCAGTCCCAACTGTGAAGCCTGCTCAAGAGAAGTCAAAGAAACTCTCAAACAAAATACCTAGTACAGTTCTTCATAGGGATGTCAGACGCATCATTGTTTTACTTCCTGTTGAAGAAGGAAAAAAAACCTGACAACTGAAATCTAACCAGCTCTAACGGAGAGGTTCATGTGACCTCCTTGGGTTCAAGAACCAGGAGGTCAAGTGGGAGGTGTTGCGTCAAAGAACAGAACACACAAAATTAGTACAATGGCAGCTTTTCCTTTTAAAAAACTCCAGGCCTGAAGAGGGCAGAATTTTCCAAACACACGAGTGGAACTGACAGTTGAGCCAGCATTTCTGGAGGGACTGCTTTTACCTGCGCACCTGGCAGATAAGCATGGGTATAAAATGTTTGGGGTTAGCTTTTACTTCAGTCCTCAACCTACAAACAAGAAAGAACAGCTCATTGTTCAACACTAGAGACGCAACTGGTATGTAATATTTGGAATAATTTACTGTTGCATTCAGTGCTTAGCACAAATTCCATGTTTAATTCTGGTAGGAGTGGTGACTCCTTTTGTTGTGAATATTTCCTGACTGCAGATAATGTGGCAGTGATGTGTGCTAGATTAAGTTGAGATGTTTAAACATTTACTTTATTCAAAGGCATACTTTGTTGCTGTGTCATGCATTGTTTATTGTGTAAAGTAATGCATGTTTGTTTTCTGTTTAAGGTTATCAACCTATTCCTCATTCCTTAGTCCTTAATTCTATGTCATTCAATTCATTTCAACTACTTAATTCAACTGTTTCAACATAATCAACCAATTGCATCAAAACCATCTGGAAGAAAAATAAAGCATTAAAAGGAATTGAGTTGTCCCTTTGCATCCTTCATGTGTTGAGCAAGCCGTTTTCAAGTTTGGGCAGAGCTGGACTTATTATAACACCTAGACAACTTGACAATCACTATATCTATGTTATATATATTTTTTTAAGTTGTGTACTTACATTATCCCGACTTTTTCCAACAACTTTCAAACCAGGAGAAATTTGTAATTTAATTCGAAGACACGTCCCGTTTCTTTATTTCCGTTTTGTCGCCGTCAATGGCGTCATATCCGCGTTGTCCCTGGTTTCTGCTTGTACTGCCATAGTAACCAGAGCCCTCTGATAGTAACCAAGGCGACAGACATGGACAACTGTGTAGTTCGCAATGTCTATTTGCATGCTGTTGTTGTTTCGTTCAAACATTATGGACCATGGCAAGCAGACTCTGGATAAAAAAGGAGAACTAAAACGAGAATCAATATCAGCGCGGTGTTTTCGAGATGCCGAGAGCTCCCATAGACGGTAACTTATATAAACGAGAGCTCCACGTCCGAGACTTCGACCGCTCCTACATGTACTTTATTAAACAGGTGAGCACATTTACATAAAACTAATCAATGTTATATAGTTCAACAATGATAAAATGTTAGAATATGATCTGTATGTTATTCTAATGTTGATCTAGCTCACTGCTAGTCTCATACAGACAAACTAACACATACATTTCAACACATTCAAATGCAGTTTAGTGTGATAGTGTAATGTTAGACCAAGTGAAACAGCGCTGCGTTGCCTCACAAGTTTAATTTGTCTAATAAACTGACCTGTGAGTTGTAATTCTGCACTCGCGTGTAGTCCGGTAAGTTAGAATGAAATGTCTATATTCCTTTTATATCCGCGGGACTCGCGTCGCGTGTGGAGCTGATAGCTGTCTCTTAGCAATCCCGACCTGCTTCATATCACAGTCATGATAAAAACATAGATGTATTCAGTCATCCATAAACATTATTAGATCGGTCGGCTTGACGTTGACGACAAGATCCATAATTCTTAGCAAATGTTGCGTCATCAAACTACGCCTTTGTTATTGTAAAGAGGCTAGCGACCCCAAGCGGCGAAAAATTCCATACTGTACATTTAATAAACAGTAAAACTTAAACTATTAATACAAATAGCATAAATAATAAATAGTAGTAGAAATAAATATTAATAAAAAAACTCTAATAAACAGTTATGTGATCGAGTGAATCACACACACACACCTGCACCAGTACGTTGATGTTCTGCGGGAGTCCCTCGTTCTCCAACAGCCAGCGCACGGCATGCTGGGAGCTCAGCACCAGAATCACCGGGCGGCTGACGGGCCGCGAGGGGGTCAAAGGTCTCAACACCACCGTCACCTGTGAACAGGACACCTGAGCGGGACGTGTGCACATCAACGGGACCAACGAGCGGACAGACAGAGGTCTCCTACCTGTGTATTGGAGGCTTTGCCTACAGAAATCACATGGGTCTCTTTAGCTCCGCCCTCTCTGGCGGCACAGCCCGTTCCCGCCTCAAAGCGCTCCAGCTGAGCCTGTACGGGATGCAGCGCCTCCACAGGCCACATGGAGCACTGCAGCTCCCTGCTGGACACTGACACACCGATCAAGGCAAGTTTATTTATATAGCGAATTTCATACACTATGGCAAATCAAAGTGCTTTACACAGAAAGGAATTGAAATAATCACAAAATAAAAGCAAGGAATTAAAAGAGATATATGATACAGTTATAAAAGGAATTAAAAGAGTAAAAAGATGGTACATATAAACTTCTCATCAGGCAAAACACTGGTGTATCACATTTTTCACCGCTCACAGTTTTACTCTGAGATTTTATGGTCTGTGGTGTTGTTTCGGCACGCCTAAGAAATCTATTGGACGTCTCTGATAGACCAGATTTTCCCCTAAAATCACACTTCAGGAACAGAGCACTGACCCACGGGTTCACACACGAGGCTTAAGCTAGTCCCAGACTAACATGCATGTTGGAGCTGAACGCAACTTGCAGTGACATTTCTTAAAATATTTCACTGCCATTGTTTTGTGTCAAGATGCACATCAGTAATGTTTTTTTTTCTGAGGCATGTTTATCAAAGTTATTTGACCCGAAACTCAATTTTTAAACATTTAAAAAAATTGGGTGTTCATCAGAGGGGTCCAAGACCCTAGGACTTTTGTCACACCTGAACAACGAATACACAAAAAAACTCACCACACCAGTTCAGTGGATGGTGATTATTAGGAGGTCAATTTGACCCCCATAGTAATGAATGGAATGCGTCAATACACATAGAAAAACCTAAACATGCTCAAAATTCAAACTAAAAATGCTAAAACTTTGTACATTTTTTTTTTTATTTTCTAATGTCTACATGTGTATCTGAATGCATACTGAAAGAAAACATGACTTTAGGACCCAGAGGAACAGCTCATTTGCTTCATATAGAGCTATAAGGCCTTCAAGAGTCATGAAACATCATTATTATTATTCCACAAGAGATCGGCAAAGACACCCAGTGTAAGATATTTTGAGCTGAATTAAAGGAGTTATGCATGAAATTGTGAGTTATTTTGAATTTAAGTAGAAATAATGTGAGAAATGTGCTTAAATTACTATTTATTTATGATTTATTGATCAAATCTAGTAAAAATAACAAAAAATCTCCAAGAAATTACATTAAAATAGAGAAAAAAACATGATCAAAATGAAATTAAATAAGCTTTAAAAAAAAAAAAGAAAAAAGAAAAAAGTATAATTTTAGGGCTTCAGGTCATTTTGACCGGTGAGGGAAAGATGTGTTACGAAGTGCGAGGGAAGGATGAAGGTTTAATATCCTATTTGAAAGCCTAATCCTGGTTTAATAAGTTTGTGAAACCAAGCCTGAATTAATTAAAAACACAAAACATTTCTGGTGCTGTATTTTCTTTCACTGAAACAGAGAATTTGCTATCATTGGTAATATGGCATTCTTACAATATCTTAGAGTACAATGATACGTAATTATTAATACGATAATTCATGGTACCACCACTGTACTCCAAAACACACACGTGCTAATAGTCACTCACACTTATTTAACATAACGGCTTACGTCCAACTCAGAGACGCAAATGAAACTCACAGTCCCGTCATACACAGCGCAGGACACTGTTAATGCATTCACTCTCTCTCTCACACACACACACACACACACACACACACACACACACACACACACACACACACACACACACACAATCACCACACGTCTGCTCAAGCTTTCACATGCACCCTTGAGAAATGTGTCTGGCTGCTCTCTCTTTCACCTGCATCACAGAAATAATCTCATCTTTATAATCTCTTGTTCTCTGTGTTACCCAGAGGCCGTTTTAAAGTGTGTTTTACCTGCAGTTCCCACCACCGCCTGAAGGAGGCAGAGTAGAGCACAGACCGTCCAGGGCATCATCCTTCAGCACTTCACAGACTTCAGACACAGAAGAGTCTTACATCAACGTACTAAGAGATAAATGAAGAGAGAGAGAGAGAGAGAGAGAGAGCAAACGCAAAAAATTATTAAAGCCCACAGCGCAATATTCAGATTTAGGTTTTTTAACTACTTCAATTTCTTTCTTTTTTAAAAATCATAAGCTCATAATAGTCATAAATTAGCCTAAAGCGTTTTCAGTATAGCAAAACTAGGCTAAGTGAAACAGATGCAAAAACAAGAAATTATTAAAACCTGCAATTTTTAATGACTTAAAGGGCCAGTTCACCCAAAAATTCTGTCATCATTTCCTCAGCCTCATGTTGGTCCAAACCTGTGTGAGTTTCCTTCTTTCCTTCTTTCCTGCTTAACACAAAATATATTTTGAAGAATGTTGGAGACCAGAAAGTTGATAGGCCGCATTGACTTCCATGGTATTTTTTTCCAGAAACCGTTTGGTTATCAGCATTTTTCAAAATATCTTCTTTTGTGGTCAGCAGAAGAGAGCAACTCGTGCAGGTTTGGAACTACTTAAGGGCGAGTAAATGATGACAGTAAATGATGACAGTAAATGATGACAGAATAAATTTTTTTTGGTGAACTATGCCTTTAAGCCATTTTTCCCCAATCATGAGCTCATAATAATAGTTTAGGTAAAGGTAATAGGTAATAGTGTTTTTCAGTGTAGTAAGTAACACATTGCCCCCTATTCTGTGCCCACCACCTGTTATGCTGATGTATCCCATACAGAACAATAATATAGGCCTATATATATATAATTTGTTTAAAAAACAACTCTAAGCACAACGAAATAAATAACACAACTGAATATTCATCAGCAAAATACATTTACATGAAACCTTTCTGATTCATAGTTTCATATAGGCTAGTTTTATATAAGATAAGATAAAATTGTTTTATTTAATGCCATCTCAGCATCTAAGGCTTTTTCCATGGCAAAAATGAAATGACAAAAATACAAATATCACATAAATACAATAAAACCAAGCAAACAAACACAACAAATCATATTACACAATTTTATTTAAATTACATATGATTAAAAAAAAAAATCTAAAACCTTTTCAGGCATAATCTTACTAAATAAGTCCTTAAGTGAAATAACTTCATAAAAGAGCATTCTACCTGTATTATACCCAGGACAGTCCAATAAAATACGTTTCTAGTTTTAGAGCCTACGTTTTCGCCAATAAATGCATTAGTAAATAAACGCCTAATAAGTGCGAAAGCTCACCTGCAGCAAGTCCGGGACCTGAAGGACATCACCGAGGCGCTCACCCGTGGGACCCCCAGCAGAGGACAGGACAAGGCAGGACAGCGAACGCTTGAATGGACCGTCAAGCCCCGCAGAAGAGCTCGTATAGGTGGATCCGTGTCTTCTGATCGGGTGAGAAAAGTTCGGGTCAGCTGATGTAGTGCGGAGGGGGCGGGGCCGAGACGCGGGAGGCGCGAGGAGGAGAGAGAGTTGGAGATGAACATCTGAGTGACAGATTAAGAAGATACGAGCGTCGAACAACAGGTAGACGAAGACACAGAACGATTCAATTTGGCGAGATTTTAAACAAATTATAAGTTTTTGTCCGTGGGGCAACTTAGAAACCAAAAGTGAGAGACTTGACGTAAAACAATAGCAAAACAGTTAGCAGTCCTGACAATAGCAACAGACTGTGAATGATGACGCGTTTTAAATCCTACGCCAGCATCGTAAATCCTGCAAAGTTTTTATATTTTCATTTAAAATAACATACTTTGCATTGTGTGAAGTCTTCTCTCTTCTGACTGCCGTTATCAATCTCTCTATTTTTTTCATCTCTTTGAAATTTGGGAGTTTTTTCTTTTGCTGTTATTTTGAGTAAATTGTAACACACACACAAATATAGATCTTAATGTATGTAACAATGGTGTTAACTATACCAACCATTATTTTAGCTAATTGTTACAGTTAATTCTGCACATACTGTGATTAATAAACACAAATTTTACAAATTAATTCATAATTAAATTGGTTTCAAGGCATTCATAATAATTCACCTAAACACTTAGGCTCAATCATCTTGTTTGGTTTCTGACAGGAAGAAATAAATTAACTTCTAAATAAATAAATCCAGCAATGGACTTTTCTAATTGTTGTTTTTAGTTATTTTGTTTTTGGTCATAGTGACCTGTCTTTGGATTATATGTCATTTGCTTCACAGAAGATCAGGTGAGGTTCGGGCGCCACTAAAGTTTCCTAAAGTGAACCTTTTACCAAAATATTGCCTGCCCTTGTCTCCATGGTAACTGTATAAAACTGAAGCACTGCCTTAGCAATAACTCAATGTTGGTTCCACATTCGGTTTCCAAAAAGCACTATAAAAGCCTTTGCCAAATAAATGTAATCACAATCCGTCCGTCACAATAAATGTAACTGTTAATCACAATAATGTCCGTCATGAAACATTACAGTAACACCAAAAGTCTGTTCTGTTTGAACCCTTTCAAGGCCCATTTTAGTTACTTAAAACATATACAGTATGATCAGTGTATAAGATTAATGCTTCTTGATTTTTCCTAATCATATGGCAACAGATTATTTAAAAAAGTGTTTAACTTGATAACATGCATTAAATCTCCTCCATGAAAATGTTTAATTCTGTTTGGGGTTTCAGATACCACTATAAAACATAAATATAATGCATTGTATTTCCTTTTTTTTTTTTTTTATGCTAAGATTGATTGATTCAAACACTGTCGAAATTCACAAAACCACATTACTAAACAGAATAATCACCTGTTAAAGTTTTAATAATATCTGCCTACTTGGGTTTGATCAGAGGAACAAATTAAATGAATCTGAGAGGTTTAGGCCTATATAAAATTACTATTGCTATTTTCACTTGCACATTCTCTGAGATTTTGGGACTCAGCTTATTTTAAAGTAGAACTAAAGGGAATTCTTTGTCCCTGGGAGTCTCTCCAAAATGAAAATAGTGAGAAAATGCCACCAGACGAGGAAATTCCATCTTATCCCACTAAGTTGTGGCAAGTTATTAGACAATACTGAATATAGAAGCAGAAATATGACTTTTGTATAACATGGTTTCCTAAGAACAGAAATGGTAATTCTGAACTAATACTCATTTTGAACGGGTAAAGCTTTGTGAAGAAAGTCTTCTCTGTTTTCACTTACAGACATAAACAAAGACTGGTTTTCATGTTACACACACACATCTTTGTGATGTTTAAGAAAAGCTGGATGTTTTCAAATTTGGAGATTTTTCACATCTCTTTCTGTCTCTCTGTTATTTTTCTCTGGATGCAGAAAATACATTACTATGGGTTTCATTCTGGAAAAGCATCAGGACGTCATGAAAATATAAGGTAGGCTACTGTCAGTGTTTTATGTGTCAAGAGTTTACACAACACAAGAAAGCCTGGTTTCAATCTTTGAATTAAATTGAAAAAAGTAGCACAAATAAATACAATAGAATAAAGATATAAAGAGAAATAAAGAGTCAAGTTTTTTGAGTAGGTCTAACACAACAGTATTCAGGTACAGAAATACTACAGAAACGGAATAAAAAGTAATCAAATGTAAAATAGCCTAACACTGGATAGTCTTTTAGTCCTGTATAAATGAAATACATAAGCTAATAAATCCTGATTCCTTACACTTAAAGCTCTTTTGTTGTTTTATCAACATTAATGGCAGACACATATTAGGCTGCTGTCACTTTAAGAGCTAGTGCACGGATCCATTATACTGTAACACATGCGTTTTCTTTCTCAACTGTTTGTTTGTTTTAGACATAACCGACTGTTTACGAGGATACTCGCCGAGACAGGAATTTTGACATCGTTTTGTGTGTTTTTGTCCATGAAATCGCTACAATCTGCGAAAAATAACTCTTATTTTTGTTATTTGCGAGGTGTTTGTGAGGCGGCGGGAACAGCATCTCTCAGAGAGCGTGCAAGTACTGAACAGTTTAAAATCGCTTGAATGTTTAAATTAGTAAGACCTAAAAAGACATGCAAATGATAAACTTTAGTGACGATGCAACGCTGGCCCGACTGTACAAGTGACAATTTCCATCAACTGTCCCGACTCCCAAAACGCCAGAGTCTAGTATCGCCGTCTTGACACTTGAATCACTCACTGTTTGTAAAATTACTTCTTGCAGAACGTTTTAAAATGACTGTTTTGATCTATAATATGTGTGGATTAATTTACTCATATAACCTACATGCTAAAGTGAATCAATGTTTGTGGGATTTTCCCGCATTATAAGCGTGAGACCTGCTGGAATGATTAAAATTATGCGCAATACCCACGCCGAAATTCGAGCCCTGGATTCTGATTGCCTGTGATTTGCGATCAATTGAATTTTATAACGCAGTATTTTGTCTCATTCAATGGAAAACGGCCATTGCTTGTCGCTGCACTCTTAAAAATAAAGGTTACATAAGGTGGGGATTTCATAGTGATGCAATAGAAGAACCATTTTTTTTGGTTTCCCAAAGAACCTTTTAACAATCTAAAGGAACTCTTTCCACCATAAAGAACTTTTCTGGATTTGAAAGGTTCCGTTGATGTTAAAAGTTCTTAATGGAACCATCATTGCCAATAAAGAACCTATATTTTTAACAAATGGAATACTGGATAAGACACTAAGAACTCAATCGACTTTAGTCTTATTCATTAACTAACTGAATTATAAACCCAGTGTTCTACTTACGCAGAATCACAGTGATTTTACAATGTAAAGAACATTTGTAATATTTTCCAGTGTTTTAGATTAGGCAGCAGTTATTTAGGATCATGGCCACAGTTTCTCCCTAAAGTCAACAGTCTGAGGGAATCTGATTGCTGATTGGCTTTGGAGAACTCAATCTACAAGTTAAAGACAAATGATGTAAACACACACACACACACACACACACACATACACACAAAAGCCACTAACAGAAAGAGATATTTTGAGGAGTGTAAACAAATATACCAGATATAATAAAAGTCAGGAGTCAGTGAAAGACAGACATATCTGTTACTTCACCTTGGGCAAGAAACAAGAGAATACATGATGGAACAGTAAGCTCCCGTCTGCAGATTAACAGATTATTCTACAGTTAAGAGACACTCAAATCAAACATCTTGATTGTCAAAAACTCAAACACACATTGTTTTGAAAAGCATCTCAAGGAAAAACAGTGTTTGCTAAAACAAGAAAACAACAACCCACTTACGAAGGTTAAAGAATATGAGCAAACCATTCATTCAATTCAATTCACATTTATTTGTATAGCACCTTTCACTATACACATCGTTTTAAAAGCAGCTTTACAGAAAATGAGTCCACATTACAATTTAGAGCGATCTGTTATCAGAGGAAACTGTCTAAGTTATGTATTTCAGAAATGACATATACAATATCACAATAGCTAATAATGTGTTAAAGGAGAACTCTGCAACTCTAGTGAACTCTACTCACTTCTTCGCTGATTTTCCCTTTTGTTGTCACATGTTTTCCCCACGAGCTCCCCCTACAGCTGTGGGGGGCGTATATTTCACAACACGGTCGTAAAAACCTCACTTGCGGCGGCCTCCTCCCCCTCTCTACCGCTGCTCATGTGCGTTTGTTTTGATCGGAGCAAGCCAACTGTATCGTGTGGAGCTATGTCTACCGAGGTGGGTAATCTGGTAATGCATCACACATGCGTGTGTGTTTATGTCGAATTGCCGTAAAGCAATTTGTGTTTCGCGCTCGTTCTCGTTCTCGCTTCTCACGAGACTTCCAATTTCTATCTTGCCGGGACGGTAGTCCCCAAGTTGCAAGGTTGGTTTTCCCCTGGGAACGCTGGGGGGGGAGCGGGGAAAGTCACCAATATCACCAGAACAGGTTGTTTAACCATCCAAATGATTTCTAGACAGTTTTATTACGTTAAAAAAGATACCAAGTTCTCCTTTAATTTAACCAATGCAATAATTTAAGGTAGAAACAATGGGCTCATTGAGGTAATGAAAACTTGTTTGTTAACAAACGATTATGACATTTAGAATAATGTAGCATTAAGCCTAATCTACACTCTTAAAAATTAAGATTCTTTATTGGCGTTGATGGTTCTATTAAGAAAATTTAGAATCCGTGGAACCTTTCAAATGCACAAAAAGCGCTTTATAGTGGAAAATGGTTCTTTAGATTATTAAAATGACGGAAAAAAATGGTGACCTTCACTGAAAAGTTCTTTGGGGAACCAAACATTGGTTATTCTATGGCATTGCTGCTAAAACCCCCTTATGAAACCTTTATTTTTAAGAGCGTAGTTCCAAACATTAAAGTACAAGAAGTTGTTCAGACAAAGAGTACAATACGTGTAACGAGTTCAGCGAAGATACTCTCGTTCAATCAGGCCTCAACAGTGTGGAAAAAAAGTTCAACTCTATAAAACATTTTATGAGATGAGAGCAGAACACACCTGAGCCTTGTGAATCACCGAGCCCGGCCCATGTGACCCGGCAAATCTGAACCAGCTGCTGCAATCAATGAGAGATGCTCTAAAAAAAGCATGCCATTTAATTACTTCAGCGGTAAAATAGTCTGGTCTGATGATGTTCAATGATTGCATGTCAGATGTTTTGGTTAGTCTGGAGCGAGATCATTTGAACTGTGCGTTTTTTTCCTTCTGTCTGAGTGGCTTTCTCTGGATTGATTCATTGTAAACTTCCTGGAAAAACACAGAGTGGAATGTTGAAAGATAAATGTTCCCTATATTACACGCATTCTCTACAAGGTTTCTCAAACTTTTTCCATAACCCCTTCTGTTCGTCATACTTCCAAAGGGACATGAAGTGAAAATCTATTTTCTAAATGCATGTAATTTGGACGTACGTCACAATATGGAAGAAAATATGTTCCGTTGTACAGTGACTTTAAAATGGTTTAAATTAAAAAATGTATTATTATTAATACAAATAATATTAAAATGTATTAAACCTTTTTTATAGTTCTTAGTATTTCTGGAATCACAAAAACGAATTGTGGTTAATTAACATATCAACCCTCCTAGGCCATGTCCGCACTAATACGTTTTCGTTTGAGAACTTCTCTCCGTTTTGGCCCTCCGTCCACACTGAGATGGCGTTTTTATTAATGAAAACAAAGCTTTTTGAAAACGCACTCCAAAGTGGATACATTTGAAAACGCCGTTTTCGCGTTGTAGTGTGGACGGTGAAACCGGTGGTATTTAAAAACGATGGCGTTAATTTAGTCATGTGACGCATATTGTACCAATAGATATTCTGCCTGTTATGTGCTATTCACTTTCACACTGTTGCTAAAAATATTCTACATTGCACATTCTTCATATCAGTCCTGCAAAGATGACAGAATTTACTCACATTTGCTGTCCTGAGGCAATACATGAGAGCAGTTTTAGCGTTTTAGACCAAACACATGGTGACTGCGTGTGACCCGGACCGCATCAGTGAATGGTGAGATGTTTTACTAAATAAAATGATCCTGTCAGAGGAAATGCGCGGTAACTTCATTATTTATTTTTCCATCTGAATCATTTGAGTGATCTTTTGTGGGGTTTTACGCATGCGCAGGAAGGTGGATTTAGCGTTTTCAGGCGTTTTTAAAAAGTTTCCACACTGACACGTCCGAAAACGCCTGAAAACGCTAGTGTGGACGGAGCGTTTATAAATAAAAAGGCCGTTTTCAAATGTATCCGGATTAATGTAGACGTAGCCCTAGTTTCTGTTGATAAAAAAGTTGGAAAACGTGCAGCCTCTAAAAACTCAAGAGGAAATGTCTTACCCCGTATAGTGGGGCCTTTTTATAATATTGTGTGAGACAAAAGTTGAGAACCACTGCTAAAAATAAAAAGTCTTTTCTTTCCTAAATGAATGGGGAAAATGCTCTTCCAGATGCAGGATGACTGTTTATTTGTTGGATGATCTTATCACAAGTGGTCAGTCGAGACTTGTTTATTAAGCAAACTCATTGTACTCTTTGTATTTCATAGAGATGTTCTAGGGAAGGGACTCTGAGTTTGTGACTACAAATAAACTTTTGAGACTGGTACGGTGATTGAAATAACCTCGGATAGCTTCACTGTTCAACTTTTGCCCCAACACATCCTGCAATTATGATGCATTAACACGAGCATCAGGATGCATTAGTTGTCAAATGAGACGTGGCCTTATGCATCACTGATTACCTGCATAGTTTGAGTAATCAAATCACAAATACCTTCAAGATGATGAACTGGAACCTGCTTTATATTTATCTTGTTAAAACATGGTTTAAAAGGCCATTGCACAAGACACTTAACCCCAAAGCAACTGAAATGAATGCACTGTTGGCCATAAAAATACATGTTACTAGAGTTTAGTGCAGTGTGACTTACTTGGAAAAGGCCAAATTATGGAAGTACGAAGCACAGGAGCAATATCAAGATCAGATTAACAATTAGTCATTTAGGCCATGTTCAGACTGACAGCAAAAATCTAGATGGGTTTTTGAAAGTCTGGAAAATACTTTTTCAAATATGATTTAACCTTCATCCTTCCCTCGCACTTTGTAACACATCTTTCCCTCGCCGGTCAAAATGACCTAAAGCCCTAAAGGTATACTTTTTTTTTTACTTATTTTATTTCATTTTGATAATTTTTCTATTTTTTAATACAATTTATTGGAGATTATTTTTTATTTTTTATACTATATTTGATCAATAAATAATTAATAAATAGTAATTTAAACACATTCCTCACATTATTTCTACTTAAATTCAAAACAATTCACAATTTCACGCGTACCCCTTTTAATTCAGCTCAAAATATCTTATATTGGCTGTCTTTGCCGACCTCTTGTGGAAAAATAACTAATATAACATGATATTTCATGACTCTTGCCACTAGATGGCCTTATAGCTCTATATGGAGCAAACAAGCTGTTCCTCTGGGTCCTAAAGTCTGGAAAATATGATTTAACCTTCATCCTTCCCTCGCACTTTGTAACACATCTTTCCCTCGCCGGTCAAAATGACCTGAAGCTTTTGTGTATACTCTTCAGATACACATGTAGACATTAGAAAAAAAATGTTTTGGCAATGTTTTTTTTTTGCATTTCTAGTTTGAATTTTGAGCATTTGTAGGTTTTTCTATGTGGACTGAAGCATTCCTCACATTCCATTCATTCCTAAGGGGGTCAAATTGACCCGCGAGCGAAGGATTTGTTACTTTTTTAAATGTCAACCACAAAACTTTTGTGTGTGTATTTGTGGTTCAAGTGCGACAAAAGTCCTGGGGTCTTGGACCCCTCTGATGAACACTCAATTAAATAAAAAAAAGAATTTCGGGTCAAAAGTACCAATTTCTGTCTCTCTTAAAGCGACACACAACGATAACGTTAAAACTGGTGACAGAAATGCCCGCAGTATTCATACAGTGTTCAAATGATATGTCCAAAGATCTGCACCACGACTAGACAGGCCGCTTTTTTGGAAAGAGAAAGATAATGCACCTCCATTTTTCCTGAAAGCCTACGTCATTACCAATGCAACCCGTGCTGATAGGTTTGTCATAAGACATAGAAGTGTAGTTTGTTCACAGGACATCATGACCTTTTTTTTTAGCAGCTCCATCTTTTGGTCTCCATGGATACTTTCTTCCTTGGGCAATAATGAGACATTATCTCAAGCCATCCCTCCATCATGTTTTAAGCTGTGAAGTTCGTCACACAACACTGTTTCAGCACTGTCTGGTTTACTCTTGTTTGTACTGCCATGACAGATCGTGAGCATGCGAGTGTTCACATCTCTTTAACATTTACATTTGTTTAACAGTCGTTTTTATCCAAAGTGACTTACAAATACTACAAGCGATTCATCTTAGAGAGGCAATAAACACAACAAGTGCTAGTAATACAAGGTTTCAGATCTTACCTTTCATGTGTGAGACTGATCTCTTAAACTTCTGTTCATTTTTATAATCATGAAAACGTCAACGCAATGTCATAATCATTCATTGCTTCAATGAGCTCATTGTTTCTGCCTTAAATTATTACATTGTTTAACCCTCTATGGTACGGTGTTGCCTCCAGGCAACATAGTCTATTTTAGCTTTTTTTTATAAAAACATAATAAAATGTAATTGTTCAATGCTCTCTAAGGGGAGGGGAACTCAAATACTAACCAAAGAAAATGCAAAAGAGTGGTCACATGACCCACAGGGGTACATTTAGTTCCCTCTTTCAACACACGTGCACATGTCACATGGCTCCATATTTTCTCCACTGAAAAGGGCATTTTTCACTAATTTCTGTCCAAATAATCAGCCACAAAAAATCAGAGTCACCTTCATTGGTAAGTAAAGAAGTATTTTCAAAAAACTTTACATTATATATCATCAAATTTATCATAGGAAATTACATAAAACTGCTTGTTGCCTCGAGGCAACATTGTACCATAATGGAATCACATAAGGCCATGCCAGGCATACTACATATGAATACAATTATATTTTATTTGTAAGGAAAAGAGTTTGAATTATCTAAATGTATCTGTATTTTTGCAAACTGAAAACTTGGCATGGTTCGACGGGTTATTTGGCCACTATAGTGGGTAATCGGACAAATAGTGGGTTCGTGGGAAAGGGGCGTGGCTTGGGAGTGGTAAGCGGGGGTCGATGGGGTATTTGGCCTCTATAGTGGGTAATCGGACAAATAGTGGGTTTGTGGGACAGGGGCGTGGCTTGGGACTGGTCAGGGGGGTCAGCGGGACATGTGCCTACTATAGTGGGCAATCGGACAAATGGGTTAGTGGGACAGGGGCATGGCTTGGAGCCGGTCAGGGTGAACAGGACATTTGGCCACTATAGTGGGCAATTGGACAAATAGCGGGTCCATGGGACGGGGGCATGGCTTGGGACAAGTCAGGGAGGGTCAACGGGACATTTGGCCACTACAGTGGGCAATCGGACAAATAGTGGGTTAGTGGGATGGGGGCGTGGCTTGGGACAAGTCAGGGAGGGTCAACGGGACATTTGGCCACTACAGTGGGCAATCGGACAAATAGTGGGTTAGTGGGACGGGGGCGTGGCTTGAGACCGGCGGTGGGGTCAACAGGACATTTGTCTACTATAGTGGGCAATCGGACAAATAGAGGGTTAGTGGGACTTGTAGGGGTCTCGTATTTCGGGGGGTTCCCGACGGGCCCCTGGAGGACCCCACACGGGTCATTAGGTCGGCCGGGGAGGTCTTCCAAATGTTTGATCTTGCTGTTGTTGAGTTCTGGCCTTCATATTAGGATAATGTTATAGTGATTGTAAATGTTTTACCTTGACACAGCATGTTTTGATGTTTTTTAATGTTTTGATATGATAACTTGATGATATAATGGTTTGTAGTACTTGCGTTCCACGATGGTACAATGTTGCCTGAGGGCAACAGCTGGATAATAAATGTTACTTTTTATTAAATATGAAATGTGTAATTTAATAAAAACTTGATAAATATGTTTGTTCAAGTGTTTAGTTAAATAAATTGATGTTTTCAATAAATATATAATTTTTTTTCTTCATGAAAATGTCAAATGTTTCAATTTGTCCATTGTGGTACAATGTTGCCTTGAGGCAACAAACTTATAATTAATAAAAAAATAAAAAAATAATGATAATATTTATTGATATTGCTATAGTGTCAAATTTTAAGCAGGAAAAACATAACAAATATTTTTTTTCTCACTGATATCATAATGCGTACCATAGAGGGTTAAATTAATACATTTTTTGCTAACTGTGATTTTGTATATGTACATTTCTGAAATACTTAGACAGTTTCCTCTGATATCAGACTCTAACTTGTAATGTGGACTCATGCATTTTCTGTAAAGCTGCTTTGAAACGATGTGTATTGTGAAAAGCGCTATACAAATAAATGTGAATTGAATTGAATTTTCATCCTGTACCACTCATAAACTTCAGGTTTTGTCCTGCTTAATTTAGGTTACTCTCCCACTCTAATTAAATTATGTTCCTCAGGTCAGTAATTTGTGAATTTTTCCCCTCTTTTTTCTGTTTAATTATATAAAGAAAATGTATTTTATCAGAAAAATACCAAACCTAATCTCTTTTATGGAACGTGTGCATGTGTAGTGGAATATTAATCCCCAAAAAACCCAAAAGAGTTGAGTTGTTTAATATGGTAATTTTCAGGCATAGCATTTCCACAATTAGTCAATTTTCTGTGAGAAAAAAAACAACAGCAGCTAAATAATCTCTACAAATACAAATATAGCAGTCGATGCCGCAGACACTCATTTCATTAATGGACATGCTCATACTGACACAGTAACACTGTTTCCACAGCTCTTTCAAACTCTCTGGCGCCCTTGTGTGGTTAAAATGAGTGTATTACAGAAGTAAACAGTCTGGACCATGTGTGATATACATATACAATGGTAGAAAAAGAAGACGAAGGCAGAGAGATGAAGGGAGAACCGGGGTCAGTGCCATGAAACTGGACTCTGCTAGTTAACACGCTCCCATAAAGCACTGCATTGATGATGCATTTTTGTAGTTTAAATCACCCTGGTTCCCTCCACAAAAACTTGATAGGTTTTTTCCATGGGCTTTTAGATTATTGCAGAAAATAAGCTCTGCGACCAACACAAAGTTTATGATGCGTCCATGTTTTGTTCATTATGATAACTTTCACAAATCGGCAGAAATAAAAAGCTAAACGTAGGTTAATAAAAAGTACACAACGGTCACATGACTTACGACATCACCATTAACTCTCCCCACCATTGACGAGATTAGCCGACATTTATGACACAATGCTTCCCCGCCATAGAACAGTTTCTCTGGCAATCCATGTTTTCACTTGCCACGTTTCCATTTCAGATTTGAGCAGAACATAATTTTTATTTTTTCTAAATGTCGATAAAAAACTATTGCTAAATGACAGCGTTTCCATTAACTGACGTAATGCGACTAAAGCGTCTTTTTTCCCTCTCGCAAAAATCTTGGTAACGGATGTCGGTAGGTTTACAAATATATTGCATCCACCGCACTAGCCATTATTTTTAATGGAAGGAGACGTAGGCGTGTTATCCAAGCATTAATGGCAAGGAAAGACCCTTATACTGGGAATTGAATGTTCCCAGCTGTTTCTCACTCATAATCTGCTTCAAGCTCTTGATAAATTGTGGCATTTCTTTGTTGTTTAGAATCCAGTATTCCCGTAATTCTTTTGTCTTTTATGAGTTTAATAAAGAACTCTGTCTCGTCTTCTGTCAAAACATACTGTGCCATCTTTAAAGAATGGTCATGTGACTTTTAGGTGCGTCAGGTGACCTCTAAAAAAAAAATAATAATAAAAAAAAAAACATTGCTGTTTTGCGAAATATTCCTTTTTTGAATTGCCTGAAAAAACACCTCATGTGAGCGGAAAACTTTTTTGCGATATATGGGAGTTTTTGCGAAATTTACATTTGACAATTGAGTTTCCATTGGGCGTATTTTCAATTCGCAATTTCGATTTGAACAATTTGAAGGGTAATGGAAACACGGCTACTGCTATACGCTAAGGGTAAATTACGCATCTTCCGAAAACAAATGATAGAAGCAGAAACAAGCGATAGAGGCATTGCTTACACACAAGTAAACTAATGCGATTATCAAACATATAAATCAGAACTAGGTTACACTTTATTTTAAGGTGTCCATTTTACAGTGTAATTATGCATTTTAGTACGATGTAATAATAATTAACTACACATACTTACGATAGGGTTAGGGTTAGGACTGGGTTTTGTTTAGGGTTAGTTGCATGTAATTATGTATAATTTATAGTTATTACTACAGTAACTAGGCTACATGTAACATGTGTAACAAGGACACTGTAAAATAAAGCGGTACCCAAAACTATGTAACGTTACCGAATGAAAGTCGACCCGTAAAGAGGAACAGGACTGTGATGCTTTGGGGGTGTGATGGACTCGATCTACTCAATCTGTGTTTTGATCCTCGTTCTGAATCTGATCTGGACGGAGTCTTCGACAAAAACGTGATTTTCGCCGCTTTTTGTTAAAAATGTTGATTTGCGTATGAAACTTGCATTCAAGTGTTGATAAAAATGCATAAAAGGTAGAATAAAATGCTTTTTTTTTTTTTTTAAAGCAGAGGCTCTCTTCTTTCTTTTGATATATTGTATGTTCAGATATTCATACACAACTAAATATTTTGGGGGCCATGAAAATTTTGTGAAAATGATCAAAAACACTGGCGGTGACTGGCAACTTTTTTTTAAAAGCTAGCGGGGCAAGAAAGAGTTACGCTTCCGACAACTCCTTCAGTCTTCATTTAAAACATTTTCCCTGAAAGTTTTGAGTTGGAATAGTTTGCAAGAGCGTGATTATAAACACAAAACTAGTGAGTAGATGAGTTTACCTGTTCGACATTATGTTTAATGTCCCGACAGCCTCTGTAGTCCCATTAAGACGCTTGTTAGCAACTGCTTTATTTGAATCATTTGATGTATTATTGATGTATTAAATGCCGCAGCATAAAAAGTGAAAATATCATTAAGCTTGTGTTCACCACAGACCTTATTTCAGGCAAAATCCATTAAAAAAAAAACCATTGACTTCAGGGTGATGGAACTGAAAGTGCTAAAAGGCTTGTTTCTGGGTTTTGGACCACAAAAATACATCATCCCAGCAGCAGTCTAGTCACGAGATCCCAGTCGACTACTTGAGCGTCTGGTACTAAGGATTTTGGGAAATGTCATGAGCAAGCCTGGCTGACCATCTGAAAATGGCCAAATAGGACGAGAAAACATCCTGGCCACCAGCTTTCAGATACACCACAGAGCTTCACATTATCTGGGTTCTTGAATCTCTTCATGTTTGATGTACCTTCTACAGTCATCAGAGGCGTTTAGCCTGTCAGCGTCCCTGTTTCACTGAGTGAATCCTCAGGATACGCACCCTTGATGGGAACTAGGGTGCGAGACCCACGCTAGGACGTTATATCCCACTCCTAGCAGCCTCAGTTTGCACCCTTGTGCCCTAGCAGAAGTCCGAGACATAGTCGAAGTCCCTGAAGTAGTCCTGGTCTTTGCGCGAGAGGTTCCGGCGCTCACGAGGAGGTGTCAGCGTTGGAGCCTCGTTGGTAAACTCGGAGTCGAAGTTACTGACGTCTTCTTTCCCTGTCAAGGCGGGAACGAACGGAGGAGGAGCTCGCCGCTGCAAAAGCGCATCCCACTCCATATTCTGCGGAGAAAGAGAGAAGATGGAGCCACACTGTCACTAAGATCACAACTTTGGCTTTATAGACCCCTTTTCAGTTAGTAAACATGTGACTTTTTTTGTGGGCGGAGCTTAGGTGGAGGTAAATATATTTAAAAAGTATAGGCTATAATTATCTAACATCTGACTAATTAAAAATTAACCTCAAAACATAACATGCTAAATGGGGGATATCTAGCATAAAAAAATGTATTGTCATAATGTCGTCTCTCAGTTGTTGAATTTCGCACAGACGTTGCCACAACGTAAATGTGTTTGCTCAGCCCGATCTCATGAAAGTGCGAATACCACGAATTGTATTTGTAGTGCTTATGATACGCAGTTTTCGCGTGCATATGATACGCACTTTATGGCGTGTAATAGGCACGCACTCCGCACCCCTAATCCTAACCAAGGGGTTTACATATGCAGGTAGCATTATGCACGCAAAAAAACATTTCGTTTCTCGAGCGAATGCAACGTTTTTGGGGAAGAAAGTCTGTATTTTTGTGAGTGAATGCAATTGTTTTTAAAGGAACTGTAGAAGTTTCTTTGGGGAACGCAATAGTTTTGAGGGAGAACACGAATGTTTTGCGAGAAACAAAGTTTCTATAATGGTTCCACTGAAGCGGAGTCAGTTTTCTGAGCCCAAATACAGTTAATCAACAAAGGAATAACTTGGAAATCAACATAACTTAAATATAAACTTGACTAAGTAAAGCATGGCATGAACATGAAACACAAAGCAGTGGACTACAGCATCAAAAGATGACAAAGCTAGACAAACACGCATGGCAAACTCAGGGCTATAAATACACAGACGCCTAATGAGCAACACCTGAATGTAATCAATAAACCAATGAGAACAACACAAATGAAAACAAAAACACTTGGCATGAATGCAAGGGAAACGTGGGGATCACATGACACATCAAAACAAAGAGCCCACCCAAACACCAGCCTTACAGTTTCACTGGGAAACTCAATAGTTTTGAAAGAGAACACAAATGTTTTGAGATCAAAAAAAGGGGAACGCTGTAGTGTTTCAAAGGAATGCAGATGTTTTGCAAGCAAATGCAAAGATTTTTGGGGGGAATGTGACAGATTTGTGAGCAAACACTAATGATTTGTGAGCAAATGCCAAAGTTTCGCAAGCGAACGCAAATATTTATTGAACAAATGCAAAGTTTTTATGTGAAATGCAATATTTTTACGAGAGAACGCATATGTTTTTGTGAGCGAACACAAATTCTCGATATGAGCACAAAATTATTGAAATATCATTTTTTACTCCCAACTATTTTTTTTTTTTTTTTTACCATCACCATGTTCCTTTAGGGACCCCATATTATTATAGCAAGTCAAGCCAAAAAGTCAAAGAAGTCTTCATACTCTAAAGAACGGTTGTTTCCTTATGTCCTCCGCGTCTTTTTCCCCGGAGCCCAGCCGTCTCTCAGGATTACGCCTCAGCAGCTACCAATGGAAAACAAGAAAACATTTACATTATAGTTTACGTTAAAACCCCATAAGTCAAATTTGATATGCAATTCAAATACATCAATCTTAAATTAAGACCTAAATATTTAATTTGAGTGAACAGACTTACTCGTCTCATGATGCCAATGGCCTCGGTGGAGAGGAATCTTGGGTAACGTACTTCATCATTTACAATGCTGTCAAACACCTCCTCCTCATCGTCACCTGGGAACGGTGACTGAACACAGATCATTTATCAGGATTTTGTCTGATACTTAAGAAGTATAACGGCACAAGATATTATATGTGATAAGCATGTTTTCTGGAGAATTGGTTTCTCGTTTTAGCAAACACATTTTGGTCTTGTTTTCCAGTATAAATATCTAAACATTCTTAAATCAAGATACATTTGCTTGAGATGCGAAATGACATAGGATAAGACGTCTTGTTTTCTGAGAAATTGCTTGAAATTAAATTATGTTTTGCTTAAATTAAGAAAAAATTGCCAATAGGATCAGAAAAATAAACAATTCCAAGTGTAGTTGGCACATTTTCCCCTCATATTAAACAAACACACTTCATTTTTATAAGCTTCTCAGAAAACAAGACTTATTTTATGCCATTTTGCATCTCAAGCAAATTAATCTTGATTTAAGAATGTGTAGATAATTGTACTGGAAAAAAAAACCCAAGGCAAAACACATTTTGAAGTGAACGTTACCAAATTTTGTTAGATTTATGCTTAAAGCAAGAAAAAAAACTATTTTAGTGGGAAATTATATAAAAATTCGAAACAAAATGTGCGCAAACACACACACCTCTCCGACCAGCATCTCGTAAATGAGCACGCCGAGACCCCACCAGTCCACGGCTCTTGTGTAGGACGTGTCAGTCAAAACCTCAGGAGCAAGAAACTCTGGAGTCCCACAAAATGTGCTGGTTCTGTCCCCATGACCCATTCCTACAGGACAGAGACAGAGAGTGGGACAAAAACAAGGCGTTGGATAGACAGAAAGAGAGAGAAAGCACAAAGGACATTATGCCTTTTTCTTTGCAGTAATTTCTAGCTTTTTTGGTTACAAAATTGTCTCAAAATGCAAAAGAACCGGTTTTATGTTCAAAGAAATTAATGATTTTATTCACCAAAGTGACAGTAAAGACGTTTATAATGGTTACAAAAAAATGCCAATTTTAAATAAATGCTGTTCTTTTGAACTATTCATCAAAGAATCCTGAGAAATAAAATCTATCACGGTTTCCACAAACATATGAAGCAGTTCAATTGTTTTCAACATTGATAATAAGAAGAAATGTTTCTTGAGCATCAAATCATCATATTATAATGATTTCTGAAGGATCATGTGACTCTGAAGACTGGAGTAATGATGCTGAAAATACAGCTTTGATCACAGGAATAAATGACTTTTTAACACATAGAAAACAGTTGTTGTTTTTATACTGTGTCTTTGATCAAATAAATGCAGCCTCGGTGAGCATACGAGACTTCTTGTGTACTATTAAAAACAGTATGCAGTTAGCAGAATGCTTGTAATCTGTTCTGCTGACAACCTGTCATTTCCAGATCGCTCTGATCCATCCGTGAACAAACATCATGATCTTAGTCTATTAACTCCATCAATATCAGGACAGTCTGTGACTCACCCTCTTTACAGAGACCGAAGTCTGCGATTTTCACGTAACCTTCGGTATCCAGCAGCAGGTTATCCAGCTTCAGATCTCTAACACACACATAGACACAAGAATTAACTTACTAACTTAGAGTTTTTGAAAAAATACTTACTTTTTGCCAGTATGTCATTTTATGCTGTATTTGTGCATGTACTCACCGATACACAATCTTATTATCGTGAAGAAACTGAAGCCCCAAAACAACACAGGCAGAATAAAACCTGCATAACACACAAACACACACATATATGAAGACTCCACTCATGAAAAATACTGTACACACTTACAAAATAAGGTTCTTTATTGGCATCGATGGTTCCATGAAGAACCCTTTCACATTCATAGAACCTTTCCATTCCACAAAAGGTTCTTTAGAATTTTAAAATGAATTTAGATTAATTTATTTTTTAAATGGTTCTTTTAAGTGCTCTTCGTACTATATTTTAGTTCAAAAATGTTTTTTTTATTTATTTAATATCTGGGATTTTTAGCTGTATTTATAATCCATTTATTCACTTTTTGAGCATAGACCTGAAAATTTAATTTCCAACTTAAACTGTGGTAAATCTCGAATGCTTTAGAGCACAGACTTAAGTTTGATCTCTTTTCAAAGACGCCACTTGGACGATTATTGCTGAAGTAAAAAAAGTTTTAAAAAGTTGCAGAATTTTACATTTATTGTTATAAAAAAATGTATTTGTGTATGAAATATATATTTTCAAAAACATGTTTTACTCTAAACCTGTGAGAAAATCAAAGCCATAAATCTAAACAAGTTGCGTTCAAAATTTGAGCTTGATATCTCAAAAAAATAAAATTCACCGTCCATTCATTTCCAATGTGCTAATTTTTGACTGAGGAGCACAAGTGTTTAACCTATTCGAATCATGTGCATGATTTTTTTTGTGTGTTCACATAGCAAGTAACAAAACCTTTACCAAGTTTCGTTACCATTCCGATGAAGGAAAAATAAATAAAAAACACAAATGTAAACTTTTTCGGTCAAAAATGACCGAAGAGCACCAGAGGGATTAAGAACTCTTCACATAAAGGTTCTCTGGGGAACCAAAAATGGTTCTTCTATTGCATCACTGTGAGAAACCCCTTTTGGAACCTTTATTTTTAAACACATAATTCCAGGAAAAACACATGCAAAATGCACACTGAACAACTACTAGTGTAGCACATTAACTAGATGAATTACACACACTTACACGGAGCGTGTTTCCGAGAAGACGTCGGCGTGTATGTGCATCATCAGGTCACCGCCGGCCGTGTACTCCATGACAAAACACACGTGTTCTGGCGTCTGAAAACATGCAAACAGGTTCACCAGGAACGGATGCTGCGCGCTGTTCACCGTCTCGAAGATGCGCTTCTCACACATCAAACTGGGAGAGAGAGAGAGAGAGAGAGAGAGAGAGAGAGAGGTTTAGGGTTTAGACTGAAGACTGTAATATGTGTCTTAACCAGGTCAAGTCTTTATGAAAGCAAAGATTCTGCGT
The DNA here is from genome assembly GCF_951802725.1 of Rutilus rutilus. Taxonomy (NCBI): domain Eukaryota; kingdom Metazoa; phylum Chordata; class Actinopteri; order Cypriniformes; family Leuciscidae; genus Rutilus; species Rutilus rutilus. The sequence continues at coordinate 24,989,841 of NC_140209.1, forward strand.
GCTGCGAAGACAGTCAGAAAACATGTGATCTAGTGATGCACTGAAATTCATTTTATACCGAAACTGAAAATTAAGTTTTCATTTAGCCAAAAGAGAAACTGAAAATAAAGTCAACACTCAAATAAACCCGTATAAGTTGCACACAAGTTAGTTTTTATTTCAACTTCTTAATGATACAATGGTAACACTTTACAATAATGTTCCATTTACTGACATGAACTAACGTTGCAAATACTTTTAAGGCATTTATGAATCTTGGTTAATGTTTATTTCAACATTTCAAAAGATTAATAAATGCTATAACAAATATATTGCTCATTTTCAGTTAATATTAGTCTATGCATTAACTAATGGGACTTTATTGTAAAGTGTTACGTATATTTCTATTACAAATCGCAGTTCAAATATAAATGGTGACTGTAATAAGAACTTGTTTTCATGACAGATTTATTCAAACATACATTAAATAATAAACACAACAGGTTGCTGTTTCTTTCAACATTCCTTCTGATGTTCATATATGTATATTTTGTGCTATAACTAGTAGTAAAGAGGAAGAGATGACCGGTTCACGAAGTGGCGACAGCGATCTGTCAAGACACATTAAAGAGCATCAAAACCACATTTATTGTTTTGTGATCAAATTCACAGAATGTCACTGCTTAGAATTTTTTTCATATCAAAGCACAAAACTTATCGTGATTATTGGATGGCAGGCGCGCTACAAATTTTGTTCATGCATCAACTGAAAACAGCACAGACTGAAATACACACTGACACAGTTAAAATGCACAATCGGAGAAGCGCTAATTAAACGTCAGTGTTTCTCTCACTTTTTCAGGGTTCGTACACTTTTTCCAAGGTCAAATTCAAGCACTTTTCAAGCACTTTCCAGGTCCATTTTAAAGCTTTTTCCAGCACCTTACAGTACACTACCGTAAATTACATACCAATACATAGTTAAAATTATTATTTAGTGTTTTTATCACATCAAAAGAGATAAACAGCCAAATGTTTCATAATAGCAGAGGGCTGCACGATATTGAAGAAAAATTAGATATGCGATAACTCATTAAATAATGCGATATTCAATATGTGATACGATAATGCTTAAAGTGTGTCAAATTAACTTAAATTATCTTTAAAATGATATAACCTACACATACGTGTTTCACATTCTTTTTGTGATAAGAAAATATCCCTACAACTTCTGACAGTGAACATCAGTGTTTTACTGTAGCATATAGTGTTATTTTAACATCACTGGGGTTCAGGTTATCCTATATTAGGTTTATTTAACAACAGAAACTGATTAATCAAATGTAAAAATAAACACTGCTTAGTTTTCACTGCATGAATTAAATATACTGATTCTTATTAAAGCTACAAAAGTTAGCCTATTCAGCCAAAAGCAGTGAGCATTTTCTTTGTCTTTTGTTCATGACCCAAGTTATTGCAAGCCGCTGCGATATGCAGTTATGCATATTGTAATATATACATTTGCAATATTTCGATATATTGTGCAGCCCTAATATTTAAGCCAATCACAAGTTTTATTCTTCAAAATGTATCACTAAGTATATAGCCTAAAGCATATGAATAATATAGTTTTCATTATCTTAATGTCCAAATATTGCTTACCAGATAATGTGATTTATAGGCTGTAAAACTGAATTAATTTCAAATATGAAGACTTAGGATTTGAACAGAAATATTTGACAGGCCTTCCCGTTTTGGGACACATTCTTGATATAGACAAGGTTTGAACAATATGCACTGGGCTAACGTTAGCAGGTTAATTTGCACGTTACAGTTCTGTAAATTTGGAAAATTATTTTCACTGCATATTCCACAAATGAACGTGACATAACGGACATGCAATACTTACATTACATTATCACACCAAGTACTCTCAGTCACTAATGGCCCTTTCAGATAGGACGCGGACCGCGCTGCGCTATGAAATGAAACCGATATATTTCAATGGCTTGCGCCGCGCAACTCGCAACTTTTATTGCCGCTGCGTGGCCAATAAAAACGGTGCATCCATACAACCGCGGAAATCAAAATGAAAACTCCGCCTACTTTTGCTCTGGCCAGCGTAACGCAAATCAATCTGTATCTGATTCTAAAGGGCTACATTTTTTTTCTACATTTAATAAAGAACTATTTCGTCAGAAAGATATTTCTTGTGAAAGAAATACAGTTACAAATTCAAGCATTTTCAAGCATTTTATCCAAAATTCAAGCACTTTTCAAACCTTGAAAACACAACATCAAAATTCAAGCACTTTCAAGGATTTCAAGCACCCGTACGAACCCTGCTTTTTGGACGAAACCGAAAATTCATTTTCGGACGAATATTTTCAGTTGCCAAAATTTTGGTGCATAACTAATTTAATATGAAGCTCTGTTGGGGAAGATTTCAATAAAAGTACAAGCCAACCCAGTGACTAATACAAATACATCCTAAACTGAACGCTCACCTCTCGACCTCATCCCGCGCCACAATGTCCCCTTTCTTCAGAGCTTTGATGGCGTACATCTTTCCTGAGCGTCTGTATTCAGACAGAAGGACCTGGAAACACACAAATACTCAAATCATACTCAATGTGCACATGAATCTTAATTCACAGTGTCTCGAATAGGGAAGAGAAAACACTTCTCATAGCTTTTGTCGTTAATTCAATGTGAAACCGGAGTTCAGAAGCAAAACCACTGTTGTAAAACATGAGTTTTCTAGTAGAACTCACGAGCAGTGTTGTTATTGTTAGCTAAAACTATTAAGAAACATTTCTGATAACTGAAATAAAATATAAATCTTAGATTAAAAACTTAAAGTAAATGAAAATTAGAAATGTTTCCTTGACAAAAAAAAAAAAAAAAAATTAAGTGTGAAGTACTAAAATCAAAATGAAATAAAAACTAAAAACTGAAAAAAATATATACATTTTAGCTAGAAACTGAAATGTTAAAAAAACCAAAACAAATAAAAAAGACTTGAACTTAAATTAAAAAGAAAACTGAAAAATCTGAAAATATTCTAAATAAAGTAAATATTCTAAATAAAATGAATATTTAAAATAAAATAAAAACATTTCAATTTTTAACAAAATTGTTAATGCAATGTAAAATCTGAGTTCAGAAGCAAAACTGCTTTAAAACGTTTGTTTTGAGTTTGGCTTGTTATTGTCGTTGTTTTTTGTTTGTTTGTTTTTTGTAAACTTGATTTCGTTTTCTAATATGACATTTGTTTTTTCTGAACAAAGATCCAAAAAAGAAACAACAGCACGGTATATCAAATGTGTAAAAAAAAGGGAACTCTAGGTACAGATTAATATCTCTGATACATAAAATAAAGCTGTTCCGTACAGATAACAGCGGTAACATCAGAAGGGTGTGGAGGAAAAACAGAAATATAGAAGAAGAAATTATAATGTTATTGTCGTTGTTGTTAATTAAAAATATTAAAATACATTTTTGTCAATTGAAATGAAACTGACATAAAATATTAGATAAAAAAAAAAAAGAAAAAAAAAAGTCTTTAATAAAACAGAGAAATGTTGCCTTGGGTGCAGGACGTTTTCGGTGTGTGTCGATTCTGTCTGACTTGTTGCTGCAGTTTATATTTTAAGACTGAACGTGTTCCAGTTACCTTGCCAAAATGTCCCCGGCCGAGCACTGCGATCATTCGGAAATCCTGAAGACACAGAGGGTTTTTGGACGACCTGCGCACACACACACACACACACACAGGCCGGATGTAATTAAACTGAAGGTAAGAGCTGGTGTGAGGTGTCAGAAACTACATCATGAGTGTGTGTGTGTGTGTGTGTGTGTGTGTGTGTGTGTGTGTGTGTGTGTGTGTGTGTGTGTGTGTGTGTGTGTGACGCTGTCTCTTGGCCCGGATTAGAAGACATATGTTGTGCTGGTAGGACGTGTACCTGCGTTGGGAATTATGGGAACTGATCCTGACAGCTCTCTCAGGAGGAACAGGATCAGGAGGAGAGACCGGCTCCGGCACCAGCCCAATGTCCACCTGACAAATTATTATCATCAACACATTATTATTCCCTCTTTTGTTACATTCATTCATGGCTATTCTCTTGGTTTGCATAATTTATTTTCTTATTTTATTTTGCATGTATTATTTTACTTCAATTGCTAATATTCCTTGTTTTACTTGTACTTTTTTGCCCTTGTACACAGCAAATGCTGTCAGTACAAACGTACAGTTCATGCCAATAAAGCACATTATAATTAGAATCGAGAGCAAGTTTTCATTCATTGTAAATAGTTTTCCCTATAGTAAAATCAGTGCAAGTCATATTGTGCTGCTACACTAAATATACAGAAGATAAAATATCAAATTCTGTAATAATAATCAATTATTTAAAGACGTCAAATTAAACCTGTGGTGTAATCTTTAATATATAAAAAAAAAAAAAAAAAAAATTTAATTGAGTTTTTGAGTGATGATATTATTATTTCATTGTATATTTTAAGATTTTCAGTTTCACTTGGTCATACAAAAGGAAACGTTTTCAGCGACATTAAATGTAAATATGTTATTAAATATAATTGTCCATGTATGAAAGCGTGTTTCTGATTTACCGTCTCAGACGTCTGTGTGTTTTTCCTCGTCACAGACGGAGGAGAGTCGTCATCCAGCTGGATCTTCTGAATGGAAATCTCGCTTTGGAGAAATGCTCAGAGTCAGTCATGTTGGTCAGGATGGATCACAGGTGTGTGTATGTGTGTGTGTGTGTGTGCTGTGTGTTACCTGCTGTTGTGTGTGTGGCTGTGTTGTGTGTAGCTGTGTGTGGACGAGCTCATGGGAATGGCGTTCTTCAGCAGACGAACCCACGTGGCCATGTCTACGTTCATCTGTTTAGCGCGCAGGAACGCTTTCCCTGAGTCACAACAAACGGGACGAAAGTTAAATACTGTAAAAACTACGTCACAATATTATATCATGTTATATATACTCTCATGCTGTTTAGAAAGAGTTTTTTTGAGGACTAAAATAGATGAACTCTCTATTGACCTCAGGCTAATTTAAAAAGGCACTTTGTAAAATGTAAAAGATAAATTAAATGTTTTTAATTAATTGTGAGTTTTAATGTGTGTGTGTATATATATATATAAAATGGTGTCCAAACTATCATTCAAGTTGTTTGCTTCTCCCTGCCCTCGTTATCTTACGGGTGGGGATACACACAAAATTTGTGTGATGTGTTTGGGAGCAGAGCATGCTCTGTCAGCCTTCGAGAGGGTTGACTGTGAACATTGTGAGAGGCTGCCGCTTACGCACTCTTTGAGGACGGTGTTCAGGTGAGCGTTCCCTGCAGTTCGGGCCCCGCTGGGGCAGCACGAAAGCTCTTAACGTGGGGATCGCAAATGGATCTCACGGCGGGGCTTGAGACGGGCCCCGCCCTTTCTTAGGCTTTACCTGCGGGATCCAGTGCTCTCTCTACGGAGTCGGAAGACTGCCCCGCGTTTCCTTCCATCCCGGAGGAGGCACCGGTGCTTCAGCTGTCTAGTTCTGAGGAACTAGATGTGCTGAGCGTCGAAATGGGGGAAGATGAAACGCCAGCTCTTTCCCCAGCGTACGAGGAGCTGGTGGAGGTATTGTCTCGTGCTGTGTCTAAGCTGAATATTTAATGGCGAGCCGAGAAACACGGGACTCGCACCCACTGAGGAGGGTCGTTGGTCGTTTCCTGCCAGTACGCTTCAGGTCACCGAAGTGACTGCTCTTATTATACCAGAGGCCAGCCTCGAGAGGCGAGAGGTGCATGTTTGGCGAGTTTATGGCCAGGAACAGGTGGTTCTGTTCGCGTCTCAGGATATGACGCAATATCTACTTTGGTTCTCCCTCACGCATCCAGCCCCATTGGGACTAGACGCAATGGTGCAGAAATGGCCGAGACAATGGGATCCAGTTAACAGCACTGTTGGTTCAGGACTTGAGTTCCTGCAAGATCGATTTGCTTCAGGGTTATCTCCCTCCACACTGAGGGTTTATGTTGCGGCCATTGCAGCCTACCATGTCCCCCTTGGTGGTCTATCTGTTGGAAGAGATCCTCTTATAATACGTTTCCTTCATGGCACCCTGAGGCTGAGGCCTGCAGTTTGTACCAGACTTTCAGCTTGGGATCTGGCTCTTGTTCTAGAAGGTTTATCTGCCGCTCCCTTCGAGCCTCTTGATTCTGTCTCAGAAAAGTTTGACCCTCAAAACTGTGTTCCTTCCAGCCATTTCCTCACTAAAAAGAGTAGGAGATCTTCAGGCCCTATCGTATCTACTTTGTGCCTTGAGTTTGCACCCGGGATGGTCAAAGCGTTCCTCTAGGATACGTACCAAAAAACTTTAAGCTGGCTATGATTAAACCGCTAGTTAAAAAAACGCAACTTGATCCTACAGAATTAGTCAATTACAGGCCGATCTCGAATCTACCTTTTCTGTCAAAGATATTAGAAAAGGCAGTATCCTCACAACTGTGTTCCTTTCTTGAAAGAAATGATATCTGCGAGAATTTCCAGTCTGGATTCAGACCGTGCCATAGTACCGAAACAGCTCTCGTTAGAGTCACAAATGATTTGCTCTTATCATCCGATCGTGGTTGTATCTCGCTATTAGTGTTACTCGATCTTAGTGCTGCATTTGACACCATTGACCACAACGTTCTTTTAAATAGATTAGAACATTATGTTGGCATTACGGGAAATGCACTAGCATGGTTTAAATCATACTTATCTGACCGTTATCAGTTTGTAGCAGTATATGATGAGATGTCTCATCGATCACAAGTTCAGTATGGCGTACCACAAGGCTCAGTACTAGGACCGCTGCTGTTCACTCTGTACTTGCTACCATTAGGAGATATCATTAGGAAACATGGAATTAGCTTTCACTGTTATGCTGACGATACTCAGCTGTATATTTCTTCAAAACCTAACAAAACTTATCAATTCACAAAATTAACGGAATGCATAGCAGATATAAAAAATTGGATGACTCGTAATTTCCTACTTCTTAACTCTGAAAAAACAGAGTTTCTAATTATTGGACAAAAAACTTCCTCACGTAATAACCTAGAATACTGTCTAACACTCGATGGCTGCTCTGTTAAGTCTTCGTCGTCGGTTAGGAACCTGGGTGTGCTCTTTGATACCAATCTTTCATTTGAAAGTCACGTGTCTAGTATCTGTAAAACTGCATTTTTCCATCTTAAAAATATATCTAAATTACGACATATGCTCTCATTGACAAATGCGGAACAATTAGTCCATGCGTTCATGACCTCAAGGCTAGATTATTGTAATGCTCTACTGGGTGGTTGCCCTGCACGCTTAATAAACAAACTACAGCTGGTTCAAAATGCAGCAGCTCGAGTTCTTACCAGAACCAGGAAGTATGACCATATTAGCCCAGTTCTGTCAAAACTGCATTGGCTCCCTATTAAACATCGCATCAATTTTAAAATATTGCTGATTACTTACAAAGCACTAAATGGTTTAGCTCTACAGTACTTGAGCAAGCTCTTAACGCATTATAGTCCGTCACGTCTATTGCGATCTCAAAATTCCGGCCAGTTACTAATACCTAGAATATCAAAATCGACTGCTGGCGGTAGATCCTTTTCCTATTTAGCACCAAAACTCTGGAACAGTCTTCCTACCATTGTCCGGGAAGCAGACACACTCTGTCAGTTCAAAGCTAGACTAAAAAAAACACATCTCTTTGACCTAGCTTTCACATAATACATTATAGACTTCTATAATTTAATGTTAGGCTGCATAGATTAGGTCAGCCGGAACCGGGAACACTTCCCATAACTCCTGATGTACTCGTTACATCATGAGAAGAATGGCATCTACGCTAATTTTAGTGTCTGTGTTTATCCCGAGGTTTTCCTGCAGCCTGCCGGATCCAGGCCGTATCCAGATCTGACGAAGGACCTTCACCTGGACCGATGACAACGCAGTGCTGAAGTGCCAACTAGTCTCTCCCTATGGAGGATCCCTCTACCACTATACAGATAAGGCGTTGTCGGGAAAATTTGTTTCGCGTTCCTACCCCAAAGCAACAAAATAAAATAAAATTCTTTATCAAAATTTATATGGAAAGACAAGTACTTTGTTTAGGCTTGGCTTGTAGGGAATTCCAAACCTGCGTATTTTCAAATGCACATAACTATAGAACCCATTCTAAATGCGCATGTGAACGCCATCAGCGCTTCTCACAGGTTCGCGTTTAAAGTCTGTGTAGAGGGAATGGTGTCGTCTTAGCGGCCCCTAATTTAATAACAAATGATGGTTGCGACGGAACCAAATCAATCAAAACTAACTTTAGATGGAAAATAACTTAACTCTGCTATAAAGCCAAAACAATATCTGTTACCTTAAATTATACGCTTATCTCTGTGAAGCTGCTTTGAAACAATCTACGTTGTTAAAAGCGCTATATAAATGAAGATGACTTGACTTGACTTGACTCTATCCGAAACCTGGATATTTACCTAAGGTTCCAACCAATGTTCCACGGCCTATCGTACTGCACTGCAGGCGTTCTGTCCTCTCTTTAAAGATCAAGACCAGGAGAAATTGAACCTCATCTGTTCAGTGAGAGCACTGGACACTTCCTGTGGAGAAAGTCTGATGAGCTACTGGTTTGCTTTGAGCCCCCTAAAAAAGGCCTTCCTGCATCCAAACAGATGGTTAGCAAATGGATAGTTGAGGCTATCTCTCTTACATATGAGGTTTTGGGCCAGCCTTCACCTTTGGCCACTAGAGCCCATTCTACAAGGGGTATGGCGGCCTCCAAGGCCCTAATTTCTGGTGTGTCCCTTCAAGAAGTTTGTGATCCAGATGGGGCTGGTCTTCACCGCTCACGTTTGTCAGATTTTATGACCTAGACATGGATACCACTGGGTCTAGAGTTCTCATGTCGTGACAGTTTTAACACGACAGGGTTCTTGGCCGTATGGCATTCGGGCATTCACGTTCCCAAAGCATCATCGAGGCAGCGCAAGTTCCCTCGAAAGGGAACGCTGCGTCACTTTGCCATACTTCCTACATCCCTTTGATTGACTTGCTTCGGCCTTATCGAAGCTAACGCCGGTCAGACTGGATGTGCTTTTATCCTTTACTGGTCGTGACGTTACCCACCCGTGACTTTCACTCTCACCATTGTACTAGTTGACACAATGTGCTTCAGACGCAATCACGCAGGGGCGTTCCCAAAGCGGCATCTCGTTCCCTACTCAGGGAACTAGGGTTACAGTCGTAACCTGAGACATTTTCTTTCCCAGCATGCATTGCAGGAGAAGCTAACAGGTAGTGAGTTTTACCCTGCTGTTTAGAAAACACCTTCCTCTGGCGCTGTAGACGTGGACCTCTCTCGATCACAGGGTTGATGAACATCACCTGTAACACACACCAAATTTTGTTTCAAATCAAAATTTCTATCAAAATCAGGATATGCACACATTTTCTGGTCATATTAGTTCAAAATGACAAGTGAGATGGATGCTAAAGCATGACAGTATGCAAATGAACATCACGTTAGGAGTGTTTCTGTGTGATTGGCACCTCGGCCAGCAGAAGTCCCTGTGGTTCCAGCTCCAGCTGTATCCGGTGTCTCTGGTTATCCAGGAAATCCTCCAGCTTCAGATACTTCAGAGCGCAGAGCGAGCGATAGTCCCTCCAGTACACCGCGATCTCCATCTCTCGGGACTGAACACAGGGCATTAGACCATTAGTGTGTGTGTGAGAGCGAACGATAGTCCCTCCAGTACACCGCAATCTCCTTCTCTCGGGACTGAACACAGGGCATTAGACCATTAGTGTGTGTGTGTGTGTGTGTGTGTGTGTGTGAGAGAGCGAACGATAGTCCCTCCAGTACACCGCAATCTCCTTCTCTCGGGACTGAACACAGGGCATTAGACCATTAGTGTCTGTCTGTGTGAGTGTGTGAGAGTGTGAGTGTGTGTTTGAATGCGTGTTGAGTGTGAGTGTTTGAGTGTGTGTCTGAGTGTGTTTGTGTGTGTGAGAGATGTGTGTATGAGTGTGTGTGTGAGAGTGTGTGTTTGAGTGCATGTGTATTTGAGTGAGTATGTGTTTGAGTGTGTGTGAGTGTGTGTTTGAGTGCGTGTTGAGTGTGTGTCTGAGTGTGTTTGTGTGTGTGAGATGTGTGTGTATGAGTGTGTGTTTGAGTGTGAGTACGTGTTTGAGTGTGTGTGTGTGTGTGTGTGTGTGTGTGTGTGTGAGACTCACTCTCTCCAGCTCCAGTGTGAAGCTCTGATTCCAGGTCTGTTCACCAACACTCTTCCAGCTCGTCTGTCCCACCACACAGTTCTCCAGCTTCAACACCGCGCTCACCTCCCCTACACACACACACACACACACACAAACACTACATCAGACCATCATTCAAATACAATAAAAACATTTCAGTTAAATACCATCCCGAGAGTGAACTGACCGGACAGATCTTCACTCTTGCTGGGGATCTTCAGGCTGAAGCTGCTGGTTCTGCTGCTCAGAGTGAGTTTGAAGGGGCGAGCATCTCCTGGACCGAAGTGAGGCAGGACGAGCGGGGACGAGCGACTGCGACCTGGGACCAGCTCCAGGAGCCCCATACACCCCAGCAGACGCACCTGCAGCGTCCCTGAACCACAACAACAACATTCATATCCGGCTCGGTCACGACACACTGAAACTACAGCCTCAAAAACACATTCATGCTCACATTTCACCCAAAATCAGACACAAAATATTACACTTGGCAAAATTAAGCCTAATTTTGGACCATTAGGAGGCTGTTGCATTGTGAAATTTTACCCCTAATTCTCATTTCCTTAATAATATTTATTTCTTTTGATTTTAATAAGAATTGCTACCATGATATATGTGTACCCTGGACCACAAAACCAGTCACAAGTCGCACGGGTATATTTGTGGCAATACCCAACAATACATTGTATGGGTCAAAATTATCGATTTTTTTAAATGTCAAAAATCATTAGAATACTAAGTTTACAATAAGGTCCAATTGGCTAACGTTACTTAATGCATTAACCTAAATTAATAAATTAAATTAACTAAATTAACACAAGGACGTGTTTGTGTGTGTGTGTGTGTGTTGTGTCTGGTGTACCGGTGAGCGGTGAGGGTTTGCACAGGGTGCTGTACTGGTTGTGAACATGGGGGGTGCTGTGACGAGAGCTGAAGGCCGAGGACGTATTTGTGTGTGTGTGTTTGTGTGTTGTGTCTGGCATACCGGTGAGCGGCGAGGGTTTGCACAGGGTGCTGTACTGGTTGTGGACATGGGGGGCGCTGTGACGAGAGCTGAAGGCCGAGGATGTGTTTGTGTGCGTGTGTGTGTGTGTGTTGTGTCTGGCATACCGGTGAGCGGCGAGGGTTTGCACAGGGTGCTGTACTGGTTGTGAACATGGGGGGTGCTGTGACGAGAGCTGAAGGCCGAGGACGTATTTGTGTGTGTGTGTTTGTGTGTTGTGTCTGGCATACCGGTGAGCGGCGAGGGTTTGCACAGGGTGCTGTACTGGTTGTGGACATGGGGGGCGCTGTGACGAGAGCTGAAGGCCGAGGACGTGTTTGTGTGTGTGTGTTGTGTCTGGCGTACCGGTGAGCGGCGAGGGTTTGCACAGGGTGCTGTACTGGTTGTGGACGTAGGGGGCGCTGTGACGAGAGCTGAAGGCCGAAGACGACGCCAGCACCAGCTCCTCTTTAATCAGACACGCTTTCGGGTGTTCCTCCGGCAGATCCCCCAACCGCTGCTCCAACGACACCCGCAGCAGATCCAACCGCTGGGACGCTTCACTCAGACGACTCTGAGCCTAGACACACAAACAAACACTTAACCAACCCGCCACAAGGAGCAAGCAAAGGTCCGGTTTGATTTCTCCTAAGGGAACTTTTTGTGTCGTAGCATTTAACATCTTTCTCTTCTACTTCGTCACACCTTTTCTATGAAGGGACAATATTTGCCCCGTTAAATTGATTTTCCAGTGCACCTTTATTTTACATAAAAAAATGCAAAGGTTTTTTTAATCCTATTAAATGTATGTTATGTTTTATGCCAAAAAAAAATAAAAAAATCCTTTAATTTTATGATTAATATAATAAATAAATAGGGATGCATGATATATCAGCCATCATATCGGTATCTGTATCGGTAAATGTTATTATCGTTATCGGCGATAAGAAGATTTGGCTGATCTATTAAAGCCGATAAATAATGTATTATTTCCTTCAGCTGAGACTCTTCAGATGCGCACTTGAATTGCTTGAAATATGATTGGAATCACTTCAAAAAGGGAAATACAGTTCAGTGCAACATGTGCAGCGCAAGTCAGTCATATCAGCTATATAAAATTATAATGAGAACATCATAATTGTGTGTTTGGGACATGGCTTTATTAGTGAGACTTGTTTTTGTAACAAGGTTCTCAAAAAATATATTAAAATTCTGATTCAATATATATTTTTTGTGTGTGTGTGTACACACTGCAAGTGCCAAAACCTTTACCAAGTTTCGTACCATTAAAAAAAAAAAAGAGAGACCTATTTTTTTTTTTTTTACAAAGGTACATCATCGAGAAAGGCAGTAATGTAGGGTGATTTAGCATATACTCTGCACACAACCTATTACATGCTTCCTGCTTGTGTGGATACAGTCAGTTTTGACCACAAAAGATGTGGTAATTTGATTGGATGTCATGTATTTGACCTTTTACCACACTACCATGTTCCTGTTTATTTATTAGAGGCAGTATTTTGCCTATTAGAAATACTTGCACGGTTTTAATGTTGGCGCACCCCCTCTGTCAGTACCCCAGTTTGGGAACCATATATTTCTCACACCTCAGCAATAGCTTTCTTGTCCTGTGCTTTCCCAGCTCCCATAAGTCTCAGCATGTTTTTGGCTCCCTCGGCCATGGCGTGCTCCACTCGGTAATGATGCCAGAGCTCCTCGATACGCAGCTCCATCCCACACAGATCCGGCTTACCTGCTGAAACACACACACACACACACACGGGTTAGATCCTTCCGGGCGTGCTATACATAGACAAACACACACACACGTTAGATCCTTCCAAGTGATGACATACATAGACACACACATACAAACACACACACACACACACACACACACACACTCTCGCTCACATACACAAACACACACACTCACACTATTTATAAGTCCTCCATCACTAAGTGAAAATCTGTGATGAGTTTATGTTTGTTTGATTGTAACTAGGAATGTTAAATAACTTTAACTTTTAAACATGAACGGTCTGAAGGCACTTATTTAATTTCAATTAGTTGTCTAGGCAACATTTCAAATTTTAATTTAGTTTAAGTAAAGATTACATTAAAAAACTACAACAAAAACATCAAATTACTAAAATTAAGATTATCGTTAACTGAAATTAAATAAAATGTAATACAGAACTAAAATTACTAAAACTAAAAAAAAAAAAAAAAATACACAACAAAAAACTAACAAAAATTACACAAAAATTACTAAAACTTACACTAAAATTAAAATAAACGTTAACTGTAATAAAATAAGATATAATAAAGAACCGAAGAGAAGAACTAAAATGACTAAAACGTAAAAGTGGAGTCCTTAAATCCCCTCACAGGATGTCAGACGTCACTACCAGGAGCGTCCCGTGGATCTCAGCGATGGCCGAGGGCGGAGCCACATTAATAAATCTATTCTTAACCCTCCGGCCTCGGGACACGAGACATCAGCGCCGAAACACACCATTAGTGTCCATTAGAGCCGCAGATTCAGCTCGCCCTCCATTTCCTCCCTCTCCATCTCTTATCTTTCTCATGTCTTTCTTCAAATCTGTCTCTTTCACTCCCTGCATTTAGATGTAGTTTTATTAAAGGACAGTTTATCCAAAAGTTTGTCATTATTACTCGCCCTCCTCATGTCGTTTCAAACACGTTTGCTGTTATTTTTCGTGGAACTCAAAGGAGATTTTTTGCACATCTTTTATATACAACAGCCAAAAGGAACTTCAAATATCAAGCTCCAAATAGCACAGGAAACACTATAAAATACCATAAATCAGTCCATACGACTCTATATGCACTTTATTATAAATCTAATGAATTCATATACTAGAACTACAAGTCATGTAGGAAATTCATTACACAAATAAACTCTTATTCGTCACAAATCTAAAAAATGTTTTCATGTAAATCGCTTCATAATACAAGTCGCAGCTCGTTATAGATGATAAAAATCGTGAGTTACATTCTAGATAGATAGATAGATTAAATTTGGGTTTGGGACTGACTATCAGATAAAAACATTAATTTGAACTGAATTGAGATGAATGACACTAACTTTGTAACTTTGACACTGTTAATGAACTGAACTGAATCAACATTGAACTAAATTGATCTCAATAATGACACTTCTCTTCTGTTGAATTCTGCAACATTAACACTGCTATTTTTCAGTTTATTACTTTGAAGCTGCTTTGACACACTCTGTATATAAATAAATATAAATAAATGTAACTCGACTTGACAAAGATCTCAAATAACTTTAAAAGACTTGGATTATAGCACTTTCTGACACTTTTCATCCGTTTTGTCACTAGCATTCATTGCATAGACATGTTTAAACGTTCTTCACAATGTTTCCTTCTGTGGTCCATGGAAAAGTCGTACAGGTTTGAAACAAATAATGACAGAATTTAGATTTCTGGGTGAACTATTCCTTCAATAATGTTGAGCGTGTTAATGTATTAATGTTGACGCCTCGGAGACCTTTTGACAGACAAACAGCAGGAAAGACAGACGCTTGTGTCACTGGACAGAATTACACTGTCTGAGGAAACGACAGCAGACGCCAGTTCTGTTTATGAACCAACCATTTCACGCAAACATCCACAACTGCATCATTCCTGGCATTCAAAACATGCCATGAGAGTTCATGTTCTCGCTATATGAAATGTTACACTTACAATTTGTAAGGATGGAAATCATATTAATCGTCTTATATCACTATTTAAGTGAACCTGAGCTGCAGTGTGGATAGGACTAATGCTGATGAGGTCTGAGATAAGACTACCTCCATAGAGCAAACACAGTACGTCAATGTGACGTCAGGAAGACGTCGGACTCCAACTAATCCAACGTCAGTCAGGCGTCACATTTTGGTTGAAAATGAAAGTCGGGTTGACGTCTAAACCCAACGTCAGAAAGACGTTGAATTTTGATTGGATAAGCACCACACTGCAAAAAATGTGAAATGCATGGCAGTATATTAAATCTCTCAAGATCTCATTAAACAACTCCACAGACATTATTATCATTACCATCTTACTATCCAGATTTACTTTATTTCTGTCAGACATCTACAGAAGGTCTTATTGAGAATTAACAGAGGTTTAGATGTTGGATGTTTTATTGAAAATAATAGTTTGGTTTGAAGTCACTTCATTGATTATGGTGATCAGTGTTTCCTTTAGTTGGGTAATTTGAATCTTTAAAACTTCTTGGTGCTCAATCCCTCAGACTAGTAAACTGCTGGACAATCACAGGACTATTACAATCAATAATTTGAAATAATAAGATTCTGAATATGATCAGTGAATCAAACACTACATGATGATCATATCTTTATCATCATCAAGTAGTCAACATCATCTGTACATCATTTCTCTTGCAGTTCTTGCCATAACAAACACAATTACAGCAGCAAGAGAAAAACTAATGTTAAAAGTCAAGAGTCAAACTGCACAGCTAAAGCAACTCCGATCACCATAATGGTGACTTTAAACTACACAGTTTCAATAAAACATCAACATCTAAACCTCTGTTAATTCTCAATAAGACCTTCAGTAGACGTCTGGCAGAAATAAAGTCAATCTGTTTAGTAATAAGTGTACTGCCATTAGAGATGGGAATTGATAAGAATTTAACGATTCCGATTCCATTATCGATATTGCTTATCGATCCGATTCCTTATCGATTCTCATTGGGTGAGGGAATAAGTACAAATTTGTTTGTTTGTATTAACTCACTTTAATATCTGATCAGAAGACACAGCACAGAGTATACACAAATGATGTGTAGCAACCTCAGAACAAACCTAAAAGTAGGTGAGCTACTTCTTAAAGTAAAGTCCAGGGACCTATAGTCTAGGGCAGTGTTTCTCAACCAGTGTGCCTTGAAAGATTATCAAGAAGAGTGCCTTAGGATTAGGAAATTGTTAATTTTCACATTCATTGGTCGAGAAAAAACAAAAAAACAACAACTGTAATTTATGTGCCATAAAAACTAAAAACACAGACTGAAAACTGTCAAGGAAGAGCTTGTGCCTTTTGGAATATTAACAGTGCTCATTTGGATTCAACCTGAAACAAAATTCAACTGACATAAAAAATACAAAGAAGTCTTCTGTAAAGACCACAACTATCAACTTAGGCAAATTAACAATTTTTGTGCAGAAAAATGATCATTTTATTCTTCCCTGCCTCTGTAAACGGAGTAGCTAGAGGTGCACGAGAGATGCTTGCTGCAGCCTCTGAGCCAGTGTGAGAGCCAGCCAGACTCTGGCCGTCATCATCATCATCATCTAAATTTGATGGACAATGACAATGGAGATTATCCTCCGTATAGTAAAAGTTTACACAATGAAATGGCGCTCACATTAACTATTAGACAAGTTACCTTCGGCATTAATAACAGATGGCGTCGCGTTAGCTCCGCTGCTGCTTGACTCACTTGTGTCGCTAAATAGTAGTGTATCAAACATGCGACAGTCCTGCAAATGAATTGCATGCTGTGTAGCCAAATGTTTCTGCATATTGGAGGTAGTTCTCCCCTTTGACGAAATGGAACTTTTACAAGTGTTGCACTTGCAAGTGACCGTATTGTCGTCTTTTCGCGTGAAATATAACCAAACTTTAGAGCGCTTCCGCCTCGATGCCATGTTTGCTGTGTGTGTGACGTCATGACACATTTGCAACAAGCGGAACCGATAAGTGGAATTGTTAAGTAGGCATGCTTAACGGTTCCAAGGAATTGATTCACTGGGCACCGGTTCTGAAGAAGAAGAACCGGTTCTCGGTTCCCATCCCTAACTGCCATGCATTTTTTTGTATTACAACCAAAATGTGACGTCTGCCCAACATTGGAGCTTGACGTAAAACAAACGTTGGATTTAGACGTCAACCCGACTTTCATGTTCAGGATCTCTATGCTATCTCTATGCTATTGCCAGGCTATTGTTGAAAATAAGAACTTTTTCTTAAGTGACTTGCCTGGTTAAATAAAGGTTAATGCTGTTATAAAGCCGTTTAAGGATATCTATGATGATGTTAAGGCGAGACACGGCAGGCAAAAACATCTGGGGTTTTTTACTGGTCAATTTTGAGATTTTTGGATATTTGTCTTCCATAACATGTCTTCTTTCAGACTTGTGGTGAAAAAAAGTCAGAAATACACATTTAGGTCTTTATTTGATTACACTTTGTCTGTTTACCGTCTGTAGATTTCTCATAAATTCAACAAAAGTTGCCGTTCTTAATCAACAAGCTGCTCCGCGATCGCTGCCGGCACCCTTTCATCACATTTACCGTTAGGAAGCTCTCTCTCTCCTGTACAATCCTGTCAGATCCAAATATGGTCATTTCCTTTTTATCAGCAACCAATCGTGAAAGTCAAAGGGCTGAATGCGCAATCTCATTGGCTGATGATAAATCTTTAAAGCCCGTTTTCTCAAAATGACTTTTCTCTCATACTCCAAGTCCGAAATCGCAACATGACATCATGACTTTGCGTAAACATACACGCCACTTTCAAGTCAAGTGGCGTGTTATCTATACGCATTTTGAGCTATCCGCGTGTATGTCTACGCCGTTAAATGTCCGAGCGAAACGAAGCAAAATGTAAATCTACATCTGGGGAGCGATATTTTTTTACTAGGATGGTAGGGGAAGACTCATAAATGGTATTAACCCCAGTGACAGGTAGGTTTAGGGACGGGGTTGGGGTAAGTCATATATATTTATATAGAGAGTAATGTAACGTTAAGTCAACGGCGTTGATAAACACGCTGAAAAGCGATTATGCGTGTTGATAGCACGCCAAAAATGGAAATACGAATTGGCGTGTCATACATACGCCATTTCATGAGATCAGTCTGGAAATCTCCACTTCAGTAGCACCTATATACACCAAACTTTCCAGTCTTGTACCTAGTTATATTATGAAGACATTTACAGAGGGATTTGTAAATATATTATTCCTAGCCTGATTTATATAACATTTTATTCCAAAAAACATGGCGAAAATCTTTTTTTTTTAAGGCTATTGACAGTATTTTCTGATTTACAGGATAACAAAAGTAGATATCCATAAATCCCTCTGTAATTTTTTCCCCATCTAATATGTGAACAGAATGAAAAAATCATTTTTAACCTGGCTTTATCCAATACTCAGATTTTGTTTTTTAAAATATATGCAAATTAGCGCATATTTAATTAGATATTGGCTAATTTGCATATTTAAACATTAAATTACAGAAAACTTGTAATACATTTTTTTCTCATCTTAATGTAGGTAATCAACTGGGAAAGTTTCATGGTGATATCTGCTAGTTAAAAATGTTACCCTATTCACCTGTAGTGTCTTGCCTTAAGTGGGTAAATGCTCATTTCTATGAGACAGAGTATGTTAGTAGCACTAGCACATTCAGTACCCTGAGTGTCGTCGGTCTGTTCGGTGGCCTGCATGCCTTTACGGATCTGCATACGGATGATGTCGATCTTCGTCTTACTGTCCTGCAGCATCTGCTGAGCCGACTGGAGCATTTTCTTATCCTGGAGGACCGAGAGATGGACAGATGGAGACAGTCGGATGGATGTATAGTCAGACAAACATTTATATATAGATAGATAGATAGATAGATAGAACGAAAGACAGATAGATAGAAAGAATTATATATAGATAGAACGGCATATAGATGAATAGATGACGGATAGATAGATGATAGACAGATGGATAGATAGAACGATAGATAGACAGATGACAGATAGATATATGACAGACAGATCGATAGATAGACGTTCATTACCTTGGTAACCCCGTTGGCGTAAATGGGGATCATGTTCTCTGCCCCCTGTTTGACCTTCAGTTCGATGTTGAGCTGTCGCTCCAGAGCCTTAATCCTGTCCTGATTGGCTGAGGAGCGACTCGGTGACCCGAGAGACTGAAGGTCATCTGGGGGTCAAAGACAGGGTCAAACATTCATCCAGGGTCAAGGTCTAACAGGATTATGAGGGCTTTAAATATATACATCAGTTTCTTGTATCATCCCAGAAGATTCATATTCACTCATTAATTCTGAGGAATATAATAGGGCTGGGCAAAAAAAATAGATTTTTCGATTAATCGTTTTTTTAAATGTGGTCGATTCAAAGCTGATTCTCAAAGGCCACGAATCCATATTTTATAATTTTTTCAATATTTATTTATCTATCACCCAAAAGCCAGTATTAGCCAGGTTTTCCTCCACTGTTCATAGACTTGCAGCCTCCATGTTACAGATAATGGTGTGGGATTTTTTGTTTGTTTTTATCTTAAACATAAAATAACCGGATCCTGTTTGATCAAGGCATGCGACTGTTCTGACTTCTGACCATATTTTCACCATCAATTTCATCTTGCATCAAATTCCATCTGAGTTGAATTCTGTTTCTGATGATTGGCCTGATTGGCCTGTTGTTTTCTGAGTGACGCACAGCCAGGCCAACCACAGGTAACTAGGGTCATGTATGCTGTATAGCCTGGTGTGGCTTGGTGATGCTCACAAGTAACGACGACAGGAGACAAACAACCACCTCCTTACTTTCGGAGTTATTGTAAGAGTATTATATTTACCATTACATCAATAATGCACGCAGATTTAACATTAACGCTAATTGAAACTGTCTGTAAACAAACTCAGACTAGTGCAAGTACACTAAACATTAGTTTCTGTTAGCGAAACAAAAGACACAGAGACTGGGTGAACTCAACAGCATCTTTGATGAGTAGCTTCTTTGAAAAACCAGCATTGAGCTGTGCCTGATTGACGAAGCAGTCACTTGTGAAATGTGCAGAACAGACGCATATACATCAGACGAACTAAATCGCTGTGGTATTTCTGTATAAATAAACATTAGCCACTAGTCTCTTATATTAATGCTGTTCGGAAGCCTGTGTAATGATGATGTTTCCTGATGTTGGGCAGTGCTCGGGTTAGTGACTGAAGACGTTGACTGAGTAGTTTTGACGTCACATTTATACGGAAGTCACAACGGCTCGTGAAAAGGCACAGCTACTTTATGCAGGCTGTGTGCATTTGTCTGTGGATCGACTGTTGTGAAACTTATATGGTAGTTACATAGCCCCAAGACCATTCACTGTGCCTGTAAAGGTGAGATGATAACGTCGACCCCTGACCTTTGCTGTCGTCGTGGCCCTTGATGACGATGTGTGCGTCCAGCTCCTGCAGTTGAGTGTGGAGCGAGTCCAGTTTGCGTGTGGAGCTGCGTAACTGGCTCTCCACCTGCTGGGCGTTGCGTTTGTCAGTCGTGGCCCGCCGCAGGTTCTCCGCTCCCGCTTTGATCTTCAGCTCTTTCCGGATCTCCCTCCGGATCCTCTCGCGCTGCTCGTCCAGTCGCTGCTGAACGGTGGAGTCTGACAGATCTGAGTTCTGGTCCAAACCCAGCTGTTCCAGCACAGACAGGCCATCTGAGTCCTGGCACACACAGGTCAGGGGTCAAGAGTCAGTGCAGGATACACAGACAGACGGATGGATAGACAGATCGATAGAGCGACATATAAAAACAACAGACAGAACGACTGTCAGATAGAATTATACAGTAGATAGAACGACATACAGAACAGAAAGACAGAAAATTACAGATAGACAGACAGATAGACATGATAGATAGATAGATAGATAGATAGATAGATAGATAGATAGATAGATAGATAGATAGATAGATAGATAGAACAACAAAACAACAGACAGACAGATATATACTATAGATATATATATGTGTCTGTTCTTCGTAATCTGGATTTGCATCCAATAATAACAATGATTTGGAGTGGAATTCACAGTGGAATGAACAGTTCTGCTTGTGATGATCTAGTTTACCTGTTCCTCAAAACCCCTCTGAACATCATTCACCTGCAAATGACTTGCATCTCGCAAACTCACAGTAGCAGTGGACAAAACTGTGTTTCCTTGTGGACTGATATAAAACAGAAGAGCAAAACGAAGAGTGTGATGTGTGAGTCTGAGACAGATCCAGGGTCAGTGACGGCGTTCATCATTAAACACACCACCTGCTCTTACACCAAACACACAGACGTCTCAGTGTGTTTGAGTTCTGACTAAACTTGTGAACATCATTCATTAGATCAAGCGTATGTATCTGCGGTTTTAAGTGCATGTATGAACTCTGAAATGAACTTTTAATATCTTTAAAAAAAGTTATTAATACATAACCGTGATGTCTTCGTCCAGCGTTCAGTTCTCAAATAATGGTGTCAATGCATGCAGAACAATAATATCGTTGAATATTCAATGAAATGTCCCAAACTAAGCAGTCAATTAAGTGCAACACGCTTAAGCCTGTAATTAAATCTATTCCAGCACTTTAGTTTAGTTTGTTAATGATCTGAAATGAGTCAGCAGAATCAAAGGGCAGCTCTGCGGTTCAGCGCTCGTGCAGAGGAAGTCAACAACTTCAAGAGAAACTTTATATAAACTGTAAACTTACAGAACTTCTCTTTTCCGTTTTGTTTTTGTTGTCATAAACTGACACAAGAGACACAGACTGAGCTGAACTGCAACCAGACTGAAATATAACACTTCACACAGCCATTCAAAGACTAAACACACGTCTGACAGTGTAAATAGAGCAGGTACCAAACTCGAGACACCGCAGAAACATTCATCTACAGTATGTTTCAGAGCGAACACACACGCATGAACACTGTGACTCAATAAGGAAGTTCTGCTGTGAGCAGCTCACTTACAAAACACACAGGAAAAGTCACTTCAGAAAGAGCAACACGCACATAAAACACCACCACAACCCGTAGGAAAGAGGAATCGCAATGAAATCTCTTCAGAATCTCAACTGTTTCCCTGAAAACGCTTCTCAGATGTTTCTCCTTTTATAAAAGAGCCCAGTGTTTCTCTTTCTAGAGTTTCAGACCAGATCTCAACAATGTCTCAAACTTGCCAAGATTTCAAAGCCAGTTTTCTGAAATAAAAAGTCCGATTTCAGCGTGAACTGATTTTTCCAAATAAACAAAGGTAATTGAAGTGCGTTCAACTTAAAAATGTCATGTTTCATTGTGTTAATTGCAGATTCGTAGTAATTATTAGTGACATTTACAAGCAATTTCTTGAGTTTCAAAGTAAATTCGACACCCTTTTTTTCTGTTGGATGACAGCTAGTGACTCATTTGGGCCTTTATTTCTCTCCAAAGGAATTATATATGAATCATATGATTTTAAATACACATTCCTCATCTCTGAATGATTCATCAGTGCCCAATTTTCTCAAGAAAAAAAAACTGTCTTTCAACTTTCTCCTCCTCCTTTTCGACTGACTCCATCGATCCCTCTTAGAGACTCTTTCAGCATCCAATCAATTTATCTTGCATAAAATCAGGCTCCGTCCTCATTTTATCTCACCGCATATCCAGTTTGACTCAGAAACACGTCACGTCACGGAAGTAGGATGGGTGGTGAATATCACTAAAGCTCTGAGCTGCATTAGTCTCACTACAAATATCAGAAACACAAAACCTGACAGCTATAAACCATCATCATCATGATCTTTAGCTCGCGAGGGTTTAGTTCAGGCCTTGAAGGGTTCCTTCAGCCAAAAATATCAAATCATTTACTCACCCTCATGTCGTTTCAGACTTAAAATACATACAAGAAGATATTCTTTTTCAATGTCAAGTCAATGGGGTCCAAAGATGTTTGGACCAGTGTGGTAAACGTTAAAGATACTGAAAACCATATACGTTCATTGAAATGAAATAAAATAAAAACGATCTTAAATTTTATTTCGGCTGCCAAAGCTAAAATTTAAAATGTCCATTTAATTGGAATAAATGGAAAAATAATGAATAAAATTGGTAACAGTGCTAACAGTGAGTGATAAATTTGTTAAAGTAATTATTAATCTTTGTGAACTTTTGTTAATAAAAACACAATTGTTCATTGCTAGTTCATTAAATAATATTAACAAATACATTTGATTTTAATACTATATTAGTAAATGTTGAAATCAACAAATTAAGAATAATAAATGCTTTTTAGAAAGTTCAAGTTAACTAATGTAGTTAAATAGCATGGAATCATTTTATCAATTTTGTTGTGCTTTTCTCCCTTTTAGTTGTTTTTGTTAAGAGCAAATTAAGATTTTATGGCAGCACTTTACATTAAGTAAAAATAAAAACATAAAAAAAAATTGAATAAATATTACAATAGTAGATTAAACGATACTAAAATAACCCCAGCGTTCTTCAAAATATCTTCTCTTCTGTTTCACTTTTTAAAAAAAGAAAGTCAGCTACAGGTTTGGACCGACATGAAGGGGAGTTTTGGGCCCTTTAACAGACTGAAGAACAGTGACATAGAGCAGCTTTTGAGATCCTACCACATGTTCGGTCTCCACCGGGCTGGAGGGAACGTCCTCCAGAGAACAATCTCCCACATCTCCTTCACTATCCATTGCCACACACTCCTGTTGGGTCTGCTATCAGAGCCTCCGACACCATGAACATGAACAGCTTCCGCTCAGAGAGAACGACAGCAACAGCTTCCTGTTCATCTAGACGCGCCACATGAGAGATGTTTGCCGTTTACACAGAAACACACACACACACACACACACACACACACACACTTATACATGGGCACGTGGATGGATTGCTTTTGAAATCTCTCAACCAACTTCCGGTTCAGAGACGAGCATTTCAGTGAGGTGTGTGTGTGTGTGTGTGTTTTAATACACAGGATGGCATTCGTGAACACTTGTGACAGCCAAAAAGGAAACGAAACTGCCCAAAAAAGAAAACACACACACACTCGCACAAGTGCAACACTGAGTTCAATAGGCTGTAAAGCTTAACAACAACTAAAATACTGTTTCTAGAATAAATAACGTTCTTAAAGTGTGTGTTTGTCCATATAAAGGCACAGGACTCGTGGTCTCTGCTGTCCTCAGATGGTTCGGGCCACAAGATCTCGTGATGCAAAGCAGAGAAGTTGAGTTATTACTGTATCAAGCTAGTCTAAAGAAAGAGTATGTGCTGAATCTAAACATGATCTAATTTATGATCAGTACTGTAACGTCACACCTCTTTTATCTCAGGTCCAAATTAACCAGGTTAAACAGAGAGACTGCATTCCTAAATGACAGTGGAAACCGTCCTGTGATGCTTTACAGGGTTTATAAAACTTGCCCATAACTCCACACTACCAGATGCCCCGCCCACAATTCCACACTACCCAGATGCCCCGCCCACAATTCAACTCCGCCCATAACTCTGCCCTGATGCCCTGCCCACTGTTAACTCCACCCATAACTCTGTCCCGCCATTAAGCCCCGCCCACATATCACCCCACTCGTTATGCCCCGCCCACAGCTAAACCCCGCCCACAACTCAGGCTGACAGTGTAATGCTCAGCCATCCGACCACTATGTTTACAGACAACATTTCACACAAACCTGAATGACAACTTCACATCGCTGAATCACAGATGGAGTGAAGCAAAGCCACTGAGGTACACGGCCTTAAAAAAAAAAAAAAAAAAACACTAAACAGTTTAACACTTCACTTTATGTTTATTTTTTTCTGCAACTGTAAAAAAATGAGGTTAACAACAGAAAATTATTACAACAGCTTCCTCAAAATTTAGCTTCAATATCTGAGTGAAAGACTTGGGACACCTTAGCAAAGCCATAGCAATAATCTATAACACCTAGCAACCACAAGAATACCTTATCAACTGCCTAGCAACTATAAAGCAATTCCTTAGAAACCACCCTGAGCATTTTAGCAACTACCTAGCAACGCCCTAACAACCATCTATAACACCTATCAACTATCTAGCAACCTAACAGCAATGCCTACCATCTGTAATACATAGCAACCAGCTAGCTACCACCAATAACACCCTAGAAATCATTTAGCAATGCTTTAGCAACCATCCTGAACACCCTAGCACCTAGAAATGCACTAACAACTATTTGTAACAGCTAGCATTTTCCAAGCAACCACAACTACTTAACCACGACTACTCAATGCCATAACAAACATCTGTAACACCTAACAACTGCCTAGCAACCACATCAGTAATCCTATAACAACCACCAAGAACACCATAGCAACTGCATAGCAGTACTCAGAGCACGATTACAACTAAATAGCAACACTGTAGCAATTTTCTGAACATTCCATAGGAACTACATAACAACGCCCAAGCAACCACACAGAACACCCTAGCAATGCCATAGCAACCACCTAGAACACCCTAGCGACTTTTTATTATTTTATTTATTTTTTGTAAAATCAGCAACTTTCAGATTTTTTTGGGGGCAAAATATTCTTTAAAACCTCAATTATAATTCTAAATATTTATTTAAAATCATGTTCTATTAAATATTAATATCATCCTCCTAGACAGGCTGGCCTCCTTTGGAGTTCTGTGTCTGTCTTCTGTGTTCAGAAGAGGGGCACCTTCTTTAGATTGTATTTTTCTGGTCACGCTCAGTTTGTGCAACTCAAAAACTTCAGATCTAAGCCATTGCAATTTACCACTGGTGTTCCCCAAGGCTCAGTGTTGGGCCCTCTTTTGTTTATTATCTATTTACTGCCCCCATGGACATATTTTTAGGAAGTACGGTATTCATTTCCACTGCTATGCATACAACGGCCTGTCTTCCATGCCTACTTCTGTTTTCCCTCCACTTTCTCTGTTCAGCTGTTTATTTTAAATCCTGCAATAACTGATAGCTTATCTGTGACTATTGACCAGTCCATAGTATTTCCATCCACGCAGGTTAAAAGTCTGAGTGTCATCCCTGATAGCACCCTATCTTTTAAAGCTCACGTTTATAATATCATTCGTACTGAATATTTTAATTTACGAAACATATGTTTACGGACATATCTTCGTCCTTCTCTGACAACGAACAGCACAGCACTGCTATCCTTGTAAATGCCCTAGTTACGTCGCAGATAATAGCATTTCTCTTCTCTTTGGTCTTCCTTCTAAACATAAACTGCAGCTGGTCCAGAATCCAGCTGCACAAATTATTTCCAGAACCCCTCCCATAGAGCACATTTCTCCTGTTCTTTAACACTCTTGAAGTTTTTACTTTACTTCTATTTTATTTATTATTAGTATTTAGTATTAGTATTTATTTTACTTCCGGTAAAATATCAAATTGATTTCAAAATCTTGAAGGCTCATAATAATCTAGCTCCTTCAGATCTCTATGATCTTCTTCAAAGTGATATTTTTAGTCTTACCCAGGGATGCACAATATATGGGCCATCGTTATCGGCCAGATAAGAAAATTTGACCGATATATTAAAGCTGATATATAATGTATTATTTCCTTCAGCTGAGACAATTCAGATGCGCACTGTTCATCATGATGGTTTTGAATTGCTTGAAATATGATTGGAATCACTTCAAAAAAGGAGAATACAGTTCAGCACAAGTCTGTCATATCGGCTACATAAAATTATGAGGACATTATAATTGTGTGTTTGGGACATGGCTTTTAATGGTGAGACTTTTGTTTTTGTAACGGCTCTCAAAAATTATATAAAAATTTGGATTCAGATTTATCAGCTAGTATATCAGTTTTCGGCTTTCAAACATAAAGAATTATCGGTTATCAGTATTGACCAAAATGTTCATATCTGTGCATCCCTATTCTCACCATGGGTAGGGCTTTTAGTTATGCTGCCCCTTCCCCTGGACATTCGTAACAGCGACAGTAAAACTCTTAAAACTCATTTATTTAAACAGGCTTATTTATGATTGCACATGAATTGGGCAATATCGTATTCTTCAGTGTCTTAATGTATATATTATAGTATGCTTTGTCTATTGTCGATATACTGATGATTTTAGGAAGATTTGTAAGGTGACCTTGAGAGGCGTAGAAGGCGCCTCTTAAAAATATTATATACACAATTCTGTTATATTGCTGCAGCTAATAAATGCTCTATATGATGGTCATCTTCACACACAGCAGAGAACTCACAGAAATATATAAATAAATGACCATCAGATTTTAATGGAGATTGAAATCGGATTATAAATGATTTTGAGAGGCGGCCTGATAAACATTATGATTATCCTCAGTTACATCAGCTAGCGCGTGTGTGTGTGTGTGTGTGTGTGTGTGTGTGTGAACATAAACTAGAGCACTGGAAACACTGAGCGTGTGTTTTGGCTTATCTTTGCTGTAATGGCCTTACTGTTAGCAAGAGTTCAATCATGTCTGTGAGACTGTTTTTTTTGGTTGCATAAAAACTAAAAGCGGGTCTTTAGTTCAGCAGATTGAGTTTGAGAATACACACATACTGATTTCCATTTTATTCTGTACAAACTGTATATTCTATCCTCTAACTAAACCTACCCATCACACAAAACGTTCTGGATAGTGCATTCATATATTATTTTAAAACATTTTGCTTGGTTTATAAACTGTTTTGCTCATGGGGACCAAAACATTTACAGAACAGATTATTAAATTGTACAAATATTTCACAATATTACTGTTTTTACTGTATTTTTTATCAAATAAATGCAGTCTTGATAGCAGAAGAGACATAAATCAGAAGAGAATAAAATGTTAATTTTACTGTTTATTATTTCATGTATTGTTTTGTGTGAGGAGATCGTATTTCACTGACACCGAGTGAAAACTACACCTGAGCGCTCTAAACATCTCCACAACCGATCACTGAAAAACACACACAGATGCTTACGAGAGAGAGAGAGAGAGAGAGAGAGAGAGAGGGACAGGAAGTCATTAATGAGCATTGAGTGGACTGATCCATTTCTCTTAGTGCTTTGGCAGAAAAAATGAGCACTAATAAAAATTTAATTAGCAGAAAGATTCATCCTGAGAAGGACAAAAATCTTGTGAACTGATCTCAGAAAACAAACCAAATCCCCCTCGACTCTGGTTAATGCACTTCTGAAGCACTTCTTACACCAGTCGTTGTGTGTTTGCCAATCTTTAGCAGTCATTCAGCTCGGTTTACCCAGACTCAGGAGACAGAGATGATGTTTGTGAGAAAACACAACATCATTCAGTTCAAGAGCTTAGAAGCGCAGTGTGTGTTTGTCTAAGCTCACCATGAAGCTTCAAACCATTTAAAGTGCCCCTGTGGTGAAAATCAAGCTTTTAATGTTGTTTATATGTCTATGTGGTGTTTTAAATATGCTTTAAGACAAACCAAGTGCAAATTCATAAGTCAACACCATTGCTGAGTATTTTCTCCTTAAAACTGCAGTGAACCAAAGACAGTCTCAAAAACACGCTTTGAAATCGCTGGTGTTTCTGACGTCACAAATCATCAACCAGTGGATCTCTGAGCTGCTGTGAGTGAGTGGAGGCGGGGCTCATTTGCATATTCATAGAAGGCAAGAGCATAGAGTTACATTTAAGCTATGTTAAGGCATGAAGAATTTTTCTTCAAAGAAAAAATAAAAATAATTAAATGAGTTTTAAGGGATAAAATGATTGACTACAGTGGGACTTTAAGTATTTTAATGTCGACATGAAACTCAAACTGATTTTAGTTCCATGCATAATGTGACATATAAAAAAAAAAAAAAAAAAAAAAAAAAAAAGGATGACAGGACTTGGATAAGATTAAAGCAGCACTCAGTAGCTTCGGGATTTCTACGCTGTATTCTCGCTTTTTGCTCGCAGGTTTCTCTCTAGAGCTCCCCCACAGCTTCGGAATAGATATTTGACAACACTGTTGTAAAAACTCGTTGGTGATTCTCAGACACCAGAGGCTAGTAGATCAACGACATCAAAGCAGATGGGACATTCTTTAAAACGTCTTCTTCATTCGGGTTCGGACAGCGTGAGGGAGCGCAATAATGACGGCATTTTAGCAGATTTCTTTTGGCCGTAAAGCAGTTGTTTACATCGCGAGACCTGATATCACGCGATACTTGGGGCCCGCCGCCCCAAAGTTGCAAGTGCGTATTTTCCGCTCACGGGTACCAGGGGGGTGCGAAACGACCACCATTCAACCCGAAATAAGTATTATAACCATTCCAATGACTCCGAAGCTGTTCAGGTAAGGTAAAAAAGTTACTTAGTTCACCTTTAAGAAGACACTTTTTTTTTTTTTTTTGATTTCTGATGAATCAATAACAAAAAGACTACTTTACTTACTACAATTTTAATAATGTAAATTTTGATTTTACGTTTGAGCATCCACACATCTCCAATCAGCTCTAGAGTCCTGAACTCTCTCATCTCGTCTCTGACACGGACCATCAGCGTTCAGGAAGCAATCAGACACAATCACGACTGTCTGTGAAATCACACTGACATCTCAGATGAAACTCTGACACGCACAGATGTATTATTCAGACATGTGAGAGTCACTTCAGAATGAATAATCTTAACCCATCACCCATCTAACAGACATCTTGCATTTTTCAAATATACATAGACTTAAATAGTCCTGCAGATTAGTTATTAACGACTCGGCACAGCTAACGAGCTTATAGAACCTGCATGTGTATGCATTATACAAGAGTTTTAAAGAAAATGGTAGTTTAAAAATATATTAAATGGAGTATAGCACATCACACTGTTAAATTTAATCTAGAAAATGTTTTACTAGAAGTTCCTCAAAAAGGTTCTTGCCGTACTCAAATCATTTGCCAAAACAGAAAAGTTTAGAATAATTTTAGATGAAGTTTAGCATGTCAAACCATAAAAAATAATAAGAAAAAAGGAGTTCCTCAAAAAAATCAGCTGCAGAGTTAAAAGAAAAATCAAGCACAGCAATGTGGAAAAAAGGAAGATCATGTATAAATAAAATCGTTTAAACAGGGCCTATACACAGAAACACAAGACCTCAAAACATATACTAAAAATAGAAAATATCCGCAGATTAATTGCTCATATATTTGCTCTCTGCGTCCCGTTTGCCGAATTCCTTCCTGATATTATTCTTGAGGACGGCGTGTGCTTTAAACATTGCAAAGACTCAAAAACAGCCATAGAGTGAGCCTTATTTTAGGCTGAGCTCTTTTTTTAAAGTTTTTATAAACAGCAGGGCAGAGAGTAGATTTGCAAAACTTTGATTTATTGTATTGGAAAAAATCTTCACTTCCAGGGAAACGTGCAAAGTATCAGTAATAAAATAGTAAAAAGTTGCCGTTTGCATCCTATTTCATGCACAAGTTGTCTTAATGAATATTATAAACATTATCCGCCGCAATTGGGCGCATTTTAAAAACATTGAATGCACATCTTGGCCTTTCCAGCCACCTTTTTTTATGCGATTTCCTAAAATTTGCACAAACTAATGTGGTATCACTTTAAGGTGACGTAGTTACACGTTACTAGATTTACTTAGTATAGTAATTACAGCAAATTATGCATAATTACGAGTAACTAACTCTAAACCATAGCCTAGCCATAACTTTATTGTAAGTACATGTAGTAATTAACATTACTCAGTACTTATTTAAGTTAGTACAATGTAACTACGTCACCTTAAAATAAAGTTTAACCAGAAATGTGCATGGAAACATAGCCAGTCTAAAATAGGTTCTTCCTGAAGCCATCAAACAAACTGAGGAGGTGCAGCACCTGACATCACTTCCTGTGTGTACAGTGCCCATCCTGTCATTATAAAGATTCTAATAGTTTCACATTCGCCCCTAATGACTGATCACTCACTGAAAAACTGTCTGATGTTTCTCGACTTTGTGAGGATTTACAGCCGAACAGGAAGGGATAATAATTCACTGAACTCTATTAAAAGAAAAGCTGATTACATTTACATCATCTCTGACCCAGTTCATGATGAGTATTTGCTTTAAATGATGCTTTTACTTTTTGGATGATTTATAGTCACTATTGATGCCTAGTTCACCCCATAATTACAGTTCTGTCATTTACTCACCTTTATGTTGCACCAAACCTTCTTTCAATAAAATATTTTCTTCATATTCAAACTTGCATTAAACCTTGTGGACACAAGTCATATGTTATAATACTGTGGATTTTTGTGTGTGTAATTTTAGGAGCTCCAGATGCCAGCCAACATCCACTTTTTTGGAACGAGATGAGGGTAAAAAAAATTTTTTTTTTAAATTGTGAACTGTCCCTTTAAGGCAAGACAAAAATAAAGAAGATTTTGGTCTATTTTGCTTCCATAACATGTCTTCTATCAAACTAGTGGAAAGAAAACATCCACAATACACATATACGTGTTTATTATATTGTGCTTTATCTATTAGCATCTGTAGATTTCAATTATGATACATATCTTTAAACGTCTGGAGTTTTTTCTCCACTTCAGAAACACCTAAATTCCTGTCTATATTCTGAAGGTTTTTTCATATATCATTCACACTGTTTTATATAACATTTTCTTCCTAAAAACATGGTGTTTTCTGTCTGATGCTAATGGTTTTCTGATTTATGGAGTGATAAACAGTGATTAGCACTTTTTTTTTTTTTACCCTAATAACCAGTGAAAGCAGGAGACTATACAGTAAGTCTACTTTTGTCACAACATCTTCTGTTATAAACATTAGACAAGGGTGAGGTTACAGACGAGGACATTTGCATCAAGGTTTCATGCACAAATCTGCCAAATGAGGTGGTCAAAATGTCTTCTAGTGTTGTCAAAACATCCCCGTCTCATATTATGTTTTGATGGTGCTCATGTTCTCTTTTAATGTAAACAGATGCTGGTGAATTTCACCATAAGGGCCCTTCAAGCCGTCTGAAGGCGTTTCTCTCCAGCCACGATGGGCAGAAAGCTCGTAACCGGAGCGCTTGCATTATCAGCTGGGACACTCCAGGGCATTAGGGCTGCTTTCTGCTCTCCTCACAGAAGAAAAACATTTGGACAATTGTTTTAGCAACCGACCCGCAGCAGGTTATTGATTTTGTGCGATGAGCTTTAATGCATCTAATGGGCTGCAAAAGCATGGGGTGAAGAGGGACACGGCCAGGCTTAAAGGATCATGGGATGGATCTTTCTCCAGCGAGCAAAATAGTTACACAAACAGCTGTACAGACAAATCTCATTGGAAGAAACATACCGCGCAAGTATACGAAAGCAGGGATGCACGATATATCGGCCACCATATCGGTATCGGACGATATATGTTCGTTTTTAATGTTATTGTTATCGGCGCGATCAGAAAATGTGGCCAATATATAAAAGCCGATTAATAATGGATTATTTCCTATACAGCTGAGACACTGATGAAGTTGACTTGCCTGAAATATGATTGGAAACACTACAGTTCAGTGCAACATGTGCAGCTGTGCAAGTCTGTCATATTATAGGCGACATACAATTATAATGAAAACATATTATGATTGTGTGCTTGGGACATGGATGTTAATGGTGAGACTTTTGTTTTTGTAAGTAGGCTCTCAAAAATAATAGAAAAATCTGGATTTAGATTTATCGGCCGATATATCGGTAATCGGCTTTAAAATAGAAAACATTATCGGTTATCGGGCAAAATTTTCATATTGGTGCATCCCTATACGAAAGCATAACTGAATGCATGAACACATGGGGAAAAGGCCACATGTACCTGCATTTCAAATTGCACTCTGAAATTTCAGAATGCAACAATGCAAAACAACAAGTATATATGCACTATAAAAATGGTTTTCATACTGAAGAAGTTTGTAAATGGAAAACACTTTGGAACATAAGCTAAAAAAATTGTCCAAAAAGAGGAAAATCTTGCACACAACGCTTTTATTCAGAGGCCAAAAAAGTGCAATGCACTCAGTGTAAACACAAACTCAGTGTGTTTTGATTCACATCATCATCAGTGTCACAACATCCCACAATATCTATTTATAGGGAGGTATTTGCATCTAATGAAATGCACTCAAAAAGTTCAACTTAAAAATTCCTATATACTGTCTCCAATAACATTTTATGTCAACATTTTTAGATTTTTCTACATTTTTGAGTTTTTTTTTCAAGAAAATCCTACTCCAAATGTGTGATCACCGTGCATAGTGTGTGTTCTTGGCCTAACTTTGCCTGTGAACACTAGTTCAGTTTAAGGTTTGTGCTGAAACATTAAAAACGAGTCTGACGGAGAACAGCTGAGGCAGTTTCTCGGCCAGAGGACAGCAAGTTCTGTACGAAAAGCTGTTTAATTTTTAATTCTTCCCTGGATGAAGCTGAAACATCGATGTGACAGAGAGCCTCTCTGGTTTTTTGTTCTATAAAGCAGTAAAGGCCCGTTCACACCATTAACAACAACTATAACGATATTAGTGTCCAGGCCAACGGACGATAACGTTCTGTTTATTATAAGTGCTTACGCTGCAGTTTTGTCTCCTGCCGCTTTAAATGCTCAAACTCTTAAAAGACTGGTGGATTCTGATTGGCTGCCAATGTTTTTATCGTTCATCAGCTGAAAACATCGTTCTGGAAGTGAGACTATCAAACGATGTTGTTTTTCTGTGCCATAGTTGTGGTGGGGACATTTAGAAGAGAAAGACTGTAAATGTGTGTATCTACTATCTTATTTTGTCATGTTTAAAGTGTGTGTGCACTAGCATATAGATAACCTCAAATATTATAAAGATGGGGGATTATTTTATTTTTTATTTTTTAAGAAATATTTTTTTGGCAGATGAGATTTTTCCCGATCTAATGCTTCATAATTGGGGTTTGTAATTCAACTGTATAGGCTAATTCATATTACACCTTAAACATGCTAAATCCAAAGCTTTCTGATGACCACCTGACAGATACCAGTTGAATTATTCCTTCAAGGAGATACTCTTGATAGATTAGCTGACAAGACCATCGTTATATTTACAGGATTCATGTACACAAAACTAACACAGGACTGAAACAGCTGCTGACCACCTTCACTTCAATGACAAACCAGCTGAAGCCTCCTAGAACAAAGATTACAAAAAGAGCAAATCTAGGTAATTTACACTAAATTACGCCAGCAACAGGATTATACTCCAGTCCAAATGCTAAATAAAGAAAAAAATGTTCACAGAACTCATTATGTAAATGCAACACTGTAGTAAATCCTCAAGAGGTTGAATGAGGGCAGAGAAGTTCACCTGCGTTAGCACTGGTTGCAGGTAATTATGGAAAATGTTAGGATCTTGGTGCGGCAATTCTTTAATAAAGCAAAACTCTCAAAATAACAAGATACTCAGAATACGGGAACTATGAAAACTAGAACGGAACAGCACAATAATATCTAACGAAGATAGACAATAAACCGAGGAAAACAAAGTTAAATACACGGAGCAAACCAATCAACACAATGAATACCAGGTGTGCCAATCAATCAAACAATGAAAAACCAGAAACTGATGCAAACCAAGGAAACTAAAGAAGTTTGAGCTGAAGTACTACAAATATAAATAAATGAAAGCTAAATAGAATGTTTAAAAAGAAATAGAAACTAAATAGAAAATATAAAAATAAAAGCACATTTAAAATACTATAGCTATTTACACAAATGTATGTTTTCTGGCACAATTATTAAGATTGAACTGTAGGCTATAATGAAGGCAGATTCTGTCTTCGAAACCAGAATAGCTATGTTCATATATCTGTTGAGTGTAATTTAACATTCGTATTCAATTAGCTTTTAAATTAAGACAGCACACACTCAGACAGACACACACACAAATAAAAAATAGATTATGTGAAGTGCATTAGAGCAGTGCAGCTCGTTCACAGGAGCGACAGATGGTCTAAACTTACACGCATGGAGCCGCTGAAGTTGATGGCCATCTCAGGTGTCAGGGACAGGAGATGCCGATGCTTCTCACCTGAGCAGCTTCAGTTTCACCAGTCACATCATCATAACGGCAATCATATGATAAATAGATGAGCCAGATGAACCGCGTCCTGTTGCGCTGCTGCGTTCGGTCATAAAGATCACATCCACCGAGACATTTCTGCGAAAACCCGCGTCAACTCCCTTGACGAGGCAGAGGAACAAGTTTTATTGGTCGCTCAGTTTAAATTGGATCGCATTAATAAATGTGCAGCATATAGTATTGAATAAAAGGGAAGTTGTTTCCGTGCGTCTGGGACAGATATTCATCCCCGTTACACTGGACAGGTTAAATGAAGTCCAAAATTAGACCCTAAAGTGCATCTTCGGACTCCGCAGACTGCAGGTCGGGTTCAATAGAGAGTCAACCGGAGCGCACAGTTATCCGTCCTGCCGCTGTCATTCTGTGATGAGACTAAAGCACGCGCAGAACCCGTCACCCGGTGATCTCGCGCTCCGGTAGTGCGCGCTCTGGTGCCAGACCGGAGCGCGGTCATGTGATGGACGTGTGTGTCCGCCATAGAAGAGAGCGCTTTCGTTTTCGCATAATTGTCTTACAACACGTGTTGAGCTTCAAATTCAAAATATCACTACATTAGCTACACACTAAGTCTGGTTGAAATGCGCCTGTACTATTTGGGTTGAACAGACGTTATGGTCAGTCATAAGGCTTAGTGCGTCCAAATTCTGCCTTTGCAATGGTTTTAGATGCAACTCCCTGTGAACCAGCCTGTAAACCAGAAGTAGCCTAACGCGTTCAGCTAATTCATCCAGGATTAGAACATGTATGTTAAACGTGAACGCTTTAATCTGTCTTTACATAGGCTACTTATGAGCGTTTACTTGTGTTAAAGTTGGAAACTGCGCCCCCTTGTGGATTACATTGACACCGTCGTCGTGAGATTTTTAAAAGACGCTTTAAAGGAACATTGTGTAAGAATTTCTCTCATCTAGTGGTGATAATGTATTTTGCATTAAAAAAATAGTGCTCTCCAGCGCCTCGCTTTTTCAAATGCGTGTTGCATCTACGGTAGCCATTATGTACCAAAAAGCTATGACAGGATGTTCTAATAGCACTTTGAGTTTTCCTTCGGGTGAACAGGTTTGTTATTTCAAAGTACAAACTGCAACTTGACACAACGAACAAACGAATTTTACAGTATGAATTACTGACTGTGAAAAACATGAACTATGGTAATTAGTACGATGCCTTAATTTATTCGTTATATTTTTGTATATTATATAATAAAGTACACAACCAAGCAATGAAAAAAAGCTTGTAATTAAGAACGTAACATTGACTTTCCTGTCGAGAAGAAAGCAGGCAACTTCAGCGTCTCTTTTGAAAGCTTTTTCCTGCATTAGCTCTTTCCACCTGGAAAAAGCTATCCCGACATTAATCCTTGTTTTTTGTAATCTCTGTTCACGTGTCCTTTTACGGTGTATTTTGGACTTTTTCGACGACGAGGACTCCTTATCCTGTGACTCAGCATATGTATGGACACCTCCATTATAAATAACCATACAGTGCAGCCTTTTAAACTTACCGGGGCAGTGACAAGCGCCTCTCACTGCTCTGCTCCTCCGTTTCTGCTGGCTTCAGTCACATGACTGAAACGAACGAGAACGCATAGTTTTTAAAACTTGGCTGGCTCTGAACGAAAACGCGCAGTGGAAACGCGTTGGCCTAGTACTTTTTGTCCCTCTCTGCTATTATAGTTTTTCAAGATGGCGGAACTACTTGGAAGCCTCCGTGGGCCTACCTGTCCCATGTATATAAAGATAATAAATTCTTCGTTTACGAGGATAAGTCAGATAATTAGCAGAGGTATTTGTACACCATTGAGGACATATTTATGAATACAAATATTCATTTTAGATAATAAAATACCTAAAAAGTTACACATTGTCCCTTTAAAATAGGACGTAGCCTATGTGCCGTATTAATATTATTTCAGGCACATTAAATCACATCTTCAAAATATAAGCGAATGTGTCTGTGTATTTTATTATATTCGCATGTGTTATAGCCTACCACAATCCACACAAAATTGATAATTTGGTCAGTCAGATAAAACTGACGGTTAAACAGATTTTTATTTTATTTTTAATCTGAAAGTCAATAGCAAACTCGTATATTTTATCATTGTAAGAGATAATAAAAATGTATTAAGAAGCGTGTTGATACAACTGTTTAAAATGTATAATAGGATAATCTATCTTTACATAAAATACATCAGACATTGATTATTAGAGTGAGGCGCAGTGATTGGTTAACCGTTTTTGTCAAGTGAAGCTTGGCGCGCGCGGGCTTTAAACACACACTGAAGAGACGTGTGAAAATCGATATTTTTTCCCCCCAGAAATACGATGTTTTTCCCAAGTAAAGTTAATTTGGGGTTATTCATATGTAGTGTGGCTATCACACCGGCCAGCAAAGTCAAGACGCTAGGTAATTAGATTAGCTGTGGCTAATTTAGCGACATCGCAACCACGACCTACAGGCTAACTAGCATAAACTTCTTATGAATGTTAAAAATACGTATGTATGTAGTCTTAATTGTTAATCGCTAGTATTTAGCCTGTAAACTGATGTAGTAATACCCTCAGGAACGTCGGCCATGACACACACTGCGGACTTGATCAAAGAGTATAGAAGCCCAAGAGGCGAAACTCTGTTGTGTTATGGGTAACAGTCTGTAGATGGCGCTGCGGAGGCGAATCCGCCATTATGGACTGAAAGCTGCTGGAATCGTTAGCGCCAGTCAATGGCAAAATCCATTTTAGTAGGTGTTATTAGTTCATGTGTGCACTTGCTGGATTGCACATCTTTTTTGTACCTTTCCGCCTGTAATAGGACATTCATAGTTTTTTTTTTTCTTGCCATTGAAACGTTCACAGTGTAAAATATTAACTGTCTTTAGAAATGTTCATTTATAAAAAAAATTCCAAATCATATATATGGTGATGTTTACTAATTTCAAAATCAACATTTGAATAACTATCTTATTACTTATATCTAATTACTGTGTATCTGCTTATAGACAAGCGAGCATATATTATTTCATGAATTTCTGTTAGTCATATAACAAGGAAAATGCATAATAGAACATAAATATTAATAGATTAAAGTTTTGCAGTAATTTTATAATTGTATCTTTGCAAACCGTAAGTGGTAGGCTAATGAAGCCGATTCGGTGGGGATACCCTTACTAAAAAGTACTAAGGAATCTTATAGTATTTTGGGACAAAATAAATGTTTTTTATTATTATTGTTTTCATATTTATAGTATTTTGGGACAAAATATTATAGTAATCTTATAGGAATACTATAGTAATTTGGGACATACTACATAAGTACGAGAAGACTACTATAGCAGCTTAAAAATATTATAGAGAGGCTATAGCCTACAGAACATCACAGCAGCAGGCTATGTTATGTTCTGTAATACCTCTATAATATCCTAGAGCCGCTATAGTATTTCTATAGTAGTCTTATAGTACTTCTATAGTAATATTTTGTCCCAAAATACTATTTTCCTAACCAACACATATACGTATATTTTCTGTCATTTAACGTCATTTAACGTCGGTCATCCTCATTAATGTATTTTAAATTGTTTTCATATTTAGATATGACGGCCAGAAAAAATTAAGCTATGTTAAGTTTTTGTTATTTTAAGTTTTTCAGTGCCATTGACTCCCTTTATTTTTCGGCGTTTTCCTTCAGTTTTCAGTCCATAATGGCGGCCGCGCCGTCAAGTCATGGGGGCAACTGTTGCTATGGGGCGTTCTATTGAGTTTCGCCTCTTGTGCTTCTATACTCTTTGACTTGATGATAAAGAGACCAAGGGAAGGTAGGAGAAAAAACACTGAGCCTCAGCCGATACAAATAAACTGATAGTTAGGATGACAAAATGATCACGAGTGGTTTCACTACTTTTGAGATGTGTAGTAGGATTGATGAATGTCTAAACTGTACTCGCTTGCAAGCAGGACACAGATGGTAGGATGGACAGTAAAAATAGATTACATATTGAGTGAATGAGTGAAATAATTATTGAACAAATATTGGACGTTAGAGGTAACGTATAGCTACACATCCAAACGTGCAACCTTCACCATTAATACCAAATATCTGAATCAATCATCAAATCTCATCATTACAATTTCCTTAAATAATAAATAAATTAAATATATTTTTGAAATAACGCAGTTTTATTGTGTCTTTCTTCCAAAGTAATCAACTCTGCATTATAATTACTTGGTCCTCTCCTTTAATAAAACATAACTTAGTTACTTGAGACAATAAATTATACTATATGGTTCATAACGTTTAAAACCCTTGACCTCCTTAATTAAATAACCATTATATTACAGGAATTAAAATAAAATTATTATATTGTCATTCTAAATGTCATCTTAGAAAAGGAGATAAAAAGGAAATGAGTCTTAAATATGCGCTGGTATCTGATACATATTTATCATTACAATTATGATTTGAATAATAATAAAATAAAAAAACTACAAACAACAGTTTAAACACAACATGCATCACCATATCTCCAGTGATTAATTACAATATATAAATATCAGTGATTATTAACTTACCTCAGAAAGTACATTTAACTGGCTGCTACATGTGCTATAAAGGGATGACAGACTGATCTTTAATTTATTCATACATATAATATATTATATAACTTGGTTGAACAAGTTGGTTTGTCTTGAGAATCCACCACCACATCAGTTGCTGTTATGGTGCATCATCAATAGATGGCACTATTGGAACTCAATAGTCTGTCTTAAACAAGTCTATCCCCAAATGATTCAGCTGCTTCTAAAAGGTAAAGAGTAAAGACAATGAACACAATGAACAAAGACAGAGAAATGAAAGAACTAAAGCACTGTAGAAAATATGACAGATAAATACTAACTCCCAACACAAACCCTTCATACACTGTACATATAACTCTATATAAAAATACATCATCCACAGCATCCCAAGAAAATCAGATCGTCAGCACGTAATTTACTAAACCTTTGTGTCTGGAGAGTCCCATACACACACACACACACACACACACACACACACACACACACACACACACACACACACACACACACACACACACACACACACACACACACACACACACACACACACATCCTACCCTCCATTTCTCCCTCATGTGTCTTTTAGACACCTCCTTTTTTCTAGTTGCCATGACATCATCAGTAACCCAGGAAACCCATTGAAAGGAGAGGGACCCAGGAAATGAGGTAATGGTTCAGGAATGTTGGGAGAAAAGAGTTTCCCGCAACTGAAATCTCCCTGTCCAGAGGAGAAGAGCAAACAAAGCAGCTCTGTTCACAGCAACATGAGGTCAACAGTCCTTAGACAACAACAACAACACATTACCCATAATCTAATTACAACCAATATCAATGTGGAAATCAAACAGTTACAAAGTTAAGTCTAAATATGCCATAAATTACATAAATAAATAATCCAGGACTAAAAAAGCTGTTGAATGCGAATTTGCAGTCAATTTCCTCATAGGAACCTGATGAACCATCATAAGGTTTAAAACCCTTGGCTCTACTTTTCTTTTGACCTTCTATTTCTAATTGATTTCAATTATAAAATTAAAATGGTTTACTTTTGTTTTAATTCCTGCATTATTATACATATTCAGTTACATACTGCCATTTTAAATAGCATCTTTCAAAAACAGGAGATTAGAGCCCGACCGATATGGATTTTTGGGGCCGATACCGATATTAGGGAGTAAAAAAAGCCAGATATCGATATATCGGCCGATATTATTTATAATTCACGTGTACAAACTTTTGGCTGGTACTGTATATAGAATACACAGTATATAAACAGAATATATATATATATATATATATATATATATATATATATATATATATATATATATATATATAAACAAGCTTTGCAATGATCACTTAAATGTGGTGATCAAACACTTGTGTGACAAAGATATGTAATGGAGGCAGGGTGAATGATAGAATGAGAATGATACATTTGAGCTGTAACCAGCTAGTTTGCATTGCAGGTTCTGTTCTATATTATATTATGAATACTGTTGCATAATCTTGACTAATGACTTCGTCTTTTAATTTAGTCACGTTATATAAAAAATAACTTGTATCAATAAATTTATCAAAAGTGTCACTGGCAAAACCTTATCTTCTATTATTAGTCTTAATTCCTCTAGTCCAGTGGAGGAAGAACTCAGATCTTTTTACTAAAGTAAAAGTAATAATACCATAATAAAAACGTTTTTAATTACATATGTACAGTACTTTTATACTATTTTAAATAAGTAGTCAGCAAAATGTACTAAACGTGAAACTAGGCTACTCTTTATGCAAAATGGCCCTATAAAGTGTTATAATTATATAAATTATTAGAATATTGCTTGATGTTGAAACGTAGCGTTATTGGCAGAATGGGCTTAAACACTGTGGGCCCTATCTTGCACCCAGCGCAATTGACTAAAATTAATTAGGGAATGAACTTGCGCTAGAGGAAAAAGAGGAGGCGTGTGCCGGCACAAACGTTCCCTGGTGCTATTTTGCAGTTCCAGAAAACAATTCCGCCACTGACCAGGAAAAACCTGGGCGCAAGAGTCATTTATCCCGCCAGTATAATAGCAACAGCGCCCGAGATCCGCCCACACAGTTATTTGCGTTTCGTGTTTGATACTTGCGTTTCAGATCGTTAAAATAGGGCCCTGTGTCTACTCCGGACGCGGCCGTTGTTGCTCGCGTCGCAACAGCTGTTTACCCTAGACGCGAAAAAGTGCCCGTTACAAAGCAGAACGAGGCATCAGTTTACTGTCAGAGATTTGTCGCTCGCGTCGCGCCGCATCCAGTGTAGACCACATCACTGATTATAATGGGTTCAACTGTCTTTTGTTGCATCGCACCGCTCGCGTCCGGTGTCTTGTTCAGGCAGCTGCAGACAAGCGGTGTCTTAACAGTAAGTTGCTTACTAGTACCAGTGCGGTCTGTTGAATAGTGATTTAACGCTACGTTGTCACCTGATGAGACTCAATGTTATACAGTAAATTAACAATGTCCCCGTCTTTTACTCTCACAACAAGCTTATCATACTCATTTGCTACATTTAGCTAGCTAGCCATGTTTCATACCTTGTCAGTGGAGTTGAAGCTAATGTGTGCGCATCTTACACTGTGTCTGAAGTAGAGACCTCCTTTTACTGAAATGAAAGGGTTGACTGGTGTCACTACAGTGACATGGGTTGCCATTAGCAAACAATGGAGCACGCTCTGCTGGACAAACTACATAGTTACACAATTTACAAGCATTTTATCCGCGTTATATGTTCTGTAAAAAATAATAATAATCATATTGGCGACATATCTGCGTCATATACGCCGATACCGATATATCTGCGACAGGCTCATATCGGCCGATAAAATCGGCAGACTGATAAATCAGTCGGGCTCTACAGGAGATACAGTTTGCAGTCAATTCCCCCTTCTTGAAACAACAGGAGTTTTTAAAGTCCATTTTCAAATGATTGTTGAACCCTTTATTACATTAACATTAGCCACTGATAAATTACTGCATTAACTATTGGCAAGATCTAAGAAAGCCTGGATTACCTGCAACAGTGTTTCCCAACCCTGTTCTTGGAGGCACACCAACAATACACATTTTCAAACTCTTCCTATTCAAACACGCTTGAATCAACTCATCAGACCTGCAATGGATGGGTCAGATAAGGGAGACGTCCAAAATGTCTACTGTTGTTTTGCCTCCAGGCACAGGGTTAGGAAACACTGGCCTAAAACAATGCCTGCTTAGCTATTTGGTTGTTTTTAAACATTAACTAATAACCCACATGGCTTAAGTGAGGCTATTGGCTAAAAAGGAAAGTCAATTCAGAGTAGGCTCTTACATTTTGATAAAAGATTAAGACTATTTATCTTTCACAAGCATTCACATTATGACTAATCAAGAAAAAAGTAAACATGGTCAATTTTGTTTTCATGTCGAAATATTACAGAAAAGTAATAAAACGGCATTAAGCCATAAATATGTGTAGATTTTAAATATGTTTGAGGAAGAGAAATGATAGGTTAATGCTACAAAAAACTCTTCAGGAAAGTGCTTGCAACCCTAAGACTTAAAATGATAGCATTCAGAATGGATTAGACCACATTAATTACAAACACACACACAAAAATGACAGTTTGAGGATAAGGGTCAAATAGCATACATCTGTATAATGCAGGTTTCAATCC
The DNA here is from genome assembly GCF_951802725.1 of Rutilus rutilus. NCBI lineage: Eukaryota > Metazoa > Chordata > Actinopteri > Cypriniformes > Leuciscidae > Rutilus > Rutilus rutilus. The sequence goes on from NC_140209.1 coordinate 25,033,321, forward strand.
TGTTCCTGGAGATCTACCTCCCTGCAAAGTTCAGCTCCAATCCTAATCAAACACAACTGAACCAGCTAATTAAGATCTTCAGGAAAACCTTTTAATTACAGACAGGTGTGTTGGAGCAGGATTGAAACTGAACTGGGAGGAAGCTCTTCATAGACAGGATTGGGCCACCCCGGTATGATGCAAGTGCAGGTATTAAGCCGCGTTTCCACCAGAGGAACTTTCCCCAGGAACAAGGGACTTTGGGGTGGTACTGAGTGTGTTTCGACTGTAGGAACCAGGGTCTAAATGAAGTTTGGGGTGAAAATTTCCCTCTCAGAAAGTCCCTGCTTGCGAGGTAGTACTTTTTCAAAGTTCAGGAACTTTCGGAGGTGGGACTTGGACACTGAACATGCTGATCGGTTGAATTCACACAGCATTTTGATTGGTTGATTACACGCAGAATTTTATTTCAACCACAATTTTTAAAAGTAATTTGCGGTGCGTGGAGTAAGATTGTTTGCTATTTGAGTTTAAAAAATATGACAGATGGACCGGCGACAAGGTTAAGGCTTTATTAAGCTTATATAAGGAGGACGAAATCCAGTGGGAACTGGAAAGTTGCGCGCAGTCCTACGTCACCGGATTAATTTGCCTAATCATATCGGTACTTTAGACCACGATGGAAATGCAGACAGCAACAGGTCTGGGGGAAAAATAGTTCCTGGGACAAATTGTTGTGGGTCATTTCGGTGGAAACGTGGCTTTGGACAGTATAGAGTTTCTATAATAATTTAGGATATGGGATTGATATTGTATAATTTGTGCACATGCTTGGCTGATCGAGGATTCAGGCTTTTAATGATGCGTCTCCAGTTCCACCACAGTCCAGTCGCCTTGCGGTGAACTGGCTTGGCTGCTGGGGGAGTAACTACTGACTGAAGCCACTGTCGCAGTGGAGCAGTCGAAGTGGGACATGATGTGTGGCCACAGGCTGCTCTCCAGAGGGCTGAGGATTCCCCCTCCCTGCCCAGGCAGGTACAGGAGTGGAGGACAGCCGTCCTCCCCGGCCAGAAGCAGAGTCTGGTTAATCAGCTGCTGGACCATGTCCAGTTTTGTGTTCCAGTCCAGCTCCTGTGGCGGCGGTCGGCGAAGGTTTCCGTTGGCAACTCTCAGCGGTAGGTCCGTCGGGATCGAATGGCCAGTCCGGTTGGGAGAACCTTGTTTTCCCCCAGATCTGTTCTCCTCATCCTCTTCCTCCTCTCTGGTCTCCATGGCCTCGTAGATGGTGCAGAGTCCAGATGAGGGTGCCAGGAGATACGGTGGTTGCCCTTTCACCTGCGGCTGCTGTTTGACTCTCTGTTGCTGCTCCATCTCAAGCTGGCGCTGCAGGAGCTGTCGGCGTAGCCGGTGTTTCTGCTGCTGCTGTTGCAGCTGCAACTGAAGCAGCTCTCGACGTTGCCTCTCCAGTGCCCTTTGCTGTTCCTGCCGCTGCCTTTCCTCCTCCAGACACAGGCGTTGCAGCCGTTCCTGCTCCTGGCGCCGTCGAATGTGTCTCAACTGCAGCTGGTGCTGCTCTAACCGTCGCAGTTGCATGTTTGGCACCAATGCAGTCAGTGGGAACCTCGGAGGAACATCAACATGCTGGACATCGATACGAGGCTGTGGCTGCTGTAGCTGCCTCTGTTGGTCCGGCAGAGGAGCAAGGTAGTTATTGTCATTAATTTCTTGGATTAGTCTTGGATGGTTACCATTGTCCTGTTGGCTAAGTGAAACTTCACCAGTCTGTATGCTGTTCCAGGGTTTCCCTGTGGACAGTCAAGAGCACTTGCAATATGCGTTTACTGACAGAAGCATTTGTTATGACGAAGGGTGTGACCGAACAGGAACAGAGGAAAAGCACAGACAGAAAGAGGAACAGGCAGACAAGAAAATAAAACACACAAACCAAACAAGAAGTTAGACAAAACTTAATGAAGTCTTGAATCGAGTTTTCCCGCACATCCTTCCTGTAAACACCTTTGAATAGTTTTAAAAACTAGCAAACTATCACATGAGGAATATTCTGTGTTCAGTACATTCTATACTGTGGCATTCTGTTGGTTACCAAAGAAAATAATTTATACTGGGTTCTGTTTGTAAAATCAAAAAAGGATCTATGCGCCAAGTGCTCTCAAGCCAGAGAAGCTGTGGATAGAGCTTAAATTTAACTTTCAATATTCCTTTCAAGTAATATTCAGTCTACAATGTTAGATTGTGTAGCTCAAAAATGTCACCAGCAAGATTCAAGAGAGTAGTTCATTTTGACTGAAAATATTGTAACTGTAAAGAAATCTTTCAGAGTTTGAATGTTAAGCCCAAAGTATACTTAGGATTTTTACACGTACATGCAGGTCGCAGATGTGCTTTGAATTTGTTTTGCACTAATCAGTTGTTCAACCAGGTGTCAACACTGGCACAGGTTGTTGTTCTACAGTAGAAAACGAAACGAAAAAGACAGAACAACAAAATAACGGAGACTGCAACAACAACAGATGCCCGCATTGACAAGCACTTGTGAAAGGGGGTTATGAGATAACTTTAGTTTAAAAGAATACAGAGACGTGTTTATTGGTCATAACTGTTGGAGAAAAATAGCGAAGACAATGGACAAGGATGAAACTTTCTAGAGCGCATGTGTTGACCGTGCTCGTGCACACTATCAAATGGAGTATACTCAAATGGAGTATGAAAGGTTTTGTGTTCGACTATATGCATACGCTGCCATATATATAATATATATATATATATATATATATATATATATATATATTTGGGGTTCATTCTGGCAATTCAGCTATGTAATCAAATAAATGAGGTGTCATATCTAAACCAATCCAAGAACTGGAGTGGGTTGCAGAGGGTCTGATTGTTTGGAACAGTAACTGGGATAAAAATAAAAAATGTAATTGGCAATTTTTCACTGCACATGTACCTGAAATACATTTATAGACTACCTGAATAGGACTTAAAAATGTAAATGAATCATATATAAATGTAATAAATAAAAAAGTAATAATAATAATAATATTAAATAATATATTAATAGAAAAAACAATAAGACAAATATAACATAATTTAAATAAAACTTAAAATATTATAAATTAAATAAAGATAAAATTCCATTAATGAAGGCAGTTTTTAAGAGTAAATGCTACATACATACATCCACATAAAATGATAATAACCTAAACTTGCTCATTTTTAAACTTTAATTAAAATATAAATTTAATTTGAGGGAATTTGGAGAGAACAACAAAATCATTCTCTCAATGTTTGTCACCTGGCATACATACTTTCACATAACAGAACAGACAGGGAGCTAAATGGATGATAAATTGTACTTTGTTAATTTCACCTCCAGATATTTTTGATGTAAAATGACTTTTTTTGATGACGGGTGGTTAAAAAAAAAGTAAGAAAGGAAGTGCTGAGTAGATGAGTGAGAGAGAGAGAGAGAGATACTGAGAGATGGAAAAGGAAAAGCAAGAAAGAAGGTTCCTCGACACACACTTACAGGACCAAATTTAACATTCAGGCAGGTTTTGAAATATTTGTGTCAAGTTTGTGTTTATGCATTTAGTCTAATGATACTACATGAAAACAGGCAATTCTTGAAATTCATCAGATAATTCCTTGAGATTCCATGCAACTTTGTTGTGTTTGGCTTTCAAGGAGGGGTCCTTTTCTGGTGTTCAGTTTAGGGGGAATGACATGCTATTGAAGAGGGGGGTTAAAGACTATGACTACTGACTGTCATTTCATCAAAATACATCTGGAATAAACACCATTTCAGCAGATATCCATTTCCTGTTCAAAATAAAATTCCACAGGAACACTCAGATGAGAATAGACCATCATGCCACTCAAAAAACAAAACAAACAGGAACAGACAGCCTTGCAATGATGTTTAATGGAATTTTGGGAAAAAAACTTTAGTTATTGTGAATCATTAATGTCCAAACATCCTTGGATGATGTCTGGAATCATATCAAGATTATAACAATTTCTTAATTAGTTGCACATGCAGTTCCAATTCTTGTTGAAATGTCCCAATACTCACAGTACACTGACCTGCGAGCATCATTTTAAGTTTTACAAATGCAAGAAAACACTTGAATTTCCATGAACAGAAATAGTAGTCCGTTCTGAAGTACAAATGTCCAACTACTGTAAATGAAAGAATCCAGATCAATCTGAGCCCAGTACTTTAAAGCACTTAAGTTACGTGCCAATCTATGTTATCCTTCACTAAAATGCGCAGCAGTAGCCCAAAACTAACAAAACACAAACAAAAATTGGAGTATGACTTGCCATCTAACACTTATTCACCCCCCTATGTCAAACACTTTGAGAGTGAAAAGCTTCTGAAGATTATCTAACCTGTATTTAATGCTAAAACAGTTAGTGCTGGACACTGGAATAGGTTTAAAAAGACAGTAAAGCTACTTTTACAGTGCAGGAAAACTGATGTGTGTACAAACATTAAGGTAAGACAGGGATCTTAACAAATCAAATTAAAATGAAAAAAAAAAACAAAGTATAAAAAATTGACATTTGATTGGTAAAAACAGTAGGATAAATACAAAGGTAGTTGGAGTCCACCAAGTGTTTTTTTTTTTTTTTTGCATTTTTGTCCTTTCATCAAAGGACGTTATCTTAACTTACTCTAACATTGCAGGTTCAGGGGTGCCATGAAGCGCAGTGTTATTTAAAAAGTACATTCTAATAGAAAATGAGAATAGCTACTGTACATACACAAATTTAAGCCATACAATCATAACCATCACCGTGGTAATAAAAGAACAGAGAGCAGCTCAGACAAAGCTATAATCCCTCACCTGGCGGCTCCATTTTGTCTTTCCCCTTTCTATTAATTATTTCTATTCATTTCTCCGCTCGCTAACCCCACATTTGGAAGAAATGAAGGACACAGGGTGGGAGCTTGGGGTCTGGGGTAGACAAGGTGCATTCCGAAGTAGGGACTTTATACGTTACCTGCCAGAAAGTTATCAGTCTTATCACATATAGCAGAGTAGTAAGGTGGCTGGCCGTCTGAATCGTCCCCATGTTGGGGTGAAAGGTGCATGGGGGACTCGGGATCCATTTCCTCCATAGAGCCTGGGTCTGTCTTACTGCACAGCATGTAGTGCTCATCAAACCCAGCATCTCTCTCTGTGGGCTCGCTTATAGGCAGCAAATCCACTGGGCAGCCCAACAAGTCATCACTGTAGGCGGTAGCTGCTGGCAGGGTGAGCTCCTTGATGAAAGAGGGATCCTTAGCCTCTTCTGGAAGCTGCTCTTCATTTTCCAAGCTAAAGATACCTGGGCTCTTTCCACAGCTCTCAGCCATGGAGTGGGCATTAGAGATGGATGCGGAGCAGTCAAAACCATAAGAGGCCACAGAGTTGGCTGACTGAGGCGTATCACCATCTTCCTCTCCAATCTGTTCAGGGGCCTCCTCATCCTCCTCCAGGGCTGCAAGGTTGTGGGGGACTGTGGTGTTGTCATCAACCGTGACATCAGGGTCATTTATCTGCATCTCACCCTCTGTATCACTGGCCTCATCACCGGAGGTTGATGGTGATGATGGAACAGAGGCTGGCGCTGTTGCGGCATCACCCAGTACCTCATCGGCCGGCAGAGTTTCTGCCTCTTCCTCTTCCCCATCACAACGCTCAAGGTGAATACCAAGGTCCTGCTCCATGTCTGTCTGCATGGCAGGGACTGGTGTTTGTTGCTTGTCTGATCGGGACTCTACACCTGAGCTGCTGTCATAATCCCGAAGCTCTTCAGGTGTGCTGGTCTCACTGCTGCTGTGAGCAGCCAGGGCTGTCCCACTGAGAGTGCTGGACTGGGACATTCCAATTGCAGGAGCAGCTAAGATACCTGACTCTGCTGGGACAGAGCTCCCAGTATCCTTGCAAATATCAGGTTGAGGTTCTGATGCCTGAATCAGGGGTGGACTCATGTCCAGAAAAGCCTCAGCTGGGGATTTGGGTGGTGTATCTGGATCAGCTGAGAATTTGGTGGTTGTGTCTGGATCGACTTGGAATTTGCTAAGTGTTTCTGGCTCTTGAAATCTTGAATATGACAGGTTTGATTCAGACAGGACGGAAGCAGGCTGGGCCAAGGGATCAGAAAATGGATTTGAATGACTCCATGCTGCTTTCAAAGGCATAGATGGTGCTGCAGCAGTGTGACCCTTGAGATCTAGATGACACTCTTCTGTGTAATCATCATCATCTTCATTACTATCATTTCCACAAACTCCAAGTCCACTTTCAGCCATTTGCCTGTGGACCATTTCCACATCTTGGTCCTCCTTTTCTAACTCTTTCTGTTTCTTGTAATACTCATCATCATGCTCTAAGCCCAGATCCATGTCTTCCTTCATATGCTCATCTTCCTCATCATCTTCTTCATCTTCACTACCGAAAGACTGAATTCCAGGAGGCCCTGTGAATGGCTGTTCCCTGTCTGTCTCGCTCATGATGAAGTCACCTGTCTTTTTAGCACTGCAGCTGTCTTCAGCATTGAAGGGAGATGGCACTTCTGAGTCATGTTTGTTACTGCTGTACATGTCATCTGATTGCATCATACCCCAGTCACAGCTGGCAAAATCTGCCACCCCCTTTTTAAAGTCATCTTCTTTCTCTGTTTGGGGCACTGATTCCTTTATGCCAATCTCTCTAACCTCCTCCTCCTCCTCCTCCTCATCTTCCTCATCTTCCTCCTCCTCTTTCTCTTCCTCCTCCTCTTTCTCTTCCTCCTCCTCTTTCTCTTCCTCCTCTTCATCATTGTCTTCATTAATCTCTTCTTCAGCTTTCTCCACTGCCTCTTCTCTTTCTTGCCAGGGGCAGGCAGGAGCCGCACTTCTGATGTGATCCACACCAGTTGAGCCCAGCAGACCAAAGTCTCCCATCACATTCTTTGCTGCAGAGGGCATCTGTATATCATTCTGCTCTTTTTCATCATCATGCTCACTTTCTTCATCCTGCTGACTTTCCTGCACCTGGTTCTCTATGGTCGCAGTGCTGGTGTACAGTGAAGAGCTCTGTGCCCACAGTTCAGCTGGACCCTGCAAGCCCAGTATGGGAGCTGAGCTTGGGAGCTCGAGTGGCATGAATGTTGGGCCGGTGGGAGAGGATGGTGGGGACAGTATTGTGGTGCCCAGGGGAGACACAGCAGGCACTGGTTCCTCCAGGCTGACCAGATCCACTTCAGCAGCCAGTTGAGACATGGCATTATCATCTTTATAAGTGTCCATGCTCAGGGGGACATCCTGGGGATAGACAAGCTCTACCTCATCAGAGGTAGGAGAAATAACAGATGTAACTGTGTCTTCGGGTTCCTCATCAAAGGCAGGAGGAATGACAGGTGAAACAGTTTTAACAGGTGTCTCATAAGAGGTAGGGGGAATGATAGATGTAGTTGTGTCTTCAGGTGTTTCTTCGGATAAAGCAGGAATGGCAGGTGAAACAGTTTCTTCAGGTGCCTCATAAGAGGTAGGGGGAATGACAGGTACAACTGTTTCTTCGGGTGCCTCATAAGAGGTAGGGGGAATGACAGGTGAAACAGTTTCTTCAGGTGGCTCATAAGAGGTAGGGGGAATGACAGGTGATACAGTTTCTTCTCGTGCCTCATCGGAGGTAAGGGTAATGAAAGATGTTGTTCTATCTTCAGGTGTTTCTTCAGATGCAGGAAGAATGACAGGTGAAACCGTTTCTTCAGGTGCCTCATAAGAGGTAGGGGGAATGAGAGATGATACAGTTTGTTCTAGTGCCTCATCATAGGTAGGGGTAATGACAGATGTAGTTCTATCTTCAGGTGTTTCTTCAGAAGCAGGAGGAATGACAGGTGAAACAGTTTCTTCAGGTGCCTCATAAGAGGTAGGGGGAATGACGGGTGAAACAGTTTCTTCTCGTGCCTGATCAGAGGTGGGGAGAATGACAGACGTAGTTATGTCTTCAGGTGTTTCCTCAGAGACAGGACAAATGACAGGTGTAACTTTGTCTTCAGCTGCTTCCGTAGGGGCAAAGACAGATGTAGCCGTTTCATTAGAATCATCTTTAGAGTCCTCAAAGGAAGCAGGAATGAGAGTTGTAAATGAGTCTTCTAATTTCACCTCAGAGGCAGCAGGATTGACTTGGGTAAACAAGTCCTCAGGTGCCTCTTCAGTGGCAGCAGGAACAAAAGCTGTAGCTGATTCTTCAGGGGCTTCCTCAGAGGTCACCACAGAAACAACAGCAGCAGCAACAGAAGCTGCAGCAGTGGCTGCAACCACAGCAGATACCACATCCTTCTTCTCAACCTCTGTGGCTGCTACGTCTGCTGGCTGGGAGGCTTTAGGGCCACCCTTCACTGGCATTGGAGTGCTACTGCCAACTAACTTCTTTGGGCTGCTTGTTTTAGCACTTGGCTTGCTGGCTGTGGTCTTGGAGCTTGCACTGACCTCCTTGGAAGGTGTTGCTTTGCTCTCCTTGGGTTTACTAGTCTTAACATCTGCCACCTTGCTGGAGGTGGTGGGCTTCTTGGAGGCTGATTCTGCCTTTGCAGTGGAGGCTGATTTAGGTGTGTCAGGTTTGGTGGTCTTGGCTGGTGCTGGCCGGGTAAGTGGAGAAGATGTGGGCTTCTTGGTCGCTGGAGTGGATGGCTGCTTACTGGCATCTAAAGAAAACAGAATATATAATTTCAAACTCGGTATCACTCGGTATCACAATTTAAACAGCACTCTAAATACTGTAGACTGAAAGTATTTTATAAAATATTTACTCTTAAAATATCAGTATTCAATTATTTAAACACAGTATGAATGCTCCAAGGATTACATCTGTACTACATGGATGCGTTTATTGTATTCCACGAGGTGCCCACCTTTCTTGACAGGTGTTGTGGTCTTAGGAGTCTGAGTGGGAGTGCGACCAGCAGGGGGTGCTGTGGTTTTAGCAGGAGAAGGTTTAGCAGTAGTAGATGGTGTCTTGGGTGTAGCAGTAGTTGGTCGGGATGTAGATGTAGATGTCTTGCCAGGAGTTGTTGGGGTCGCAGGCTTAGGGGCAGCAGGTGAAGAACGAGCAGCAGGAACAGAGCCAACAGACCTGCAGATAGCAGTCAAATCTTAATAACAGGTGTGGTGAGTCATTTTTTTAAAGGGATAGATCACCAAAAATGAAAATTCTTTAATCACTTACACACCCCCAAGTTGTTCCAAATCTGTATGAGTTTCTTTCTCTTGTTTTGTGTTTAAAAGAAGAAAAAAACTCATACAGGTTTGGAACAACATAAGGGTGAGTAAATGATGACAGAATTTTCCTTTTTGGGTGAACTATCCCTTTAAGTCGAGATTTTAGAAGAAGAGACTTCAGTTGAGCTTTCATGTCCGGCTAGGACAAAGACCCCTTTCAGTTAAACAGCAGAATGAAAGATCACACAGAGAAGTTCTGATACTAGTGTGTATGAGGACAATTCCATCTTCCTCTTCTTATGACATTTTAGTTGTGGGTGATGGCACATATATCCCATCTAGAGCAGTGACTCATTGGACAGAGGTTTGTTAGTCACAGCACAGAAGGCCAGGACAGGCAGCTCCGTAACACAACCTAGAGCGATGTTAATACTAGCAAAAACATTCTCCTCAAGAAAACCCCTCCCCCAGTTATCTACCCATAATGCCTCTCTTCTATCCTGCGGTGCCTGACTCAGTGGTAATATACATGTTTTGCCCTGAGAAAGGGATCTAGTATCTGTCTTCTCTGGTTTAGTGCGAGTTAAACTCGGCACACGCCAGTGACTCAATACTTGTCCAGGTCATGTCTGAGTAAACTAACCTACATCCTGTGGGTCTGGCAGGAGCTTCTGATTTCCTCTGTCTACGCTCCACTGCATGTGTCTCTCCTGTTCTAAATAAAGAGCTGGAGAGCACGAGGCTGGGCGACAAGACACAGCGAGCACCATGTAAATCTTTCATTGTGATGAGTAAAAATAACCATGCAAATCCCACTCGGGAAAAGAGTATGGATCTCGCTAAAATACATGCTTTATGCATTCCACATTTCATATAGGCAAAGCACTTGCGGGGATGAGATGCTACAAAATTGTGGTGTCCTACATATGGAGTATCAGGTGAGAGAGTGAGTGGATGAGCAAGAGAGAGAGAGATCCTGCAGTGAAAGTTCTGGAACAAAGAGGGCATGTCTATAAACAGATAAACCTGACAGAGAAAACCACACCACACATGAATTAATGCAGTGGTGTGTTGTAGCTCCTCAACCTAGTTTCACTTTACAAAAACACCTACTTAAGCTCACAACCTGGATTAGTACATTAGTCTGTAAGCCAACTTGATAATTAGGCCTATGTACAGGTCAGTTTTTTTTAAGGATGGCCAATATATTTAATAATATAATCTATATTATTTAGTTATCAATATAAAATAGAAGCCATCATTATAAACATGATGAGCCCCAAATATTGACCTTAATGCTTTTTCTCTCTCATTAAGTCATCTCTTCCTTGATTTTACCAGCATCAAAAAGTCATACTTAGTAGACCACAGTAAAGACACACAGCTGGTTGGAATCATAGAGTCAACATATACCAGGTAGAAAATGAATAATTATTTAATGGAACATTGGGGAAAAATTGTGCCTAGTATAGGGAAGAATGCACTATGAGATGAGAAAGACAGAGGTGAGAGCGACAGAAAAAGAGAGTGAATGAGAGGTTCTATAAAAGTCTTCCTCTTAATCTCAAACATAAAACTGATATGTATAATCTACAGTGACAGGATGACTCAGTTTAGGAAGAGAGCTTGCAGAGATTAGCAGAAGCATCATTCTCTTGGAACACATGAGACAGAGAATGAGTTCAAGAGAGTGTGGGACAGAGAAACAAAAACCTCTTTATTATACAATGAAAGAATACAGTGACCAGGAGTTGTCAAGGTCCAAAACGGGCACAATAATACACCATAACAATAGTTCATTTGACTTCTGCACTATATTATTTGGGTCTTTTATGGTACGTTAATAGCACACTGGTGATGCTTTATTGTCCTTTCGGGAACTTAAAAAGTGGTAATTTACCGCTGTCAAGATGATCTTTTAATAAAACTTGGCTGTCTATGCAGCAGAAATATGAAGAAATATTGAAATCGGTGCAACATGACTAGAGAAAACAGAGAAAAGGGTCTGTGGCATTCTCTTTTACCAAAAACTTTAACACCCACAATGCACTTTGATTTTGGCACACCCGTCTGTCTGTCCGTGGGCGAAATACAAAAATGTGGAAGTTCAAGCTGTAGTTTAAACAAAAGCCCTGGAGCTGTCAAAAGACATTTGCTGACAAATAAACAGTGATATCTGGGTGCTTATCTTTAAATTTTCTGCAAAATATAGAAAGTCATACGGATTTGGTGTAACATTAGGGTGAGTAAATAATGCCATTGATTATCATCTTTAAGTAAAAATATTTCCCTAATAGAAAGAAAAAAAACACAACAAAAACAAACTAGGCCATCGCTTTCCATTTTATCCTCAATTGAGTGTAATTTGCCGTCAGATCTGTGTCATGGTTGGGGGCAAATACAATGCAGATTAAAACCCAAAAATGCACCGAAGCTTAAAAACAATCCAAGCACATTGACGCACATGCATTTGCGTGAACTGCCTCAAGCTAATGGCACGCAATTCAGGCATTTTATAGATAGCACTTTAATGATTTGTGAGCGAAGGAAAAGCCTGGAGTCGGATTGGTTTATAAACACTGTTTAACTTGCTGTTACATTTGTGACTGACAAAACTTACCCTGAAGCCACAGCGGCAATGAGGAAGACGACCTCCTCCTGAGCCAGTGACTGGCAGACTATGGCTGATGAGATTTTAATAAGGCACTCTGGCCTGAAGGGACTCTTTAACCTCAATAAAGAGGTTCACGTCCCTTCAGGTTGAATCTCAATGCATTAGTGAAGCTGTGATTCAGCAGCATTTGATGAAATTGCGTCTACCTGCTGGCACTCACCTGCGTGTCAGCTTGCTGTGTTAGCTTAATAAAGGTCAATAGTCGTTCATCTGAATAAAATTTGATCTATGTATTTTACCCCAACAGCAAAAATGGTCATAAATCTTAATGTGAACATCTGCAGTGATTTCTTGGCTTGTGGCAGCAAATATGCATAAAATCAAAGATGCCTGTAAACACTCCTCAAGACTCCTGCACTAACTAGACAGCGCATGCAGCCATTTTGTTGTTGTTTAGTGGCTTTCAGACTGTGCCCCACAGAAAAGACCATATGATTATCTTCTGTGGAAAACAAAATGTGGCTATTTGAAGAATATCTTATAAAATAATATCTTATAATGCCTCCATTCAGTTTCATTATACACCATTCTACAACATTCTTACTTTTGTGTCCCATGATATAAAGTCATACAGATTTGAAATGACATGAAATTAAGTGAATCACTATTTCTTGTTGGTGCAGACTGATATAAGCTTTAAGGCTTTTTCGAGGAAACTAAACAATTCAAAAATAATCCGCAGCAGGTCACAGCGTCTCACAGCTAAACTGAAAAGTGAAGACAAATGTGCATGTCCAGAAAACAGCCATGTCAAACTGCAGGAGCGGGACACCAGTGAACACGCACAGCCTAGAAAGATGGAGAAATCAGACAAGCGAAGAACACGCAAGCGCTGCAGCAAACTCAGAATCACTGAAGTGTTGTAAAGCATCCATCAAGTTGGCTGTTGGGCACTCAGAGACACGCACGCTCCACATTTAGAGATTAGGTGCAGTGGCTGCAATAAAACATCTCTCTGGAGGTCTAAACTCTAATGAACGAGAGCCAAAGGGACAAAGAACGAGAGAAACTAATTTATGAGAAATAGTTTAGCAACAGACGCACCCTTTACCGACTAGCCCATAGCTCTTACATCAGTATGACATCATCATCAGGAAAGAGCTCATCCATTAAGGTTGCGCTACGACATGAATCAAAATGATTCATATTTCTGGCCAGTTCTTTCCAGTCTGCATTACACTAGTGCAACTAGCATGACTTGCATTCATCTTTGCACTGCTTTTATCGACCAACGCTGTGGATTCATTTGAACACGACCCCATTTGAACACGACTGTTTTTTCTTAATGTTGAAATACTTGCTCTCTTTATCTCTCAATCTGGTTTCTGACCGCTTCACAGCACAGAGACAGCGCTCATAAAGATAATAAATGATATTCGCTAAAATACTGATGCGGGCAAATTATCAGTGCTGGTACTACTCGACCTCAGTGCTGCATTTGACACTGTCGATCACAACATACTTCTGGACAGGCTGGAAAACTGGGTGGGGCTTTCTGGGATAGTCCTAAAATGGTTCAGGTCATGCTTAGATGGGAGAGGTTATTATGTGAGTATAGGAGATCATAAGTCTGAGTGGACATCCATGACATGCGGAGTCCCTCAAGGCTCAATTCTTGCACCACTCCTGTTCAACCTGTATATGCTCCCACTGAGCCAAATAATGAGAAAGAACCAAATCTCTTACCACAGCTATGCAGACGACACACAGATCTACTTAGCCCTATCGCCTAACGACTACAGTCCCATTGACTCCCTGTGCCAATGCATTGATGAAATCAACAGTTGGATGTGCCAAAACTTTCTTCAGTTAAACAAAGACAAAACTGAAGTCATTGTATTTGGAAACAAAGAAGAAGTTCTCAAGGTGAACGCATACCTTCACGCTATTTAGGGGTCCTTCATACCTTTAGGGGTCTAACAACTAAAAATCAAGTCAGGAATCTCGGTGTGACTCTAGAATCAGACCTTAGTGTCAGTTGTCATTAGGGCTGGGCGATATATCGCATGACATTGTTAGGCGCATCTCGTCAGTAAAGCCGGTTCCTTGATTAGTAGTAAAACACCATCACCTGCTTTCAGATGGAGCGGCATTTACTACAAAGAACCGTAGTTCTCTGACAAGCTGAGCCATATCGCATCAATTATCACGGACATATCGCCTGCGATAATTAATGCGATATGGCTCAGCTTGTCAGTTAACTACGGCTCTGTGTAGTAAATGCGGCTCCATCTGAAAGCAGGTGATGGCGATTTACTACTAATCAAGGAACCGGCTTTACTGACGAGATGCGCCTAACAATGTCATGCGATATATCGCCCAGCCTTAGTTGTCATGTCAAAGCAATAACTAAATCAGCATACTATCATCTGAAAAATATTGCAAGAATTAGATGCTTTGTTTCCAGTCAAGACTTAGAGAAACTTGTGCATGCTTTCATCACCAGCAGGGTGGATTACTGTAATGGACTCCTCACTGGCCTTCCCAAAAAGACCATAAGACAGTTCATACAGAACGCTGAGCAAAACCAGAACAAATGAACACATCACACCAGTCCTCAGGTCTTTACACTGGCTCACAGTTACATTTAGGATTGATTTTAAAGTATTATTACTGGTATATAAATCACTCAATGGCCTAGGACCTCAATACATTGCATATATGCACACTGAATATAAACCCAACAGATCACTCAGATCATTAGGATCATATCAGCTAGAAATACCAAGGGTTTACTCAAAGCATCGTGAGTCCGCTTTTAGCCATTATACCAGCTGTTTTCACTCTATTTTTTTTTGCCTTTTTTATTCTAAACTGTTTTAATTATTCTTATTGATTATATTATTTTGATTAATTTAATTCCTTCTATGTAAAGCACTTTGAATTACCATTGTGAATGAAATGTGCTATATAAATAAACTTGCCTTGCCTTGTTTTGCCTTATCCCAGCCTGAAAAGTGTTAAACATTTGTAGTGCTTTTAAAACATTGCTCTATTTAGTTCAGCAGTCCAACTGCAACATTGGAGAATGTTTGGAAACAGTTATAATTTTTTTGCAAATCTGCGTGGTGCCGCTAGTAGAAACTGCAATCCTACATATTTTATGTAGCAATGTAAAATCTTTTTTTTTCGCCATTAATGCCAATGGCATGTTTTATTTATTTAAAATCCAGTAGGTACAGAAGATGCAGAATTCCCTGTACAACCTCTATTGCTGAAGGCGTATATGCACACTACACAAAGACTCTTCACACTCACACAAATGCAAAGACAAAATGGAGTCATATATTACTGGACTGTGAAGCAAATGTTAAATTAATATTAAGACACTGCTGTAAAAAAAAAAGAAAAAAGTTTTGTTATGCTGCTCAACTGCACAAATTTTGTCTTCCTTGGCCTGAGGTAGCATTAAATACGTGTTAGATCGAAGATGCCCACAGGGTCAAAATAACAATACAAACACAAACTCCTGCACTAATTGGACAACAAGAGGCCTTTTTACTGCCATTTAGAGTTTGAGCTTACAATCATAATGAGGCAGAAACGGAAAACAAAGGCTCAGGGTGCATTCCCCAGATTATCTTTCCTAAACCCAGTGCTGGAATATACTGCAGTGCTATTAGTGTCATTTACACTGTCTTTCCTTTTCAAGCAACATGTGATGTAATCTGTGTTTGAGACAGCAGCTTTCTTACTCTAAACACCATTAATCTTGAAATAAACTTCCTGTTCAGCTTTATGATGTGGGAGGAGTCATGGCAGAGCTCTGTTTTTGACTTTTTATAGCATGAAAATGAATAACATCTTAGATCAAATTAATCATACAAATTGTGGGCAAGTATTTTTGCCTATAAAAAAATATATTTGTCTTTTGTTGTCATCTTTGATGGGTTACTCCTAAAAAAATTTTTTTTTTTTTTAAATGATATACAAGGCTACTAACTAACTAAAACAGCAATTAATTATAGAAATAACCTAAAACCTCCAAAACAGAACTTTGACAGACTCACTTTTGTCCTTTTTCCTTACTTTAAAAGCACTGAGGAAAAAACACACACTTCAAACATCTTATAAGGAAAAGAAGATGATCAACATCTGTCAAAATCTAAAGAGATCTGCAAAAATGTATGGTTGCAGGATCAAATATCACATTACAAAAGTTCACGTGCTACAAAAGTCACAACAACATTTTTCCCCCACCCACACATAACATCATGGGTCTGAGCTCCTTTACAGGCCTCAGGATGTCCCTCATTGCCTCTATAAACAAGTAACAAAAAACTCCTTCACTGTTCATGGCTGTCTGCAGGCATCTCAAAACAGCTCGGATGAGCTCAATGTTATGATTCCCAGCGTGACTAAGATTGTGTCCCTGCATGATAACCATCCTAACCTCTGCATCTGTCCTGGATATATTGAGATCTGCATTATATCAGCATCTCATTGTGTGAAACGAGATGAGACTGTTGGTATAATTATGGAAACTTTCTGGGGAGAGTCTAAGATTTCTCTCAATCGTGAGAGAGTTCCCCCTCACAGTTTTTTGTAATCAGGAATTTGAGGACTGTGCCAGTTAATTTCCAAGCAAATAAAATTCTTTCCTGTTCAGGCTTAGAACTGATGCCTAATGCTTTAAGTATTCAGTGAATGAAGAGTAGTGATTGTGAGAGATGTGGACTGCAACGTGAGGCTGAATGAGCAATGCCTGAAGGACTTTGGAAGAGAATGAGCTACTGCAATGGCCCACATTGCGGAATTATAATCTACAAACCCTGGGCTCAACCAATGAGACGCCTACCTGGTTGTCTTGGCGACAGGTGGCCTATCAGGTTTGGGAGAGCCAGTGGTGCCGGTCTTGGTGGTGGATGCAGTGGCAGGCCTTGAGGCTGGAGCTAGAGTGAAGGATGATGGTAAGGGTGTTTAAGAGCACTGAACAATAAGACAAATACAGAAAGTTAATTTGAAATTTGATAATATGCTACACCAGAATTGCTTTATTGGGAAAAAAATAAAATCTAGCCTACATCAGGGGTCTCCAACCACACTTCTGGAGAGCAACAGTCCTGCTAATTCTAACACATCTGAACCAGCTAATCAAGGTTTTCAAGATAACTTGGAAATTACAGGCAGGTATTATTGGAGCCGGGCTGGAAATGAAGTCTGCAGGACTCCAGAGCTATGCTTAAAATCACCCCCTATACCCTCATTCCCTATTCCCTACATTACTCCACTAATATAGTCCATTTGAAGGAGTGAATGAAAACGAGTGAGTGAATTCAGAAACTGAGTTCGCCGCTTTTGCATAGTTTGTGCTTGCTGTTTAATAATCATTTGAAACTTAGCAAGCTGGCAGCTCTAGTAGTAAGATGAAAAGATTTATCTTGAACTCCGTCATGGAAACTAGCATGTATAAACCTTAACTAAACAATTTAATAGTCAATTATATTATGCTTGAATTTATGAATTTATACCTGTATGATATTACGCTATACCCACATTGGACCAGCGGTTTGGAAAATGGATGGATGTACGATTCAAGACCCTATTTAAGGGTATGGGGGTGTTTTCGGATACAGCCCAGCTCTCCAGGAGAAGGGTTGGAGACACCTGGCCTTCATTGAACTTCAAGAATCAAGAAGCTCAGATGATTCTTCTGACTTACCTGTAGTTTTTGGTTTAGACTTCAGGCCATTAGCTGGTGCAGCAGGGACTTTCTTGGGGGGCTGCGCTGTCCCTGTTGTCTTCAAGCCATTGGCTGGAGCACTGGCAGGTCTCGCCGTCCCCATCGGCTTCTTCTCAGCCACCTTGGTAGGGGTCTTGGTTGTGGGTGCAGTAGTGGAGCCAACTGGTTTTTTAGAAGCAGAAGTGGTAGAGCTTTTCTTCTCCAGGCCTCCTATTGTGGTCTTTTTGGTGACTCCATTAGCTTGCGACTTCTGTGCCCCGTTTGTTAGACGGCTTTGAGCAGTGGTGGGACGGGAGCTGGTCGTGGATGCCTTGGTACCAGCGGTGGGTGCCTTTGCTTTGGCAGGAGCCTTCGTCTTAGCTTTGGGGTCTGCAGGCTTGTCCTTTCCAGTCTCATTGGTTGCTGAAAGTGCCTCTGTTGGCTGTGGTTCACCTTCTGTTTGCATTGTGGGCAAAGCCTGGTCCTGAGCTTCACCCACTGGCGCCACCTCGATCGCAGGACCTGCATTTAATGCTTCCATTGGCTCCATTGTTGCTGTGTCAACACCATCCGGTTTCATCTTGTCCTAGTCCTGGAGGTCCGTCTCAGCAGGAGAGAAATCAGGAACCCAGGACTCAGTGCACTAGTTGGAGTCTACTGCTATCAGACGGCCTTTGATTGACCTGAAAACAAAAGTAACAAAAGAGTTATAGTCTGATTTGAGACTTCAGACAATAAAAAACAAGTCGGAGCAAGACAGAAATCTGTATCCCCTCTCACTGGCGGACGGACCTAGGAGAACAATCAGATAAAGAGTCAGGTTTGGTTAGCATGCAAATGCTTGAAGAAACCGCTTAAGAAAGAGATTAGGAATGAGGTAAATAGCCTGCTGTGCCGAGGGAAAACAACAACTGATTCAGAGCTTGTGGATCTGTTTAAACTGTAACCAAAACTGAATTAAAGCCACACAAGATGATGTTTCCATCTATTAGGAGTGATGGTTGGCATAAGATTACAGCTGTCATTAATACCGTTTTACATATGGCAAGACATCCATCATCAGATTATTTTGGTGCCATTTCTTGTGTAAAAAATATCTGGGTTTTCAAAACCCTTTGGGGGGATTTCTAATTTCTAACTACTAGCAAAGCAGCAATGCCAGATGCATTACCCACAATGCCTTGCTGACGCAGATGTTGTTTGCATGATTTAAGAGCAGCAGCTCCACAGCAAAGTTCATCTAGTGGAAGAGGCCAACGAGAGGAAGTGGCTTGGCTCAAATGAGAATGGGAAAAAAATGACTGAGTAAGAGTAACACTGAAAACGCACACTCATAAGGCAGACATCAGTGTCAACGGACACCTCGTCCTCATTATATTACAGAATCTTCCAGTTTCTTTCTGAGTTTGACATTCATTTCTCCACCCCTAAGACTCATTCTGCCCATTACAAAATCTCCTCAGTTAGTCCTCACACAGATGGTCCAGGCAGCTGAGCATCCCAAATGAGAGAAACGTGGGGGAGGGGGAGAGAGACAGTAATGGAAAAGAGAGAGAAAGCCCCGGGGAAAGAACCCAATTCATATATGCTGCCAGATATGAGAAAATAGACATGAAAAGATATATTATGTCTAAGACAGAGATCTATCTATGGCCATCGGTTTCTGATAGGAATTGTGTACTTGATGACATTAACAATAACCACATTGACTTGAAAACAACTGTTCACATGGCATATGAACAATAGAGACAATTTTTTAGACCTGCAGATTGTTCACTTTGTTCCAAAACAGGGACTTAAATTGTTACAATGACACATATTCTTCTTGGTTTGATTCAGCTTTCAACTGCAATAACTAAAATGCTCAGAATCAGACAGTGCTGCTTTTTACACACCACATTTCCCATTATGAATTATGATACAGTTTGGTTTGTTGGGTTGGTTTGCTTTCTCACCAAAAGTGGTTCACTACAGTGTTCATTTTCAATCAGGCCGGGACAACTTTGTTCAGGCAATCTCGAACTGATTATTTTGGTACGGATCCGAGTGCAATTGCCATGTTATTAGATGCCTAAATGAACCCAACTATGCAATCACAAAAAGTAACTATATAGTCGGATTAAATAATGCATTAGTTTGTAATGAAGAACATCAAAGATTTTAGCTTTTTAAACAAACTCAACCACATGCAACATCACTTCCACCTCAGAGAGCTCAAGGGCTGTTTTCCCTGATGAAAAACATCTCCTCTAGATCACATCTCTCTATTTTAATATTGCTTATAAATACAGGCTTTGTTGCATCCGCTCTACCCATTCTGACTGTTTTTCTCTTGCTATTGATCCAGTTTGGAATGATAGATGAGAATCAGATGCAAGAACGTCAGGTGGTGGAGAGCTGAAGAGATTAGAGGAGTGAAACAGCCTCCTTCCGGGAGGAAAACACACTCACCATCACATGGCCTTACGACCTTAACGATCCTGCAGAGGGATATAGACAGCTTCCTCTGCATGTAAACAATAGTGACCCGGGGGGTCAGAAGCCTATGCTGTCCATCTAATTCTGGGGGGAGGATCTGACCTCTTCTGACTTCTGATGACCTACAAAGTGGCTAATTTCAACAGGCAAGTATGAAAAAAATTATTTTTGGTACGTTTCATCATCTCTCAAAAAATCATTTTTATTGAAGGACATAGTTCTTGAAACTTCTGAAATCCCAAAATTAATCGTGGTTAATGTGTCAGCGCTCCCAAGATTGTGTTAATAAATTTAAAAACAAGGAGCTTTGTCATAATTACTGCAGAAATACCCAATGTGTCTATAGGTGTATTAAATAAATTAGAGGCACTACATGGTGGAGGCCTTCGAATATTGTGTTGGAAAATGGGGGGCCTTTTGAGTAAAAATAAGATTGAGAACCACTGCTTTAGGAAACCTAATGGCCTACTAATTTCTACAAACCTAACGTGCTACAAAATCTTTGTGATAAACACAATGTCATTTAATATAAAACCCAGCTCTAGGGAGCACGAGATGGAGAGAAAATGACCAGAAAAGGTAAATATGGTGGCTTTGTGACCTTACAAACATATAAGACCCATCGTACCTACAAACCTTCTTAAAGCACAAACCCTCTTACCGACACTCCGTCACTCTCAGGGACGAACCTGCACACGCCTCATGCTTAATGCCTCATCCAATTATCGTAACCAATCCCTGTGCAGGATCCTAATGCTCCTGAAGGGATGACTCCACTCTTAACAGTAGCCGAGCGAGAAGCGCTCATCCCCTGTAGACCCACATATGATGTAAACAAACACTGCACACACAGAAGCGTTGCATACCTTCTAGAAGCAGTGTTTTTGGCAGGTCTCCAGCGATGGCGCATTAGTCTTTTAATTGTCCCGCCGCTGAACCGCAGATCACCCTCATGCTAATCGGGTCATCGCCGCATTGTAACGGCAAAATGCACTTTGGCCTCTTTATCTGAGGGCAAAGCACAACACAGCCATATGCATTTTTAAGTACTGCATTGTGCCTTAAAAAGTTCCCTGTGTGCAAAGCTTGCTTCTCACAATCAGCTAACCACTGCGGCACAGCAGGTTCTAACAGGCTAATGCCATCTTAACTTTAGCCACTCCGGGCCAAACCCACATGTCTTAAAACTGAAGAACAAGAATACTGCAAAAAATCTGAATAGCTCACTATAGGAAATGTTTTTACCCCCTTCGATTCCCAATCAATGGAGAGATTGTGAGAGATGAAGCACAAATTTGCACACCGCCGAGATGCTGCATGAATCGCATGGCTTCTCCCGGCCCGTTTGCATGCACTGGGGACATCGTTGTTGGCGGCGGGCCTCTGATTTGGCGTTTAGTCAGAAGGCTGACTAATTTGTCATTTGCCACAGTTTAGGATTTCACATATCAAATCTGTCCGGCCAATTCTCCATTGTGCCTCCGATCAGATAATACACACTTAAAAAAATTTGTAAAGTTTTTTTATGCATTTGAATTCCATATATATTTTCCATACTGGCACATATTTGGCACACACAGTTTTAACTAATAAATGAACTTATAACTAATAAAACTAACTTATAAACTTAATGTGATAATATTTATCGAAACGTACAATTTCTCCAACGCAAATATGCCATGATTTTTTGAGTGCAGAAGTGTATGTATGACTGACAATGCATCACATTTTTTGATTATTCGTTTTTGTTAAAAAACTTTAAAAAAATTGGATGCATTTTTTTATATGAAAAAATCTTATATTTAGGCCTAAGTATTTTTATTTTGAGTACAGCATCTTTATGCACCCTCTAACCTCCCCTTCCAACCCCCCACCCCGTGCCCTCCGGAGGTTGCAGAAGTCTCCCTCAACCCCTGTCTATCAGTCTAAAACAAGGGAACACTGGCTCTATTCAGAAAGAACCACCACAAACAGGGGCACCGGGGCTCCTCATCGGGGTGGGGTGGGGCGGGAAAAGGGCAGTTTGCTGGTTAAGAAACACACTAGTCTGAAGAGTAAAAGGTCAAAGGGTTTGAGTAAGAATCTGTAATCAAATTTTTCAGGCATCTTCAGAGCATTCAGAATAAAGCAAGAATAAAACCTCACGTCAAATCTCATATGCTAATAAAATCCATGTTAAGCCACAGCAGGGAGGAACCGAATACAGTAACACTATAAATTTATTTACAGGGCACATTAGTGGTAAAAATTCAAATGTATGACAATTTCTAAGTAAATTGATAGCTATGGTTTTTGTTTCTACAAAAACAAAAAAAAAACACCTCATTATATTTTTCTGCCCCCCCAAAAAAATCTAATGATCAGATTTTAGAGCTAAGTTAAAGAGTTATCAAATTAAACAACAACAAAAAATATTTAGTATTACAAGTTTTCTGAAATGTTACATTGAAGTATGCAAATGAGGCATTATCTAATTAAATATGCACTAATTTGCATACATTTTCCAAAACAGAAATCATTGAAAGCCAGGTTTAAAATACAATCAGTGGCCAATGTTTTTAGGAATAAAATGTTCATTGCTTAAATGAAATCACAAAAAAGTAGGCTACTTCAATCCCTCCATTCATCATATAGTGCTAGCCTTCTCTACAGCGGCACAAGCAAAAGACTGACTCAAGGTGTGATTGAGGCTTGCGTCACAGAACCGCTTTCATGAGTCCATGAATAGTCCATGAATAGTCCATTGGACGTTGGTGTCCATAACACAAACACAATTACATAATAGCACTCAAGAGCGGACGGCGTCTTAGACGCATCTGTGTGGAGATACTGGTTCCCTCTCTATATGCCAATCACATGACTCTCTGACTGAGCCCATTATACAGCATACACATGCCGAGATGAAGTTGGACGGCCCGAGGTGCATTGCAATGAAACAAGTCACCAAAGAAGGGATTGTTGGGGTGGTGGCCCTCGCGGAGGAGGGAAAAGAGGATAGAAACACAAGGAGGCACATGACAGGACCGCTGCTGTCCAAGCTGACAAAAGCCACTTTACTGCCCCCGCTGTGGAGATTGTGATCGCGGCCAGCGCATTCCCAAAACACCCTTGGCCAAAGGTTGGGAAGCCGCTCTGTCCAACACACAAAAACAAACAGATCTGCCCATTCAATGGTACAATCCGCAAGCGGAGCGAGGAAAGGAAGGTAGTGACGTCAGGCTGTAAGAAACCACTTTGAGTGTATTACCCTCATGGGACTTGATGGAAACAAAACCAATGGTAAACCGAGACTAAACTAGCTGTGATTGAAGAAGCTTTTCCTGCCCGGGGCACCAATTACTCCTGCGGCAGACACCTGGACAGCATCCAGGTGACGAAGAGGTAATCCCTGTACTCTAAGGAAGATTTACGTAAGGTTTCTGGAACATATGCTATGCCTGGGAGTGAAACACTCCACGACTGTCTGAGATGCAACAGATTAGTGACCTACAAAGGGACACTTATAGGCCGTTTGCGCTGGATGTGTGCTTGCGTTCTGTTTTGTACTGAGACCCTAAAGGGGACATTGTGATGGAAAAAGCTATTGTGTGTGCTCGCCAAAGTAGAAGAAAGAAACCGCAAAACTTTTGCCTTCTCCCAAGTATCTTTGCACTCTCTTGCAAAACTTTTTCATTACCCCAAGAAACTTTGTGTTTGCACACAAAACTTTTGCCTTCCCCTAATAAATTGTATATTTATTTGCAAAACCTAAAAGAACCCCAAGAAACTTTGCCTTTCAAAATCTCTAAAGGAGGGGACATTGTGATGGTAAAAGCTATTGTGTTTGCTCGCCAAAACTATTGCCCCAAGAAATTGTGAGTTTCTCTCTCTTTCAAAATGTTTGCATTTTGGGGGAACCCTAGCACTTTGCGCTTGGTCACAAATGTTTTTCCTTCCCCCAAGAAACTTTTTCTCGCAAAATTTCCTGCAAGCGTTTTCTCGCTTTCTTGCAAGACATTTGCCTTAACCAATGAAATGTTATGCTCTCTTTCAAAACGCTTACCTTCCCCCAAGCAACTTTGCATACGCTTGTAGAACTTTTCCCTTCCCCCAAAGAAATTGTGTGTTAACTTGCAAAACCTTTGTATTCTTTGCAAGCAAACAAAGCTTCTTGGTGGAGCTCAAAACTTTTGCGAGCGAACTTAAAAGCATCTCATATTATTTCCATCACCATGTCCCCTTAGTTTTGACTGTAGGTTCAATGTACACCACCAACCCGCTTTTCATGATTTGTGAATGCAGAGGACGATGCATTTTTTGGGGTTTCTGCATAATCTGCCATTTAACCTCTATATAACTGCAAAAATGGAGTTTGCAGTAAATATTATTTACACATTAGTGTGATAAAGACACATGCCTTGATGAAGAAAAAAAAAAAAGCATGGATGTGCTTGATGTTAAAAAGAGTCTTTAAGCACACAAAATAATTGTATTTTTATTTTTATCTAGCACCATAATATGGTAAATGTGGTTTGTAAAAAATATTGCAACACCACAAATCAGTGATTTTGATAAATATATATATATACAGTATATTTGTGAATTCCCGGTGAATGAATGTCAGACAGATATTTTTGTTTGTCATGTCATGCATCTTGTGCCATAAATAAGGAGATTTCATAATTTAAGAAGGCTTAGCAAATGAATAACTTTTCTGTTCTATCTTGCTGCAGTCCATCTAGTGGTTTGTGAACATTTACTTTTACATTTACGCATGTGGCAGACGCTTTTTATCTAAAGCGACTTACATTGCATTTCAAGGTTCTTGCTTTCCCTGGGAATCAAACCCATGACCTTGGCATTGCAAGCGCCAACGCTCTACTGTTTGAGCTACAGGAAAGTGAACATGAGTCCTTCCATTGTAAAACGCCCCTTAAAACAGCACTGTAATTTAAGGAAATGCAATAAAACTGTTCAAATAAAAAAAAATCTGTAAATTGTGCATCCGTCTGACACACAACGCCAGAGAAGGGTCACATGACCAAGGGAGCTGGTACCAGCACCTCTGTCTATCGCATGGAGAAACATCGCAACCAGCGGCGGACCAACTCGGTCCCCTGGGGACAGGGAGATTAACACATGACAGAGCTTGTTAACTTGGGACAAAGCATGATGCTAATCCTGTGCGATCCTCCGATGGACACCCGCACAACGGGATGCACACAGGACATGGGCCAGATATGTGCGCCAGCATGTGTACCATGCCACCTGGCGAAGAGAATTAGAGGAGAAATTATGAGATGAGAAGGATATTGATCAGAAAGAGAAAGTGCAGTGGTCGCAGCACAGATGGGAAGTGCATTAGCAGAACATGTGGACATGCCGAAATTGGGAGGTTTGGGCGCAAGGGGGCCTTTTAACTAATTTGTAATTTGAGGAGCTGCATGCTCGATTCTATTATCTACTGTGAGCACAAAAAAAGCTGAAGAACCAAATTACATAAGAGCAGATAAAGTCCAGCTGGTGGGGGGTTCGATCAATGGCATCTGATAGTGTGTGTTTGTTTGGGACAGTATGGCCACAAACGTCATCTGCACTGGACAATAAACGTGCCCTTCAGCAAACAGGAGGAAGTGACACTCACTCCACAGGAAATGACTGTACCTATAAGAGGATTATCCTTCTGTTCACAGCTGACTGGCACCTTCCAGATGGACTCTGAGCCTCTGTTCTGACTCAACAAATAAAACTTTATAACATGCCCGTTGGAGAAATGCAAATCTTAATGAGACTGTTTACAACCAAACATTGGTTTTAGTCTGTAATGGTTGGGGATCTCAGCTGGTCAAGCCAAAGGTTGTAGGTATAAAATCCTGCAAAAGCGATTCTCCTTTCACTGTTGTGGCTTTGAGCAAAAATATTCACCCCCTGGTTGCTCAAGACAGAATGTTTTTCTGCTAAAATGCATTGTAAGCTGCTTTGGATAAAGCTCTCCTAAATAATACTATCCCAGAGGAAATCTAATTGCTCAGGTTGTTTCTGGCAACTAGCAACCTCTCAGATTTCTCTCATACAATTAGAAATTAGATACATATAAAAGTTATTTTTGCCATAGACAATAGTTATATTTACAAGATATCACTAAAATACATTGGTTAACATTAGTTTTCTACATTAGAAATAATTTATTCTCAAACATTTACATTTTAGGTCATGTACATTTCAATTGACTAATACAAAATTTTTAAATATTATTTAATGGACTAACATGAATAACAACGGACAGTTGTGTATTTATTAACAAAGATTAATAAATACTGCAATAAATGCGTTGCTCAGTTATTTAATGCACTAATGGGACCTTATTGTAAAAACTCATGTGGATAGCTGCTAAGATCACTTGATCTTGAAATAATTTGGTGAGAAATGTTTGAGTTCATAATAACTCTAGAGGAGGAGCACATCAGATTTTCCTCAAACAACAATAACATACATTGATATTTAAAAAAAAAAATCCCACAGACAGACTAGAATATCACAGAGAATTGGGATGCAACCACCCAAAACACACAATGCTTGCACAAAGCATTGTGTATAAAACTCAAGTTTATTTTTACATGGATGCATCCAAGTAATATTTTATGAACACTGTAAGCTGGATGCTGAAGGAAATTTAGTCTCATGCCTTTATAAGTTTGGTTGGCATTTTCCACTGCATGGAGCCCTACGGCATCAAGACACCTAGTTTTCAGGGTTATTTTAATATGTACTTTCAGACACTGCATGTGAACTATAACCTTTATAAATGCAGTGGGGTCAATACATCCATTAGTAAATTGCCGCACCCCATGAAATCAGTGACATCCTCAAAGATGCCATTCACTGAGTGACATCTGCCAAGACCAGAACAAAGGACCAAAATGCATCAAGACAGGACTGCATGTCTGCTCTGATATAATGTTGCCTCAGACGGAGATTAACACAGCAAGAGCGCTACAACTGCACAGCAGACATGTTTACAGAAAGCTGAACCGTAACCAAAAAACACACCCCAAAAAAGCACTCGGAACCCTGCAGAACACCACAGCTGCAACACAATATCCCATCCAAACAGAGCCAACTGTCCTCTGACAACTGCTCAGCCCCGAGAGTGCTATCGTTACCGGAGGAGGGAGAATTATCAGAAAACGACAGATGACACAGGAAAACCACTGTAACTTCCTCTTGGGACAACAGTAAGTGTTCAACACACTTTCAAATATAAAGGCTCCAAAAGAGTGTTTTCCTATGCACTAGAAGAACCATTGGTAATTTTTGAGGTGAATAGTTAAACGTTACTACATGCACTTATGCACTAAATTATGCATAATTACAAGTGAATAACCCTAAACCAAACCCTACCCGTAACTCTATAGTAAGTACATGTAGTTTATTAATATAACTACTTATTTGAGTCGGTACAATGTAACTTACGTCACCTTAAAACAATGTGTAACCAAACCATTTTTGGTTCCTCAAAGAACATTTCAGTGAACTGTACGTAAAAGAACCAGTGTGAAGGACATTAAGAATCTAAAGAACCATATACAACCTTTAGGTTGTTCTATGGATGTTAAGCCCGGGATACACCAAGCCGACGTCAAAGAACTAACGACGACTAAATCTGATCGTGTTGTTGCCTCTCACCGGCTGTGTATCGGCCAAAAAGCTGCGCTTGGACACATCAAAAAGACTAAAGGCGACTGTCAACTAGCATGCGTGTAAGTAAATATCTGTCTATTTCAGCAGGTATCAATAGTCTATATTCGTCATTAAAAAAGGGAAACCGAAACAAGGCCTGCAGATATACAAACCATAAACACGCTGATCACTTTCTTCATTCCACTCGGCTCATGTTATTACGAAAGTATTCGAATGCTTAGGTAAGATGACGTAAAATCATATAACAGCCTTCTATTTGTTCCGTCTTGACTTCTTTGCTCGCTTTCATCACTTCGCTAAGCTGAACAGCCAATCAGAGTTCTGTCTCTCGCCGACGGCCTGACACCGATTCTACAAGCTCAATTTGCCCCGGAAAAACGAGATGGCGTCCGACTAAAAAAGTAAGCCGACTGATGCTAAAAAACGTTGCCCGACCGTTGGCTTGGTGTGTCCTGGCCTGTCCAGGCCCCCTGAAATCAAAAAGTTTTTTAGCTTTTAATATGAATATGTTAGTCTTAAGGTTATGCAATATGGTTTGGAGAAAAATAGTTTTATTCCGTTTTCGAACTGTACGTTGGTTAAGAATGAAATGGCTAGAATTTATTTACACCTCTACTATTGAATCGGATTCGCTTCCATGGTGCTGTCAAGTACGACTCGCAGTCAATGAGGTAAACTAAACGCTATTGGCTATTTGAAAAGGGGGAGGAGCCATTCAATATGTCCCACCTTAGCTTCCTGTTTCAGTGGAAATTACGTCAACGCAGATACAACGCGCGTATACAAAGCTGCGCGTTCCAAGACACTTCAGTGGACCTTTAAATGTTCTTTATGGAGATGCATAAACCATTTTTAAGAGTGGACTGTGAGCAAGCAAACGTTGGTGGGCCAGATTACGCATATTAGTCACATTCTCTTATGTCACTTTAGATATTCATAAACAAGGATCTGACCTTTCTGATGCTATTTTCTGTAAATTGTTCTCTAGCAAAACCAGAGCCAATCCCACCCCCAATTCCTTATACAGTCACACTACCCATCATGCCATGACACATTTGTAATTGCTGGCAATGCCGACCCCCCAAGAGCCTAATCCCTGTAGGCCGGAGTTAGACAGCCACAGCATTGTATCGGGATCATAATATGACAGAACAATGACACTGGAACAAAAATGGATCTGAAATAATTAGAGAGAGTTGACCTTGCATATTCTGAATTCATATACACTGACATCTTAAAATAGTCTGTATTACTAGAATTGTTTAATCCTCCCTAAAACTATATATCCCAAACAAAAGCAGAAGAGATAGATCTGGAGCTGTGAGATGAAGGCCTCAGGGGGTCGAGGCATCTGTCTTAAACCTTTGTTTGCTGAGAGGAGAGAAGGGAACTATTAAGCAAGACAATAGGATGAACTGACTTACAAAGCCAAGATTTAGCAGCATGAAGTAGCCAAACCAACCTGCACCTGCTGCGAAGAGCGTCATTTTGACTCAAGTTGCGTAGGGATTTGAGAAGAAAGCAATGCCAAGAAACCACCCTGTTGATTTTCACTGGCCCTAAACAATGAATATACCAACATAGAGCGAAAAAATACCCCACAAGCCCTGTGCATAGAGGTCACCCGGGATCCTCTCTAAACTCAAAGTACATTTCCAAAAAGATAATGCAGTCAGATTAATCGCTCCTGGTTGTTTTTTATATGCAGAAACATCAATACTTCACAGTAGTCCATTGGATGATATCGAGCTGCTGGTTGTTAACTCTGTTCTGTATCTCGTATAAATGAGCAGGGTGTAGACAGATAAACTGCACCAGCGGGCGTGTATTTTGGAAGGTTGGGTCCCTTAATTAATTCCTGCGGTATCATTACACGCGTTGATGGTGCCGTGAAACACCTTTAACATCCATGGAATCTTTCCACTGCACAAAAAGCTCATTATAGTTGAAAAAGATTCGTTAGGTGTTAAAAATGTTCTTCAAACTAAGAAAAGAATGGTTCTTTTATATGAAAGGTTCTTTGGGGAACTAAAAATGATTATATGGGATCACTGCAAAAACTCCCCATTGGAACCTTTATTTTCAAGCCTGCATGAGGTCATTACGTTGAGCTTTACTTAAAAAGCAGATACAGTTATACTTGTATGGATTAAATAAGTGAATATAGTTTAGCCTATATATTTACATTCTGATAGATCCAGTATAATAAAGCCTTCATATACCGGCACATTCAGTCTCTGTAAACTGTATAACATTGTATATGGACCGGTAGCCTATGGTTTTTATACTATATTATACGCCTATAGACCGAAGAATAGAACGGGTCATATTAGTATGTACCGGGTGTGTATGAATATATTGTGTATGAAGCGGGTGTGTGAATATATTGGATGTGGAGCGGGCGGGTGGAGGAGGCGTAGAACAAAAGAGCTCGAGCGAACGCACGAGCGGAAAGTTTCACTGCATCTGCTTCACACAAAAAAACATTACTCTTATGAAAACTGTATTATAATTTCTTCTTCATCATCTGTCATTGCTATATGTGTTTTCTGAAGGACTGTCCGTGATTAAATTCGGCCACAGCACGAGTGGGTTTGGCGTCACCGCCCAGACATCCACCGTTGAAACGGACTGAAAGGATGAACAAGGCAACACGGAATAAAAGAAGGCAATATATGCCGGTTAACACGCAATAAAAATCGCTAAAACAACTGAACAGATTGCGTGTGATAGATTTAAGCCTATAAATCAAACCGGTGTGAAACCTGATCGCTTCAGTGGCATTTTCATCTGATGATCTCATTTAGGCTATTCCGCCGGCACTATATTATAATGACCGATGTGAACAAGAACTCATAAATATTCATTTACATATCAATGCATTCAGTCGTAAATCATGCTGTTGAATGAAATGCATCTCTTAAATTGGCACTGACATTTATTAATTCGTTCTGACACAGTGAAAAACGTGTTTAATGAATCACCGCTTGTTTCTAGGGTGGAATCTTACCGAATTTTAAAGCGCTTTTCCTCCAGCAACGCCCAGTCGGTACTCGCGTCTCCTGCCGTTTCTTTCCAAGCGGAACACCGGTGGTCAGCGATGTGAATCGAGACGAAACCGGCAACAAATGTTGAAATTTATACCAGTAGAGTGAAGCTCTGACGGAGACTGTGTGAAGCTCACTGACTGACTGTCTACCGGTGATAAAGAGATGTGCGCGTCTCCTCCTGGCAGCAGAGAATGAAACGACGCTTGGCGATCCGCGCACGCACGCGCACACGGTACCGGGCGAGAGAGAGAAAGCATTGAAAAGGATGAAAAGCGCGAGCGGCTTCGGTTTCTCCCGCCAGTGACCAATCAGCGCTCAGACTGAGATTTATGCAAATGAGGGATGATGTCATCGCACAGGCCACCCCGCGTTCTTTCTTTCTCCCGTTCTTTACGCGCCATATCCCTCTTCTTTTCTTCTGCCCCGGACCCCAATGCGCGCCCCTGCCCCCCACGCCCGCGTTCCCGCCGTTTCTTTACACTTTCACTTGTGCACTCAAGGGAGACACACACATACACAGTGACACAGGGCTAGGGTTAATATTAGTAACTAAAACTTAAAAGCAATAAAAAACGTTTTCGTTTAGCAAAATATAATGAAAGCACTAACTTATTTTTGTTTAATGTAGTTGCAAAGGCAACATCTTGTTAACTTATATATATATATAAAACTTCTTTTGATGAGCAATGTAAAAACATATGTTGTCATAACTTTTTTGATCATATACATTTTTACAGTGAGCTGCTGCTTTGCTGCATCAGATTGTGACCCAATGCAAAATATGGCCCAACTCTACACAAACTTATTAAAATGAATCCAGGTGAACAGGAAATCTGACCATTGATGGGATTTGGGCAGCATTTTAACCTCCCTTTTAAAATTCGCCACACCTATTTACTTTGCCATCATAGCTCTGCATGGATGTATTGTTAGCCATATTTTATTATTTACACTTATCTCATGCTCACCGTGGACAAACCTGCGCCACATTTTTGAGTTGCAACCCACTAGTTTAGAACCACTAATCTATCCAGATAAAATATGAAACCACAGTAGGATAAAATGGCAATGTCGGGGCAACATTTAGAGTAAACATGAAGGACATCTCTGTTTGGGTTTATTTAGCTAACAGCTATACGACACCTGTTCTCACCTCACTCCACCAGTGATTGGGGGATCAAAACACACATTTGTCCTAATCTCTGAATGTGTTTTGGTAGCGTTTGCTCGTGCTTCAGACTGCATGCTCTCCCTCAAGTCTTTGTCTTGCTTTCTCTGGGCGAGACACAGGGTGGGCTTTCGTCTGTCTGCCTCTCTGTCTCGCGATGCTCTGCTTGTCTGACAAACAAAGCTGCATGTAAATGTTCCTCTAGCAGAAGCGGAGGCATTTCTCTTGTGTTTATTCTCTGTGGTTTCTGCCAGGTCCCATGAGTCAGTATGAATTTCATTTGAATAAGTTGCATAGTTATTATATAGTCAAACCAAAATTTATTCAGACACCTTCAATATTTTCTCACATCATCACAGTTTATTCTCTATAGTTTAGGAAATGGTAGTGAAATATGATAAGAACTCAGAGTTATTAAATCAGTTGATATTTCACTGGTTTTGTCCATCCTTCTGTTAGACTGTCTCACAGATGAATCATGTTGAATATCTGTCAGCTGTTAAATTTAACTACACAATTAGATAATACACATTTAGCTCAACCAATGACCAAGCAATGCTTCATTTTGTTCAGTCTGTGTGTAAAAAGTTAACTTTTATTTTGCTATCCTCACTAACATAAATTAGCCTAACTATAGTGTCCTGCACCCACTAGTAAAAAATATTGCAAAAATGATATCTGGTGTCTGAATCATTTTTGGTTTGACGGTATATCTGACATTTTAATTTGTGTAGTTGTCACAAGGTTGTCCAGGTTGGATTTGTTGGATGTCAACGGAACGATGACATCACAGTGCTTTTGGAGTCATGCGATGACCTCATGCTTAGCAACAGCACAGCGCCCAGGCAAAATAAAGGGTGACATTTTAGAGAGAGCAGACCTCAGACCTCAGTGTGTTGGTGATGGACATTTTGGGAGCACACAAAGGGAGGAAATATCCTGACCCTTGCGGTAGGGGACGGTGCCGAACCGGCAGGAAGGGGCGGAGCGTATGAGCCGCCACTCGCTTCCTACGCTATTTATCTGATTGTTTTTCCCCAATGCCGGCGATGGGCCCTGCAGCTGGGCAACACAGCTCAAGAACACTGGCACTGCGTCAAACACACACTCGCACAAAAACACAAGCCCCAGCTAGCAAACATGCCAGTCAGGAACAAACACTCCCTAAAAACAAAAAACCTGGATCCAGAAACATCAGAGCAGAAGTTCAGAGAGCAAAACAATCCAGTTCCAGAAGTAAAATCCAATTCGTTTTCTACTAAGACAAACTGATTTTAACATGTAAATAACATATTAATGAAATTGTGACGTCAATGTCAATGTATTTATAAAACTGTTTAATAGCCGAATGCCCATCAAATTCATTCACAGCAAATTAAAACCGTACTTTTAATCAATGGCTGCAAAGGCCCATTCACACTAAGAATGAACGATACAACTAAAGTCTAATTTTCGGAGAATAGGGAAGTCCACACAACTATAAGACACAGATTAATGATATCATCCTGCTGATGAATGATAAAAACATCGGCAGCCAATCAGAATCCACCAGACTTTAAAGAGCTGACGAAACAAAACTGCATCGTTACCTACGTTATCGTGCATTGCCGTATACGATAATATAGTACCATATATGGTATAAAAAATATATTTTCTTTCAGTAATGTCATTCACAAGAACTTATGATTTTCAAACACCTTTTTGCTTCTAATTTTGTTCTCTCTTTTCTAATTCTAATTCTGCAATGATTCATCTCTGAGCGGGTTGGTGTGGTTCATGACTCAACTATAGGAAAATAGGTTTACTTCTGAAACCAAAGGCACAGAAAGTGTCTCACTAACCACATTTACATGCAACCAAATAGTCTGTTTGGATTGATGGCTCGATCGGACGGAAAAGGCTCAAATCTCAAATCCATCTGACTGAGCTCGATACCAATGAAGGGATGGTGTTGACCTGGAATAATACGATCAATAGGGAAAAAATGAGCGTGTAAATGCTTGAATCTGACGGTTTTCTCAATAGGATTAAAAAAAAACCTTGTGCAGTGGCTTATGTTTATGTACTTCATGGGTATTATGAACTGGTCAGTGCAAGAGACTGAATATTGAAAGCTCTTCTGACATATATGTCAGCTGTTTTAGATATGCCATCAAGACAAAAATGGCAATTTTAGGCCACTTGTGCATGGACATTATTGTAGTGGCTTTTGCTGCATTTATGGCATGTCATAATTACCATAATTATGAGATGAAAACACGTGGCTACTCTACATTTACTCTGAGCTGTGAAATTAGCTTTTTACAAGTCGGAATCTTTTCTAATTACGGTAATTACGACAGCGTGAACCCACCTTTTCTCAGGTTCTCAATGCGAAAGTTGTGTTCGGAATATAAAATATGTAAACGAATATGTGAATCGGAGCGCCAACGTTAGTGCTCCG
The DNA here is from genome assembly GCF_951802725.1 of Rutilus rutilus. Lineage (NCBI taxonomy): Eukaryota > Metazoa > Chordata > Actinopteri > Cypriniformes > Leuciscidae > Rutilus > Rutilus rutilus. The sequence goes on from NC_140209.1 coordinate 25,067,675, forward strand.
GTATATAACCGGAACTTTGAAGGTTCAGTAAAAGCGATTTCTGAGAATCATTATTAACCACTGTTAATATTTGAAATCAACCCAAACAAACACACCCCTCCCTTCATTGCTCCGCCCCCAAAATGCATGGAAACGCAATGCAAGAGTGGATGTCTCTTTATCATAGCAGAAAATACAAGTTGATTTGTAACTCGCCAGCAGCACTGACTCAAAACCAGTGTTACTCGATGGGGCAGAAACAACACAACCTTGGCGTCCGTTGTCAGGCCTAATATTAATGCGGATCCTAAAGCTCTTGCCTGATCATAACCCTTCTTTTTCCAGTGATATTCCTCTGAGCCATTCTCTTTTGTAATGTCTCTTTGCCAGTTTATTCACACTTGGTATGTTTGGTTGGATTAAAACGAACTCTGGTGTGATTGCTCTCTTAGTGCGGTTCGTTTGAATAAGTGTGAACGCTGCGATCCGAATCCTGGTGCCACTAAACAAGATGGGTCTCGCTCCGCTTCCAAACGAACTCTGGTGTGGTTCGACTGAAATATGAACGCAACACATACCAAAGACATGTAAACGACCTGTAAGCGTATCTGTTTTTCCGGGTCATAGTCGCGATGTTGCCCATCACAGTTCGGTTGAGGGATTCCTGACTCTGTTTTGACTAATTTACAGATTTAATGAGCTCTTCATGAGTTCTCAGCTGGTCAAAATACCATCATATGTAGGCTACGCACATACAGCGAGCGTATTTAGCTTGAGCGAACCAAACTTCAAGTGTGAACACACCCCAAATTTCCCTCTTGCTCTCTCTCCTCCCCCATCATGAGTGAACACGCCCCCTACTGCTGATTGGCTCACTCTCTCCTCCCCCATCATGAGTGGACACACCCCCTACTGCTGATTGGCTCACTCTCTCCTCCCCCATCATGAGTGAACACGCCCACTACTGCTGATTGGCTCACTCTCTCCTCCCCATCATGAGTGAACACGCCCCCTACTGCTGATTGGCTCACTCTCTCCTCCCCCATCATGAGTGGACACGCCCCCTACTGCTGATTGCTCACTCTTGCTCCTCCCCCATCATGAGTGGACACACCCCCTACTGCTGATTGGCTCACTCTTGCTCCTCCCCCATCATGAGTGGACACACCCCCTACTGCTGATTGGCTACAAGCAGAGAATGTCTAATATGGCGAGAAGTTTCACTCTCAGTACACTTCCGGCTTCTGAACTGGTTGCAGTTCCTCTCTGATTCCATATGAGGGCGCTCACAGGACGAGTGCAGAATGAATGGAGGTCTATGGCGCTATACCAATAAAAATCCACTTTTCTCAGGATATAATTTTTTGTCTAGTAATTTGAATGTTGTATTCGAAAGGAGATGCAAATAAATTACACATTGCTGGGTGTTAGATTTTTTTTAGTCACTTATTTGCTTTAAAAAGTCTTTCAAAGTGTCAATGACGTCATACACATGTACGACCAGAGATACTGCTTAACGGCAATCCTTCACTCACTCTGGTGCATTCGCGCTCTGCACTTTCTTTTCACTCAAGGCATTGACAACACAGCTGACACAGGTAAACACACGTGCTAGAAGAGTTTTTGTTTTGTTTGTTTCTGGTCCCGCTTCGGATGCCACTATGCCATCAAGCGGTATCTCTGGTCGTAATCAGTCCTTCACTGACCAATCAGCGTTCATTAGCAGAATGCTAGCGTGTTATGGGCAACAACAACTCAACCTGTAAGAAATCAAAAGGACATAAGTACTTGTTCATTCAACTTTCGACCTAAAACCCATGTTGAACTTGCAAAATCTACAATCAGATCCGAGATTTCTCAACGGCAATCGGGTGAAAGAGACAAATTTAGCTGTCTAGCCCCATTGACTCCCATTCATTTTGCACTCATGGCGATCGCCCCCAGTGGAACTCTGGTGGTACTACAACCAAAATTCGGTACAATAGAGCTTAATAGGGACTATTAGGGAGTGGGCAGGCTCTCCGTAGACGGGCTCTGCTACAAGTTTATTGTGGTTCAACTTTCAACAGCATTTTCCAGAAATAGCTTACTGTACCTTTAAGGATTTGAAGTCGGATTGGATTAATTAGGATTTGTGAAAATGAGTGCATGTGAACATACTTATCAGGCACTAAAATACAGGAAGCTATTTAACAAGTAAATCATTAAGAATCAGCTCTTTTACACATACACACACACACAAACGCAAATCACACCAGAAAAAAACTCCAAGCAAACACGCAGATGGACTGGGAGTGTGTCGGCATTTATGCGCGCGCACACACACACACACACACACACCCACACCCACCCACACACACAAGCACACACACAAAGGCTCTTCTGCACGGATGGATACGGCAGCGCATGCAAATGGTGCGTTCAGAGCGCGAGCGCGCGCGCGCACACACACACACGTTTGCACACACAAGCTGCAGCACGGTTACCCTGGAGACACGAACATGCCGGCACTGCACCTGATTAACATTCAGCTTCTGAACGTTAATGAAGCACACGCTCCAACAACATTATGAGAAAGCAAATATAATGAGTAAATAACATTATACCGATGCTTTAATTACATTATGAGGTCGTCTCGGTACATTAGCCATTAGATATAGTCAAATAAATGTCATTTATGATAAAGTTTATGTCTCCTAAATACACAGGATGACTATTAAACTTGTCTTTTAACTGACCCTTTAAACTCTCTTGATTACTTTTGCCTTCTCAAGCCTATAGTCTCTGAGTGAACCAACAGAGCTTATAGAGAATGTAATGGTTTCCTTGTGTATTAACAGTAGCCTACATAAATTGTCAGGTTTATTTATTTATTTATTTATTGCATATTAGCAGCAAAGGCTATTTTAATGGCGAAGTAGTATAATAAATAAATAATACATGAATAAATAAAGAATTATGTATTATTATACAATTTTATCAAATACAATAATTTAATTAACAATTATATAATCTCTTTGCATTTTATATATTAGAATTTCCCCAGGAAACGTCTAAATAAAATGTCCATTAATTACATTTCTGAATAAAATGGCTGTCCAATATAATTTAAACCAGGACATTCCTACAAAAGTTTATTTATAGATTTATTTGTAAAAAAAAAAAAATCCCAAACTGGAAATTCTTCACCTCATAAATCATATTTAGTTAATTACTGAAAGTCCCATAGGAATGAATAGTGTGACTGGCAGTAAAAACTGTAATAAAAAATGATTCTTACATGACACTGGTCATATGTCATTCTAGGTCAGCGGACACACACACACACACACACACACACACCTTGAAAAGCACATTATTTGCATTAGCATCTTCCTCTGTGCATTGGCCTAATGTGTGGAAGCTCTTATTCTTCACATCTTCAGTTTTAGGCCCAAGGCTAGTGAGAAAACTCAAAAGACTCAAAGAGGTTCCAGTCAAGGTCCTTCTCCTGCTTTCAAACCCTCTCCAGCATCGCCAGCACAGTAAAACGCCTGGAACAAACAGCGTTTGCATGAAATATTCATGCGTCAGGTGTCAGACTGACAGGTAACAGGCCTCATTTACTGCAGGACACTGAGGAACGAGGTCTTCTCTCCTGGGACTCGACTCACTCCATCTGAGGGTCCATTGTGCTTCTTCCACTCAATAATGCATGTCCGTGTTAAGAGAACCAGACCACACGTCTGATCTAATCACTCGGCTACAGCATCTAAAGGTCATTTCTGCCAGGATAGTGTGCTTATCTTGTCAAACTGAAAGTAACTACATGAACATAACTGGTTTTGCCTTTTGAAAACAACTCAGTCTCTGTTTGAAATGTAGATCTGTGTTCTGCGACTGAAGCGTAGAGGCACTCTAAAGGTTTGCCAGCTTTCATTCATCAATGTCATTTTTATTGTGTCTGTTTTCTTCAGTCGTCTGGCTCTACATTCACAGCCACTCCTCCCTCTGTAGTCTCTTTTCTTTCTTTCTTTCTCCTGGCGGTTAGTAAATGAACTGAACTAAAGCACTGCTGCATGATGTCCACTGCTCCATCTGCTGGACACACACTTTATCAACACGACACACCTGCTCTTAAAGGGACAGTACACCTAAACATAGAGAATTCGATCATCATTTACTCACCCTCGTGTTGTTTCAAACCTGCATGAGTTTCTTTCTTCCGCTGAACACAAAAGATTATATTTTGAAGAATGTTGGTAATTAAACAGTTGATGGACGCCAACAGTATGAAAATAAATAATACTATGTTTGGCTACTGACATTCTTCGACATATCTTTTTTTGTGTTCAACAAAGGAAAGAAATCAGAAAGAATCTCAGAAGCCAAAATCACTAACTAGTATTTTGTAATTTGATGAAAAGGTATTATAATACAAAGTTTAGTTTTATAATTGTAGATTTAAAAAAAACTTCTCAGGATTTACGACGCGGATGACCGTTGAAACGCCAAGTCCATACAGCACACAGAATGACTACTGAATATTATTACTAAAATTACTAAATTAATTATATTAAAATAAAATAAAGTAACCTTTGGGCTGCAGAATTATTATTAGTATAGCATACAGAATGACTATTACTACTACTATGACTAAAATTATTTAAATTATATTATACTAAAAACTATTGTCATAAGTTTAGAAATGAGTCAAGAAATTCCTTGAATCTTCTGTAATGACAAAATTAATTTAATATATTTATATATATATATATATATATGTGTGTGTGTGTGTGACCCTGGATCACAAAACCAGTCACATGTCGCACGGGTATATTTGTGGCAAAAGCCAACAATACATGGGTCAAAATTATCGCTTTTTCTTTTATGCCAAAAATCATGAGGATATTAAGTAGAGATCATGTTCCATGAAGATATTTTGTAAATTTCCTACCATAAATATATAAAACATTTATTTTTGTGAGTGAATCCAGCACAATCGCAAACAGAAATTGTGGCGATTTTCTCAATGTTTCGAATTTCTTGCACCCTCAGATTCCAGATTTTCAATAGTTGTGTCTCTGCCAAATATTGTTCTATCCTAACAAACCATACATTAATGAAAAGCCTATTTATTCAGCTTTCATATGCTGTATTAATCTCAATTGCAAAAAATGTGACCCATGTGACTGGTTTTGTAGTCCAGGGTCACATATAGTGTATGTATGTATATATGTATGTATATATATATATGTATGTGTGTGTGTGTGTGTGTGTGTGTGTGTGTGTGTGTGTGAGTGAAAAAATGACATAATTTGCTCACCATCACGTTGTTCCACACCCGTCTAAACTTCTTTTTTCAGATGAAACACCAAAGGGGAAATTTAGAAAAATATTGATCTGTCAAACTTCAAAAAGACAAAAACACCCTAAAAACACCAGAAAATAGTCCATATGAAAAAAAAACCCTCCTTTTAAGAGCCTGACAGACACATTCACTATGAACAGTTTCATTAATTTGAATGTTTTTTGTTGTTGAAAAAACTAAATAATTATCTATTAATGAGGTCATAGATTTAAGCCCATGCTGACAAACTGAAACAAGAAAAACCACAATAAAATGTCTAATTGCCTTATATTATCTCCTCAATTATGATCACTGATGCATGTCAGGGTGTTTAACTGGATCGAAATATTTATTTTAAGAAAGTCTAAGTATAACTGAAGAGCGAAAAGACACAATTACACGAACAGAAGCTTCAGTGATTTAATCCATAAAACTGGCAGATGTTTGATGTTGACATTCACAGATGTGTTAAGTGTTACAACGTGTCTGAAAACAGAGAGAGACATCAAATCTGTGCATATGAATCAACCATTTTAAATTCAAAATTCACTAAACCACAGATACACCTTCAATCTCTCCAAATAAATTACGAACAAAAAAATGTGCAAAACTGCATTATAAAAAAACAAAACACAAATATTCCCTCTGTTAAAAATGAGTGTCACTATCAGAGGCTTTAAATAAAAGATGTGACCAAAAGCATCTCAGCTTACAGTAACATACAGTAAATGTAAAAAATTAAAACAAAAGACAGCATTTTAAATAATTTAGATTAAAACAGCAGTAAACATATCACAATAATCATGAAACTACATCAACAATTCATTCTGAATAGAAACAATAACATCAAGGCAAAAACAGCATCTTCCTCACCACAAAAACACTGAATCCAATTCAATTCTCTCTCTTTCAGAGCAATAAACCTGATATTAAACTGCCAAAAGCTGAAGATGATTATTAGCGTAGAAAAGTCCATAATAAATATCATAAATATGCTATACTGAGAGCTCATAAATAACCTACAATAATCATAATAATGCCTTTTTGTTCCCTTTCAGTCCTGTATTCACCTGGCCTCTCATCCACAACCACTGCTTATGGTTTCTCGAGTACTAGTAATGAATCTAATTAAGCATTATAAGACATACAAGTCATTTCAAGTCAACATTATCATCCCACTACTGAGCGCACACACACTTCTGAACACACACAACACACTCAAAGCTTCACCGCTCGAGTGATTCCCTGATGGACTGACCCGTGTGTGTGTCAATAACACAGGGAAAAGCCTCTCTAGATGCCCTGGGCTTCTCCAAACATCAGTGTGTCTGTGTGTGTGTGTGTGTGTGTGTGACGCGCTGAAGGAGCAAATGCACTGGAGACAGATACAATACACCACCCACATTAATATTCATGACAAACCTGCAAGCTATGCTTCCTGTAAACCACATTCACACACACACACACACACACACACACACACACACACACACACACACACACACACACACACACACACACACACACACACACACACACACACACACACACACACACACACACACACACTAGAGAAATCTGAAACAAAGCACAGAAAGAGCATCAGAATGTGGCATTATCATCCATATGATGCCAATAAAGCACAAATATCCTACTGTGCTTATGAAACCTAAGCATTATAATATCTACATATCCACAAAACACATTTAAAAATGTATTTCCTGAAAATGACTTACAAAAAGCATAAAATCAGATGTGGTCATAGCCGGCAATATGAAAGCATATGAACGGAATAAAAATGATCAGGTGAATCTGACGAAAATGTGCAGGTCGTATTTCAACCTAAAAATTATTTTCATTACACGAATAATCAACCATTTTAAATTAGATTAACCCTGTTCAAATAAATTACAAACTTAATAAAAAAAAAAAAAAGTCATGGTGTATTATTATTACATTTATGCTTATTTAAAATAAACATCGTTTTGCATATAAGAAAACAAAGCCGATTAATATTTGTTGCATTGTGACATATACATAACAAATGTGTTTCATTTTCTGTCAAATTATTGTTATTATTAAGTATTTTTATGCATCTTGTATTTGAATCTGCAACTTATATTTATGCAGATTTAAAATGGAAAATAATTCCAGCAATTAAGACCAATTTTTTTTATAATGGTCCCAAAAAAGGCTTAATTTTTCACATATTTGTTGTATTTTCCACTTGAATCTTAAAATCTTAAATTTATGCATATTTAGATTTAAAATATATATATTTTTTGTATTCAAATAAACACTTATTTTAAACGTCATGAAAATAATATCACAAAGCAAAAAATCATAATGGTCCTAAAAAAGGCTTAATTTTTTTTTAAATCCCAAAATATTTTTTTTTCTTTCTTTCTTTCTGAAATGTGACCTGGACATGTCTGTTGTGACTGAGATTTATCAAAACACCTGAAATGTCCTATGTTTCCCTCTGTGTTGGTGTTATGTTGTGTGCAGTACATCCTCCTCGCCTCTAGAGGGCGCCATTCACTTTACCTGTTCTGGCCAAGATGCTCATGAATATGCAAACACAGTCTGCTCATTAATTATAACGGATTTAAATATAAAATAACGGAATTAAAACAAGTTTATCTGTAAACAAACAAACATAGGAGTGCATGTCCATCCCGTGTGTGTGAGATGAATGAAGCGTTACCCAGAAACACACACACACACACACACACACTAGCTGAAGCAGCAGAAGACTGAACAGGTCGACGACTCAGGACAGTGGAAGTTTCCAGAGGTCGGTGTGTCGGTGCATTCGGCGATGAACCGGTGCAGTTCAGACACATGCGGCACGTCCTGCGTTTGTTGCTGGAACACACACACACACAGACGTTTTTACACATTTCAGACAGGCACTTTTAAAGGGGTCCTATTCTGCTTTTCCACTTTTCAACTGTAGTTAGTGTGTAATGTTGCTGTTTGAGCACGAGAAAAGATCTGCAAACTTACAAAGCTCAAAGTCACTTAAAAAAAAAGGTATATTTTATTTAAAGGGGTGTTATAATGCCCTTTTTACAAGATGTAAAATAAATCTCTGATGTCCCCAGAGTGTGTGAAGTTTTAGCTCAAAATACCAGACAGATCTTTTTTATATCATGTTAAAATTGCAATTTTTTTGAGGGTGAGCAAAAACGTGCCATTTTTGTGTCTGTCCCTTTAAATGCAAATGAGCTGCTGCTCATTTTACCTCACACAGACACACACTGAAATGTCAGAAACTGTTCTGCCTTTTATGTTCAAACCGGAGTCAGACAGTAGGCGCGTTTCCATTACCCTTCAAATTGCGCAAATTGAAATTGCGAATTGAAAATACGCCCAATGGAAACACGTCAATTTCGCAAAAACTCGCATTTATCGCAAAAAGTTTTCACGCTTGCATGAGGTGGTTTTTTCAGGCAATTCGAAAAAGAAATATTTCGCAAACCTGCAATGGAAACAGTTTTTGCGCATTTGCAGGTCACCTGACGTAGATGACGCGGTGTGTTTGGACAGAAAACTCATTTAAGAAAAAAGAATTACAGGAATACTGGATTCTAAACCTCAAATAAATGCCACAATCAAGACCTCGAAGCAGAAATGAGGGAGAAACACCCAGAAACACCTCATATGTGCCGCTCCCAAGTATAATAAGGGTCGGTCCTTACCATTAATGCTTGGAAAACACTCATACATATCCTTCCATTAATAATAATGGCTAGTGCAGTTGCTGGGATATAGTACATAAACTTACCAACGTCCATTGCCATGGTTTTTGGAATGATTTTACTTATCGCGAGAGGAAAAAATTAAGTTTTAGTCGCATAACATCAGTTAACTAATACAACAGGACTTTTCTGAATGGTTAGTTGATGAATTTATGTAGCTGATGTGGAGTTAACTATCTTCAAGTCACTGATTAGCATATTCTGTCTTGATAATTGTTCCTGTGGGTGGGATTTATGTTAATTTTAGGGTTTGTGATGTCACTAACCCATGAAGAAGCTCATTGTAGTCTCTACCAGCCGTTTGCTGTAGTCCTTAAAAAACGATCTCTGTAAAAGCAAATATCTTCCTTTGCTTTGAACTTTGAGCGTTGTAACTTTGCAGATGTTGTTTATGATCAAACAGTAACACTACACACTAACTAAAGTTAGAAAAGTGAATTCATAATCAACCACCCCTTAAGTTTTTGTGATTTTGTGTAAATATGTTAATTTAGTTTTATTATTTTTTGTTAGTTTTAGTAATGGTTTTACGTTAGTTCGGGTTGAGGACAGCAGGACTCACCGTGATGGTGTCGTAGGCTCCGGTGATGAGCGCGATGAAGAGCGACAGCACCATGTAGATGAAGAGCGAGATGAAGGTGTAGAGATACACCTGACTGAAGACCCACACCAGCGTCCCGCTCTGCTCCATGTCCGAGAACGTGGCGAACATGTCGTCTCCGTTGATGAGGGAAAACAGGCACTCGGACACCGTGGAGAGAGAGCGGAACTGGTGGAGAGACATATCACAACACATGGACATGTCAACGTTTGGATGCTAGAAGACAATCAACAGGATTCTGAAAACTATGGATGTTTTAATGTGGTGATTTACACCGGTGAGCCAAAACATTATGACCACCTGCCAAATAAGCTGTATACAAGATATTGACCAAAAATGTATGATCCTCTTGATGGAAATAAATGTTGTGATGTTATTTCCATCAAGACGTGCATTAATTTTGGCTCAAGATCTTGTATTGTCAATGCAAGAGTCCAGCTCTCTGTAAAGTCTCCTCCAGCACATCCCAAAGACTTTCAATGAGTTTAAGATCTGGAGTTCATGGGCCCTTTCATAAACCCGGCGCAATGCAGTGTTTTTTCCTAGTTTCAGTCCGACGCAGTTATTATTTTCACGTCCTGCGCCACGTTGTTTCTTCATCTTTCGCTCGCGGGTCAATTTGACCCCCTTAGGAATGAATGGAAATGCGAGGAATGCTTCAGTCCACATAGAAAAACCTAAAAATGCTCAAAATTCAAACTAAAAATGCTGAAACTTTACCAATTTTTTTACAATTTTCTAATGTCTACATGTGTATCTGAATGCATACTGAAGAGAAACTGACTTTACGACCCAGAGGAACAGCTGATCTGCTCCGTATAGAGCTATAAGGCCTTCAAGAGTCATGAAGTATCATGTTATATTTTCACAAGAGGTCGGCAAAGACACCCAATGTAAGATATTTTGAGCTGAATTAAAAGGTTTATGCATGAAATTGTGAGTTATTTTGAATTTAAGTTGAAAGAATGTGAGGAATGTGCTTAAATTACTATTTATTTCTAATTTATTGATCAAATCTAGTCATTTAAAGGTAAATAAATAAAAAAATCCCCAAAAAATTCATTAAAAATGAAATAAAATAAGCTTTCTGGACAAAAAAGTATGAATAGGTGCACTTGCGCCGTGTGCTTTAGACCATGTGCTTAGATTCCTAAAATAGGGCCCCATGTGTGAGAATGAATCTTCATGCTCCTATCAAACATTCTCTCCCAGTTTGAGCCTGAGGAATCTTGACATGGTCATCATGGCCATGATGTGTCTTCCTACATGATTGTTTAAGAAATGAAAAGCTACACACTCCTTTAATTAGGGTTATAAGAGCTGTTGCCAAAAGTATAAGATTCTAGAAACATAATTATCACTGCAATAATGATCCAATCATAGACTATTAAGCATTTGCCTATTTAAATCCGAACAGTGATCTGTTTTTTGTTGGCGGGGCAGAGTGTTATTGAGCTGTGACATACTTTAGCGTGGTAGGGTCCCAGGACGATCCATCCGCAGAAGCAGTAGCCCATGTAAATGGCAGCAGCACAGCAGCAGAACCGGATCACGCTGGGAAACGCGGCTCGTAGAGTCACGATCAGGATCTGACAACAGATCAGGAGATTCACTCGTTCAGTTTACTGTCTCTGGGTTTGCGCTTTTGACTTGGTAATATCTGCAGTGTCAGATTTAATAGAAAACAGTAAACAAAAGCTCACAAAGTCTTTCTAAAAATGTCAGGGTCGTATTTCAAGACAAAACCAAAAGAAAAATAAATGGATTTTTACTAGCATAAAAGACTGTTTTATGGCCAATTAAAGAGAATTTATTAGAAAATAGAAAGAAAATAAGAAAGAAAGAGGAAATGTGAAGCTCACAAAGCCTGTCAAAGAAATTCAGGGTCATAAAAATCAAAAGAAAACAAAAACATTTTAATAATTTAATTTTTTGTATTATTTTCACTAGCATAAAAAAAGCCTTTTAAAGGGATAGTTCACTTTGAAATTAATTTTTGATATGTTTTAGCTTACCTCAAGGGCATCCAAGATGTAGGTGTCTTTGTTTCCGCAGTAGTTTCAATTTTGATATTTTTAGGTCAAACCGTTCTTGTCTGTCAGTCATATAATGCAGGTCAATGGTCACTGTCTCAAAACACAAGCACAGAGTCCAAATTAAAACAATTCCCCATCATCCAAATGAAACAATTCCCCATCATAAGTACACATTGATGGCCTAAGACACGAAACGAGCGGTTTGTGTGAGAAAACGAACAGTATTTATATCGTTGTTATCTCTTGAAAACAGCACACGTCCAAATGATCTGACGGCGCGGGCGGGTATAGATATATACATAGATGTCGCCTTGGCTACGGTTTCGTTCCAATGAACTGCAGTAGCGAAGGCGACATCTAGTGTATACATGATAGTGATATATACACTAGATGTCGCTTGGCTACGGTTTCGTTCCAATGAACTGCAGTAGCCAAGGCGACATCTATTTATATATCTATACCCGCCCGCGCCGTCAGATCATTTGGACGTGTGCTGTGTTCAAGAGATAACAACGATATAAATACTGTTCGTTTTCTCACACAAACCGCTCGTTTCGTGTCTTAGGCCATCAATGTGTACTTATGATGGGGAATTGTTTCATTTGGACGATGGGGAATTGTTTTAATTTGGACTCTGTGCTTGTGTTTTGAGCCAGTGACCATCGACCTGCATTATATGACTGACAGACAAGAACGGTTTGACCTAAAAATATCAAAATTGAAACTACTGCGGAAACAAAGACACCTACATCTTGGATGCCCTTGAGGTAAGCTAAAACATATCAAAAATTAATTTCAAAGTGAACTATCCCTTTAACATTTTTATAACTATTTTATGGCCCAAGATTTTGTACATTGACAATTAAATGAAGTACATTTCCCCTCCATACACTTATTACTATAGAATTAGAAAAAAATATATGCTTTATTTAAAATTTGTAGTAAAGTAAAATTCCAAGCACTTCATAATTTGTATTACTGAATTTAGTCTGTGCCGATTTGAATAAAAGTAATAATATAGCAAGACAAATACTGTATTATAGTATTAAGAATCATCACTGAGAATAAAGAGAACTAAAAAAAATGTATTTGATTTTGGGGTGAAATGTCACCTGGACTTTCAAAATTACAGAATTCAACAGCAAGTTCTTGACACATTTCTTTTACACATTTTCACATTTTGTATGTATAAATTGAAACACAACAATAATTTAAATAAAAAGAAACAAAAAATGTAACTTATGTTACATATGTTAAATTCAACATGTTAAATTCATTTAGCAGAGATGCAGTTCTTTGGGCTTTTTCGATTTTTTTAAAAACTCTACAGATTCTAAATACATTTTAAAGGCTGTTTTAAAATGAGCAAAATCGTTTTTTTTTTAGTTACTCCATTTAGTTTGATGAATATAACATTTTCCTAATAACAAAAAAAAATCGATAACAAATATTTTTCTTTTAGAAAAGTCATATTCATTTGAATGAAGTAAAACAGAAGACAAATTTAAGAGGTTGCGGTTCATTTTAACACTTTTTAACACGAGTCATTTCACTCGGCGGCCATCTTTGAATCTTTGAAACACCTCTCGGTCATGCAAGTGCAGCTCCTGTCTCTTTGAATGGGGAAACAGCAAATTCTCCAGAAGTGTTCGCCAAGCTTACGGTTAAATTTCATATTTGAAATCACCAATGAAATCTGACAACAACTGTTTCATAAATTTAGTTTCTAAACGAATAATGACAGAAAACGTCATTTTTCAGGCTGGATCTGACTGTTTCTATAGCAACCGGGCAGCTGCAGTGATGCGATGACTTTACCAATCAGTGATTGGCTCTTATTTAGAAGGCGGGACTTATTCCTCCATATTGAGCATTGCACTTTTCCCCATTCAAAACAATACGAGAGTCTTGTGTTATTCTATAGTCTTTGGTATTGCTCAAAGTTTTTGTCACAGTTGACTTTATTTTGCTATTCTCACTTACATAAATGAACTATAGTGTCCTGCACCCACAAGTAAAAAGAAATATCAGAAGATGAATAATTTTTGGTTTGACTGTAGAATATGCGACAGGAATGCAGTGTAACTCACGTTGTATTTCTGGAAGAAGCTGAAGTATCGTAACACCCCGACCCAAACCATCAGAGTGGAGGTTCCCATCAGAATACTGCAGACGTCATACGACGACAGGTTCTGCGACACAAACACAAGCACCAATCAGATCAGAGCTCTTCTCGAACGCATCAGTTGCATAAAGCACCTTAAGTGTTATCTTCCCTTAGGTGTTGCAAAAAATAACTGTGAAGTGTTACTAAAGGGTTTCTTTGGTTGAAACGTCATACACTCTTAAGAATTTCCCCAAAGTATCTATTTTCTCTTGAGTAATCCCTTAAAAACCGTTAAGTGTTGCATAAAGCCCCTTAACTGTCATTTTCCTAAGTATAACATAAGGTTTGGAAAACTTCTCCTTAAGTGTTACACAGGTTCAATCCCAGTCTTCTAACAAGACGCGATCGGCCGCTGTATTTGATAAACAAATTTTAATTTTGCCGTTTTTTAACATATAAACACACAAAGCACATATGGTTAACGGAAGCTCAAACGTGCGTCCGTCACGCGCGAGAACAAACCTCATTGGTTCACTGGCGCACGTTTGAGCTTCCGAAGCATCCTGGATTAATATGGATTACTTTTATGTCTTTCAATTAATGGATAGAAATTATATCTTTATTTGTTTCTAAAGATGAATGAAAGTTTATTAGGTTTAGCTTTGGGTTCGGGTTCACCTTAGGACGAGTATGATGACAGAATTTTCAATTTTGAGTAAACTATCAATTTGAGTTTTGTCTCGTCAGGCCCTTCTCTTTCATATTTGGTTTTCTTTTTTTGTTTTCCTTATCCACGTTATGCTGTTTTCTGTGAAACGCACCGCTATCTGCATTATCAAGTATCAGCATTAACAGATAACGTGTCCATGGCAGCAATCGAATTTTATAACGGCAAAACCTGGTTCGCTGTCGTGAATCACATAACGGTTTCCCTTACCTAAGAGAACCGTTTAAGGGATTATATGCAACACCTTTAAGTCATTCACTTAGCTGAGGGGAAATCACGCCTTAAAGGTGCATTGTGTAATATTTAGGAGGATCTGTTGACAGAAATGCAATATCATATACATAACTATGTTTTCAGTGGTGTTTTCAAGTTTTTGCTACCTTAGAATGAGCCATTTCTATCTACACACACCTTGGGTCCGCTTACATCGACATGTTTCTACAGTGGCTGGGTTTCGTCACTATGTTGTTCTTCGTGCAAAGATCTAGCTAAAGTCAGCGGATAAAACACTGACACAATGATGAAAAAGTAACAATAATATTTGCAATAACATCGTTTTACTGAACAATTAAGTAAACCTAATTTCTTAATTGATTTTTGTAAAGAAACTGAACTGAACTGGCTACTCTCTGCTGTCTCAGACGACGACATCACTTCCTGTCGGCCACCGTAACTTCTGTTGGGTGCAATTCGCAACCTCACCACTAGATCACACTAAAATCACATACTGCACCTTTAAGTCTCATACTTAAGGGAAAAACTTAAGGTGCTTTATGCAACCGGACCCCCAAACCTCACAGAACCTTGGTCTCGATGGCGATCTTGATGAAGGAGGCGATGATGGTGAGGACGTCGCTGATGATGAGCAGGAGGTACCAGCCGTTGATGAACTCCAGGCGGTCGGCCCAACACACCGAACGGCCCAGAGACTGACGGAAATAACACACAAACTCCTGCCGACGCAGAGGAACCGTGAGTTAGGATGCATTAGGAGATCACACACTTACACTGCAAGTCTTAATGCAGATCCGATCTTTTGACCCTATCTGATTTTTTGTCCCGACTGTTTACACTCACTTTAGACAGGACTGGTATCTGACAGGGGTGTAACGATACCCTCATGTCACGATTCGATACATATCACGATACTGAACTCACGATACGATATTATTGCGATACTCCAAGACACATGATAAAAGGTTAACAAAAAAAGCACTGTTGATTAAAATGCTAAATTTGGCGTTACATTGTGTGTGTAAATGAATAGGTTTGTACTTGTGCTGGAAACCCAAAGCCCAGGACAATAGAGACACCGGAATAACAATATTCATTATTCTGAAACTGAAAATACAGTATTTTAGACAAATATGTTTGCACTCTTTCACTGACTAGATATTCTGAATCTAGTGACACTTTTTACTGGTAACAGACATTTGGCATTATCAGGACCCACAAATATTCCGCCATTGCATTATTATACATTATATTCAACATTATATAGTAGTTTAATATAGTACTGACACTAAAACGCTGACAACTTTTTTCTAACACAGTAAATATCTGTGTTTACATTCATTTCCAGCCAAAAATGATTTTCTGTGATCTTTTTACTATGCACATGCTAGACCCTGGTTTTGAATGACCGTGCTAAAATTATTTATATAATTCATGTCAAGTGGTCATGATTATTTGCCAGCATGGACAAGATAACAGCTGTCATGACTCGTGAATGTTTTGCATTGCAAAATCTGACGGAACAGATATATAGTCCGGAAATAATTTTCGTTTATCTACAGCTCAGATCTAGAATTCTGCGCTGTAATATTTTTTATAATGATTTAACCAGAGCGAGAGAGAGAGAGAGAGAGAGAGAGAGAGAGAGAGAGGGAGAGGGAGAGGGAGAGGGAGAGGGAGAGAGAGACCTTTAAAATCTGATTTATTTTACATTAAATTTTTCAAAACATAGTCAAAAAAATAATATATAATCCAACACTTAAAACATTGTGTTCAAACACCTTAAAAAAAAGAGAAAAGAAAAGTATAATACTAATAATAAAAATAAACATGATGGAAAAAAATTAAAATACAATACAACACAACTTCTCTTTTATACAGAGAGAGAGAGAGAGAGAGAGGGAGGGAGGGAGAGGGAGGGAGGGAGAGAGAGAGAGAGAGAGAGAGAGAGAGAGAGAGAGAGAGAGAGAGAGGGAGGGAGGGAGAGGGAGGGAGAGGGAGAGGGAGGGAGAGAGAGAGAGGGAGAGAGAGAGAGAGAGAGAGAGAGGGAGGGAGAGAGAGAGAGAGAGAGAGAGAGCGAGAGAGAGAGAGAGGGAGAGGGAGGGAGAGGGAGGGAGGGAGGGAGAGAGAGAGAGAGAAAGAGATCTGCTTACTTATACGTTAAATTTCTTAAAGCTGCATTCAGTAACTTCGGGATTTCTTCGCTGTATTCTCGCTTTTTGCTCGCAGGTTTCTCTCTAGAGCTCCCCCCACAGCTTCGGAATAGATATTTGACAACACTGTTGTAAAAACTCGTTGGCTATTCTCAGACACCAGAGGCTAGTAGATCAACGACATCAAAGCAGATGGGACATTCTTTAAAACGTCTTCTTCCTTCGGGTTCGAACAGCGTGAGGGAGCGCAATAATGACGGCATTTTAGCAGATTTCTTTTGGCCGTAAAGCAATTGTTTACATCGCGAGACCTGATATCACGCGAGACTTCCTGACGCGCCGGCTCAAAGTTGCAAGTGCGAATTTTCCGCTCACGGGCACCAGGGGGGTGCGAAACGACCACCATTCAACCCGAAATAAGTAATATAACCATTCCAATGACTCCGAAGCTGTTCAGTTAAGGTAAAAAAAGTTACTTAGTTCACCTTAAAAGCTACAATATGCAAGAATTTTTTTGCCTCTAGAGGGCGCTACATTCCAAACAACAACAACGGCGTAGCTTGATGACGATGTGAAGGAGCGTGGAATGATGGGAACTGTCGTTTTAAACTCCACCGTGGACGTAAATCAGTCAGACGAGAATCGAGAAATCATGTTCATGGATGAGGCTAAGTTCTTTTTTTATAATGACATGCTTTTTGTGGCGAGGGGGGCGTGGTTCAGCGCGGTCTGTAATGGGAGAGAGAAGAGACGAGCAAGTAGGTCAAGTGCAAATGACGAACACCTGTGTCTTATTGCCGTGATCCGCGTGGAGAGACCGCTTTTAAGCCGCGCGCTGGAACGAGAGAGACTGAAGAGAAAACTGGACGCAGAGAAAGAAAACCGGTGGATCCGAGCTCTCATTTTTGAACTGTTTTGTGCCGTTGCGGTTGCCACGGTGAATGTGCGTTGTGCGCGACTTTTGTTTGTTTTGCTTTATTTTAATAAAGTACGAGTCCCAGTCACCCCGACCCCTGTCTTCTTCCTTCCTGACTCTTGAACCTCATCACACTTATTTCATTAAAATGAATTAACCGCAAGAAAAGTAAGGTTTAATACTATATTGATTATCATAGATGTTACTGTATGTCGAATTCATTGTTGTGATAACGCTGCGCAGTTTTACGTGTTCTAAACAATTGTTGTAAAAGTACATTCGAACATACCCACATCATTTGCCAAAATACTGATTAATCTTTATGTATAACACATACTATATTTTTTTACATGGCCATAAACACCAGACGTGATAAACAATGTCAATAAACTAAACACAAATCTAAAGCAATAATACTTCCCTTACATAAACATAAGTATTACCGAATGCTACATTTGGAAAATATAAAATTAAGCATGCTTTGTCGACAGAACCAGCTGCAATCGGTAAAGAATAATTGTGTTCCATAACGACTGCACGAAACAAGCTAATGTTTGTTGCTTGATAGACGCTACAACTACAACTTCCGCATTTGTCCAGGACTCCACGCAGTACGAGCGGAAACCGAGGGTAACGCGGATATGACGCAATTGACTGGCGACTCCCAGCTCCCCCCTGCTCTAACGCCCCGTTTCCTTGGTTAAAATCGCAATTTTCTCACGATTTAAAAATAGTTGGAAACATTTGGGATATTGTAAGTAATCAGCTTAACAAAATATATAACACTGGCCTTGAGATTATGGGATATTTTAATGTAAAATTCTTACATATTGTACCTTTAACTTAAAAAATTTGATGTAACTGATTACCTCAAATTAGTTGCGTTTTGCCAACTTATTCGGGTTTACAGTGTGCATCAAATTCCGATCCGTGTCAGATGCCAGTAAAAGATAGGATTGTTTGTGGCTTACATGTTGCAGGATGATTCCTCTGAGGATGGAGCGCCCACACAACACCAGAGACAGACCACACACCACCGCCACCAGCACGTCGAACGCCACGCGCGCGTAACTGTCCGCTGGACACAGAGACACACGGATTCAGCGTCAGCAGGACACACACACACACACACTGAGAGCGCTTGGGGTCGGCTCACCGTGTCCCGACACGTTAGGGTCTCGGCACTCTTTAATGGACGCCTCGTTGAGCAAACTGAGCTTCACTTTACCGCTGTGAGCCTTGTTATCAAACAGGATCTGAAACACACACACACACAAAGCCTCAAATATGATGATTTGATGCTCAAGAATTTCTGATTATTATTAATGTTGAAAACATGTTCAAAAGTTTGGCATAAGATTGTAAAATGCATTCAATTGGTCAAAAGTGACAGTAAAGACACTTATAATGTTACAAAAGATATCTATTTTAAATAAATTATGTTCTTTAGAACTTAATATTGAAATAATCCTGAAAAAAATTTGCACAAAAATGTGAAGCAGCAAACCTGCCCAAATTGATCAAATGTTGACTGTATTTTTGATCAAATAAATGCATCCTGGGTGAACATAAGTGACTTCTTAAAAAAAGATTCCAAACCTTTGAATGATAATATAATATAATATATGAGACATTATGAGATGTTGTAAAAGTGTGAATCTGTGCGTACAGTGATGGAGAAGGTGTAGCAGTCGGGAATCTCGTTATTAATAATCGTCTGGATGTTTATGGCCTTCAGCTGAAACTGGATGGTCACATTAATCAGCCTGTGGAGAGACAGACAGAAGTGCAGAGAGGAACTTGAGCAACCATTTCACAAGACTAACGCCTCTTACACAGATCAGGGTTTGACAACACTAACGGTGTGTGTGTGTGTGTGTGTTTACTGAGCTACAGTTACTGTCCACAAAACTGAGCTAAACCTCCCTTTGGGGACGTTAAAAAACCCTGATAAAAAAGTAAACAATGTTCTGTTTGTGCTGGTCTGTGATTATTATATTTCACATATAAACAATGTGTGCTCATTTGGAATCGCTGGATTGACGTCGTGTGTCTGTCTCACTTTTGGAAATTGAGGTTTAAGGTCTTGTAGTGGTTTTGCAGTGGAGCTGAAGGGTCTGGCGGTGGATCCACTCCGACACAGTCTAAAACAACAACAGAAACACACAGGAGAAGAGTCAGTACGGCTCATTTAGAATCACTGATCATTCAGACGGACAGCAGGTTTGTGTTGCTAGGCAACAGAGGAAAACAGAACACAGATTCCGTGGAATTCCGAATATTTAGAACTTTGTTAATATTTAGCTCTGTTCTGAACACTAGTGAGACGCCTTCATAGGGAGCATCGCCACTCTCCCTATTCTGCTCTCTCAGGTGGACTGGCAAAATTATTATATATATGTATCCTTTGTGGAGAGAAGGCAATCCCAGAATGCACTGCAATGAGGTGCAAAATCAGGATGAAAAAGTTGCAAACGACTTTACTACCACGTACTTTTCTGAGCTAAACAGTTGAAACATTTAATCCATTGGTTGTTGACTGGATTGTAAAAAATGAGTGATGCATACTGAATTTTTTTCTTACTTAGTATTTTTGTCTTGTTTTCAGTATGAATTTCTTATGATTCTTAAAGCAAAAAGTACTTATTTGAGAAGGAAATTGGGTAAGAATGTATAAAAATGAAGTGAGTGTGTTTAAAACAACACAAAATACCCATGAGGAAAAAATATTGGTAATAAAAAAGTACTATAATATTAAAAAATAATAAAAGTAATAATTATTATTTTCAATAATAAAAAGAAATGGGAAAACAATATTTTTTCCTTTTAAATTACGTAATTTTTCTTACTTGCACTGACCTTTTTTCTTGTTTTAAGCGACTAAACTAGATTTATGGCTTTGATTTTCTCGCAGTTTTAGGTTAAAATGTGATTTTAAAAATATATATTTCATATAAAAAATGAAAATAGTATTTTTGTGCATTTATCATAACAATAAAAGTACTTTATTAGTGTTTTAATAGTGTTACTTTTTTTAAGTTGACTTTTTTTACTTCAGCAATAATCTGCCAAGTGTCATCTTTGAAAAGAGATCAAACTTAAGTGCGTTCAAGATTTCAGACAGTTTACGATGATAATTTAATGTGCAGGTCTATGTTCAAAAAGTGAATAAATGCATTATAAATACAGCGTAAATATAATTTAGTATAAAAAAATCCCATAAAAATACAAAATATGAAATGAAAAACATTATCAAACTAAAATATAGTACATTAATTTCATTGAAAAAAAAAAAAAAAAAAAACGGTCATTTTTGAGCGACACACACGGAGAGCACCAGAGAGTTAAACACATCAGACAACGAGACGACTAGTTTTTAAACTCAGAGCTATGCATTAGTGTGATGTGATGTCATTTCCTGCGCACCCGTGACAACACGAGGGTCGATGTCAAACGTGTCGTTGACCGGGTCGATGGTGCCCTTCCTGTAGTAGTGCTGGCACAGATAGAGGGCGCTGTCGTTCACACCCGCACCGCGGACATACGCGTACCTTCCCACTGACGTCTGCGGCAGAGACAGATACTGACACACACACACACACAGAGAGTCAAAGGTCAAAGGTTATATTCAGACACACTGTAAACTAGTTCAGCACGTTTGCATGAACTGATTTGATGCTGATGTTTTGACATGAAGCTCAGTGTTTCAACACTCGTCTGATGTGCTAATGCTGCTAACATCCTGTTTCGCTAACGGTCTCTGAAGCTACAGATTGATCAACAGCCTCCTCATCCACAGCAAGCTCTTCAGTTACTTACTGTAGTTTCATTAAATTCATTAACATATTTATTAAGCAAGGTTCAAAACCTTGGGGTCGGTAAGACTTTTTAATGTCTGTCTATCTATCTATCCATCCATCCATCCATCTATTTATCTATCCATCCATCCATCCATCCATACATCTATCTATCCATCCATCCATCCGTCCATCCATCCATCTATTTATCTATCTATCCATCCATCCATCCATCCATCTGTATCTACCTATCTATCCATCCATCCATCCATCCATCCATCCATTTATCTATCCATCCATCCATCCATCCATCCATCTATTTATCTATCTATTCGTCCATCCATCCATCATTTATCCATCCATCCATCCATCCATCCATCCATCTATTTATCTATCTATCTATCCATCCATCCATCTATTTATATATCTATCTATCTATCTATCTATCTATCTATCTATCTACTGTATCTATCTATCCATCCATCCATCCATCCATCCATCCATTTATCCATCCATCCATCCATTTATCTATCCATCCATCCATCCATCCATCCATCCATCCATCTATTTATCTATCTATTCGTCCATCCATCCATCATTTATCCATCCATCCATCCATCCATCCATCCATCCATCCATCCATCCATCTATTTATCTATCTATCTATCCATCCATCCATCTATTTATATATCTATCTATCTATCTATCTATCTATCTATCTATCTATCTATCTATCTATCTATCTATCTATCTATCTATCTACTGTATCTATCTATCCATCCATCCATCCATCCATCCATCCATTTATCCATCCATCCATCCATCCATCCATTTATCTATCTATCCATCCATCCATCCATCTATTTATCTATCTATCCATCCATCCATCTATTTATCTATCTATCTATCCATCCATCCATCCATCCATCCATCCATCCATCCATCCATCCATCCATTTATCCTCCATCTATCCATCCATCCATCTATTTATCTATCCATCCATCCATCCATCCATCTATTTATCTATCTATCTATCTATCCATCCATCCATCCATCCATCCATTTATCTATCCATCCATCCATCCATCTATTTATCTATCCATCCATCCATCCATCCATCCATCCATCTATTTATCTATCCATCCATCCATCCATCCATTTATCCATCCATCCATCCATCCATCCATCCATCTATCTATCCATCCATCCATCTATTTATCTATCCATCCATCTATTTATCTATCCATCTATCTTTATTGCACAGAGAATTACAGAAATCTTCAGGCATGTGTTTTCGTCTGGAGGTTGTTCTCCTCAGGTTAGATTGTCTGCAGTCTCGCACACATGTGTTAAAGACATTACCCTCATGCGCTCATGTGGCCTGTTTAAACACACACTGACACACACAGATGTGCAGATGTGTGTCTGTACCTGCTCTATGGTGTAGTTGATGTGGTCATGGACGCTCTTCTGCGTGTGGATACACAGCGGCTCCTCAGAATCATCCCGATAGTCTCTGAGGAACAGATGCTTGAAGGAGTCGGTGTTCTCCTCCCTAAACGCCACCACCATCTGATTACTGAGACCAAACAGCACCAGCTGACACAGACACACACAGGTGGAAACACACCAGTTAAGACAAATGTCCACTGTGTGCACTTCAAGATATTACACTGACTGATGAACAGTTGTCATTGTAGAAATACTCCACTTTCTGCCACAAAACCTAATAATTTGGTATTTTACTACAGTAAAACTAGCAACTTGGTGTTAATTAACTAAGTTAAGTTTACACAACTGTTTAAAAAAAAAAGTGCCCGTTCGTTTACATGGCAATGGCATTTTGGGGGCCTGAAAATAAAAACTGAAAAACGAGAGTTAAATGCATGTTTTTGAAACCGATACGTTATTGTATCTGTAAACAACAAAAACACGACAGAAAAAGACAGCCAGAATCTGAAGCAATTAACAAATCATTCGTGACCTTAACTAACGCAGTTTCAGTGCTGTGAAATTGAAAGAAACCAGATTGAAGAGGCTCAAAAAGACTGTTTACAGTAAGATGAGAGTGCAATTGAGAAGCAACAGTTTGCTCTAAAAGTTTAGCGAGGAAATGAAGATTGGAAATGGGACGGAAGTTTTTTAAGTTAAAGTGCAATCATCTGTGTTAACAACAAAAACGCAAATTTGTGAAGACAGTGACATCATGCGCATTACATGTTCAGTCTATAGACGCGTAGTTTCTTTACAAAGTGACATCGCCATCTACTGGCCTGACATGAATAATACAGCTTTTTTTATTGTTTTCGCGGATCCGTGTGAATGTGGATCGTTTTGACAACGTTGTCGTCTGTACGCAGAAAAAAGATAACGGTTTAAGTACATTGTTGTCATGTAAACGTATCCTAAATGACTCTGAAAGCCTCTTTCACTGTTTGAAAGCGATAAAATATTAATGCATCATGGCTTTACAGTAGCACAGCAACTTCTTGTAGTGGCATGTCACTTTGATTAAGTGCTAAATGAGGAATAATGTAATTAATATCACAAATATTACCAGTCAACAAAAATAAAAAGCAAAAGTGTCCAATAACAAAGAGTTAAAGAGATTGATTAACATTTAACTTATTTAAATTTAATCATTTGAAATGCTTTTATCCAAAGCACCTAATAAATGCAGGAAGGGTTAAAGGGATAGTTCACCCAAAAATGAAAATTCTGTCATCATTTATTCACCCACAATTTGTTCCAAACCTGTATGAGTTTCTTTGTTCTGCTGAACACAAAGGAAGATATTTGGAAGAATGTTTGTAACCAAACAGATCTTGGTCCCCATTGACTACCATAGTATATATTTTTTCCTACTATGGAAGTCAATGGGGACCGAGATCTGTTTGATTACAAACATTCTTCCAAATATCTTCCTTTGTGTTCAGCAGAACAAAGAAACTCATACAGGTTTGGAACAACTTGAGGGTGAGTAAATGAGGACAGAATTTTCATTTTTGGGTGAACTATCCGTTTAATGATGTACCTGTACAGTGACTAAGATGATCTTCAGCAGCTGAAGGACCAGTTTGAAGGGTTTGCGGCCTTTCGCGTGGTATTTATCACAGGGGCTCATGAAGAAGTACTTCAGCTTCCTCCTCAGGGCCTCCTCCTCCTCTTCCTCCGGCCCCCGAGGGCCCGTCACACACACGTCCAGGGTGGGGGGGCTGCGGTGACACCCGCCGTTCAGGTCGCCGGAGCCGTATCCCATCACGGGACTCAGCAGCCGGTCCTTCTCTGAGGAACACACACAGTACAACGGGTCATTTGCTGTTAAAATCATCAACAACAACAACAAATGGTTATAATGGTATCCATATAAATATTTTTTTTAAATAATTTTATTTAAATATATTAGGGCTGTGCAACGATTAATTTGTGTTAACATAATATATGTGTGTGTGTGTACTGTTTTATTATTTTGTATATAAAAATACACACACATGCATGTATATATTTGAGAATTATTTGCATGTATACTGTATATATATTTATATATAATTTATATTATATATAAATATTTTATATACAAATACATTTTTGTTAAATATATAAATGCATGTGTGTGTTTTTATACAAAATAATTATGAATAGTACACACACACACATATATTATGTTAACACAAATTTTTAGTTTGGAAGCGATTAATCGTTTCCCTAAAAAAAAAAAAAAGTAATAATATAAACATAATATATTATTATTACTATTATTTATTTTTTTTAGGGCTGTGCAACGATTAATCGCTTCCAAAATAAAAGTTTTTTATTTTGTTATTTTGTGTTTCTTCAGTGCTCTCAGATGTTTTTGCTTAAACTGTAAATGAACCTGCTGCTAAAACATGACAATGAGGCTCGATAAATGTAGCTGAAGCAATAATTTACCCTCATACACATACATATTAAAACGACAGGCATAACGTTATCTGTCATAAAAGTTATATCATTTTATAGAGATGTATGTAAGTTAAATAACGGCGAATATAATATCAAACCTGTGGCCCCTTCAGCTGAAGGTCTGGTGTAAGCGCTCGTCATATTACGACCATTGATGAGCAAAATCAGATATTGGTAGATAAATCACAATAATATGATCGATGTGCTTCAGGAATGTAAACAGACGCGGATGAAGCGCATCGCTGCAGAGTCTGAACATGAGCAGAACAAAACACAAACACCATCATCAGATACTCTGACCACAAGCGCTGTCAAAATAAAAGTCCCAAAATGACCATGTATTTTCGACTGTTCGACATGTATTAAAGGTATAGCGGAGGATTTTCTTTTTCCGGGTGGATCATTAAGACTATTGGTCCTCCTAAGTGTCGATCATTCTGGTGATATGTTTACGTAAGGCCGTCGTACGTGCTCGTGCACACGATTCACACGATGGCGTGCGCTCAAAACACAGGTTGGGCTTCCCACTGATGCCTCAGTCGCTAAGTTTCTACTTGACATGTAAAGTTTGGCATGCTATTTGGAGAAATCCATTTAAAATCACTGCTAGTAAAAGTTAATGTAAGCTATGATTAGCTCGTGCATGCTCTCTCGTGCACACGTTTAATAGGCGTTCCCTCTCGGGAGCAGGTAGAGTGTTGCGCATGTGCATTTTTTCAAAAAGTGGAGAGGGCGGTTCTTTTCTAAAATTCGGGAAAATCCTCCGCTATACCTTTAAGTACCATAGAAAAGCAATTTAAAATTATCACATTTTATTTTGCATTAGGCCTAAATAAAAGAAAACATTCAGGATTCATAAGGAGTTTCTCTTGAAATAAGTGAAAAACGCTGCCAGCCCCACTGTTTAGCACAGATTCCTCACTCTCCTTCTTTTTGTTTTTGTTTTCCCTCTTGTAGCGCTGTCAAAATAAAAGCCCCAAAACGACCCACCTTACATAAACCTAAACCTACCCATCTCCACCCCCTGATCCCTAAACCCACCCCTAAACCTACCAATCTCCACCCCTTAGATCTGGATCCAACTCCGCCCCCTGGATCTCGTGTACTGCAGTGAGGTGCTACTGCAATCATGCAGCATATGCAATGTATTTTAATGCTATAGAGGGGTAATATAAAATTGTCACATTTAATTTTGCATTAAATTATGAACACATTCATCATTCATAATGAATCTGTGTTGCTGCAAATTCCCCTGGATGATTTTCAGTCCACATTCCTCGCTTTCCTTCTTTTTCACTCAAATGAGTGATAGGTTTAATGGTATATTTATCACATAATCTCTCACACACACACACACACACACACACACACACACACACACACACACACACACACACACACACACAACCATATATTCAAGATTTAGGAAAAAACAAATTAAAAAAATTCACACTCATGTATATGCATTTGTCAGACACTTTTATCAGTGTTACTTTTTATGATATATTTTATCAGTTCATGCATTCACTATCAAACCCATGACCTACTGTTTGAGAGACTGGAATGCTTCTAAATTATAATTATATTACCAACTCCAAATATTTCAGCATTTCAGTGAAAACTTTAATAAAAAAAATATACATGATTTAAGAGCGTCTCAAAAAAGATCTCTTTTGTTTTAATAACAAGTGTTTGTCTCTTTTATTGCCATTACTGTTATTAACCAACACCCACGCCCGTCTTTTATTTTTTATTGAATGCCAGTCACATACAAATAATAAACATGACAATAATCCAACATATAGTATACAAATATTAAACAAATATAGACTACAATAAATAGGAAAAGAAAATATACAGTGTAATTTATAAAATAATAATACAAGTAAAAAGAAAGAAAAAAGAAAGAAAATAATATAAACAGGTATGAGATCATCATATGAATAGCATAAAAGCTTCACAGAGACCTGGTGCATTTTGCTTCACTATTTTTCAACCCAAGTAGTAACTCAATATAAATCTATCTGAAATAACAAAAAGTTGGGTTTTCCTTTAGCCCATTTTGTTTATGTATACAGTATTTTCCCATAATCAAACAAAGATTAACAATAAAGGCCATATTTGGTGGTAATATTTGTCTATTAAAATACAAAATTGCATCTTTTTCAGAAAAAGAAACTTTCATCCCTAAGCATTTAGAAAGAAAACATTCCAAATCTACCCAAAACATTTACCTATAAATGCTATTTTAAAAGAACAAAAAATAAGTGGACAACATTTTCTTTCTCAGTCCCACAGAGTACCAACACCCGCCTTTCACGAGCCTTCCTACTGGTGAACGTCACATAATTAATATTAATGAGCTCAGCTTTTATGCGCATGTCTCTTCACTCCGACAGACAGACATTCTTTCAGGAACAGCGGGACTGAACGGACACAGAAGCGGGAAACACGCGCAGCGATGGATTTTCTCGACAAAAGTGAATGATTTAAGGTATTCAGATTACATTAAGGATGTTTTTTTTTACCAAGAAAACATGCTGTTGAATCTTAAAACCTTGCAGAGTTTGAGAACCGTTTGCCTCAGAAGCGCAGTTACCACGTGTTTACCACGAGGGCATGGCAGAGTCAGTGAGGAAAAAATGACTAATATGATTAATTTATAATGAAAGAAAACCTTTCTCTTTTTAGACTTTCTCTAGTTAACTTCTGATTTAATTGTGCTATTTTTGCCTTTTATGAACATTATAAAATCCTTTGACCTGCATTGAATGTTAATAGACATAATAATATCTGCATAGCGAAGTGATTAGCATGCGTTTTAACTATGGGGGTAAATTGATGCCAAAACCATTGAAAATAGACAGACTAAAAGTCACAAATAGATATTACAACTTGTAAACACAAAACACAATCTACAAATATATTAAAAATCCGCAAACAAAGTCCTCAAGATCCGCAAATGTAAAACAAGATCTACAAATAGATACAAAGTCCTCAAACAAACTCTTTGTGATCCACAAATATAAAGCATGATCTACTAAAAGATAAAAAAATCCACAAATAAACACATCCTGATTCACAAATAGAAATCAGTGACTTGTACTTGAAAACCAGAATTTGAATGAATGTAAAGTGACTTGTTTGCAGGTGAAGATCATGTTCTGTTTGTAGATTGTGTCACATTTGTTTTCAGAATTCTGACACTATTGTTTCGCTGTTGTGACAAAATAATGCCATAATCATTGAAAATGAAGAGACTATGAGTCAAAAATGCATATTACAATTTGTAAACACAAAACAAGATCTACAAATACATTTAAAATCTGCAAATGTAAAACACAATCTGTAAATAGATTCCAAATCTGCAAACAAACTCCTCATGATCCGCAAATGTAAAACAAGATCTACAAATAGATTAAAAAATCCACAAACAGACTCTTCATGATTCACAAATAGAAATCAGTGACTTGTACTTGACAACCAGAATTTGAATGAATGCAAAGTGATTTGTCGTCATTATTTGTTTGTAGATTGTGTTGCATTTGTTTTCAGAATTTTGGCACAACTGTTTCGCTGTTTTTCCCATTAAAAAATCTACAAATGCCCTCCTCACAATTTGCAAACAAACACAGTCTAACTTGTATTATCAAACCACTGTAAAAAGACATTCTTACACATTCTGTGCAAAGCTCAGCATGCAAGTGTTGAATCTGTGTTTGCAGATCACAGGGCATTCACAGATCCATCTACACGCGTTTGCAGATCACAGGGCATTCACAGATCCATCTACACGCGTTTGCAGATCACAGGGCATTCACAGATCCATCTACACGCGTTTGCAGATCACAGGGCATTCACAGATCCATCTACACGCGTCTACAGATCTTTTTGGCACTATCTTTTCGCAGAGTTGTGTGACTACGATCCACACGTGTAGTCAGCCAATCAGGGGTATTGCTTCAATGTGATGTCACGCCCCCTCAATAAGCCCTTTTCAAAATAAGAGCTGACACTTCTCGGATGGGCTGGGAAAGGACGGACCGACAGGCGCTCACAAGATGGATTGTCAGGTAAGCGGTCGCTCGACTAACGTTAAGTAGCTGTGTGACATTTAAAGAATAACTTTATCGCACCCCAGTACGTTAACGTTATGCACTATCGTTAAAACTGCCCAAAAACCGTCTCACCAACAGCCTGGCGTTAGCCAGTTAACCCCATAACTTGTACAACTAACGTTACCCTAATGATATCATTTAGCTTTAGCTGGCTATAACCAAACATGTGTTTACAGCATAGAACAACAGCACATACAGTTAACATTAGCAGTTCTTGCACATTTTGTGCCAACAGCAAAAAAAATAAATAAACGTTCGCTATAGGGACGTATCGGCACTGT